>NC_042292.1:14394588-15072588 GCF_901000725.2 Takifugu rubripes | reverse complement strand
TGTAAACAGCAGCGTCTCTTTGACGCCCTCTTCATGTCCCACTTCATTCATCTTTCCAGCAAAGCATCATGGGTAATTCAGGGCTGTTACATCATCCTGCCACCCCCCCATTCACTCTGATCCGTGTGTATGTGTGGGGGGGTCGAAGGTGCCCTGGTTCCAGCGTCTCACCACGCCGTCTTCCTCGATGGTCTTGTGTCGTCTGCACGTCTGAAGGTTGCAGGTTCGATTCCCGGGTCAGGAGCTGCTTCAAAACAACCGGACCCACAAACTGCAGCCTGATGACTAATGCTCCCGCCGCCCCCGCCCCCGCCTCCTCTCACCCCCCACCCCCACCCTCACACACCTCCGCGCTCCAACAGCCGGCGGGCTTCCCTGGAGTGTGGTGTTCAGAGGAAAGCCCGTCCCGTCCATCGAGGGCCGAGGGTCCAAGCCCGTCCCAGAGGGGCGGGACTCACGCGCTCCTCAGGACGGTGAGCGGCGGCCACGCGTCTGCTGTGATTGAAGGTCGCAGTCAAAGGTCACGAGGAGACGGATGGAGCACAGACCAGCTGGGGGGGGGTTCGCTCCACCGCCAGGCCGCCGCTTCTGCTGCTGCGGTTCTCCCCGTCACCACCAGGTGGCGCCCAACCACCTCCCCTCCCAAATTAGCCACCTGGCCTGGTTTGTTTGCTCTGTAATTTACCTAAACCGCAGTCACGTGTCTATGTAACTCTCGGCTCCGGTTTAGCTCCCCCTGGTGGCCGAGTGCAGAACACCACCCCCTTAAGGTGACGCGGAAGTGGGAAACTGCTAGCTAGTAGCGCACCGAATTTAGCCTTGGAGCCTTATGGCTTTGTTTAGCTCAAGCATTGACCAACTGTATCTGCGCACACACACACACACACACACTCATCTCAGTGGGGGGTTTCTTGTTGCATGGCGGTAGATGACAAAACACCACCGCAGGAGACTCCTGCACACACACACACACATGCACACACACATGCACACACTCAGACACATTCAATTTGGTGAATTGAATTGTATCTCCAGGCAAGGAGGCAGTGTGTGTGTGTGTGTGTGTGTGTGTGTGTGTGTGTGTGTGTGTGTGTGTGTGTGTGTGTGTGTGTGTGTGTGTGTTGAGAACAATATTACTCTGAGCAGGGTGAAAAGAATGAAGCGCAGCTGTGAGGAAAGCGTGTCGTCTAGTAATTCATCCTAGGAAATACAATATAAACAGTCCAGCACAGCCGCCATAAATAAGAGAGAGCAACTCCGTCGGTGTCGTTAAGGTTCCACAGCGCTAGCACGCCACACAGCGCTAGCACGCCGACAGAGGGGAAATCTACATTTATTGTTAACGTACTATTTATTATTTATGCCGTTAACTTCATAACGTGAACTAGCTTCATTTCTTTTCACACATGCTTCCATTAAAATTGTGCTAATCTGCTAAATGGAAGCCTGTAGCCTGCAAATTAGCCTACGGTAGCATGTTGGGAAGTTTTCATTTGTTTAACAGTAATTCAGTCAGGCAGGTTGTTATTACTGTGAGCAGCTGGGGGCGAGGACCCCTCACACACACACACACACACACACACACACACCTGTCTGCCTGTATTAGCGTTAGTGTGGACATCATGATGTCAGATAAAAATAGTGCTTGCATCTTTTTCATCGCTCTGTGTGTGTGCGCGCGCGCGCGTGTGTGCGTGTTTCACGCAGATTCACAAATCAATTAGTTTGTTACAATAATCGTTGCTAATTGAATAATCCTGCTCACATTCAGGCTGTGAGCTGAATGAATCTGCCTCCGTATTGATCACCTGAGTCGATTGAATGATTTCATAGCGAACCATCCCATAATCTCATTGTGCGATCTGTTGGATAAACTGAGCCATCAGCTGCCCCCCCCCCCCCCCCCCCCCCCCCGCCACGAGACAGCTGCTGATATCCTCCCTCAAAACGGAGTTTTAGCTTCTTGACTAGCATCGACCGCTAGCTGGACAACAAGGACTCCATCCCTCCCTTTAATGTTGACCACAGCGTTGCCATGGCAACGGTCAATCAGGAGGCTTCCTGTTTCTACCGGACCGGTCAGAAGGCCTCCGAGGTCCAGTTTGTCCTCTGCTAACCGAACCCGCCCCGAGAGCCGCCGCCGATTCCGGAGCGCGTGCGTGGGAAGGTGTGATCCCGCGCGGCCCTTGCTGGTCCGTGTCACACGGTCGGCCGCACCTCCACGCGCCTGGCAACGCCGCCGGGGTGTTGCGTAACGGGCCAGCTGTTCCTCCGCGCCTCAGCGGCCGCTCGCGCTTGATTATCGACTACCTGGGCCGCTAATTGGCAGGCGCCACGTGGTCCTGGGGTCGCCCGCGGTTACGCAACACCCCCCCCTGTCAAAGTTGCGTAAATGTTACGATTTAAATAGAATTTTCTGATATCCAGGACCCGCGGGCAGCAGATTTCAGCCGTTTTGGCGCATTTCTTCGGATTCTCTGCCTCTCGTGCACGCCAGCGTGCACGCTGCCAGCTTTCCCGCTCACGTGCTCGCCTTGTTCTCATGGAAACCAGCAGGATGAGGACCAGGTCCAGTCAGAGGCACAATGGCCTCCTTTGTCTCCTCACAGGTGTTTCTCTTGCCTCCTGTCCCGCTGACCTCCGGATTGCGCGTCCAGCCGTGCACGCCCGGCACTCGTGCACTTTCCACGCGCGCGACACTGAGCCGTTGACGTCTGAGTGCAGCTGTGTGATCAAAGCACGTCGGTCCCTGACGTACAAACCTGGTGATGTTTCCTTTTGACCTTCGATATTGGTACAACACCTAGCACGTGCTAAAGCTAATGCTAACCCCGATACGATACTGCGTGTTTACGATCGAGTTGCTTTGTTTGTTTGTTTGTTTGCAGCTGTTTGTGCAGAATTATTGACAAGAGTGGGCAAAAAGGTTGGGCAGGAGAAAAATGTGTACCTAACGAGTTACTTGGGTAAAGATTAGCAGATTAGCGTATCGGAGGAGAACGTAGCATTAAATGTTCGCCGAAAAAATGTCAATTATCCGCTGACGACGTCCTGCTGCTAAGCTAGGCTAACCACATCTTGGCTACAGAGGCATATTGAGACAGCGCTAAACATGGAAAAATTAGTAGCCAAAAAATTAGGTTGTAAAGCAATAAATGATTGAAAGTATCGACTGTAAACCCCCCATCCCTCCGGTCTTTACGCCTCATTAGCGTTAGCAGCCCCCCAATGACCCCCCCCCCCCCCCCCCTTCAGAGCTGCCCCCCCCCCCCCCCCCCCCCCCTTCAGAGCTGCCCTCCCCCCCCCCCCTTCAGAGCTGGCCTCCCTGTAATTCCCCTAATGGAGCAATAATTCACTAGATGGCAGCACAGGAACACGCGGACGGGGCAGCAGAGGCGTTCAGAGCGAGCGCCGCTCGGGGCTGACGGCGGCCTGGACCCCCCCACGGCCCCCCCGCCAACACCTCTGATCATGTGATCGATTGGCAGCATGTCAGCAGGAATAAACGGTCCCCTGACCCGGTAACGACCGGTTCAAACGCCGGCTGGTGTCTCCGGGCCGCGATCCAATTCTGTTGCTGAGGGTAAAAGTCTGAGGGTAAAATGATGGGGGGGGGGGTGGAAACAAATGGGAAGGGGGGGGGGGGGGCTGGAGTGCCTGACTGGGTCCTTCACAAAGGGCTCAGGGCCTGTGGCAGCGCTGTTGCCGGTAGCAACTGAGGCCCAGATAAGCAATTTAAGCCCAAACCAAACGAGCATGAATGCACCGCAGAGACGTTTCCATCCACCTGTGTCTTCAGTGTGAAACACCTTTACGTTTAAACCTAAAGAAAAACTACAAAGAATAATTTCACGATCGGTTGTGTCCCCGAAGGCATCGTTAGCCAATGCTAGCTGTCTCCCATCACGTCCAAATAAAGGATGAACGTCGGTTAGCATTTGCCAGGTTCCAGCCAGGTTTTCCCAAGCTAGCCGGGGATATAACCGTTACAAATGCTAGCGGCTAATTGCCCATTAGCCGCCACGCAATTCTCGCTATCGCTGGAAATCAGTGTGATGAATTTAATTGACGGAAGCTGCGGCTCCGCACGCCTGGAACATTACGGATCTATTTCCAGAGCTAATAACCGTGTGTTCCCAGCACAGCTGAATGAGCGACACGCTAGCGCCGCGTTATCACACAGACAAATAAAGGGGCGCGGCGTGAGTGCTGGCGACAAATTAGCAACCGTTTGTGTTGCGATGATGATTGCGCGGTAATTTTTCCTCGGTTTGATGCGCAACACAGCCGCTAATTATCCCCGCGGTTATCCGTCTGTTGCGCCGCCGCTGCCTGATTGCCGCTCCCGCCAAGCGCCGCGTGGATGGGAAGGAGGCAGCTCCGACAACCCGAGAGCGGCGAGGGAGGGCGCGCCAACGTGGGCGTGCTCATCCCACTCTTGGTTTTCGAGTGTCTCATCAAAACGCAAATTTTTCATTTAAAAATTGCCGGTTTGGTCGGCTAGCTGGCGCTCGTTTACATGCTTGAAGCTAAAAAAACCCCATTAGCAGCCTCCCTGGTCGACCCGCTCCCTCCCTCTGCTCCATCCTTCCAAATCTGCCTTCCAACCGTTGCTAAGGGCAACCGAAGGAAATTTCCAAAGACTTCTGATCGGCGGAGGCGGGAATCCAGCGAGGACGAACGCACGAAAATGGAGCCTCGGCATCAGGAATGTTTATTCAGGCGTGAAGGAGCGGCGGCGGCGGCGGCGTTGGGCCTGGATGGAGCTCCGCCCATCTGAAGAGCCTCTGAAATCTGAGCTTCATCCTGAAGTCCCCCATTTGTCTTCGTTTCCTCAAGGTTATTAGGTTAGCTTATTAGGGGTTTCCATGGCAACCGGAAACTCAAGGTGGACTTTAGGTTTTTATTTTTGTAAAGCAAAGCAGAACGTGAGGTGACTGAGCTAGCTAAGGCTAGCGAGGCTGTCCACTTCCTGTTAGCTAAAGTGTCGAGGACATTTTCTGACAGACACCGGTGAAAGTGTCCTCAGGTGTCCAGCGGGGGGGGGGCAGGTGAATAAAGCGACACAGACAGTCCACAGAGCGCCTCTCTAAAGAGCAGCGGCAGCTTAATCCGATCGATCTGCTCCGTTTGTAATCCGAAACCCGAGCGAATCGAATCGGGGACACGCGGAAATCAAACTTTTCGCCTCTGATCCTCAGCATCCGCAATCAGCGCCCCCTCCGCCCAGTGCGCATGCGCGCGTCTGTCGCTCTCCGCTGCGCCTCGGAGCTGGTCTCGGAGGCGACTCCGCACAGAACCGCTCCTCTCGCCCCCCACACCCTCCCTCCCTCCCTCGCGCCTTCCTCCTCCTCCTCTTCCTCCTACCTGATTCAGATTCACTCCGCCGCTGCGCGTTTGCGAGGCGAACGCCGCCCGGAGAGACACGCACGCCGCTGACCGCCGCGGCGCGAGCACCCGGGCGCCGGCTGACGACGCGGACCCAGGTCGATCCATCGCCCCCACCGGAGCGGACCGAAGGGAGCCGATACCGGGTAAAGAACCGCCGCATTTCATCGACACGCGAGCCGAGGTGGCCGCGCGGCGACGGTGGCCGCTCACGAACGCGTTCGGCGATTCCGCGGCGGCGGGGGGGTGAATGGAACATTGGCGTTTATTTACCCCCCAGGGTGACCCCCCCCCCCCCCCCCCAGGGACGCGGACGGCGGAAGCTCACGCGCGCCTGCTTTCATCGTTGTCATCTCGGTATTAAAAAGAAAAGAAAACAAACAGAACAGCACGCGCCACGCCTGCGTTCAGTTTCCGTTCGCGTCCGGACGGTTCAAGTTAAAGCGTCGCGCGGGGCGACAACACGCGCTGGCTCCAACAGATGACAGTCGGCCGCCGCTCCACGTGCGGGAGCGCGCGCGCGCGCGGCAACACGCACGGTTTTTTTTTATTGCGGAATAGTCTGGATGTAATGATCCGTGTCTTCCAGCGTGTTTGCGATCCATCTTCATCATCGTACGGGCTGTAAAGTTGCAGGAACCGGAAGTGCGCGCGTGTGCGTGCGTGCGTGTGTGTGTGTGGGGGGTGTTATGAAGTGGTCTTCAGAGATCAATAATAAAAATCCTCCATCTTTTCCAGACTTGGCCCAGGATCCAGGAAGTCGGCGTCCCCCCCCCCCCCCCCCCCTCGCCGTCTCCATGGCGTCCAAGTTGAACCCCAACGTCCTGTACGTGGCGGAGCACGGCGAGGCGCTGGGGTCGCCCCAGGCCGACTCTGAGAGGACCAGCATGGTGAGCCAGCACCAAACCCGCCCCCCCACCTGACCTGAGGTCTCACGTAGACACGGTCATGCTACCGTGGGCTAGCGCAGGCTTGTGGGTGAACAGGAAGTGGTGACGGTGTCATACGACATCTTCATTTCCAATAAACGAACGTGTGAATCGCACCATCACTTCCTTTAGCACCCTGAGAAAATAAACGTTCAAGCTGCAGCATTTATGCTAGCCGCTCGTCAGCGAGCAGCGCTCCGATGCTAAATATTCCCTGTTTTTTTTCCCGTCCCGTTTCAGGCCGGAGAAGGCGGGGAGGAGTCGTCGGACAGCGACGGCGAGCAGGAGGAGACGTCGCACAAGCTGATCCGCAAAGTGTCGACGTCGGGGCAGATCAGGGCTAAGGTAGCGTGCTAACTTCGCTCACAAGACGCTTTATATTTTTAGACCAAAGTAAAAAGTGAGGATGAAATTTTCAGGAGCAAACTCGGAAAAGTTCTCCCATCATTTATTTACGCTAATTGTCTCGTGATCGGCAAAGGTGCGAGTTTGAAGACGCGAGCTCCTCCGTGAGCTAGTTTGAGCTAATCTGGGCGCCCGTTAGCTTCCATGGAATCGAATCTAAACAGTTCTCGTCATGAAGCTAGCGCTAGTTTGGCCGACACGCGGTCTTGTCCAGAAAATATCAGGCTGCTAGCCTGTCCATATTTTGGCTTCTGATTAAATGCTAACAAGCTAACAGGGGAACATGCTGCCACTTTTCATGATGTAGTCCCGCTACAGTTTACCGGCGCATCTGAAGCGGGCCTGTTAGCATGGCTAACCCTCTAATCAGCCTCATGATTTACCGATGAGCCGATCGCCCCGATCATTTTTGATCCCTAAACGCTGCTCGCGCACGTGCAAATTAGCGCCATGTGAGTCCATTAAAGCCGCGACCTGCCCCCACGGGACGCCGTCAATCATGTGCCGATCAATAGGAACGGCGGGACGCCCGGCAACATCTGTTGTCATGGCGAAGGCATCCCACAATGCTCCGCTCGTTCCTGCCGCGGCTAACGGCATCGGATATCAGTCTGGTATCGATTGGCTAATCTCGCAGGGCGATGATGTAATGTAAATTTTAAGGGCAGCGTGCGCGCCCAAATAAGGTCGTAAGGAGGCAGGAAGTGAAGCAGCAAGTTTTAGCTTCTTTTATTGAGAGTAAAGGAATTCATTTCCTTTATTTGTGTTTTTTTTTCTCTCCGTGCTGCCACCTTCCAACTGGCCCAGAGGAGCCGCGGCTGTTGCTAAGCAGCGGCTAATGATCGCGGACACGCCAGCCGCTAATTAAATTTGACAATGAGTAGCTCGTCCCCGTGCGTAGGCGTGCGCGCGCGCGCTTCGATATCGTCCTACTCATCGACTTTGGGATTAGCGTGTTTGTTTATGTCTGTTGGAGTTTGTTTACAGCTCGTGCACGGTTGTTTGTGGCTAAACTGCCCCCCCCCACGGCCGTTAATCATAGTCGTTAAACCGCCAGGCCCTCGGCGCACTTGCCAAAGAGGCGCTAATGCTTATCGTCTGCGACGCGCCGCCCTGCCACCGCTTGATTAATTCGCTTGTTCACCCGCGAGCCTAAATAATTGCGGCGCTCCGGAGGAGCCGCGACCTTTGGGCCGGCGGTAATTAAATACCTCCCGGTTCTGAGATGAGCTGGACGGCAAATTTAATCCCACTAAGAACCAGAAAGACAAACTGGAAACGATCGCGGGGGCCTCGTTAGCGTAGCACAGCAGCGTCGCTGCGCGTCCAGGATTTTTAGCCGCCTGCGCATCTTAGCTAACCTTTTGTTCAGCACGCCAGGAAACGGATCGAGCTATATGAGCGGGTCGCGCTCATAAATCCAGCACGCAGGCAATCAATAGCATATCATATATCCAGTTGTGTAATGTTGTGTTAGCATGGTTGCACGCAGCAGAGGATCAATACGGGGTTGTGAAGCTAATCGTGACGTGCGTGTTCGTTCTAAAAACGCAGCCCGACATGCGACTGAGCCCCATAAAAATGCGATTTCTGGTTAGCTTGGATGCTACGTGGACTCAGATGCTCTCCGTTTCCGCAGCCCTCTCGTTAGCGTTAGCTTGCATAACCTGCCGTATTTGTGCCGTGGTGAGCGGCGACCAACAGGTAGCACCTATTTTTTCCCTTTTCTGTGGGTTTCCAGCTTTAGAACCGAGCCCACGCGCGCTTCAGTGACCACGTAGCAGCGCAGAGACGTGCTACGTGAGCGCTAAACACGTGTGTGGGTAGGTCAGCAGGGACGGCTGGAGGAGTGTGTAGGAGGCCCGATTTATGCCCGCGGTGTGTGTGTGGGCGCGGGTCAGCAGATAAAGCCAGAAAATTAGCAACTGGAAGAAGTAGCAGAGACGTTAGCATCAGTTACATAAGAACACCAGCATCCATATTTACCCTCTGGACGGGTTTGGGGGGGACCGGTCCGTGTTTTCAGAGTTAGCTTCCGCACACGGTTCCGAAACAATTAACGTTCCTGCCTGAGGTGTAGCATCAGTGCTAACTCTGGCGTCTCAGTTAGCCTTGTCGAGGTCGAGCTAACATATTGACTTTTGGAGGCGGGTGGCAGCGTGAATCGTTGTACAGATGGTGGCGCTGAGACGTGACGCTAGCTCCGCTAAACGTTAGCTGTGAACCAGGCTAACATTAGCAACGCCATATCCTTCACTTCTTCTCCTCGTCTTGCTGTGTCTTTTCATCTGAGCCGCCTTGTTTTATCCTGTCCCTCTTGCACTGTCATTCCTCCGGCACACACACACACACACACACACGCGCACACACACACACACACACCTTAGATGCCGTTAAGACATGTGTTTCGAAATATTACCCGCTTCACCACTGACATAACACTCACTTCAGCAATGTGCTAATGATGGCACAATATCTGTGTGTGTGTGTGTGTGTGTGTGTGTGTGTGTGTGTGTGCTCCCTAATGAGCCACCACATTTCAGTCCTGACAGGTGTGTGTGTGTCTCTCAGGCTAATGCGCTAACTTGTGTTATCAATCAGTGAAGAGTGTGTGTGTGTGTGTGTGTGTGTGTGTGGTCTCTCCCTAATGGAGACAGAACACACAGCTCTTGTTCTTGTTCTGTGGTGTCATGAATGGATGTGTGTGTGTGTGTGTGTGTGATGGAGGATGAATAAAGCTTTTTTTGTCCCCCAATAAACTTTATTAGTCGTTGCAAACGTGGCTAAAGATAACTGGCTGAATTAGCTTCATTAGCGCCGTGAGCTAATGAAGGGTCACATTTATCCAGTCTGAGCCGCCGATGCTGCGCGTCTGTGTCTCCGTCTGTGCTGCAGTTTCAGGTCAGTCCCGACGAGGGTTCGACGGTCTCAGAACATCTGGGACGGCGGATTTTTGAGTCTTCGGCTCCGAGCGACAAAGTCAACCATTAGCATTTCAGCACCCTGTAGCTAAAATGCTAACGGGCACGTGCGCTCTCCTGGCGGGAGCGTTTTCAGGTCTGGCCTCGGGGCGCCGCCCGGAATATCCTGGGCTAATTGCTGCGGCGCTAATAGACGAGTGTTTCTGGAGCAGGTCGCAGCATGCGCGAGGACCCGATTTAGCGTAGCTTCACCGCGCAAAAGAGGCAGAAACTCAGCGTGCACACACACACACACACACACACACACACACACACTGGAGCAGGTGTTAATGACACCTGACATTCCTCCCAGTAACCATCAGTCCGACGAGCTATCAGGCTCATCTGGGCGCTAGCCTCCATTAGCGCCCCCCGTCAGAACCACGTGGAATTGCACCCGATGACCGTCGCCGGTGGGGCGACGACACACGTTAGCATAAATCTGCCCCTGTGACCAATTCGCTCCTCTGCTGGCTAACGCCAGCCCTATGCTAGCTGCTAGGCCTTACGCTCCCGTTGCTAGCGCGCTAACTCGGCCGGTATCATCGCAGCGTAGAACAGCAGCAGAACGGCTCCCTGTTGCCGGGTTACCGGTGACTGTACCAGAACCCTGAGATGGAGGAACGCTGTGAGTGGGCGGCTGGGAGGAAGTGGCTGCTGTCTAAAAACAGCCTCTATTTTTACACCACACACACACACACACACACACACACACACACACACACACACACACACACACACACGTGTGTGTAAGAGAGACAGTAAAAGTCACCCAGATTGAGGGTTTCCCACATTTGGCTGTTCCCCTTGTGTTTAACGTTAGCTCTTCATAGCTCCTCTTCCTCCTCCTCCTCTTCCTCCTCCTCCTCTTCCTCTCGACCGGCTTCATTAAACCCGGCGGCGCTCACGACGGCGAGTCGGACCGAGAAATATTGGCAGGAAGATCCAGTCCGGATATTGGAGCCGTCCGTTCTTTAGCCTAAATTCTTCGTGATACTTTCACCGACTGCCCTCAGGCTTCGGGTCACGTTGGCGCGTTAGCATCGCGTGACGGCGCTCTGTTGGGTTGTGGTCCTGGACTCTGGAGGCCTCTGGACCACAGAGAGCTGATCCTGTGATCCAGGAACCAGACCTGGTCCTCCTGCTGGAAGAACTGGACAGGTGGACCTAATAAAGTGGCCGGCGAGCGTAGCTTAGCCGCAGCAACAAGGGCCACATCCTGAAACACGGTTAGCTGCACAACTCCTGTTAGCATCACACCGCTAAGACAGGGAAGCGAATTTTGCTATTTTCCAAACAAAGATGATGGAATATCAACGAGACCAGGAGAGCTCAGTGTGCTAAATGTTGAGCTAGCTAGCTGC
The DNA here is from genome assembly GCF_901000725.2 of Takifugu rubripes. Lineage (NCBI taxonomy): Eukaryota > Metazoa > Chordata > Actinopteri > Tetraodontiformes > Tetraodontidae > Takifugu > Takifugu rubripes. The sequence goes on along the minus strand of NC_042292.1, from coordinate 15,061,542 downwards.
TCCAGAGCAGGGACTGGGATCTGCGCTAGCACGCTGCCTTTCTGCCGCAAACGCTAGCAGCAGCGCGTCTTAGCGGACACCTTATCGGCTCGCGTTCATAGAGCCGGACGCAGTCGACGCTAACTCGGTTAGCACGTTATTAGCGTTCCCCTCAGCCCCTTTGATGCTTTGATGCAATGCTGTACGTGTTCGCCCGTTAGCGCAGCAGCTTGTTATTGTTAGCGCCGTGCAGGATTCCCGCCGTGTGACAGACAGTTGCTGCTCACAGTTTCCTTCACACACACACACACACACACACACACACACACACACACTCTCTCACACACGTACAAAGTCTATTTCTGTTTCTAGAAGCAACCGTTACTGTATTTGGTAATTCTCCTCCCACCTTCTCTCTTTGTTTAGCCACCAACTTCCTCCTCTCTCTCTCTCTTCCTCTCTCTCTCCCCCTCCTCTCTCTCTTCCTCTCTCTCCCCCCTCCTCTCTCTCCTCCTCCCCCCTCTCTCCCTCTCCCCCCTCTCTCTCCTCCCCCCTCTCCTCTCTCTCCCCCCTCTCTCTCTCCCCCCCTCTCTCTCCCTTGCTCTCCCTCTCTCTCTGTCGCCATGCCGACATGCTGTCATTCTCTCATCGATACCGCAGAAATGTGGCCTGAGACGTCTGCACACGCCCACCTGCTAATTAGCCAGCAGTCGTTAGCCGCCGTTAGCTCCCGCTGCAGATGATGGAAGCTAGCTGGCTTACGTATGAAAACACATGTCAAGCACAAACAGGCGATAATCCTCCGCTTCTGTCGCCCACGCCGGGCTCCAAACCCGCCATTATCCGGCCCAACGCTCAGGGAGCCGGGGAGGAGGAGGAGGAGGAGGAAGAGGAGGAGGAGGAGGAAGGGATGGAAGGAAAGAGAGAAGAAGAAAAACGCCGCTAAACATCACCAGGGTCAAATATTTCAGTCTGCAGCCTCCATCCAGACCAGAACTGTTTCTGTTAGAGCCACAATAACTCACCCCACACACACGCACACACACACGCACACAGGCTCCATTTTTAGCCGCGGTCTAAATTTAGCAGGTCATTCTGTTAAACAAACATCAGTGTGTTGGGAGACTGTCAAAACACGCCGCCGCCTGTTTCCATGAGCGCTCGTCCCCGGAGCCGCCCGCTCGCACGTGCACGCCGTTCCGAAGGATTGTGTACATTGCACGGGAGGTCAAAGGTGAACGCGCTGATTTCGGAGGAGTTGGCGTTAGCGTCTCTCTCGTTAGCTTCTGCCGTCGGATTTAAAGTTTCTGGGATTCTCTAAAGCTGACAGCTGACGGGGAAGCTAAAGCTAGCAGCTGCCAGAACGCAGCGTCGTGCTCGTCGCTAATCCTCCAGCTCAAACCATTTAGACCAGCTGACGGCTGCTGGTGGTTGTCAGCAGCAGATTATTATGGTCTGGGCGCCGTCCGTCACATGATCAGAGCCGCCGATAGCTGTCACGGATGGACGAGACGAGTTTAGCGCGCTTAGCGTAGCAAAACCACAGCTCATCGCGTGTGTGTGTGTGTGTGTGTGTGTGTGTGTGTGTGTGAGTGAGGGGCTGGTTCGTGAGGCAGGATGTGGTCGCTCCTCCCTCGCTCTCGCTCGCTGCACCTGTGCGTGTGGTCAGACGGCGTCCGTCCGGCCGAAGAGTAGAAGGGCAGACGTGCGCGCGCACGCTCCCGCGCCGAAGGTTGATTCCCCGGCGCCATGGCGACCCCGGCGCGCCGCCACATTAGCCAGATTAAATGTCGGGACGTGAGGATAAAGGTGTGATTGATGAGGTTGGATTCGCCCACCTCGGCGTGCCAGACGGGCGGGGTCCGGCGGCGCCCGATGAAACGGCGTTTTCAGCCGTCTGCGCTCAGACTGCCGTGGCTCCGCCTCCGTGGCTCCGCCTCCGTGGCTCCGCCTCCTCCAGCTGCCCCGGCTGCTCCTCTCCCAGGCCGCCCTCTGCTGGTGAAACATGGGAACTGTCTGAGCCAGCGCCTCGTTACAAAGGTCACGGGGTCGGATGTCGGGACTGTGGCAAACCTGTCGCGTCCCCACAACTCCTGAGTAATGAGCTGCTCCCGTGTGTGTGTGTTTGATGCGCCGCATCACTTCCTGTCTCTTTGATCTCATAAATCCCCCCGTTGAGTGAGACTGGGATGGAATCAGCCCGTAAACGCTGCTGGTGGGGCTCAAACCCTCCGTGTTCGAGATGGTAAACCTCCTGAAAGGGCGGAACCGCGGGCTTGGGTGACCTTTTGACCTTTCATCACAACCTTTCATGCTAACGCCAGCTAGCAGCGTCTGTTCTCTGCAGCCCTTTTGTGAGACTTTAGCCGATTAGCTTCAGATTCACATACAAACCAGCCAGCAGGAGGCGCTACGCTAACATGCTAAAGGAAGGAATGTTTCTGCTCGTCAAGTGTGTGTGTGTGTGTGTGTGTGTGTGTGTGTGTGTGTCTGCATTCATGTTAAAACAGGCCAATATCCTTGAGGCAATAAATAGAACTGGAGGAACCTGTACGACTGGCCTGGGGGGGGGGGGGGGGGCTCTGTGCCTTGGTGTGGAGCCTCCGGTCCGTCCAGGTTGGGGGGTCTCTGTGGCGGTACCTGGACCTGGACCGTGACCCCCCCCAAAGGTGGCGTCTCCCTCGCCTCACTTCTCGGTGCCCGGCCATGCCTCAGCTTGTGTGTGTGTGTGAGTGTGTGTGTGAGCGTGTTTTTTTTTCTTGTCCTTCTTGATTTTCCTGTTTCTCTTTGTTGTTTTTATCCTTTGTGAGACACTTTGTGCTGCCCAGGGTATGAAAAGTGCCATAGAAATAAAGATTGAATTGAACAACACACACACTCACGCACGCACGCACACACACACACACACACACACACTCTGGTGTGTGTCACTCAGGTTAGAGGATGAGTGTATTTGCATGCTCCACCCTGTCTCTGGGGAAACACACACACCTTTGCCCGCACACACTCGCCGTTTCCCTGTGTTCCACCTGAGGGGGCGGGGCTACCTGAACACAGACGTTTAAAAGACAGGAAGTGTCGAGTTTTCTGGCTCAGCCGAGAGTTGAGGGAAAAGAAAGGAAGCATCAGGAGACACACACACCCACACCCCCCCACACACACGCACACACACACACACACACTCCTCCATGCCGGCGTGGGCTCAGCTCAGCGAGTGCTGCGTGGCGCCGCTCTTCCGCTGTGAGGGGGGGGGTCAGGGGGACGACGACCCGCTGGAGTGCAGCCACGCCGCCAAGTCGCAGGAGACTCACCTGGAGGGAGAGGTCAGTGACCCCTGACCCCGTGACCGCCCACCGTAACGGGAGCCTAATCTGAGGACGCTCGCGTGGAGCCTTTAGCTAGTGGCGGCTCAATTAAAAGGTTGGATCAGACAGAGAGACATCGGCATGCTAATCAGCGCGCTCACGTGTGTGTGTGTGTGTGTGCGTGTGTGTGTGTGAGTGTGTGTGTGTGTGTGTGAGTGTGTGAGTGTGTGTGTGTGGGTGGGTGTGGGTTGTTTTACTCTAGTTAGCGGAACGATCTGACGACACCTGGAAAATGAGATGAGCTGCGACGTTTCTGTTCCTGCTAATCCAGGACGTGGCGTTAGCTTCTGAACTTTGCCCGAGCATTGTGAAAAGTTTTATTGCTAATCTGGTAGCGCGGCCGATTCCAGGGTTCAAGGTGAAAACGTCGGATGATAAAGGGTGAACTGTGACGTCTGTGGACGGCTAGCTGAGGCGCGCTAGTCTATGAAAGTCTTGCAAAGCACCGGATGCTAGTTTCTTTGGATTGTTATTGCCAGAGTTTTGGCCGGCCGACAGGTTCTCAAGCTAAGCGCAGGTGGTTCACGCTAAAGAGCGCTAAACTCCCTCGCGTTGTTTGCGTCGGTGTAGCGTGTTTTTTTGTTCCTAAAGCAGAATCTTGATTTCCTCCGATTGGAGAGGTGACGATCGCCATGGCGACCACGATGTCCTGTGTTGTATCGATTTAACGGAGGCTCGAACGGCCGTTCCAGATGCTAATTTGCTAATTAAATTAAGATGTTGTCGTTTCGCGCGTCTGGCTGTTAAACTGCTCCGCTGGCGTTAGCAGGGCGGTTTTAGCCACGCTCGGTCCAGTTTTACTGCTAACACGGGTAGCTAGCTGTAGAGAAGAGGGTCGGAATCCCGGCTGGATCCTGAGTAATTCATGCTAATGCTCATTTATCCTCTTTTCTTCTTCTTCTCAGAAAAGTGTGAAGGAGGGAATCCTGTTGAAGCAGACCAGCTCCTTCCAGCGATGGAAGAGGAGGTACTTCAAACTCCGCGGAAGGACCCTCTACTACGCCAAAGACTGCAAGGTGCGTAAAAGAGCCGCTTTAGCATTTTACTAGCATTCAGCCCCGTTGTCAGCTGAGTTGTGGGCGTCTGTTCCGCCTCCAGTCTCTGATTTTTGACGAAGTGGACCTCTCGGACGCCAGCGTGGCCGAAACCAGCACCAAGAACATCAACAACAGCTTCACAGTGAGTCGGCGCATTTTGACGTTAGCGCGTAGCTCCGTAGCCGTCACGGAACCGTTTCTTCCCCAGGTGATCACGCCCTTTCGCAAGCTAATGCTGTGCGCGGAGAGCCGGAAGGAGATGGAGGACTGGATCGGAGCGCTGCGCTCCGTCCAGAAGTGGGAGACCTACGAAGTGAGTTTGCTCTTTACTCATTCTGACGCTAACCTGCGCGGAGCCGCTAACCTTAGCGGCGCGTCGCATTCCAGGCCAGCCAGTTCAACATGGAGCATTTCTCCGGGATGCACAACTGGTACGCCTGCTCGCACGCCCGGCCGACCTTCTGCAACGTCTGCAGGGAGGCGCTGCCGGGGGTCACCTCCCACGGCCTGTCCTGCGAAGGTGAGCGGCGCCGCGGCAGCTCGGACCGGCTCGAGAGTTGGGCGCCGCTAAGCCCCTCCCCCTGTGCGCTCTGTCTCCCGCAGTCTGCAAGTTCAAGGCTCACAAGCGCTGCGCCGTTCGCTCCACCAACAACTGCAAGTGGACCACGCTGGCCTCCATAGGAAGTGACATCATCGAGGACGAGGAAGGGGTGAGCGGCGAGGGCCGGGGGGGGCGGGGGGGGGGGCGCCATGGCGTCCGCGGCACAAACGGTGACGCGCGTGTGTGTCCGCAGGTGTTTATGCCGCACCAGTGGCTGGAGGGAAACCTGCCCGTCAGCGCCAGGTGCGTGGTGTGCGACAAGAACTGCGGCAGCGTGCGGCGGCTGCAGGACTGGCGCTGCCTCTGGTGCAAAGCTATCGTGAGTTTAGCCGCCGCTACCGGTTAGCCGCGGTGCTAATCTCTGGCCTCTAACGTCGGCCCAGACCGACGGGAGCTCTGTCGCTCGGACGTTAGCTTTAGCCCGAAGTCAATCCTGGTGCTGCTGTTTGCTCAGAACACACAGTTAGCTTGTTGACGGGGGGCGGCTGTGAGTTAGCTAAACGGCTCCGCCCGTCGTCGTAGCAACAAACCGGAGCAGCTGAGAAACAACAATCAGGGTTAATATTTAGGTTCCGGAGCTGTTCCAGAGGGTCCACGTAGCAACGGTGGAGATGCTCGCTCACACACACACACACACACACACACACACACACACGTAAATGAACCAGAGTGATATTTGTAAAGGTTGAAGAACTGACATTTTCTGGGTTTCAGAGGGATGAAATGACCTTTCTGCTTCTGCGTGTGTGTGTGTGCACGTGCACGCAGGTCCACAGCGGCTGTAAAGACCAGACGGGGAAGGTGTGTCCCCTGGGTCAGTGCCGCGTGTCCATCATTCCTCCCACCGCCCTCAACAGCATCGACTCGGATGGTGAGAACCTCCACACACACACACGCGCGCTAGCTTACGGTCGCACAGGCGGCCACTTCCTGTTGACCCCGCGACCCCTCGCGCGGAGGTTAGAGGGGTGCTCTGCGGCTAAGCTGCGGCGTTGACCTTTCAGGCTTCTGGAAGGCCACCTCGGCGTCGTGCAGCAGCCCCCTCCTGGTCCTGGTCAACTCTAAGAGCGGAGACAACCAGGGGGTGAAGTTCCTCCGCAAGTTCAAGCAGCTCCTGAACCCGGCCCAGGTGTTCGACCTGATGAACGGCGGTCCGGAGCTCGGGTACGGCGAGCTCTACCTTTACCTCCGTTAGCTAATGAGCCAGCAGGCTAATAGCACCTGCCCCCTCCCGCCCCACCAGACTCCGGCTTTTCCAGAAGTTCGTGACTTTCCGGATCCTGGTGTGCGGGGGAGACGGCAGCGTGGGCTGGGTGCTGTCGGAGCTGGACAAGCTCCGCCTCCACAAGCAGGTGAGCGGAGGAGGAGGAGGAGGAGTTAGCGTTAGCGTTAGCGTTAGCGCGGCGGTGAGGCTGAAGGCGAGTGCGTCTCTCCCCGCAGTGCCAGCTCGGCGTGCTGCCGCTGGGCACCGGGAACGACCTGGCCCGCGTGCTGGGCTGGGGGGGCCTCTGCGACGACGACGCGCAGCTGCTGCAGATCCTGGAGAAGCTGGAGCGGGCCACCACCAAGATGCTGGACCGGTGAGACCCGCGGCGCCGGCGCCACCGCTCATTAGCCGACGCTAGCGCCGCCCAATGACTCTGCCTTCGACCGCAGGTGGAGCGTGATGACCTACGAGGTTCCCGCCACCGCCAAAGGAGCGCCGGCGAAGGAAGAGGACGGCCCGGAGTCCCCCCTGCAGGTACTTCCTGTTTAGCATCTGCGTTAGCTTTTAAAGCAGCGAGGACAAGCGCTTGACACCTCTGGGACGCGTCCTCTCAGATCCACATCACCCAGTATGCCGACTCGGTGGCGTCCCACCTGGCCAAGATCTTGGACTCGGACAAACACAGCGACGTCATTTCCTCCGCCAAGTAGGAACCGAGGCTAAACGTAGCGGCGCAGCTAAAAGCAGCTTAGCCGAGTGGGCGGCGCCGTGTAAAACGTGCTTTTCCTCCGCCCCCCCTGCAGGTTCCTGTGTGGGACGGTGAACGATTTTGTGGCGGAGGTGGGGAAGGCGTACGAGAGGGCCACGGAGAACAGGGAGGAGGCGGACGCCATGGCCAAGAAGGTAAACGAGCGTTATGTAAGCGCTTGTGTAACGGCGGCGTGGGAGCGCGTCTGTTCCTGAGCTGCGCTGTAAAAAATCGATCCGCGGGAATTTACTGATCTTTTGCCTCCTTTCCCAGCGTTCTTTTTTCGCTTTTCGTTGCTAGCGGAGGATCGCGAGAACTAGCCAAACCGCGCATGTCCGAGCGTGAACAAGCGTAGCATCGGTTAGCATGGTTCACCCGTCCCTTGCAGCGTCCCTTATTGTCTCGTGTTGTCTCCCAGTGCGCTCTGCTGAACGAGAAGCTGGACTCCCTCGTCAAGGCTCTGAGCGAGGAGGCCGAGGCCCAGGTAACGACCTCCCAAGGTCGGCACTCAACCCGCGTCTTTCCCTAAAAATTGCTAAGCTAACCTGCTAAGCTGGACTAGCAAAATAGCCAAGTTCTCTTGTAGGGAAAAAGAACAAAAACTGTCATTCAGAGGGGTTTTATTTGCAAACTAGCCCTGCATTAGCATTAGCTTAGCATCAAATGTCACCAACACCCGGAGGTGCTGAGACTGAAACGGGTCTGGCCTCCAGGTGGTGCCCGCGGGGTCGTTGCCCAGCCAGGAGAGCGGCGGCTCCAGCCCCGGCGACAGCGGCGGCGAGTCGGGGTCGGAGGTCAGAGCGTACCGGTCCAAAGAGCAGCTGATGCTGAGGGCCAACAGCCTGAAGAAGGCCCTGCGGCAGATCATCGAGCAGGCCGAGAAAGGTACGGAACGTCCCCCGGCCGGGCCCTCCTGGTCCCCCTGGGCTCACATCTCGTTCTTTCAGTGGTGGACGAGCAGAACCGGCACACGCAGGTCCACAGGATGTCGTCCGCCTCCTCCATCCGGAGGGAAAACAGCGAGGAGCTGAAGGAGGCGGAGCCACGTGAGTGCGGGGGTGTAACAAGGCCGCGAGCAGGAGGCGGTCCCACGGTGTCTGACCTCCGCTCTGCCACAGGTCAGGGCGGCCTCAGCCCCACCTCCCCCATCGTCCTGGAGAAGCCCGAGGGCCTCGCCGCCGTCACCTTCAACGAGGAGTCCGTGTAGGTCCCGCCGGCACCGCCGTGGTCCCGTAACGTGGTCCCGTAACGTGGTCCCGTAACGTCCCGCGTCCTCTCACCCGTCCCTCTCTGTAGGCTCTGCTCCGAGAAGTGCGTCATGAACAACTACTTTGGCATCGGCCTGGACGCCAAGATCTCCCTGGAGTTCAACAACAAGAGGGACGAACACCCCAAGAAGTGCAGGTACGTCTGGGGCGGAGGTCCAGTCTAGGGTGGAGGTCCGGTCTAGGGTGGAGGTCCGGTCTGGGGTGGAGGTCCGGTCTGGGGTGGAGGTCCAGTTTTAGGTGGAGGTCTAGTTTTAGGCGGAGGTCCGGTCTGGGGCGGAGGTCCGGTCTGGGGCGGAGGTCCGGTCTGGGACGGAGGGCCGGTCTGGGACGGAGGTCCGGTCTGGGACGGAGGGCCGGTCTGGGACGGAGGTCCGGTCTGGGGTGGAGGTCCGGTCTAGGGTGGAGGTCCGGTCTGGGACGGAGGTCAGGTCTAGGGTGGAGGTCCGGTCTGGGGTGGAGGTCAGGTCTGGGGTGGAGGTCAGGTCTAGGGTGGAGGTCCGGTCTGGGACGGAGGTCCAGTCTGGGACGGAGGGCCGGTCTGGGACGGAGGTCTGGTCTGGGGTGGAGGTCTGGTCTAGGGTGGAGGTCCGGTTTTAGATGGGGTTTTTAGATTTGAGAGCTTCATCAGGTGCTTCATCAGGTGCTGGGCCAGACTGGACCCGGGTCCAACCCCAACTGGTTCAGCCCGGTTTGAGCCAGGTGGGCGGCTGTGGTAACACGGACGCTCCACCTGTCGTCCTGCAGCAGTCGCACCAAGAACATGATGTGGTACGGAGTCCTGGGGACCAAAGAGCTGGTTCAGAAGACCTACAAGAACCTGGAGCAGCGGGTCCAACTGGAGGTAAAGCAAAGACGAGCTGTCGCAGGAGATCAAAGCCGGCTTTGATCTCACCCTCCCTCCGTCCCCCCTCAGTGCGACGGCGTCCCCATGTCCCTGCCGAGCCTGCAGGGCCTGGCCGTCCTCAACATCCCCAGCTACGCCGGTGGGATCAACTTCTGGGGCGGCACCAAGGAGGATAACGTGAGTGGCGCCGTGGGAGGCGGCCGCGCCGCTGCCTCTTGGCTTTGAAGTCAACGGCTTTGTTCTCGTCCCCAGAACTTCGGCGCCCCGTCCTTCGACGACAAGAAGCTGGAGGTGGTGGCGGTGTTCGGCAGCATGCAGATGGCCATGTCCCGGGTCATCAACCTGCAGCACCATCGCATCGCACAGGTGAACCACCTGACCCCGGGGGGAGGAGCCGCTGGTCTTTGCGCAGCTGGAGAAACCTGAAGCGCCACAGTAGCCGCGAGCTAGCTAGCCTCAGCAGGATCCCAGTGTTTGCTTTCCTTTTGTCTCTTCCTTTGTTAGCTAACCGTGACGCTACAGCTAATAAACGAGCTCCTCGGCTAATGTCGCTAGCGGCGGCGCTTCGGGCTACTTAACTAGCGAGGGATTAACGGCCGCTAACTTTGTGTAAATGTGCCGCACCTCAGTGCCGCCAGGTGAAGATCACCATCCTGGGGGAGGAGGGGGTCCCCGTGCAGGTGGACGGGGAGGCCTGGGTCCAGCCGCCCGGCATCGTGGAGATCGTCCACAAGAACCGGGCGCAGATGCTCACCAGAGACAGAGTAAAGCCCCTTTTTGCCCTCAGCACGGTGCCCCTGAGGTTGCCTAGCAACACAGCGTCGCTGCTCTTCACCCGCAGGCCTTCGAGAGCACGCTCAAGTCCTGGGAGGACAAGAGGAAGATCGAGAGCTACCGCGCCAGCAGGCCCCGCCTCAACTCCCAGCAGTCCATGGAGTACCTGACGGAGGAGGAGTGCGCCCAGGTCCAGCAGCTCGGCATCGTGGCCGACGCCCTCATCAGCAAGTCCGTCCTTTCTCCTCTTTGCTTTGATGTTTCCGCCTCTTGCTTTGATCTGACCCTGTGACTGCGCACGTCCGCTTCCCAGGATCCGGGAGGCAGCCAAGACCCACAAGCTGGTGGAGCAGGAGCTGGCCCACGCCGTCAACGCCACGGCCCTGGTGCTGACGGAGGCCAAGCTGTCCAGCCCGGAGGTAAGGGCGCCCGGCGCCTGGACGCGTGCCCACGCCGCCGCCGCCGTTGACTTCTTCTCTGGTTTCAGTACCTGAGCCGCAGCACCGCCGTGGAAATCGTCAACAGCAGCAAAGTCCTGCAGGCCGAGACCAGGATGCTGCTCGACGGGAAGCTGCTGGTACCGTCTTCTTCTGCTGTAGCCAGGCTAGCAAAACGGCGCCGCGGTTCAGAACCGGCGCCAGGAGACGGTAGGAGCGCTTTAGAACGTTGGGCTAAGCCGCCGCCTCTCGCTCCTCCGCAGTCGGACTCGCCGGAGGAGGAGGAGCTGCGCCTGACGCTCAACAGCCTCAGCACCGAGCTCCACAAGCTGGACGACATCCACTGGATCTGCCCGCTCATGCAGTGCTCGGAGGAGGTGGGAGGAGGTCCGACGGTTTGTCCCGGGTTCCCCCGCGCAGGTTCTGAGGCGTTTGTGTGTTCCAGGAGGCCGGTCGGAGCAGCAGCAAGAGCAGCAGCATGAAGCTGAAGATCATCCCCAAAGTGAAGAAGGAGAGAGAGAAGCTGCACAAGCAGAAGTCCAACAGCTCCCTCTCAGGTGGGACATCCCCCACCTGGACCTCCGGGGGGGCGGGGGGCTCCTGGGGGGGCGGGGGGACCTCCGGGGGGGGCGGGGAGACTCCAGTTCATGTTGTCATCTCTCCCTCAGGAACCTGGGACATGAGGAGTGGACCAGGAGAGGCCGACCTGGGCAACTGAAGCCCCACGTGAAGTGCTTTAACTCCGCCCCTTCCCCGACGGTCGCCACGGCGATGCTCCTCCTCCTCACCCCTCCCCCCAACCGGCATCCTCAGAGGTCCAGGGGGGAGCCTTGTTTCTTCTCTCTCTTTTTTTTAAATGGTTTTTAACGTGAGGCGCCTGGCTTTCGCATCGCCGACGTTGCGCTTGTGGTTCCGTGTGCCTGCTTGAGTCCGGAGGCCTCGGCCGGCCGGCGGCGGGTCGGCGCCGTTTTCCCGCCATACGGGGTCGTGTTTACGTGGTGCTCTCCTCGCATGTCAAGCGCAGCCATCTTGTTTTACCGCCCGTCGACCTTTTACTTCTTCACTGGATTTTATTCGTGGACTTCCGGGCAGCCTTCAGGACTCACGGACCCCCCGTTGCTAACGGCAACGACGCAAAGAACAAACTGGAACTTCTCAGCTGTGTCTGCTGAATCGAGGAACATCTTTAAATGTTGCAAAAAAAAAAAAAAAAAGTACCGAAGAATGTAGTGGACCCCCCCGGTTTTGACGTAGTTTTCCGAACTTTTCATCCAGGTCTGCGATTTCAAGAACATTTAGAGGAAGAATCACGCACACACTGGAATGTTTTGCCACATCTGTGTTCCAAACTTGAAAGAGTGATTGTTTTACCTTCATATCAACAAATCTCCCCGGTCGGGTTTGAGCGCCGCGGCTACGCTAACGTTCACTCAGAATCTCGGATACTTTCGACCTTTGTCGGGGGGGTGAAAGCTAAAATACCGTCAGGTTTTTTTTCTCGATGCAACCAGGTTTCACAACACTCGAGGGTAAACCTGCCGTGTTGGGAATGTCATATTTCACGTAGCTTAGCATAGCATATAGACTTGATCCATCTTTAGGTATTTTAAGATGTTTTATTTCAGCTACCTGCCACGAACGTCTAGACGCTAAGGTCTTTGTGTTGAAGTGTTTAAAAACGGCTACTGTGTTAAAGATAAAGCTGCAATATGCTAACGGTTGCTATGAAACAAGGCTTAAATATGCAATTATAGACAGCGATAAGTAAGGGAAAAATTTAGCTTCGACGCTTGGCTAAACACATCCAGGAGCTAGCTTTAGCTTAACATGGTTCTTATTTAACAGATAATTTGCGCTTAAATGTGAAGAGTTTAAATAGTTGAAAAATGGGGCGGGGGGGGGATTATGCTAATCAATGTCAAACTATACAAATACTCATAAACCTGTGGAGGCGCCGATCGGTGTAGCTAACTAGTTGCGCTACAACTGTGCTACTTCCAAAACTCAAAAAAAAGGGATCAAACTGTCATAACAATATTTAACTCAGGTGTGATCAAGAAGGAAAAAAAAAAAGACGTTTACATCCTGGGACCAAACCGGGATCGCGCGTTTGAATTTTTGCGTAGAAGTGAAGTTTTCACGGTACTAACCCCGTCGTAGATGTTGAGCTCTAGTGAGGTCGTGCTAGCGTGTCCATAGTGTGCCGGCTAACCCCGTCCTACACCGTAGAGGCTTTAGTGGTGTCGTGCCAAGTTCGTACCGAGCTCGGCGGGAGCGGAGGCCCTCAGGGCACGCTAGCCTCCCCCTCGGGCGGCGCTAGCCTCCCCTCGGGCTGCGCTAGCCTCCCCCTCAGGGCATGCTAGCCTCCCCCTCGGGCGGCGCTAGCCTCCCCTCGGGCCGCGCTAGCCTCTCCCTCGGGCCGTGCTAGCCTCCCCCTCGGGGCGCGCTAGCCTCCCTTTGGGCCGCGCTAGCCTCCCCCTCGGGCCGCGCTAGCCTCCCCTAGGGCCGCGCTAGCCTCCCCCTAGGGCCGCGCTAGCCTCCCCCTCGGGCCGCGCTAGCCTCCCCTAGGGCCGCGCTAGCCTCCCCTCGGGCCGCGCTAGCCTCCCCTCGGGCCGCGCTAGCCTCCCCCTCGGGCCGCGCTAGCCTCTCCCCGCCGACGTCGTCGTGTGTCGTACATTTCGGAGTTTACTGTATCTCGCCTTGCACTTTACGAAGACGCAAACTAAACGAGGGGAAAAGACATTTGTGTGCATGTGAGTGTGTTTGTGTCAACGATGGAGTGTTTTTTATGATTTGATGATGTCTTATTTATGATACGTGTACATATCTAACCAAATGTAAAAGAATGAGATATATATGCACATATATATCGAAACGTATACGCAGGTGTTTGACAGCCGTACATTTACTCCAAAAGCAGCTTTCCGTCTGTGGACGCTGACCCGACCGGCCCGTTTCGCTCCGAGCCGGACTCGATGTTGCACGACCTTGTACGTGGCGAGGTGTTTTCTTGTGTAATCGTGTGCAGTGTGTAACCATGGCGACATCGGGGCAACACTTTGGAGATTAAACCAACTATTGAAGTGTGAACGCGTCTCTGTCGTCAGTCCATCGGAAAGTTTCACGCTTGCAGGTCGGGTCCAGAACGCCGCCCAGGGCCTTGTTCCGGGCCCCCGGGGCGGAGCTGGACTCCTCCCACAGTGTCCCGGGTCAGTACGTGAAGGACCGACGTGAGGACCGTTTGAAGCCCAGCGTGGCGCCGTCCTAACGAAGCAGTCCCTCGCCTCCCTGGGGTCAAAGGTCAGTGAAGACACTAATGGACAGTATTGGAAAATCTGTGTCTGGATGACGGTGACCAAGGTTTCATTTTCCAGGAGGACCAGGACACCCGCAGGACCAGGACACCCACCAGGCAGGACCCGCAGGACCAGACACCACCCAGGACCACCCAGGACCAGGACACCCACCAGGCCAGGACACCCACAGGACCAGGTGACCCGCTGGGCCAGGAGACCCACCCTCTGCCTCCAGGTCAGGGTTGAGCTCCTGTAGACGATGACACAGACGGGACACAGTTGTCTTTCATCCCTGTCCCAAGAGACCCAATGTGGACCTATTTGTCCAGTGCAGGTGCGCTCCGCCGAGCGCTGTGTGGTGGCGCCCTCTGGCGGTACAGGTGTGTATCACAACCCCCCACACACTGAGAAGTCACTGCTCATTCAAAATTCAGCTTTATTTAAACACAACAGATGACACGAGTCTCTCATTCCAGAGCCGGCATGTCTTCGTATCCCTCCGCCTCCTCCCCTCTCCTCTTCCTCTCCTCCCTCTTCCTCTCCTCCGCCGCCTTCTTCATCTCCTCCTCCACGTCCTTCATCTGGAGGTCCTGCGTCCCCTCGCCGGCCTTGCTGCTCTTCTCCTTCAGCTTCCTGTTCTCCGGCGTGTCGTAGGCCCACTCCTCGTCCGAGTCGCTGATGTCATCGTCGGCGATGTCCCAGTAGGACTGGGACGCCCCCGCCGTGTCCTCCAGCGGGTCCTGCTGCTCCGGCTCGGCTTTGTGGTTGGGGTCCTCCAGTTTTCCCCAGGCCACCTGATGGGCTTTGCGGAGGACAATCTCGACCTTGGACGGGACCATGTTGACGGTGCTCTCGGGGACGTTCACCACCTGGTGTCCACAAACACAGTCCAGTGAACCCGGGAGAAGGACCAACCTGCCATCCCGACCCGTTCATACCCCCCAGAGGTGAAAGTTCCTCTTGAAGATCTTGTTGTCCTCAAACTGGATATGGCAGGAGAGCTGGAGGAGACACCCCAGGTTAGACTGTGACCCTCCGTCCTCTCCTGTCACACGTGGACCCGAGACACTCACCACTGTCCTGTTAGCCTCCACACAGCACAGGTCTGCGTTAGCATTCTTAGCGTAGATGGTTAGGACGACGCTGTTTCCTGTCTGGTGCCAGTCGTGGCGACACGCCACCTTCTTCTTGTCCTGCACAGAAACAACCTTTCAACAGCTGTTTACAGGTGCTGGACACCCCCCCAGTGGGACAGATGTTGGACCTTCTTGGTGACCCAGCAGTGTCTCCCTGAGCTGCAGCCCTTCTGGTCCAGGAAGGCGTTGAAGTCCGTCGTCTTGATGCAGCAGCAGCTCCAGAACTTGTACCTAAGGGACAGAAGAGTGAGTGTCCCCCCCTGTCTCTTTGTCCCCCCTGTCTCACCGTCCATGCGTGTCCTTACCCCTCGTGGAAGACGGGTCCTCCAGGATGATGCTTGCAGACCTCCATGTCTGTGTCAGGACCTTCATAAACCTTCAGAGGGGACATGGAGACACCTTGTTGGACTGGAGCGATCATGTGATCAGTGTCTAATCAATAAAGAATAATTCATCGATGCAGTTTCCTGCTGTGGCCACTAGACGGAGCCAGAGATAAGTCGACTCACCGTCTTACAGCCGGTGTTCTTGCATCTGGTCCCCGGCAGGACGGTCCGACTGTCTGAGGGGACACAAACGCACCATTAAGGGAGATTTTAATCACTTAAAATACACAATATAAGCAAATCAAACTTTTCTCTAAAGTATGTGTGAAAGTTACTAATAGCAGTAGTTTATATTCTGAGACGATCCAGATGTTTAGCAGGGTTTTAACGGTGTCGCCGCATTAAAGTCAGTGATGTGTTCAAGGACACAGGAAAAAAGTGTTTCCACAGATGCTCTGACAGACTCACCCTGGTTCTCTTCCTCTGCCTTTTTGCTGAGGTCCAGTTTTTCCAGCACCTGAGCCAGCGAAGCCGACACCTTCACGGGCAGCTTGATCTTGGCTTCATTTGGACTGAACACACACACACACACACACACACACACACACACACACACACACACACACACACACACACACGTTTCAGAACCACTTTGTTTTTGCCAAATGGGGATAACCCAAGTCCACATTTTACTAGTAAAGCGAGGACATTTTGGCTGCTATTGACAACTTTTAAAGCTACATTTGAGGGCCCAGAGTTGGTTTTAAGGTCAGGAGTTTTGGGGTGTGTGAGACACAAGTCCTCACAAAGATAGGAGTCCACACACCTGGGTCTGTCTCTCTGCAGGGCCTCGGCCGATTTGGGTCCCTGGTAAATGATCTCTTCCCCGTTGGCGTGTTTGGCCTCTGCCTTCTCCGACGACACCTCCGGCCGCAGAGGCTCCTGGGGCTTCTCGTTGCTATGGCGACCCCGGGTGCAGCCCTGTGTGGGAAGCAGAAACGGCAGTTGCGACACCACCCACGTGGCTCAGACTGCCCCCTAGTGGACAAATGTGGCCTCGGAAAATCCTGAAAATGTTCCCAGATTCAGGTTCTCACCTTGATGGAGAGGAACTCCGAGAAATCCGTCGTTCGTTTCCGACAGCAGGACCAACCCTGAACGTACACATAAAGGATGGAGTTAAGAGGCAAACGCAACAGAAACGTCAGTTTTTATTAGCATGGTTGCTAAAGTTTACCTTGAGGGCATCGTGGAAGATGGGAACGCCGGGATGGAAGAGGCAGGAATCTGCAGCAAAAGGACAAAAACTGTCAGCAGGGGGCGCAACCAGCCGCCAGGACATCCCATAAAAGGACAACAGTTGTCCAAGTCGACATGCTCTCACACACGCGCCCCCATGCTACGCTGAGCTAGCTTGATCAGTTACATTTTAACATACAAATACATGCGTAGCAGAAACGTCCAGTGTCCAAAAGTGTCCAGTGAAGACAACATTAAGACATTGTTGAATTTATGCCACTTTAGCAGCGAGTTACATGGAAGCCGTGGAGCCGAAGCTAAAGGCTAACGGCTAAATCTGCAGGACCCAGTCTCACCGTCTTTGTTCTTGTCCTCGTCAAACTTCTGACCGCAGCCTTTGTTGTAGCACAGCAGAGCCATGGCGAATGGTTCCGGCGCCGCCCCGCGTCAGGGTTTTGTCCCTCTGGTGGGATCCTCTGGAAGGTTCTTGGGAAGGCCTGAAAGATCCCGAGACCAGGAGAGGAGCTGTCCTCCTCCTCTCTGCTTTGGCCAGAGCTGAATGAAAGAGTAAAAATAGCAGCCCCATGTCCCCCCCCCCCCTTACAGCTGTCGGGACTTATCTGAAGGTGGGGGTGGACACGGAGGGACAGGACTGCCGAGACCTGCAGACGTCTCACGTTCTGCTTCATCGCAGCACATTTAGGGGACAAACACGTTTCTGGAGATAAAACAGCTGGAATCTTCAAGTCTGGCGCCCCTGGTGGCGGCGCGGCGAACTGCAGGCGCGCAAAATCACCGTCCCTCGACCTGCTGACGACGAGCGCTACCTGCGGCTGTCAGTGATGCTAACGCGCTACTGTTGCAGCTTTGTTAGCTCGCCCTGCTAAATGCCGGACACGTCGCTACCAGGTGGACGTGGGTGAGGCCAACCTGGACTCCTCTGGGAGGACAGAGGCCCGGCATTCCCAAACAGACGGAGAAATAAGAGGCAGGTGGAGATTTGGATGGAAAATGAGTTTATTTCTTCCCCCCAAAAAAAAAAAAAAAAAACCAAAACCAGAAGAGCAAAAACAGATCCCTAAAATAAACAAATATACTGCTGTAACATGAAAGCCTGCGGGTTCTGTGAGGGCTGCTTGCCTTTACATCCATATACTTCTGCTTAAATAAATAGAAAATAAATGTACAGGTGGGGTGGGGGGGGGGCGTGGTGGAGGATTTGACGAAGGTCCACCAGAACTGCTGGCGTTTAACGTTTTAACGCTAATATCTGCGTGGGGAGAAAAAAACAACAACAAAACATCGGTCCAAATGAAATCGTCCTCGTTATTTACAGAACAGTGACGCAGCAGTCGGACGGTCGCCGGGACGACGCAACAGAACGTGCACAGAAGACGAAAAACGACGGGACTTCGCTCCGCGGGGGCGCCTGCCACGCGCACCGGTGACCAAAAGGTGGCGCCATGACAGCAGAGGAGGGCAGCTCTGCCCGGCGGGGGCGGAATCTGTAAGATCTGATTGTCTTCATCACCACAATTCGCCAAACGGGGGCAATTGTGCTTTCTCGGAAGGGGCGTGGCCTCGGGGGGGCGTGGCTACCGGCACCGTCCCCTCGCAGGCTCATGCTACAACGGCGCTAGCAGCTTTCAGAGCCCACAAAAGCGTTAAAGAAAACGGTGATTGCTGGCTGGAACCATGGTAACGCAGAGACAGGAAGCCCCTCCCTGATCCATGGGGACGCTTTGAGGGTCGGACACAGACGGACGGGTCGAACAGTCAGAACCCCACAGGAGTAGAAACAGAATCGGGGTTGATCCACTTCCAGGCCGGCAGGCGCTGATCCCGATGTTCAAAGTGACGCTAAGCTAGCTTGAAATCAGGTGCCGGAGTCTGAGAGGAGAAGAAGAAGGGGCGCAGAGCTGGGAGGGGTTTATCTCGACGGTGGTTTCGTTTCCAGGGCGACGATGCCAGGAATTCCGGCCGATGACATCAGACCTGAAACCAGAGCGGGAGGATCCCGGCTGTCCTGAACCCCTGAACAACAGCGAGCCGACTGTCAACGCGCTCATTTGTGCTGACCGACTGCGCTAGCATGTGCGCTGGCTAATGCTTATTTACAGACCCGGGCGGGCGGTCGCTTTGATTTTAGCTGACATCATAACGGGAGGATGACGATGGCCCGCCGAGCGCTAACGGCGAGAAGAGCGAGCGCGATACAGGAAAAAACAAACGTCCCGTCAACAGCTGAGGGACGGACATCAAAGGGGATAGCCGAGGCTACTAGAGCTAGCGGAGGTGAAACTTCAATAGCGGGACGCTAAGCTAACACAAGACTGACGAGAAGCATCAGAGCAATATCGATCCAACAGTGACGGGTGGGAGCAGACGATCTAAACAGAAACTGGTTACAATTCTTTTTTTTCCTTTTATTTTTTATTTTTTAACGTATCTACACAGCGAGAGGACGAATCGGACTGAAAAGGAAATGTGGGAAGGCGGAAGCGTGGACGACTCACAGACGGGGACGGGGTTTATAAAATGTCTCGTCGTTAGCACGTTAGCCTCTCACTGGACTCCCTGAACTATTCTACCAAGGCAGCAGAGTCGCTTCAGTGCAAACGTTTGGCGTTTTCGTACAAAACAGCAAATGTGGCATATTTACGTTAAAGTCGCCCACTGGAATTTTGGCTCAGACTTCGTCCCTCGGGAATAGCCCTCAAAGCAAAACAAATGCTTCAATGTGCACGTACAAAAGCGCCAGAGTCACACTTTGCTGAGCAGCCGTGACCTCTGACCCGGGTCACGTGGGAGTCCCCCGGGTGACCCGAGAGCCGGGGAACGAAGCTGACTGGCGTCGTTTGGCCGTTGGGGGGGGGGGACTCGCTTGGATTCAGTGCAATTAAAAGTGAATTCTGCTGGACTCGGAGGCTAGCCCGGCGCGGGATTTGATCTGCTAACGGGGGCGGTTATTACTGCTGACCTTAGGGTTAACCTTTGACCTCAGTGGGGCTGGTGGGCGGATGAAGCCAACAGGGGCAGGTACACACAGGTTAGCTGCACACGAGCAGGAAGCTAACAATGATGCTAATCAAAACTGCAGAGTTGGGTTTAATTTAGCTTCAGGTGAGTTTTCACCCCAGCGGTCAGAAACACCTGGAATAGCGACGGACGCCTTTAGCATCGTAACATGAGCTAATTTAACGCAAAAGCCTGAATGGGTGGATAGCAGAGCTCCCAGCTAACAGCTGCACAGCTAGCGTCATCGTAGCCTCTGCACAGTTAGCATCAGCCCCCCTGTGCGTCCGTAGCTTCAGAAGAAGAAAATAATGCACGATGAAGGACGCGAGTTTCCAACCGTGAAGGGTTCAACCACCCGCCGCTCGACGCCCGCTAACACTCGGGCGAGGCTGCAGAAGGAAACGCATCTTAAAAAAATACAAAGACACTTGAGAAGATCGCTGTCGGAATCTCTCGCTCGCTCGGACCGATGCAGGCGGGGGCGGCGGGATGGGGGGGGGGTCGATGCGGGATTGTCTGAAACAACTGCACGCACGCAGGAAAGAAAGAGCCGCCCTCTCGATGCTAACGAGTTAGCGAGGGGACAAAATAGCACCAGTTTGAAATAAAGCTAATTCGGCTGCGGATGCCAGAGCGGAGGGGGGGGGGGGGGGGGGGGGGGGGGGGGGGGCGTCCTTGGCCCCCTCCTGGCGGACTGAACCGTCCCTCAAGATTGAAACCACAAATTAGACAGAAAAAGAGCGAAACACACACACACACACACACACACACACACACACAGGAGTTGTTTCAGACAGGCCCGCCCCCCCCCCCCCCCCCGCCCCCCCCGGTCCTGGGTTTGGTCACCCTCCTCCGTCTCTGCAGGAGCTCCTCTGGTGTCATTTTCTTCTGCTGCTGTTACTTTTGCCCCCCCCCCCTCCTGACTGGATCACATAAACTGCATCTGCAAACAGAGAGAGGGGGGGGGAGGGGTTAGTCTGTACTTTACTGGAGGGGGGGGGGCACTGACCCCAGCAGCTGACCTGGGCTCCGGGCATCGGCGTGAACGGGTTGGTGGGTCTGAGGACGGGCTGGTTGTACATCAGGGGCTGGTGGGCCATCACCGGCACGCCGCCCATGTGACCCATCTGGGGGGGGACCTGGGGGGGGAGGGGGGAGGATTTAGAGCCGCTCAGACAGGTGTGGCTACGCTTGCTGCCCCGACTCACCATTCCGTACACAGGCACTTGTGGTGTGTTGATGGGGAAAGCCATGGGGGCGGGAGCCTGGAGGGAGAGCAGGGAAATGTCAGCGCACGTGGGATCGTCTGAGGGTGCACGGCGGCGGGAACGGGCGCTACCGTCGCACTTAGCTTCACCTCGTCACGCTAACGTGACGCCTGATCACCGGGTCCTCTGAGTAATTACTGGCTCTTTGATCCAGGGACAGATTCCATCATCAAAGAGACACGAACGGGAGGCGGAGCCTCATCGGGGGCTTCTGACGCTAGCGCTAGCCTTTAATGGTCTCGCAGAAGACCACAGGTGAACGGCTTTAGGAGCTCTGGTGATTAAAACCGTCGACGCCGGCAACAGTGTCAGACGGGGGCGTCGCCGATACACCTTCACCCCCCCCCCCCACCCCTCATTTCTGCCCCTCCTCCACCCCCGATTAGCATCGCGCTAGCAGCAGAAACCCCATTAGCTCTCGTGGTGAGAACGAGGTCCAACAGTTTGGTTTCAAGTGTCAAAACATGCGAGTTTGTCAGGGTTCAGAGGAAAAAGTTGGGAGGAGGAGAAGAAGGAGAAGGAGGAGAAGAAGAAGGAGAAGGAGGAGAAGAAGAAGGAGAAGAAGAAGGAGCGAGACTGAATAAGAACTAAACATTGAAGTACTTACATAACTAGCATAGAACATCCCATTCTGCATCAGGACGCAACAGGAAAAAGGTGAAGCAGAAAGGAGGGAGAGGGGGATGAAAACATGATGGACGGAGGAGGAGGAGGCGAGGACACGGGTCAGGAGGTGGGACAGGGAGATAAATGTGGAGAAAACAGGAGAAGATGACAAAGCAAAAAAGGAGATAAAGACGGGAAGGAAGACGAGTGGATGACGGGGCAAAAAAGAAGAGGATGAATGGGAAGAGGAGGGGGGGAGGGAGAGAGGGAGAGAGAGAGAGGGGAGAGAATGATGGAGGGATGCAGATATTTGAGGGGGACAAAGAGGAAGAGGAGGTTAGTGGCAGTTTGTCCTCGTCAGCCAGGAAACGCTGGACAGAGATCAGGAGGACAATCAGCAGCTGGCGACACACACACACAGGGACACACACACACAGGGACACACACACACACAGGGACACACACACACACAGGGACACACACACACAGGGACACACACACACACACACACAGGGACACACACGCACGCACACGCACACACACACACACACACACAGGGACACACACACACACACACACACAAGCACAATTTATGCTAACGTTGCTCCTCTAAACCAGGAAGTCCTGGTGTGACGATGAACTCGAGGGCTCATTTTCCTGCAGGTGTCCAGGTTTTCCTGGTGAACGGGTCCCTCCCAGCGTCCCACCTCCACCAGGAAGACTGAAGCAGCCAAACAGGAAGCAGCGTCCAGCCCTTTCAAGCTAATCCACGCTGCAGTTTGATGAATAATTTCTGGCCTTATGTAACGCCGGCGGCGCGTTGTGGTCCGCTCACCACGTGCTGCAGCGGCATGGGCTGCGGGGCCATGGGGGCGGGGCTCCACTGCGTGGTCGACATGGTCTTGTTCTGCCAGTTCTGCCCCCCCGTCAGCTTCTTCTCCCCGGGCTGGCTCCAGTGCATCTCCGGCCTGAGAGCATTCAGCTACAGGTTAGCGGGGCTGGAATGACCTCATACTTTAGCATCAGTAGCATCAGCAGCTAACGTCCCGTCCACGGTGGCGGGTTCCTGAAGGAACGCCACGTGAAGGCACTCACTTCTTGGCCGGGGCCCCGCCGAACTGCAGATCTGAGGAGGGACGGAAGCAGAGAGGAGGTGAGACAGGAGGGTTCTGATCCATTTGCACGGTGTCTGCGCCGATCCCGGCGGCTCGGAGGACACTCACTGCCCACGAGGTTGGCCAGAGACGAGTCCAGGTCGTTGGCCAGCAGCTTCCCTCCGGGGTGGACGGCCACCTGAGGGGGAGGGGGCGCGGGGTGGGTGGGCAGCGTGGGCTTCAGCAGGTCGCTGAGGGCGTCAAAACCTGCCGGAGACGGGAACACGGACACGTCTCGTGACTGGACTCGCTAATCGTTAGCCGCGCGCGCGCGTGTGTGTGAGCGAATATCCGGGTTGACCAATGACTTTTACATGGTTGATTCCGAGTTAACTCGACTCCACTGGTTCTGTGGAGGTTCCTGGTTCACTGGACCAGGAGGTGAACGGGAAGAATGGAAACAAAAGGCAGCTGATGTTGGGAAAAACGGGAGGAATAATATTTAGTTAGGAAGCGGCGCTCCGGTCTGACAGCGCTGCTGACGCCAGACTTTCAGAGTGCGCGTTTCCTGCTAGCTTAGCAGACGAAGACGGGTAAAAAAAAAAAAAAAAAAAAAAGAGGAAAGTTTGGGAGGAATAAAGTGCACGGTGGCACTTTTGGATCTTCTGGTGCGTTTCTGTTGTTACGGCAACAAAACGCCGGAGCGTCGTGGGCGATCCTTCTTGTTTCTTTAAGCTGAAAAGCTCCGAGAGGGAGAAACTGAGGGAGCAGAAATAAAATGAAAAACAAAGGCAGCACACACACACACACACACACACACACAGACACACACACACACACACACACACACACACACAGCAGAATAATGCTATCAGCGTTAGCGCTGAGGATCCGACAGCCAAAAGAGTTCCAGATCAAATGGAGGGGAGGAAAATCCGTGTCTGCTGTTAATGGGAGGGAATAATCTGCTACTGGTGCTGAAGGGAACTCATCACGCTGGATTATCTGGGACACGGCGACGCCGATGACCCCTGAACTCAAACCCTGCGTAGGCGAACGCAAAGATGAGAGGAAGGAAATGGAGAAACATTTGGGGGGGGGGGGGGGGGTTGCTGGGTGATTCTGTGCTGAGGTGTGATGGGAGAGAACGAGAGGGAGGGAGGGAGGAGGGGGGAGGAAAAGGTGTGAACAACAAACCATGCGGGGGGGGGGGGTGACAGACAACGTGCAAATAGAGACACTCGGTTACCGACGGCGACAGAGAAACAAGACCGAGCGGAGGGGAGCAGACTTCCAACCACTCTGCAGAGAAACCCCCCCCCGAAGGAGGAGCAGGTTAGGGAGGAGAAGCCGGATCAGTCGACTTTCCAGACGCCGACGTTTAAAGGAAGCGGGAATCGTAAAAGTGAGCCGGACGGGCGGGAAGTTTGAGGAAAGTGGACTGATCCCAGCAGGAGTCAGGCTGTTAAGAGCTGAGAGGCCGGAGTTTGTTAGTTTAGTCCCAGCAGCGACGTCTCCGGCTTTACCGGCTGCAGGCTGGACGCCGTTGGTAGTGGGCGTGGCTTTATTCCCAAAGACGGCATCGAAATCTAGGCTCATGGCTGCGGGGGTCTGCTGCAGCGCCGGGCTCTCCATTCCTGAGGAACACACCACTCGTTAATCACACCCTCCCTGAAGCGCCGCGCCGCCAACGCCGGATCAGGAGCGCGCACGTTCGCCACCTCCCCTGCTGCCGCAGCTGTTGCTTAGTGACTTCAGTTTCTGTCGGGAATGTCGGACTTTCGGGGAAGAGCCTGCTACGCGCGTTTCTCCAGTTTTACAGTCCTTGTGAGGACCAGGAAGCAGGGATGGGGGGGGGGCTGTCCCTGAACCCTGTGGAGCGTTCCGACACCTTTAAATTCCTACTGGGATGTTGCCAAGGCTCAACTTTCCCTAATTATATCAGGAGCAGAAGGATCGATCCTCTCACACAGGATACGAGAGGCGCTGACACGGAACGCCGTTCCGTCCCGATGGAAGCTACGGTGTCTAATTCATTAGCCGCTGGTGATTCCAGATAAAGCCAGATTAACTGTGCCGCTCGCCGGCCCGAGCAGGAAGAGTCGCTCCCTCCCGGTGGAGCGGAAGCACGCTGCCGCCCCTCCCATTCCCCCCCCCGACCGGGCCGCTTCACAGATGGCGGCGGCGTAATCAGATTGTTTTAATGTTGGGCGAAGCGACCGTCGGACATCTGAGCACGTCGGCGGCTCCGGCTGTGAAGCCAAAATCATTCCAGTTTGGGATTAATCCGCCGTCACGGAGCCTGTGATGCGCCTCGCTAGCAGTTCTCAGATCTCTGCGCTACTGGCGATTAGCAGCCGCTCCGATGGCGAGAGTTCTTTTAGGACCTGAGCAACTCTGCTTTATTTTCCCAAATTCCATTTTTCCCGTATTAGGAATTTTGTTTACCCTTTGTTACTAACAAGGCAATAATCGACCACGGAAGAGTTGCCTGGGAACCGTTCAGCTCTGTATTCAGGGGTTAGCGACAGATCTGAGGCGTGGGTAGCTTTAGCCATGCTAACGGTGCCGCCTCGTCCACACGGAAACAGCTTTTCGGTCAAATTCTGCGATATACCGGGTTCAATTTAGCTTCCGTTTCAACTGGCCAATTCCGTGACCACCATAGCGCCGTGGGAGCCACACTGGCGCCCCCTAGAGGGGAAGCCAAGTCCCTGAGGGGGGTTCTCCTCGGCCCGTGTTGGTGCGTGAGTGACGGCGGGGGCGTACCTCCCCAGGCACTGTTGGCGGTGGAGATTGACGGGGTGCTCTGCACGGTGGGGATGAACGCCGGCTGCAGGTCAAACAGGTCACTGTTCAGGTTGGGAACGCTGGGGGAGACGGAGAGAGACGGCACAGATGAAGGCTGGGGGGCAACGACGGGGGCAGTAAGAGGCGACGGCGAGTACCTGTTGGCCGACAGCGAGTAGGGGAACAGCTCCGGGGTGTGAGCGATGTGGTTGTTGTTGGCGCTGTTCATGGCCTGACTGCTGGGGGAGGCGGAGGGGGGCGTCTGCATGCCGATCTCCTTCAGGCGCTGGTCCTGCGTGGCGCACAAACACACAAATAGCTCAGGGGGGGGGGTCAGGAAGAGGTTAAACACTCGTTTAGCGCTGGAAACGAACACAATGCGTCCACATTTCAGGCTCCGTCCCATCGGAATTAACCCCCACGTGGCTGGAAAACCCGGCAGACTTGATGTCAACGGTCGGGAAAAGGGGGAAAAAACTGGAAAGTCAAACCCGTTTAAATGATTGTGAACATCTGGCTCGAACCATCCGGGGTCGGCCTGCACAGCGTCAGTAATCTTTACATTCCTCGGGCAGCTGGCGAGGTCACATGACGGGATCATGTGACACCCCATCATCCGGCCGCATCCTTCCCACTGCATTTGTAGGTTTCATCCATCTTGTCCACATTTGGACTCGATTCCTTCTCGCTGCTGTCAGATTTATTCAGAATATATTTGGCTTGAACTCCGACGCCGTTTCTCTATCTGCTTTATTTGCACACCGGCAACCGTTTAAACGCCCTCCTCCACCTTTGAGGGAATTCGGGCCGAGCCGATTAATAGCCGGCGCCTCCTGCGGCGGGAGCCTCGGCCGGGCTGCGTCCTCCTCCATTGGTATTCTCGCGGTGCGTCGCGCCCGACAAATGGAAACCGCTGTTATTGTTTGGGCTGCAGCCCCAGCTGGACGCTGGTGAGAGCAGGAGGCGTTCTGTGTGATGTGCTGCTGCCATATGGACGCCAGAGCGTGCAGACAGCTGGGCCGGTGTATCGGGACGACCCCAGCTCACCCCAGCTCACCCCTACCACCCCCCCTTCTTACTCTGTTACAGTCTCATTCGCTTTATCTCCAAGGAAACCCAGAGGTAATCAGCGGAGCCTGGTAAACAAACAACGGCACAAAGGACAGAGTAGAATAAAATCTAACAGCCCTCGCGAAGAGAAAAACAAGAAAAGAATGTGTGAGGGCTCCTGAATGGGGAGCGTTGCATTACCAGCCTCATCCTGTGGGGGCGATGGTGAGACAAGATGACGCCAGAGGTGGATGTGCTGCTTAAAACAAACGCAGCCATCCAGTAAAGACGGTATTGTGAGGCTTCGCGCGTCGACATTGGACTAAAAAGGGCCTCCAGACACAAAGTGCTGCTAATCTGCGAGTGTACGCACGGATCAGCGACAGCTGGCGACAGCATTTAGAAACGTTGTGGCTCATTTCTGCCAGGATTCTCGCACGCTTTACACCAGACCGGGCACGTGTGCGCCCGCCGCGGAGCCGCTTCTGCTCCCACTCAATTACAGAGTGCTGTAAGACGGGACTCCCCAGGGCTGGAGCGGGAAATGTCAACACGTTTTACACTTGACTTTTCCATCGCTCGGCTCTTCGCTGACTCGGCTTTTGTCCTCGGATGGAGAATCCGACTGAACAAACTCAAAGACCGGGGATGTTAGCACCTGCTCATGGTCTCCGAAATAAACGGGAAGCCCTCGTGAATCCTGTTCTATGTAGGACCTTCTGTAGAGCTGCTTCAATCAAGAGTGGAGGGAAAATAGCGTGACTCTCTGACCTGGTACGAGTTTCTGCGGCCGGTTTCAAAGAGGTTTGGCAGAATAAATAAAGGAGCCGTCACCTTAAGAGCCTGGAGTCTGGCCTGCTCCTCTTCCAGAGCCTGCTGCTTCTCCTTCTCGTCCATCCTGCTGAAGGAAATGCCGGTGGAGGACAGAGAGTTGACGGCGCTGGACAGGGTGGACGCTCTGCAACGCACCGCACACGGTTCCCGTTAGTTTCCTTTTTGTACGGGCCTGGAAATCCAGGAAAACCTGGGGAGATTGAGGCACCTACTTGGTGTCTGCGTTCAGCTCCTTGGTCTTCTTGCCCTCCAAGGATGCCAGGTGCTGCTCCAAAGCCTCCAGGAGGCTGCTGGGGGCCTGGACCAGGCAAGACAAAGGAACCCAGTAATTGATTCATAATTTCAGCAGAGATTTATTTTATGTTGGAAAGTCTCCTGCCCACACAGACGCATGCAGAGTTAGTTGCTCTCACAGGAAGGTAGCAGAGTACATCAGGCTCCAAGAATAGCCATGGCAACATGCAGAAAGCCCTCGGTGTTAGCATACCCGGTAGAGAGAGAACAAAGGAGGAGGCTGAAGAACAAAGTGGAGGGAAAGGTGGAGGGGTCCTGCTACCTCTAGTCTACACGAGAAGAATGTGATCGTTTGTGTCCTTTCTTTTATTTTCCCATTTGTTCTGCTTATCTCCGCCGGTCCCTCCGGACACAAAAGAAACGTCTAATTCCACCCCGAGGATTATGCTTAACCTCCAAGCTAATGCATTTCCCAACACAGATAGATTTCACTTTCTCTCAGATTTATTTGCTGCGAGGTGACACAGTAGAAGGCAGCTGGCCTCCAAAGGTCCAGACGGGTGGGTCTGTGAGCCCGTTACCGGGGGATTGTTGCTAGCCTAATGCAGGAAAACACAACTCGGCTGCGAGTTCAGGTTCGGCATTGCACAACGCCGCCTTCGCTGCTCGTTAGGTACCTCATTACTGCTCCGAAACCGCAGGAGCCAAGTCAGAAACGCAGCTGCGTGGCGCATAATCAGTTGTTGCCTCGATGCGCGGCAACATTAGCAGGTTGTGGGGGGGGGGGGTGCGTCTCGCCTGCCCTTCCATCCACCAGAAGCAGAGGTATTAACTTCTGATCTCCCTTCACTGGCTGCCCAGACTGCTGAGTCCTGCCAGACTGTTGCAGCAACAAGAAAGGACAATCTGTAACTGTCAGACGGCCTCGTGTGTGCACAGTCAATATTGACTCCGACACCCTCCACGCCGTTTTGATTAAAACCGCCATCAGCGGAAGCCCATTCCTCCTTCCTCCTCCCTCCACGGGTAACCGAATCACACCCTCGCCGACACACAGGCAACGCCTACGGAGGGAAGGGGGGGGGGGGGGGGGTGAGCCGGTCCAAACTTGGCACGGCGAGCATGCAGGCGGGGATGGCGGGGCGGATGGGCGATGCCTCATTTTCTATTCATGAGGTTTGGTGGCCTTTTGATTGTCGAGCCAGACCTGTGCGAGCGTTTGTGAGCGAACACACCCCGAGCTAACGCGCTCGCAAATTCTTCCACACCGAGATGAAGAACCATGCGTGCCCGCGAGCGTGCGCGGTGTGTAGTCTCAGACGTGCACGCGGTGTTCATGCAGGGGGTTAAATGAGCCCAGGGGAGGAGGGGGGAGCATTACAAGTAAGGAACCCGGCACCTACAATGTAAGATCCTTTTGTTTTCTGTGACAAACAAGAGGGGAAAGAGTCTATTTAACAGCAACAAGCTGTTTCTCAGGGATGCATGTCACACTGTGCTGAGGCTGGAAACAGCTCGTTTCTACGCTGCTTTGTATTTTCACCGCGTTCGCTACGCTGAAGAATAATTAAAAACCGCATGCATCGTTATTAATCACGCTGGAAACTTTGGACAGCGTTGTTAATGTTTCTTTTTTGTGGCGAGACTGCGCGACTGCTGTTAAAGTGAAGGAGGAAATGACAGGGTCTTAGTCGGCTGCGTTGCTACGGTTACCTGTAACAAAAGACGCATACAAAAGCACTCTTCAGAAAAGCCTTGTTCAAAACTACCTAACCTCTTTGACTGATTAGCGGTTAAAAAAACTGATTTGTGGGGAGGTTTGGGGCAAAAAATGTGCACTAAAGTCTCCAAGTATAAAATATTTTCCCATCTAAAGCACGAGTTTGTGTTTTGAATGAGATGCTCATTATCCAACTCATCATTAATATGGAAATTTAGTCCGCTGATGGTCAAATTATTCAAACATTAGCGCAGGAAAAAGTGGTCTAAAGTTGCATCGATGGCTAAAGATGCTAGTCATTAGCAGCGCCGCGGTGTTTTATGGGCAGGAAGATTAACCTGCCCCACAATGAAGCATTCGTTCTAGTAAAGCCCCATCCAAAGTCCTGGTCAGCATCGATCATCAGTATCGCAGATCTAATTTAGCAAGCACGGGCTTTAGCTAATTGCTCCCAGTCGTTAAAGCCTTCAAATCCTCATGGTAAAACCTACGCTGTGTGTTTCAACTGTAAAAAGATGAACCAGAGAGGTGAGCGCGCCTCGGGATCAGGTCAGAGATGGTCTGTTTGAAATTAAAATGAGCAGGAGGAGACAGAATAAGTGAACGATGGCTAAACACGCGTATATATGTGGTAGAAATGAGCTGTGAGGTGGGAGCACAGCAAAGAAAACATGTGTGGTGTTAATGGAAAGACAGGAATGGCGTGAGAGTAGAAGCAGCAGAGTCGGACAGGTGAGGAGAAGAAGTGGAAGGTGAGATGTACACTGACCTGTGAGAGATCTGGGATGTCACCCTGATCTATTCCGACTTGCTGTGGTCATTAAAGAAAAATCAAGAAAATTGGAAAAAACAAAATAAAAAAAAGGGGGGGGGGGGGCAGATGGGGGAGAGAAAAATAAGAAAATGTGTAAAAAAATGAAAAAGAAACAGGGGAATCGTTACTTCATGCAGTGGCAGCAACAACATAAACAGAAATAAACAGTGAAACGTTTCTGCCCCGTGTGGGTGACAGCAATGATCAAACAGTGACGAGTTGACCGATGAGGGACCGCTGTCATGGCGACAACACTGAGGAGGACATTTAAACTGACGCGTCAAACCATTAAGAATGGAATCCCCCAGTGGGACGGACGAGTGTGTGGAAGATGAACATGAAGTCCTGAACAGAAAAATGGCAGCAAATCTGAAACAAGCACCTTCCACCGCGATAATAGGAGCCAGCTGCAGCTTTTATTCCCACCCAAAAGTGATCATGAAACATCAGCCCATGGATGGGGGGGGGGGGGCACGGCGCGTGAGCCTCACGGGCCGAATGTGTGACACCCAACTGCTGCTGTTGCACCCACGTCTGACATGATTTTACAGTTCAAAAGGAGGGAAAAATAACCCAAAAAAGGCTGATGAATTGATTTTGGGCAGCTCATTTTCAAACGGGGGCGGTTCTGTTGATAAATAACAGAAGCAGGGAGTTCGATTCCTGCGTTATCTTCTCTGCCAGAGAGCCCCCGACGCTTTGTTTCTGAACAATACTCATCATAAAAAAGCCTAAACGGGACAGGTTGAATATTAGTCTTAAAACGACAAAAATTTAAGTGTAATTATTCATTTAATGTGGCTTTAATTAACCGCCATTGTCTATAGATGCATCTTTTATTCATTTATTCTCTCCCAGGAGAGAGTGTGTGTGTGTGTGTGTGTGTGGGGGGGGGGGTGTAGGAGGGCCGCTCAGCTATCCGTCTCTGTCAGGAGAGGCGGGAGGAAAGCGGGACAAGAGAGGATTAGGATGGAACGGGGGAGAGGTAGCTAACGAAGCGTCTAACTACGTCCTCCATCTTTGGGGAGGGGGGGGGGGTAAAACTGTAGGGAACATAAACCCGAGCGGGCGATACATCATCTCGGCTTGCTTGCGGCTGGAAACCATCTTTACCTCGGCCACTTTGAGGAACTCCGACAACTTTGTCATCCTGTAAAGGAATTTCTTGTAGATGTCCAGCGCGTCCTTGCACTGGTTCTTCTTCATGTCAAAGTACTTCTCTGTGGAGACAGACCACAAGAACCCGTCAGCAGGTCGGGAAAAACAAAGCTGGGGAGGGGGGAAACGGATCAGGAGGCCGGCCGGCTGCCTGAGAACCAGGGAGTGCGTTACCCAGCAGGTTGATGACCCCTTCGTTGTACGCAGCAAACAGCCTGATGGAGTCTTTGAAGAGCAACATGAAGGCCGAGTTGATCACCCCGTTGGTCAGCTCGTTAGGGTTGGCCTGAGGAAGACAACGAGCTCCGGAGTTTCAATCATATTACCTCAACGCAGCGCTTCAAACATCCAAAAACAAACAAAAACAACGCATCTTTTATTCTACGAAACACCGGCAGCAGAGAACACGGAGAGAAAATGTCACTTTAGGCAGGAAAACCATCACACAGTCACACTCGCAAACACACACGGACGCATTCCAATGAGAAGTTCCAGCAGAATTTCTTTTCTATCAGACACATGAAATCCCTAAAACCAGCCCCCCTCTCCCCTGTCTCTCACACACACACACACACACACACACGCGCGCACACACACACACACACACACACACACACACACAGGAGGAGTCAAATCATGTAAACTGTTGTTTCATCTCAATTTACATTTTAATTGGAATTTAAATCAACAACAGTACCTGGAAATCCAGCAGAGCGTCCAGCTGGGTCTGGATGATGGGCAGCGTCTTAATCAGCTTCTCCGTGTTCATGGTGCGCATCACGCCATCGATCCTGAGTGGACAGAGCACGCGGGCGCCATTACAGAGGCTTTCTGAGGGAAAAGCTTGCGAGAACATGTTGACACAGGAGGGGAAAACGGAGAAAATAACGGTCGTTCCAAAAGATATAATTGTGCCATAATGGCTGTGTTGAGGTTGGGAGCAGACATTTTTATTCACAGGATGGTTTTGCCAAGAAAACCTCCAGGAATAAAGCTGACATTTTCTTCCACGAAAGCCAGAAGCCGTTTAGTTCACCCAGCAGCGCACATTTGCGTCACATTGTCGAGCCCGACCTTGAAGCTGGAGCGTCCCTCCCTCAAATGGGCACTTTTGAAAGGGTTGTTTTTTGTGGCCCTCTAAGCGAGACGGCAGTTTTGGCCCTCTTACCCTCTCTTCATCTTGGTGAAATCCACAGCCACCAGTCGGTAGGACACGGCCTTCTCGTTCAGGTAGTAGCTGTACCTTCTGATGAAGGTGGACATGTCGTAACCTGCGGAAGAGGGGCTCCGTTTTACAGTCCTCCATGGACATTAGCATAAATCTCAGCTCCGTTGGGAAGGCGGCTCTCCTACCTTGCAGAGCTCCCTTATCCAGAAAGTTGTGCAGGTTGAACAGAGTGTTTCTGGAGGCCAGGTACTGGATGAAGCGCTGCAGAGAGCAGGGAGAAGAGGAGAAAGGCTTGGCGAGGAGTCGAGGAAGGAAGGAGGGAACAGAAATGGGTCACGTGTGTCGCGGTAAGACGCAGTATCTGAAGGAAAAAAGCCAGCCCCCGACCCAAAGACAGCAGAACTTTCCACTGAGTAAACTCACATTATCCATCTTAAGTGCACAGTCAACGGCCCGGAGCGCCGTCCCGTTAAAGGCCGCCCTCTGAAGGCTCTCGCTCAGCTCATCGCACAGATAAAGACGGCTAATGGTGATGGCGGACGCACATTACTCGCCGGCTTACGATGAAGAATGGCACGGCTGCCTCGGAGCCACGGCCCGTTTTAATCTGTCCGGATGTTTAAACGGTGCCGGTGAATCGTCTCCTCGCTTTGTCTCCATTTGAGCGATGACGCAGGGATTTAAACGGCGCCTTCAGACCGCTCGCCCTGCTGCTCGACGCGGTTCAACATCGGCCATCTACCCGGCTTCGTGTTTAAAGATTAGCTTCCCCTCCCCCCCCCCGGCGTCATTTATTAGGACTTTTTAAAAGAAGGAACCGGCGAGGGACGACAAACGGAGAGACGGAGTAGTCAGAAGGAAATTATTAACCTTTGAGGAGAGGCAGGAGATGCAACACAATATAATAAACGGGTCTGGAATGACCCCGTCAAAATGTTAATGAGATCAAATCGGAGGCTCAACTCGTCTCCTGAAAGTGCTGATTCACGCCATCGCTGGCATTTTCTTTCCAAAAAAGGCTCCAGAAGAAGCTGCCTGCTCATCGGAGGGACCTTTCCTGATCTTTTGCCCACTTCTCCCACCCAAACATGCTCGTGAAACCACCCCCGCCGGTACAGTAGGTGACACTCCACCATTCCATCCAGATGCAGCGTTTTAATGACAACCAGCGTCAGTTCATCAGCTCTTATGGCGCCTTCAAACGCTTCCATCCAAATTTAAAATCAATCTTCTGTCTGCTGCTAATTAATCCTGCAGAGACAAGACTCTTCCAGGCTCCCGACTCTTAGTTCCTGCTCCTTGTGGATTCGGCTTAAAATCTGAAAATGAGAAAGACTCCTCGGGCATTTGTCTAAACTTTCTTCTCTAAACTATTAATTACAGGGTGGATTTAACAGGATCAGGCAGCTGTGGAAAAATGTGGCCTAACCTGCTCTGTAACCCCAAGGTTTGGTCATCGTCCACCATTGTGGGAAGTCCAGGCCTCAGACTCCCCAACGGCATCTGCATGTCCAAAAGACTTGAAATGATCTGAGATTTGCCAGTTTGCCAATTCTCCGCCTGGCAGGCGACCAGCTTCGACTGGCTGTGTCGGAGCGCCCGAGAATGTGTGCGGTCGAGGGAGCAAGCAGGCTCGCGGGCGCTGGATAGCCTGATTTTATGTTTGTAGTGTGGGAAGAAAACTTTGCTGGAGCAGCCCGTGAGCTGGCTTTTAAACTCCCAGAGAGAGAAATCAGGCGGCCAGAACAGCAGCTCATGAACTTTAATGGTTGTGGAGGCACGGCAAGAGCAGCACTGGACAAAAGCTGGATTCAGTATTAACATGTAAACGCAGTTTTTTTAGAGCTACAGCTAGCATGCTAATAGAACTCACACAATCACTGTGATAGCTTAGCATGAAAGCCAAACTGAGCCAAACTGCCTCCTCAGTGGTACGATAAGACCCTTCCACTGTTAATAAATCTTTCCCCGCCCCTGCCCGTTCGCCATAAAAACTGCTGCACACATTTCAAAGAACCGCATGGGCACCACAGGGACTGGGCTGATGGGAAACCGCTTTCATTTTGGTGCAGTTCGGGAGAAAGAGGGGTGGGATGCGAGGGTGGCTCAACGCTGCAGTTTGTCCCCGACAGCTTTCAAAAGCAAACGGTTTTCCCATCCAGCTGGTTGTGAACATCTCAGAGATAAAATTAGGCTTCATTGTGTGTTGCAGTGTGGTCCAGAGGAAAATGGAGCAGCAGGAGGGGAGGGTGGGGGGGGTGGGGGGTGGGTATGGCGCTCTTCTTGTGCAGAGAAGTCCATCTGAGCAGAGTCTGTGGGTCCCCCGGAGCGTCCAAAAGGAAGGCGGGCGCAGAGAGAAACCACACGAATGCGTGGATACGGGAAACAAAAGGGAGGAATATATAGAACTGCGCACGAGAGGCTGAGAGAGACGCCGAGTCCTGGATTATTCAGCCGGGACAAAGATGCTTTTCACAGATTACGAGCCGACGGAGGAGACGGAGCAGATCTACAGAGGAAGCCGTCGATTCTGCCCTCAAAATTCCTGCGACGGTATCAGAAGACGCCATGTATAATTAACAGGTTTGGATCAGGGAGCCTTCACTCCGCGTTCTTGGCATCTTCCTTCCGATGCGCTGCAACGTCTGTGAGCTGGTGGTTTCCGTAGTAACTGAACACACCGCGGCTGCCTTGAGGTGTCTTTTCTCTCCCTCTTGATTGTTGAGGTTGTTGTGAGGCTGGAGCTGAATCCTGATGTTTTAAACATCCGGTCTGGATTCTTTTTCCCGCCGAGGCGAACGAGCCCGTGTTTTTCAATAACGAGCGCACGAAAAGCGCTCCGACGGCCCGCTTCATCTGAATGATGCCGCCGCTAAACAATTAAGCGAGACCCATAAATGAATTCAAATCAGACCTCAGGCTTCCCCCCAGATGCTCCCTCAAGTTTAATAATTCACCGAGAGGCTGGGCCGTGCTCGCTGTGCACACTGACCTCGGAATTTATTCATCTGGGCCAGAGCGAGCGCCGCCGAACAACAAACACCAGAGGAGACGGCTCTGCTGCCGTTGACCTGCAACCGCCACGTGAGGCACCGACTCTAAATAAAGCAGCTTCCTGAGCGAGGCCTTCGCGGGGAAACTTTGTTTGGGTCGCTCTCAAACGTTAAAAGAAATAAAATCTCCAAAAGCGACTGCGAAGCCGATGAAAGGTGATGACTCAGACGAGAGGCAAGAGTCGTGATCGGGCTGAATGGAAGCAGCTCTTACGCAAGCGCGCCGACACACACACACACACACACACACACACACACACACACACACCGAGTGGGATTCTCCCACAGTGCCGTTCCTCGCTCCTTGTCGTGCGATTGACCGCTGAATGCAGGATTAGCCACCGGTGAGAGGGGCTGGGGAGGACGGGATAAGAGTTGGGCCTTAAGCAGCGGTCGAGAGCGGCCGCGCGAGCCTCCAAGGTTAGCGCCGCGTGGGCGCCGCGCCGCCAGCGGAGCGACTTCGGCGCCACGGCGATGCAGCTGACGCGAGTCGTCACAGAAACAGGTCGGCTGCTTAAAATGAGGTTTAGCATAAGAGCAGCTAAGCGGACATGGTTGCGACCTTTTCCCTCCTTCAATATCACAACCGGGAACCGGACAGAGGCAGGGAATCGCTCGCCGATTGGTCAACGTCCGTATTCCGCTCGATCCCGATTCCACCGGAGGCTAGACTCTGGAATGACGGGAGGATTTCATGTTTTTTTGAAAGATGTTATTTCTGCAGCGCAACAGAGCCGCTTCAAGGCTCAGTTGCGCCTCCTCACATGTAATAAAAGATGGCCTGGGTCTGGGGAGGGGCTTCAATTATAAATCACACACTCCTCTACCAGCAGACACACTAAATCAATATCCTGACTCCAAGACAAAGAAAAGAACCAAATAGCTACAGACACGCCTAACTGGGAGATTCTTCCTCAAGCTAGCAGCTGCTAACAAGTGTGTGGATGGCTGAGCCTGCTCGCGCACACACAGACACACACTTTATATGTATCGATTACAAAGACACAGCAGATTTACGCCAGTTGGGAAAAACCTATCTGGCAGGAAGTGCATAAAAGAGGCAGGGAGAGTGACAGCTCCTCGTGGGAGTGTTGGCTTCATTTTAATAGGATGTTTGGAGATAAGCAGCAGTCTGGAACACACACAGCCTGCCTCCACACATCATCCTTATGTTCGCCACGCCAGCTGCTGACAGGGAGGGTGTGTGAGGGTGCATCTGGGCACTTGTGATTATCACAAGTGACCCCGGTTAGAGTCGGGGTGACCTCTGGCGTGCACAGATATCCTCCGTCCTTGCTTGAGTCAGCAGCTTTTTTATCCTTTATCGCTTGTGTTTTTTCCCACCTTTCATTGCCTTCTCACTCGTTTTGAATCTCCCCCTTATCTCTCACACACATCCTTGTATTTCTATCTTTGTGAGGACTTACCCTAACCGTCCTAGCTAACCCGACCTGACCGTAAATCCATCCCAACCCTCAAAAAGCTCACTTGAATTTGTGCGAACTGGCCAAAATGTCTTCCCTTTGCTAGTAGAAGGACTATTTTGGTATGTAGCAAGTACAAGAACCTGGCGTGTGTATTTCTGCGTCTGTGTGCGTCCTTGATCAGCAGAGGAAGCGCTGACGAGGCAAAAGTGATGTCACTGAAACAAACAGCATTGTTTTGTGATGAGTGACACTGATGGCAACTCAGTCTATGATATTGCGCGCGCACACACACACACACGCGCGCACAAACAGATAGAAAACGAGCAGCTTGTCCTGCTTCCATCAGCACTTTCACCTGCGTCCTCGCCACTCTGTCCCCGTCTGCTACACGCCTCCGGCCTTTACTTTTGGTGCACTCCCACGCCTTCACTCTAACTCAACCCCACCCTTATTCCTGAGAAAGCGATTCTGAAGACAGGGCGAGGTTGTTGTTTTCCAGCCAAAGAGCTCCTCTTATTTTATTCTTCACCTATTCAAGGAAGGAGGGATGGAAACGCTGAGCTGCAGCTGCTGATATTTAACAAACCTCATTGTTCCCGACATCTGTAGTAGTAGAACAATATGCTAAATCTTTCCTGTTACTGTATTCCTGACATTGAAAGCCTTCCATTATTAGGTGGAGGAATTCTTCAGGAATGCAGCTTCTTGAAGGGGCTGAATCAGAGTCCTGAAGCTGAGGGGGCGTGGATCTCAAAGCCATTGTTTGGGGTTTCCTGGGCTATTGTTTTCAGTACATACTGACCTATCGTCTAGACGCTGACCCGCGCTGACAATTGATATCGCCCCAGAATGTAGGGACGGGGATTCAAGCCTCGCGGGGAGCGTAGACACACACAGGAGACGCTGGGACATTTAAACGCAGTCTGGCTGTTACCTGCATAGTAAGGTCATGAGGTCAGACACGCGCGTTAGCATGTGCCGCTATTTACCCCAACAATTCATCACAGCTGGGGCGTCTGCTGAGCTGGAACCGTTCTGTGTTGGTCTGAAAAGGAGCTTACGGTCTATTGACCCCAGTCATTGTGGGGACGTGCTCTCTAATTTTATGGCCGGCCTTTTACCTGACCCCGAGTATAATGGATGGTTCAGCCGGAGGAGGAGGGGGGCTGAGCCTGTACCACCATCCTGACATCCCTGATGGATGCAGGCGACAGAGACTCTCTCAGCGCAGCGTCCAACCATCAGGACACGGTGGAAGGAAAACCACCTCAGCTCTCTCTGATCATCACAACGTCCACGTTTGCACATCGTTTGTATTTTATCTGGACTCTAATCAGCCTCGGAGCCGTGTGGGCGTTGGCCTGTTCAGAAGCCTCTTTCATACAAACTGACCTTTACCCGGTCTTTTTAGAGGAAGTAAACGTGATTACAAAGGGAACCAAAAAAGGAGAAGTCTGACAACACAACCGGTCGTTGCTAAACAAGGAAAAACTGCGTCCCCGGCCTGAGCGAAAATTAGGAAGGAATGTGGGCGGGGTGAGCTCACCATTGAGGTTCTGTTTGCAATCCTGTCTGTTAGCAGTGTTACGCTAAAGCAACTTTGTGGATTTTAAACAAACTGGGTGGTGGGGTGAGAAGCGGGTCGAGGAGGGGCTCCTCTAACTTTGGTACGGCCCAAACGCAGTGGCAGAGAGGGAATCTCTCTTTCAGTGGGACCGCTGAGCCCCAATGTGGAGATTCCAGCAAATCGTTAGCGTTCTCTGGAACAGTTCGGGCCATTCGGACCCCCAGCATCACCACTGAACGGCGACGATGACATTTAAAGTCCAGCTAAGAAGCGACCCTAGCTAGCTTGATCGATCCCCATGTGTTGAGGTGTCGGTAAAGCATCGAGTACTGGACCAGAGTAACGTAAAGAACGCACCACCTATGCTAAAGTGTCAAGGGATCGTACATCTTCTAGAGCAACAGTCGGGGCTTTGTTGTCTTCATCAAATAAACGCAGGCGCTACATGAGGGATGGAAGCCGTCTATTTGAATATCAAAGTGGAGCGAGAGCTACAGCAGCGCGGCTAATCTGCATTCTGAAAACGGAGCGCACTCAATTTCCATCCGAGAAATTACTACAATTACAAGATTATTCTCTCCCGATCCGAAGGGCTGCTGTCCGCCTAAACGGGTGTTTTTCGCCCGTCACAACCTTTTTTAGGCGCGATCAGAAATCACAATTAAAACGAACGTCCTCCCGCAAACTTTGATGAATCCATTTCCTGGCACCTGCAAATCGACCGTTTTCTCATCTCGACAGATGTGAATCAATTTCCTCGTGCTGTGCACAATCTGTAGCAGCTCCCATCCAACATGCACGTGCATCTGAAACCCATGTGGTGCTAATGCTGACAGATGTGCAAATCAGCGTCTATTCCAATATAACAACAATAATGTAGCGATGCTGCCTCGACTGCTCTGGGGGGGGGGGGGGGGGGGGTGTCTGTGTGAGCCTCCTACCTCGTTTCCATACATCATGAGGTGGTGAGTGGTGATGAGGGCTTTGAAGACCACCACCCAGCTGGAGCTGGCCGTGCGCTCGAACAGCGTGTCCGCCAGCTGGGGGATGTTCACGTTCATCTCGTTGGTGCAGTGGATGAGATCTGGCAATGGGAGAGAGGGGTGGGGGGGAATTAATCGCACAACAAAGCAGAGCGAGGACAGACACAGACACAGAGACGGAGACGGAGACACAGACACAGACACAGACACAGAGACGGAGACGGAGACACAGACACAGACGCAGTTATTAACCTCCACCTCCTCCAAACTTCTCCGGAGACGAGCCAAGTTCAGGTGTCATTCAAGCGCCCGAAGCTGGAGGAAAATTCAACGTTTCGGCTCCGGAATGCCAAGTTCCTGAACCGACAGGCTCAGAAAACACGTGTGGGAAGGGCTCGTGCAGACGGCGTCACGCTGAAGTGCAACACCAGAGCAGGTGTCAGATTATATTCACGCATTTCCTGCACACATGAAGAGCTGCTGCCGAGAAACCTTCTTTTCCCTCTGAAAAGTCGTATTATTACAGTGAGAAGAGGTTGTTCACAGGTGAACCTGTCTTTTTAGTGGCTTATTGGGTTGAAAATACTCCAACCAGTTTTCCTGGTGGTACTCCTGAACGCTGCTGTTGTACTCGCTCTAACTGGGAACACAGGTGGGCAGCACGGACACAATACACGGCATTCCCACAGACTCCAGGCGGCTCCATTTTCCTGCTGTCCTGCACCTTCCACCTCTTCCCATCACCACTCTTTTGTTCGCCGCCACAAGATTTGACGCTCCGCCGCCTCACGCACCTGGTAACTACGGAAACGGGTCCTCGTTGGCCCGCTGGAGCGAGGCGAGTCCAGTCAGGAGGCTTCATCATGGCGCGCTTGTTCGATAAAACTCGTCCCCTCTCGCTTAATGTATTAACGCTGTCGAGAGCCGAGCCGGGCCGGGACGCGGCGGCCAACGCGGTGCCATCGATCATCTCGCGCGCGGCGCTCCCTCTGCATCTCGCCGCAGGCCGCTTCCATCCGCCTACAGCTTCAAAAACAGAGCTCATGTTTTTTCCATCAGGTCTGGAGCGCGAGGGACGGCTAAAAATGGCCCGCTTGGGTCTGTGGGGATGCTGCTGTGGAAATCTGAAAACGCCGCACGCTGCGACTTAATCAAGAAGAGCCGAGGGACGCGGCTGATTCCAGACCAGCGAGAGAATTCCAGTCACCGTCTATCCCGCGCCGGGGTTTGGAGGACGGGCTGACTGCGGAGTGAATCTGATCTCATTCTCAACAGCTGACTGACTGGTTCTCTTCCCATCCCGGGTCCATTGTTGCCCGTCGCCTGGAGCTGTAAGAAGGGATTTCCTGACACCGGGGGACAAAGGAGCAGCAGGGGCAGCTCATCTGATCAGGAATCACGCG
The DNA here is from genome assembly GCF_901000725.2 of Takifugu rubripes. Taxonomy (NCBI): domain Eukaryota; kingdom Metazoa; phylum Chordata; class Actinopteri; order Tetraodontiformes; family Tetraodontidae; genus Takifugu; species Takifugu rubripes. Next base: position 15,021,098 of record NC_042292.1, on the reverse strand, counting down.
GCGCGGCGCATTCCTCCCACTTCACTGGCCACCCACCACCTGCGTTCTTCTCATCTCTCCATCCAGCAGAAAAGCCCCCCCCCCCCCTTTCCTCCACCTGCTTCCAACACCCCCCCAACACCCTCAGCCTTGATTGGAAGTAACTGCAGATTGCTCCGACTACCATTTTACATGTTTTTCCTGATTAAATCAAGAGCAGCAAAACCCGCCGTCGACTCGGGAACCCTCTGAAACTCGTGCACCCTCCGTTGGCTCTTCAAGCTTCTGTCCTCCACAGAAAAGGATTTGATTGTTTATGGATTCTCCTCCACGTCTTTTCAGGCAACTCGCAGCATGCTAGCAATAGCGCTGAATAAGAACGGGTCACATATAAACGACCACCCACGTGGACGTCCAGTCCAGCCAGTCGGGCCTCTCAATCCCATCTTGACTCCTGTGTAAACCCGGCCTGGGGATCAGTGGCGGCCCGTGTGCATTTGACACGTTTGTCCAGCGAGCAAAGGTCAGACACACATAGTTGGAATTCCTGAACAGACGGTTCTGGACCCAGATGTGGCTTTAATACAAGACGGGACTCTGTCATCAGAGCGACACCATCGTCGGCTCTGTTCTGCTCCGACCGGAGGAAGCACCGTTTGACATGGGGGGGTCACAACCACAGAGTCCACCTCCCTCCCTTCAGAGGCTGCAGGAGCGGCGGGCTGACAGCGGATGTGCAGAAAAGCAGACACAAAAGACACCAGGTGCAGTCCCAGTCTGTTTAAGATTAACACCCAGCATATTGTCTAGCATCTTCAAATAATCCCCCCCCCCCCACTGTCTGTCGCCGGCTTTGGCGTGAAAAGAAGGCCTCCCCCCGCAAATCCTTCTGAGAGGTGTGAGGAACTTTATGCATTCTGCCGAGACTGAAAGAGGGGCAGTCCCTTTGGCAGAAGCGATCCAACGGCTGCGTTGTTCCGGGCGGGAATCCCATCAGAGTGACCTTTTCCTTGCTCGCCGTTCAGCATTCACGAGGTGCGTCCGGATGGGGATGTTACTCTGGGGCTGTTCTGTCACGTCGCTGATAACAGAAACCTCTATCAGAGAGGAGCGCCGGGGCGTTTGACCCGGACAGCGCTCGTTCGGCCAACGCCGACAGATTACGGGAAGGATTGCGCGAGGTCGACATTACGCAACAGTTTAAATACCACATCCAGACCGGCCTGTGGGGCAGCGACGAGCGCCCGGACTTAAAGGCTCCTTTTGTGGCGCGCCGATGCAAATTTGGCGTTCGCAGCGAGCTGGCAGATCAAGGACACCTACAGTTGTGCACGTGCTGCCTGGCGGTCCAGTTTGCTTCAGCCCTCAGCTCCGCCCCAGCTTTCCATAAGCCCTCGGGCAAAAGCAGCTTGTTGAAATTCCACCGGTGTGGCAGCTCAAACGCATATATTATATATACGTATGTATCGCCGCACGACCATCGGTTTTAGTGACCCCCCCCCAATTGATTCCATGTGGTCTGGAAATAGAAGTCTGAGGTACTGCTCATTTAATCTTCCAAGAGTTCCGATGCAATCACACACAGCAGGGGGCAAAAAAACAGAAGTGGCGAGGAAAGACAGCAGAAAGTTGGCAATTAATGAATTAGAATTAGCTGTATAGGTTTAATTCCCTCCCAAAGGTCTTAAGCGAGTGTTTTCGCCTGCGTCTCAGTCGCACAGAACGACAGAAATAGACTAAATTAGGCACAGGCAGAGTCGCTCAGTTCCAGCGACGTCTCCTTCATGGGAAAAGTCTTCTCAAGTGAATGTTATTGAAGTCGGCGCCCCTGGGCGGGAACGTCTGTCGCCCTGACGTTAAAGAAACGCGCCTGTGAGTGAGAGAATAGCAGGCGGATGAATGGAAGCGCAAACAGGTAGAATACAGGAAGGAAAACAGGCAGCGGCGCCCAGGAAAGGCTCCAGAGAGAAGACGGCTAAAAATAACCAGACGTCGGAACGGGACCGTGACAGAAGCGCCGAGCGTTCCCGAACAGACAGGAGCAGCACCAGGTATTGTGCAAACATCAGCCCACTGCTGGGGATCAGCTCAGCTGAGTCTCCATAAAGGACATTTGGGATCACCAGCCCTCACAGAACCACCCACATTGAACAGGAGCTGCACGTTCCTTTGGGTCGGGCTTGGAGCAGGACCTCTAGACACAATCAGCAGGCTTGTTCTCCTGGCAGGTGCTAGGAACCGGGCCTATCTCTGCTCCACAGCCAGGGAGAGGCCGTCCAGCTGTGCACCGATAGCACAGCGGCGAGCGAGCTACACCCTGCAGCAGGGCGGTCGGGGCCGGAACCAACGCATGACAGACACGTCGGGTTCGGGTCAACTTCTGGTGTAACGTTTTTTTTTCATAAAAGCTCATTTTTGTTCTTCTGATCGGCGATCGATTCCGGCCCCGATCCGGATTTAAAGTTTCACTTTCACTTCTGTCGCGCACCCTCGCCCCAAGAAGCCACGTGGACGTCTCCGCTGCAGAGACAGGACGTAAATTCTCCATCGTGACATTTACTGCGCGCTTGGTTTGATCATGTGGGGGGGGGGGGGGAACAAATGCATCTGCAACCCAACGCCTGCACTATTTAAACACACACACGGCACAAATGTGTCAAGGTGACCCGACAGTCTAAACCATTCAAAAAGCTACGTGTGGGGGAATATGCTAGCGCCGTAGAAATTTGCTAGTTTTAAAGTTGGGTTAAACTCGGCGCCATAGAGGACGCGGAGGCCGGCGGCTCGGCCGGCTGGTTCGAGCGATGCGGAGCGCCGTTTTAAGCTCCCGCGACCGTCGCAGCTGCTGCTGAGCACGACGCTTGAAAGTGACCTCAATAACGGCACAGCCGACACGGCGCTCAGAGGATCCACCGCTCGGAAGAGCGTGTGGGCGCAGAGCGCCGATTCAGCCGTCGGGCGTCTCCTCCTAAAGCGTTCAACGCAGTGGCTGCCATGGCAACGGCGGGGCCGGTTTTGGGATGGGGAACTGATCGGCGTTTCGGGGCCGTGTGGAAGAGCGCTGGCGCGAGACCCAAGCTAACTGTTCAGACTACTGCTGAAATCACACAGCAGCCATGAAGCAGCTGGACCAGCTGGCTGCCTGGAGAACAGGGTAATGAATGACCGACCTGAATCCAGGACCAGACACCGCTACGGCGTCCACGCCGCCCACAGAAACTGACGGCGGGGAGCGTCGCCCCCGCAGCGACGTCACCAAGCAGGCAAACATCACAATCGAGGCTCTTGTGGGAGGCGGGCCGGCTGGTTTCGCCCCACGGTAGCGAGGCCGATGCCCCCGGTGCAGAAATCGATAGACCACAATGATTAAGCCGGAGGAGGCGCGGGCGGCGGCGAAGGTCGGGGGACGGCTGAACTTTTGTGGAGCGGCAGCAGCTGACGAGCACGACGAGGGCGAGATTGAACGCCGACCTTCCTATTTAGCTCCTCGGGAGCCAGTGGACGTGCCGGGAGACGGGTCTGGGACGTAAGAAGTGAGGCTTTTAAAGCTGCCTCGGAACCTTGACAGGCCTGATGAAAGCAACTGCTCCTTTGTGTCTGACTTGAATAAACATCTGCACAACAGGAACCTGTTGCAACCATTTCAAAAGCGGCGACGGGCTGAATATTCAACATCGACGCGTGTAGCGAGGCTGGATCGGGCCGGCGGAACGGATCATAGATGAAATGTGCAGACGCCGTCGGTAATTAATAAAGCAGAGTGAGGGAGCGCGTTCTGGGGAGAAACAGCTGCTCGGCTCCAGCCACAAGTGCCAGATTTTCTTCCTTGGCGGCTCATTCTACCCACACCCAGCAACCTTCGAGTGGTTTGTTTACCGAAACACCAGCGCCGGGTTTGAGGAGTCCGTCCTCCGCGCGATACACCTGCGGGACGCCAACGTTAGCTAACCTCAGCAGGTTAGCCCCACGGCCAACCGGCGGCGCCAAACTGTGCCTCTGTCGGTGTGTGGTTGTTGTCTTGATCACAAAAATAATAGATCACATCAAATCCTGGAGCGTCCATATCTTCTCACACCTCTTACTCGACCACTAGAACTTTAACGTTTCAAGGTCAAAAAGCTCAGACCCTTTCACCAACTAAAAAGACTCACCCTTGGGGTGGCTTTTAACCAGATCCAGCCCCAAACCCGGAGTCCTGCGAGTTCAGGAGAAGGTCACACGTGTGGGTCACCGGCCACCGGGCCCGGGTGGATCGACACACGTGTTTACTTTCAGCCTTGTATAACCTGTCCCATGTGATGTAAAGGAATGCAGGCACGACGAGGGAAGGAACACTCACAGTCGAGGTGCTTCTTCTTGGGCCCGCTGACTTCGTGCGTGGTGGCCTTGCACACGGCTTTGTTGATGGCTGACCCGGTCATGCTGTGCTGCGCCGCCGCGATGCGGTCCGTGATCGATTGGCCCGACATGGCTCCGATCTGGCCCTCTTCCCTGTGCCGATCACCTAGACAGACGCGCGGAATAATAACGATCCGAAGAATGGATCAATTCTCAAAGCAGGGGGGGGAAAAAGGGTGAAGAAAACCAAAATTTATTATAAAAAAAGAAAAAGAAAAAATCAATCCCAAGACGCGCAGGTGATCAGCGCGTCGCTTCCAGGTGCGCGGAACCGGTCACGTCTCCTCTGAAGTGATCGATAATCGGATGTAAAATCGTGCCAGACGTCAGCCGCCCACAATCCGTCCTCTTCGAGGTCAATTTGCCGATTTTCTTTTTTTCTATCTACCTAATAACGGCGACACTAATCCGGGCTAGTTCGTGTTAGCTAATGTTTCCGTTGCAGTAATCGAACCAGAAAAGAGTCCCGCTGTGGAATTCAACACTTGGAATTACTTTCCGGCCACAAATTAACATAGCTAATTTGCTGGTTCGACTGTAACCTGGACGGTGTTGGCCGGGGATGACGGAAAAGGGAATCACCCCTGGCGAAGGCAAAAAAAAAGAGAAAAGTATTCACAGCTTGGAGGACGCTGACAACAATCCGAGTTCTTCCTCCACGTCAACTTGTTAGCTGGAGCCGGTTAGCACTCACTGGTCGCCGGGGAAAGTGTGCGGTAAACCACCCCTCGGCCGTGAAAAGTCACCGGGGAAAGAGCGGCGCATTGTCCGGGGTTTGGAAGGGTAGACCGCGAGAATGACAACCGGGACAGGGGCAGCTTTTCCAGCCGTGAGGCGAGACGCCAGGAGCGGCGGGCGTTAGCCGAGCTTAGCGGGGTAAGCTAACAGCAGGCAGCCGCGAGCCGAGGAGCGAGTGTCGGAAGTCTTGACAAAAGAACCGGAGCCGTGAAGTCAGAAAGGGCACCACTGTGGGCTGGGTTGTTTCCGTCGCTGTTGTCATGAGGCTGCCAGCTCAGTGGAAAACTGGCTTCGGTAAAACCCCCACCGACAGTCCCGCTCGGCTGGCGGAGTGTCGCCAGTGGTTTCTCGGTGCGGACTGACTGGCTGGTCGCTTCACAGCCGGACAAAATGGCAGCGTAGAAAAATCAGCTGATCTCACAACTGTGCTGCCTTCAGGGGACTCACACGAGCTCGGAATGTACGCTTCCGCCAGCGGACTTCCTGCTTATTCAGCCGTCAACGGCACTTTTATCAAGGATGACCGTGTTCACCCAAACGGATGTCGAAAGAAATCGCGGTGAAACTTAGTTATATGCAACACGACCCAATCTCAAAAAGTCGAATCAGGCCAGTTTGTCACTACTAACAAATGTTCACGTCCGGGCGGAGATGAGTGGTCATATTTACGGCAGCACCTGAACGCCTTCGCAGACTATTGGGCGAGACGCGTGGAAGGAGCGAAGCCTTTAAGGTGTAGTGGAATTTGTGAAACAATCGTATCAAATTTCACATTTTTCTCCGACTCAGACTCGGTTTTCCTGCAACACCAGCCACATAATATTCTCCTCTCCATTTCTGCCCAACCCTCTTTGCAGATGTACCGTCGGCGTCCCACTAATGTACATTTAAGGTGGCATTAAATTATTCCTCGGTATCCGTGTCCTCGTTTGACTCCATCCTATGTGGAACGCGGTGTGCAGACAAAAAAGAAAATCCCGTGGGTACCACCGGATGTGCGCGCTGAATAAATGAAATAGCTGGTGGTGCGACAGTGCACACAAAGTCCCACGCACAGGTGTAATTTCCAGGAGCCAGTCTTCTCCTGGGTGGGGGGGGGTGTCCATGCATGCATGCGAGAGGTGTGATGATCCCACAAACTTAAAAATATTTTTTAAAAACAGACACGAGGTGACATTTTCTCTGCAAGTTTTACCAGCTTTGTGGGGACATAGATGGTTTTTAAAACAGTGGAGACTCAAAAAAAACTGTGCACGTGTACGTGAGTTATGCAAAGGCCTTTTGCAGTGTGTGTGTGTGCGCGCGCGCGTGCAAAAATCAAACGCAAGTTTGAAATCCCATTCAAAACGCACACTATCCGACGGCGCTGGACCATTCTGAGAACACTGGCGTGCGCGTGTGTGCGTTTCTCACGCAGTTTCTCTTCCCTTTCAGAGAAACAGCTGCACGTTGCAGAATTTCCTGCCTGTGTGAGAAATACTGCAGATTGACCACAGCAGCAGACTTTCTTGGAATCCTCTGTTGATACTTTTCAATCTTTAATGACCTCTTCTCCGTTTGGCCACGGGTTGGCCTCTCGGAGCCACGCGCGCGGGCGCACACACACACAGGCAGCATTGATCAGCTGTGGAAAGTTTGCATGTGGGCCACGTATGCTCGTCTGTGAGAACAAGCCGCCTCATCTGCTGCGGTTCTTTGCACACATCGACTGTGCGGTGAACCAACGTGCACGCTGCAGGAGCAGGACAAAGCACGTGGCGAGCGCTGAGTAGGCCACCAAAGAGGGTTCCGGTCCCACAGCTGAGGCCCGGGACTCGATACCGCTCCCATTCCAAAGAACATCTACTTTCGTTTTGGCGCTCTTTCCTGTGAAGCCAGACCGCTGAGCTGTGGCGAAAGGCGCAAACATGATCAACATGCAGCCGCTGAATTCTCAATTCAAGGGCGGTGTTGCCATCTGCAGGCGAAAAGGCCGAACTTCCCGTTTCCATGGCAACTGCGTCGATGCAGGGACTCCCTGGCAACAGCATTGGGAGTCCTCTCAGCAAGTGTCAATCACGGAATGAGGAGCGACGTCGGGGAGGTGAAAATAAAACCATTAGCGCGTGAGAGACAGAGTTGTGGGTCAGGGGAGACATCAGAGACAAAGGATGACGCTCATCCGTATGTTTGCTGTCATGGTAACCACTGATGAAAGCGTTCGGTGACTGGCGAGAACTTTTGTATAATAGCACACCTCTGTGCTGCTAATGGTTAGCCTGAGCCAGGGCTGGCACTTAGCGAGGAGCAGAGAAGGAGATGGCCACTGTTGTAGTTATGATTCTGTTATGATTAGTTATGATGATGATGGTTGTAGTTATGATTCTGTTATGATTAGTTATGATGATGATGGTCACTGTTGTAGTTATGATTCTGTTATGATTAGTTATGATGATGATGGTTGTAGTTATGATTCTGTTATGATTAGTTATGATGATGATGGTCACTGTTGTAGTTATGATTCTGTTATGATTAGTTATGATGATGATGGCCACTGTTGTAGTTATGATTCTGTTATGATTAGTTATGATGATGATGGCCACTGTTGTAGTTATGATTCTGTTATGATTAGTTATGATGATGATGGCCACTGTTGTAGTTATGATTCTGTTATGATTAGTTACGATGATGATGGCCACTGTTGTAGTTATGATTCTGTTATGATTAGTTACGATGATGATGGTCACTGTTGTAGTTATGATTCTGTTATGATTAGTTACGATGATGATGGCCACTGTTGTAGTTATGATTCTGTTATGATTAGTTATGATGATGATGGCCACTGTTGTAGTTATGATTCTGTTATGATTAGTTATGATGATGATGGCCACTGTTGTAGTTATGATTCTGTTATGATTAGTTATGATGATGATGGCCACTGTTGTAGTTATGATTCTGTTATGATTAGTTATGATGATGATGGTCACTGTTGTAGTTATGATTCTGTTATGATTAGTTACGATGATGATGGCCACTGTTGTAGTTATGATTCTGTTATGATTAGTTACGATGATGATGGCCACTGTTGTAGTTATGATTCTGTTATGATTAGTTACGATGATGATGGCCACTGTTGTAGTTATGATTCTGTTATGATTAGTTATGATGATGATGGCCACTGTTGTAGTTATGATTCTGTTATGATTAGTTATGATGATGATGGCCACTGTTGTAGTTATGATTCTGTTATGATTAGTTACGATGATGATGGCCACTGTTGTAGTTATGATTCTGTTATGATTAGTTACGATGATGATGGTCACTGTTGTAGTTATGATTCTGTTATGATTAGTTACGATGATGATGGCCACTGTTGTAGTTATGATTCTGTTATGATTAGTTACGATGATGATGGTCACTGTTGTAGTTATGATTCTGTTATGATTAGTTACGATGATGATGGTCACTGTTGTAGTTATTATTCTGTTATGATTAGTTACGATGATGATGGTCACTGTTGTAGTTATGATTCTGTTATGATTAGTTATGATGATGATGGTCACTGTTGTAGTTATGATTCTGTTATGATTAGTTACGATGATGATGGTCACTGTTGTAGTTATGATTCTGAGGACACCTGGGGTGTGACTGAAGGACAGGAAGTCAGGAGAGTTCACCCGAATGTGAAGGGTTGTCCACAGCTGGTTTTAATGGCAGCATTGCTAGTGAAGTTGCTAGCCGTACTAAGATCACTCAAGCACAATTAACATATAAACACATATTCAAACTATGGCCTCTAGACATTCATTGGATTTTAACCTCTCAGGGACAATTTAACCACCACTGACATTATCGGTGGCGTCCCCCAGGGCTCAGTCATGGGTGCGCTTCTGTTCAGTTAATAATGCCAAACAGAAAATGCTGAAATGTCTGAGCAACAATAAGGCAGAAATTCTGGTTGAAAGCGAGTTTCCTTCCACTTTAGCTGTCCTGCTGTCGACAGGCAAAGGAGACACTTCAGACACCCACATTCTACAGAATTCATCCCATTTTTTTCTTTTTTACATTCAACGGAAAGCCAATTTCCCCTGCATTCTGCGCAATTATGAAAGCTTTTATCTGCTTCATCATAAATTTATAGTTGTGTTCATGTGCGGCCGGTTCTTGAGAAGCACTTGGAGGGAACGGCCAACAACATCACACTATCCTCTCCAAAAACTCGGCGTCCTTGGTGGCGACGATGGGCTGGCAGCAGCCGATGCAGACGTATCTGAGGACCCACAGGTAGACGCCTCCCGATAGGGTGACGGTCAGGCCCAGCAGCAGGAAACTGAGCAGCATGCTGGTAGAGGAGTAAACGAAGTCCTGGCTGGCCGTGTGGGCTGCGAGCAGAAAAAGGGCACAGAGATGAAACAGAAACCTTTTCCATGAGCCACAATCTGAATCCCGTTCTGTCATTATTGATTCCAGATCAGGGATTGTACGTTCTTCAGCCGAGTCGGAGGAAACCACGATCCCCACTCCTGGAGGGGTTTTAGTTTCAACCTCCACCTCCAAAGCTGGGAGGACTTGTTGCATTTGTAGAAATGCCAAATTCAGAAATTAGCCGATCTTCTTCGCCCCCCCCCCCCAAAGTGAGGATCATAGAAGTCGCAGAGCAGGCTGAGCATTTACACTAGCGGAGAGCAGCGCATGTATGTAGCAACCTTTTGTGAGACTATGGCGCTATTATTAGTCGCTAGGCACCTTGGCTGAGGTGTAGAATGAGCAACAGACTGAGAAGGAGGATTTTATGAACAGCAGCCATCTTGGTCACGGAGGATTTTCCCTGGGAAAAAGACACAGGCATGAAAAATGCATGCAATTAGTCACAATTATGTGATGTTTTTCCTGTCAGAGAGCTGAAAATGAACAAGGATGGCAAATTTCTGGAGTTGATTTTTGACTGGTGGGGCAAAGTTAGCTCGAATGGCATTTTAAGTTGCCAGGACGGTTCATGTATCAAAGGTTTCCCTGTAAATAGTCATCATAAAACATTTTCATTTGAGATAGTCGTCCCAAAGATGTTAAAATTCTTTGGCCACCCAATTAGCAAAACGATGCCTCGTGTAGCAGCAACATCAAAGGTGATTTTATTCTAATTACCTATACAGTTGAAGTTATCTACAGTTGTTCTCCGAGAGTTATTTCGCACCATTTCGGACAGTCAAGATTTAAAAAAAGATACCGAAAAGAAGAACTGAGACATTACAACATGGAAGAATTCAGGTACAGATGCCGGAGCTTCATCTAACGGGCAAAACCAACATCAGAGAAACAACAAAGAGAAACGACAAACTGCTCTCCCTGTTGACAACTCACACAGCATGACAGGATCCTTCTGGGGTTCCAACCCTACAACCTGTGTCGCACCTTAGAGGAAAAGACCACAAACGCGGGGGATAATCCAGAGGACTGAGGCGCTCATGTGAGAGGTTTTGCTGCCAGCATCTGTACAAGTGGCACAGAGATGCAGAAAAGGTCTCCTTTCACCATCTGCCCCCGCTTTCCGCCTGGACCAATCTCAGTGGTGAAGTGAGGAGCACACCAAAGAGGTAGAGAGAGGGAGATGGAGAGGAAGAGAAGGAGAGGGAGAGTGAGGAGAAAGAGAGAGGAGAGAGAGAGGAGAGGAGAAGAGAGAGGAGAGAGAGAGAAGAGAAGAGAGAGATAGGAGCACTCTCACCTCTTATTTCATCACTCTGTCAACATTTAAATTAGAAGCCCATTTCAGGGCAATGTGCCTGGCTCCCTCTAGTGGTAGACAGAGGCATGAGCAGGAGTAAGGAGTTGTTCAGTTGAAGGGGATTTTCGGATTTCTCTAAAAGTAAATCTATTCATACTAATACTTCAGTGTAAAACAACAGAAAAAAATCACTACTATGTTTAAAATAGTTCATTAGAGTGGATAAAAACCCTATTTTGCTTCTTGATTTCAAAGACACCGGCCAGCTAAATTTTATGGGTGACATCACAGTTTAAAAGATGCAGTTTCACTCAGGGTGTCAAAAAGCCCCTTTATTTTTTAATATTTATCAAATACAAATGATGCCAAAGCAGCTGCTAATAGAGCATAGTTGTACATCAAACCCTGCATCAAGTACTGCTGCATCGTGTTTTGCTGGCTAAAAAGTGTTGGAATAAATTTATTCTTCCATTTATATGTTGTTTGTTCTTCATACAGTGAGAATACGTTGGTAGAATTCAGTCAATTGTAATGTTTAAAAAGTGCTCAGTATAATTTTTTTTTAAAAGACAGTTTATAAAAATGTTTTTTTTTTTCATTTCCAGGCACATCACACACATCTCCTCCTCCCTCCTGCCAACTCAGCGCCTGGGTTTGAGTGAGGAGCAGCCCGAACATCCACCGAGCCCTCGCTCCTTCCTGCTGTAGTTGAACTGGGGCAGGACCAGGACGCTGTTGTCCGGCTCATGATTGGCGCCCGCGGCATCGGCTGTCGCGCTCTCCTCTTCCAGCGACATGATGCTCTTCACCAGGCATGTGATGGCCGCGTCGATGTTGGTGTCGTCCTGGAATGAGACAGAGAAAGATGATGGATTTACCTCCATGCTAAAACACAGGAGAAGTATTTGAAAAGGGATATTAGCATTGTAGCTTATGTAATAAGTAGCTGCTATTGGTTGGTAAGTGCATCAAGGATGAGGATCTTTGTCGCCCCCTGGTGGTAGACAGCGGCGGTACAGGTAATAAACCCCTCCCTCATTTCGGTCGGAATCGACTCATAGTAAAATTTGAATTCCTTTCTGATAAATTTTAGTATTGCTGAAGTGCTTAGGGCAGGAATAACTCAGTAAAACTTGGAAGCACTCACTTTTCCAGTGTTTACCTGGAAGAGTCTTTTATTTACAGAAAGGTTTTTCAAAAAGGTGTCATGAAATCAAACAAAGCTCCAAAATGCCTGCATCTCAAACCAGGCCGACTGAATAAGAGGATAAATAAATCTGTCAAACAATTACAATTTTCAATCAGATGGACCACGTGGTTGCTGTGAATTCGTTTCGATGATTGAATATAATTCATTTTTAATCTATATTAAATGCGTTACCAGAGACGCTGCCTTAAAACTCTCAATCAGGTTAATCGAGATTCCTTAATGCATTATTTTTGCATTATTAATGCATTATTTTTGGCAGCCCTAATAAAATCTAATAAAGCAACCAGAACATAGGAGTCACGCTGGTTCGCTGTCTCCTAGCTTGTCTTAGTAGATAAACATGCCATTTACTATTTCTAATTTTAGATTTGGCCAACAAATGCCCCCTGGTGGCTGCAGACAGCTGATTGATGCCGTTGATGTTTAAATAATTGATAAACATTGCCTCAAATGGTCACTTCAGGCTGAGTGAAGCTCAAATTAAAGGTGCACAGGACATTTCTTAAGGTAAAAGGGACAAATTGTGGATATTTTTGTCAGCAAATAAAGCGAAGACAGTCAGCTCTTGCCTTGGCAGAGGTTTCGTACCAGCCGATGAACCCATACTCTCTGGAGAAACTCTCCAGTTTGGGCAGCTTTGGACAGAGTCCGTGGTCCCGCTGATCGCACTTGTTGGCCAACAGCACGGCGGGGACTGTCCTCCCGTTGCCGAGGGCGACCTAACCGCAGAAAAACGTAAAAATTCATGCCACCAGCGCCAGACTTTTATGTGTTATAACAGCCCTTCCTCCAGATTTACCTTCGAGTCCAGGTCGCCTTTCCACTTGAGGACAGCCTGAAACGTGGAGAGCCTGGTCATGTCGAAGACGACCAGGGCTCCTACGGCCTCTTTGTAGTAAACACGGGTCATGTTTCCATAGCGTTCCTGCCCTTTTGAAGACAAAAGAAAGTGAGTGTTCTTCCCTAAATGATCAATATGGCAACTGGCAATTAACACTAAGAAATATTAGGGGAAAAAAGTTATAAAATTTAGATAAATTCTGATTGTGTGTGCGTGTGTTCCTATATCTGTTACAAAGTGAGGACCAAAGTACAAATTTCACCTGCAAACTGAGGACATTGTTTTCAAAGGTGTGTAAGACAGTTAATGCCTGGTTTTCGGTTGGGTTTAAAGTTAATGTTAGCGTACACGTTCGTGGTAAGCTAAGACGGAGGGTAATACATTATCTCTATGAGGGTTTTTCTATGCTCTCAATAATATGAAAACAAGAACAAGTGTGTGGGGGAAGGTTTGAGTAATACTATTCAGCTGGTAACTTCTTTCACATGATTCTAATGTGGTGGCAAATGGGCATCTCACACACACACACACACACACACACACACACACACACACACACACGGCGAGAAAAGGACCATATGACTGGGGGGGGGGGGGGGGGGGGGGGGGGGGGGATCAGCTGATACAAGGAATCTCAGCCAATTTTGTGATACTGGGACCAGCGGGACATACTGGTCTAAGGTTTGTATGTGTGTCATATAAATGTAATCAGATTATCATGACCACCAGTTTGAATAAGTCCAATGTTTTATTTGTTCAGTTAAGGAAAATTTATGAGTTCAATAAAGAGAAAATGAAGTTGTTTCTTAGTCAGCAGCAGTAGGATCAATCAACATGGGAAGTTGTGGTTTATCACCTTTTTCTGTCTGCTAAGCTTTGTTTTTGCTGCCCGTCACCCCTGCGGTCAAACATAACAGCCCTTTTAAAAGTCCGCTTTCTCAGAAATGTTATCGGTATTTTCTGCTGCCCGAGAATCACTTTGATTAATTTTCCCGTGAAATTCATAAAGACAAATATGCAGAAACTAAACTTTCACTCACTTTCTCTTCCCACCAAATCTAAGAGGAAGTTATGGCTTATTTTAGAGAACAAAGAAATTGCCAAATGCGCGTATGTTTAGATTACTTGATTGTTTCATGACAGTCATCTTCATGGGACGATCACGCCTCGCTACACATTGACAAATGCCACAGTGACACAGACTGAACACAGAGTTTCTGACATATAACGCTGTGTGAGGTAACATCTCTTGAATACAGGGAGAATTTTACTATGCAAATACAGAAGATTAGCAAAGCATTTGTTTTTCTGACTTGTGGAGCAGACTTTCCCTTGTTTCGTCATTGACTGTGTGTAGCCAAACCTACCCCTGCCTAACACTACAGGTCCTTATCAGGGACATTTTGCTTTATTGGGTCTCATTGGTTACCATAAATTGATATTACAGCCACACTAGATGCCTAATAGTCAGTGGTAAGAAGTTTGTTCTGTATTTTTTGAGTTGTGCTTCTCAACAGCGACACCTGGCGACCCCATCAGCCGCTGGGATCCTGCTCAGGCACATCAAGAGCTACAAAGACGGATCTTAAATATTAGTGATAATAATTTCACGGTCCACTTCACATACAGTCTGAAATTTGAGGTCCAGCTTTATGGCTGCCTTCTGGTGGGTTTGGGTCGTAAAATTAGACTGTGCACACACACACACACACAGACACACACAGTATTTCACCGGCAATGTCCCACAGCTGCAGTCGCACCACCGTCTTGTGATCCCAATTGAGCACTTTGAGGGCGAAGTCTACTCCGATGGTGGCGCGGTAATGCTGGGAGAAAACCTGGTGCACGTATCGCGTAATGATGGAGGTCTTCCCGACGCCGATGTCGCCGATGACCAGAACTTTAAGCAGACGCTCGTGCTGCATCGCAAAAACTAAAAAGTTGAGCTGTTGATTTTGTGAGGTTCTTCTCGCAGGACGACTGGAACATCCTATCCTGGAAATGCCAGAATGGGAATCCGGTTATTTCATTGTTTGATCATCGCTCTACGGTCCCAAAACGCGCGGAGACGCACCGCTGGTGCAAGAGAAGTGCGGTTGTCCTGTGGTTTGTCTACACGTCTCGCAACACTGGCCACTCCCATTACCGTGCGGTCAGTTTTGGGGTCATGCCGAATAACAATTCTTCATTTTGAGTTTTATGTGAATGGATCTGAAGCTTTTCCTGACGTCACCTCGATCAGCGACACCCTAGCTTCTATTTTATTCTTCCATTTTAAGAATACTAACCAATACAACTCCGACGTCCTATGCCACGACGTAAGAAAAACGAAAGCAAACTTTATTGACGGCTTACTATTATCATATTATCTTGTTTCTGCAATCTGGATTGTCATTATTAGATGTCTTTTACAGGGTGTTGAGACTGAAGACATCAAGTATTCTGTGTTTATTCAATGAAACACCGACTCTCGAAATGCTCTATAACGGCGTCTGGCAGCGATTATCTTCCCCCAGCTTTTTTATATCCTTTAAAAAACCCTTCAAAATAATGTCCCAATCTAAAAAAAATAAATGTTAACAGGTAAAATAAGACATCTTTATTCCGGCGACGTTATAACCGACCACGTTACACACGTTAACTACATTTCCCGTCATGCAACTCTCGACTGCGTGGTGACGCAGGCTCGCGCTGACGCGGAAGCCTCCCTCTTTTTTTGCACTCAGAACAAAATTGAACATCGCTAATTGGAAAACATTGAACCAGCGGGCTTTTGTGTCGCGTCCCACTTTGATTTTAATGACTGCTGCTAAAAATAAAACAATCCTGAAACAAATATTGTAATTTGATGACTCATCTTTACCGCCGTGCTTCCCGTTGCGCCTCAACACGGTCGTGTTCGGTAGTGGTACTGATGCGGGATGAGTCAGGCTATATGATGCTGCCATTTCATCAGCAGCGAACCCGCACAAACACGCAGCAAAACACAGAAATGATACGGCGGGATTCCCCCTTGACAGCCAGCACCTTGTCCCGGTAAACGGACGCACAGTCGGCGTCGAACCCCGGCGCCAGAGAGGGAGACACCCGTCTGGTTCGCACCACCTCCGGACGCGGGTTTTTTGTTACCCCGCCAGCTTCGGTCGGGCCTGACATTAGCCAGGGCATCAGTGGTCTGGTCCGGGGCCTACTGCTTCATATTTCCTCACGTTTTTTAGGCTTTATCGGACGTACGCATCCATCTTTGGAGCATTCTGCCAGATCCGACGGTGCCATGGAGTCCGCATCAGCCTGATCTGGAGAGGTGCAACCATTCCGGACTGAACTCCACATCTGCTCCATGTAAGCTGACTTTAGCACGACATGTCTGTCATTTATAGCAGGAGCGGCTCTTCAAAACACACACACACACACACACGGGGGGGCCATTAAGAACCAAAGCTGCCGTAATTGGCCGGATTTGGACACATTTTTCCAGAGAAGCTGCGCGTCCGCGGTGCTTTCAGGGTAGATCCACCCGGGATGCCCTGAGCTGATACATCCGGTGTGAGGGCTCCACACTCGCCTTTCACCCCCCACGATGTTTTCACGCCATCAATCTAAAAGCAAAAAGTTGCCAACGCCACCGCTGCGTAAAGGTGAACCAAAAGGGGCTAATAATGCTAAAGCTAAGGCGCATGTAGCCACCCCCCCCCCCCCCCCCCATCCCCCCCAAAAAGAAAATCTGATTAAAACATCTGTTGACATCAAGTGACGAGAAAAGAGGATTTACTCTCCGTACCATGGCTGGAACACGCGCCGTGCACAACGGAGCAGAATGTGTCGGGACGGGGGGGTAACTGGCTGCAACGGGGGGGAATCGGTGCAAGTTCAGGCATTTTTTTAAAACAATATATATATTTTAATGTTTTTGACATCCGGCGAGTGCTGGTAAGGTGGTTTCGAGTGAATATCGACCACCCCCCCTCCCGTCTCTCTCTCCTATTCAGTCAGACAGACAGACGCAGACGGACAGACGGGCGCAGCGGAGACATGGAGGCGATCTGGCTCTATCAGTTCCGGCTGATCGTCATCGGGGACTCGACGGTGGGGAAGTCGTGCCTGATCCGCCGCTTCACGGAGGGCCGCTTCGCCCAGGTGTCGGACCCCACCGTCGGCGTGGATTTCTTCTCCAGGCTGGTGGAGATCGAACCGGGCAAACGGATCAAGCTGCAGATCTGGGACACGGCGGGCCAGGAGCGCTTCAGGTGCCTCTCTTGGCTTTAAAATGTCGTTTCTGCCCCCGCTCGTGATATTCCGAAGCCATCAGCTGATTCCGGGTGTCAAAAGTGACGCATTTGCTTTGCTAGCAGTCGTTACACAATTCGCTAGCCTCAAATTTGAGCTTTATTACCCTGTGTAAATATAGTCCGGTCCATTTTGACTTTAGTCAAAGATGCGGGCACTAAGGGGGTCCCTGGGGAAATCCCTTTTACTTGACTTCATGGAATTAAAATGGAAAACGACGCTACATTTGAAAGTGTTCCGGTTTAGTCCACCTGGACAGGTGTCTCCGGAGTCCTCTGGTTGTCCATCACTAACAGCGCTGAGGAGCCTGTCAGAACGTTTCTTTTGGACCATCAGCTGCATGAAAAAGGTTTTTTCTGAGGAAGCAGAACTTAAAGGGGGAGACAGTAACCCCCCCCCCCCCCCCCTTATAGAACTGAAATCCAGAGAAATTGATTTTTAAAAAGTGAAATCATTTTATTTTATTCGTGCGCACCACAGAAGACGAAGGTTAGTTCCAACTGTCGCCTCCCCGAGGCATCAAAACTTGTATTTCCGCAATTTATTTGCCGGCTCGGTGGAGAGAGCGGTTATTTAAATAAAGGTTTGAGGCGACTAGAGGCGTAATTTCTCCTGCAAACAGGTGAAAACGGAGAAAAAGTAAAACGATTTATTTTAAGTGGCTTCCTCGTCACCCGGAAACATCAGCTTTAGCACCCCCTGGTGGAAGGGTTCAGTACAGCCTGTAAGGGCCTCCGCTGTTTTTCTTAGGACGACTTGCTTTTATTTAGTGACCCCCCCCCTCCAGAACCACATAAAAAATAAATATATGGGGATTTTGTTTAACCCTGCTTGCTCATCTGAATCTTTCTGCTTCATTCCTGGTCAACAAACCTCAAAAAAAGCAAGCTTTAAATACAGTTTATGCTCAGGAAGTGGTTTACCTGTGGCTGCAGGTCCATCACCAGAGCTTACTACCGTAACTCCGTGGGCGGACTGCTCCTCTTCGACATCACCAACCGCCGCTCCTTCCAGAACGTCCACGACTGGCTGGAGGAGGCTCGCAGCCACGTCCAGCCGCACAGCATCGTCTTCCTGTTGGTGGGCCACAAGTGCGACCTGGAGGCCCAGCGCCAGGT
Source organism: Takifugu rubripes (assembly GCF_901000725.2). Classification (NCBI taxonomy): domain Eukaryota; kingdom Metazoa; phylum Chordata; class Actinopteri; order Tetraodontiformes; family Tetraodontidae; genus Takifugu; species Takifugu rubripes. The sequence continues at coordinate 15,002,826 of NC_042292.1, read as the reverse complement.
GTGTATCGCAGCAGCACCCCAGGCCAGGTCCACTCGGGCGTAGAGCCTCGTTTCTGCCCCCCCAGCAGCGTAGCTGACCGTTGCTCGCTAACCAAGACTCTCTAATTAAACCCAAAGGGGACTAGCATGTTGCCGAGTCATCCGGGCGACAGACCCGTATTTCCCGCCCTCAACTCTCCGCTCTGCCCTCCCAGGTGACCCGCCAGGAAGCGGAGAAGTTGGCGGGGGCGTACGGCATGCGCTACGTGGAGACGTCCGCCCGCGACGCCATCAACGTGGAGCACGCCTTCACCGAGCTGACGAGAGACATCTTCGCCCAGGTGCGGTCCGGCGACATCATGATCCAGGAGGGCTGGGAGGGCGTGAAGAGCGGCTTCGTCCCCAACGTGGTGCACTCCTCGGAGGAAGTGACGAAGAGCGACCGCCGCTGCCTATGTTGATTCGCGAGAGGTCTCGCGGTCAAAGTGGTAAAGGAGGGCGCCGGACACGTTTAGAGGGGACGGTCACGAGGATCCGAGGCGTCGACCCCTCAACCGAACGGAACTGCTGGCAATGTTGCTGGAGACGATTATTTATCTTTATTCAACACCTCCTTTAGCTCAACGACATACATTACTCTCCAGAAAACATGTACAGCTAACCAGGCGGGACGCTAACATGTCCGCCCAGTTAAAATGGAGGTTTGCTGGAGGAAGCACCTTAGTAGTGATAATTCCCGAGTTTATAAGGGCGCTACATAAGCGCTCGACTATTTATTCCTTTACTCTGGAACAAGGAAGCCACAAAAACGCACGGACAGGAAGCCCCGAGGCGCCGGAACTCAAGAGGGTCAAATCTCACTCGCAAGTGGTTTCTGTGTACACGAAACTGTCTCACCACTCATTTATTACTTCAAAATGTACCGTCATACTCTGCGTATTTTTTAAGTAGCATAGTAACGCGGGTGTTTCCCGCAGCACCACGAGACACGCCCCGGACTTGGAGATGGTTTTTCATGCTGTACCCACAGACGGTTCCACCTTATCCTGTACAGGTAGCTAAAAACGATGCAGTCCGCTACAACAGCCCCGCTGAATGCTACCTTCAGGAGGAGATGCACTCTTCGAGGATGTTGGCTTGGTAACGTTCACCTGTTGTGCTCGTCTGCATTAAATTTAGCCGGACATGTAACGAAGCGCCTCCTGTTTTCATTCCCAGCTCATCACACCTGTTAGCATTAAAGCTAACAAAAGAGAAAACTCACAAAAGTGAACATCCAGAGTCGTGTCTTTGCCCAAATTCTCGCCCTTTACTTCATTATTCGTGTTAAACAGCGATAAATACGGATAGAACAGAGGGGAAAGACGTAGGAAGAGCAGGGGGAACACGTGATTGCGAGGCAAAAAAGGACGGATGTAGGGGGGAAAGGTCAAAGGTGAAATCTGTTACAGGTGAAAGGGGGTGGGGAAGGAAAACTGAGCGCCACAAGGAAAAAAAACACTGAAAATACAAAAAAATACCTCATCACCTTGGTTTTTGTGAACTTTTACTTGAAAAAATACTTTTAAAAAGTAATAAACAAAAACAAACAAACAGTGGATGACAGAGCTCGACCTCAGAGAGGGTGTTTTCAGAATAAAAGCTTAGAAAACTCTTATTTCAGACGTGCTCTGTGTGTCGAGCTCTGGGGAGAACGCGGGCTACCAGGGGTTCCTGTTATTTCGCCAGAGGATTCGCGCGTGTCGGGCTTAAGACTTGTTTGCTGATTTGAGCATGTTTTCTCTGCTCCTCCTCATCACGTCCCAGTTGTAGACCCGCGCCATCGCTGGGGGGGGCAGCAGGTTAAGAAAAATATAAAAAGATGTCCTGACAATGTTGAAAGCCCCTTGAAAATATCAATACACCAGAAAGATCTATTTCTACTTGGCACGAAGCGGTAGGCAAAGTCTGGGTGGAAGGATACTGACTTCAGTGGTGGTGATCTGGTTCTGCAGGAAATCAAGGTCACCGTTGAGAGTTTCTAGATTACGAGCTGCTGTTTGGAGGTTCTTCTCTAGGAGGGCGTGGGCTTCATCAATGTCGTACTCCAGCATGACATTAGCCTTCGAGGGAGGAAAATAAAACACAAAAGGCGGATTGAAGTTACAGCCTGGATGGCAGTAAAATCGGACGGTTTACGACAACCAGCGATCGTCTGATGCGGACTGACCCCCAACCATAGGCAGACTTTCTCGGTGGGTGGAACCGAGGCCTTGCAGAACACACTGTCAGCCAACATGAAGTGCGTCTCCATGGGTTCGGGGGATCCCTGGAAAAACAGGAAACTATAGAAAAGCACCTCCCACTCGCTGCTAAATGCTAATTCTCGACACAGAATGGCTAACCCTCAGCTTCTGGACCAAAGTGGAATTACACCACAACTCTGTTTTGTCCTTTTACAGTTTTGAGAGGCAAATTAATCTAAAAAATAGGTCTGAAAATACCTACACTCAAATGTACAACACAAAAACTATTAAATATTACCTGTCACAGGAACATTTACATACGTACTGCAGATAGAAAATTAAGTTAAAGCAGCTCTAAATGCATGTACTCACCTTTTTCTTCTGCATGTGTTGTACAATTTGTAGCGTCTGAGTGATTTGTGGGATCTGGTTTTTCAACCTACGTGACAAACACCGGTTCAAGACACACAGTCATCGAAAAATGGGGAAAATGTCCAACAATTACAGTTTTGAGAAGCACTCAGTCGTATTTTTTTAAAGGACTGTCTCATAAACGCAGCATTACCTGAGCTTCTTTTGCGACAGGTTGAGCTCCATGAACTTATATTTCTGGTGTTGTTCGTGCAGCCTCGTGATGACGGCTTCTGCCTTCTCGTTGCCCGGCTGTTTCATAAAGGACTCGACATCCTCCTGGAAAACCCCCAAGAGCCGTGAAAGCAATCCTGACACGACCCGATGCCAGAATTTCACGCAGAATGGTTCAATTCAAAACATTTAAGTTGATTTTATGTCAGTAGTGTCTAATAATCCCGATTAAATTTGGGTGTTGTTGCCATCCATCCATCCATCTGCCGTGCAATATTCTTGATAAAAGGATATTGAAGTGTGGCCAAAGTGAAGTTGATTTATGCATGCGTTGACTAAACTTGGCTTCAGCTGGCTCATAAAACAGCTCAGGAAAAGCAACATTTGCACTAACAGCTGACAGGCTCGGATGGAAGCGTGCTTCCTTGCATTTATGCGAAATGACCAATGGCAGCCCTTTAAATCAAAGCAACCGTAGCTAGCTAGGAAAGGCTTCCCTATCCGCACACGAAAACCCTGAAGAATAATGGAATTAAAGATGACAACAAGATACGGGCAACATAGGGGCATCGTAATGCCCTTACATGGACGTGAGCAGCCGCCCAGCCGGCACGATGAGCGAGTCAGCTCCCTTGCTAGCTTGGCTAACTAGCTCGGAGTAAGAATGACATACTCGGCACACACGACGACGTTACAGACGTGCGTGTTCAGCTGTACAGCATTATGGGGGGTCCTTATAAACTGAAACACCGGGCTTACGCACCAAAAATACAGCTTCTGGGATCCCGAGGTACTTTTTTTTAATCGCCTGAGGAGCATTGCTGTCGTCTGTGGTCGCCGCCATCTTGGAAAAAAGCTGCTAATTTCTTCCTCTCTTACTGACTGACAGAAGTTAGGATGTTACACTGCCCCTACCGGCCAGTGGCGGAAATAGCATCGACTGGCACCGACCGCTTTAAAACACAAACACATAAATAACAAAAATAAACACACGCTTTTTTCGATTTTGTAAAGTATACTGTTATTGTGTTAAAAAGATCTATTGTTCATTATAATAATTAGAGTTAAATAGCAACACTAGTGATAATTGTCATATTTATTATTTCAGTGATAGACATTTCTTTGGTTTTTATGATGATTAGCTCCTGGGAGGGAACACTGAGGACAGGTACCTTTATTTTCTTGATATTGATGTTTTTACCTATCAACAAATATACAAATTTAACGACATCTTTATTTTAAAATCCCCCTTTGAAGCTGTGCAATCAATGAAACAATCCAATGTGTTTCCAGGTACAGGATCATCAATGAGAATATTATTTAGGCTAACTGAGTTTAAATAAAATACAAAACACCTGAAATGATGCTGCAATGAGTTTATTTTAGATTCTGTGATCCAGTGTCATTTTAAGCTGAAGATGCCACATTGGTCTCAGGGTGTATGTTTAGTCACCCTGGTTTGAGGGTCTGGAGACACTTTTTAAGCCTTGCTGACAAACATTTAGTTTTACTTGTTAGGCTCTCAAACCTGAATGGAACTGAGCTGCTCTGCCCCTGAAGGAAACTGCCTGATGTGTGTCCATCAGCTGGGGAGTGTGACTCACCTGTACTGATGTCGTACGCCTCCCCCACGTTGGTGATTGCCGTGTTGAAAATCAAAGTTGTGTCTCCCTGAAAGGGTCCAACATTCCCTCCTGTCTGTAGGTCTGCTGTGAAAAGGACACCTGTAGGAAACAAACACCCTCATGCTGTTATTGTTATTACAGTGTTATATAAAGTACCATATAGAAAGAGGAGCTTCTTCACTCACTCATCTTTGTTGATGGATCAGTCACGATAGAGGTCGTCTGCTCTTGGCTCTGTGTCCACAGCTGTTGATCTCAGGCTGTCTGTGGCTGCTTTTATACCATCAGTGATGTTTGGGTCAACAGGTCTGAACCAAACATGCGTTTCTCTAGGAATCTTTGCAATCTCCTCCACCCTGTTAATTGTATTTACTCAAGTTGTTTGGGCCGTTATATTTGGAAGTCGACAGAAACAGGCTGGCACAGTTCTTCAGAGCTTGTGGCTGTACCATGAACAGTTGCCATTTTGAACTCATAGTAATCTTTCGACGTTTAGCTTGCGCTTAGATATTGACTCAACAAGCTGTTTGGGCCATTTTAGTTGGAAGTTTTGCACAACAGACAGTTGACAGAAACAGGCTGGCACAGTTCTTCAGAGCTTGTGGATGGACCTTGAACAGTTGCCATGTTGAAGTGTGTTGAAATGACCTGCAAACTAACATGAAATTCTCTGGAAGATCAGGCGCTGCCATAATAAACTTTAGACGTTTAGCTCGCTCTTAGATATTATCTTCTTGTTAAATTATTAATTCAACTCAAGCTTAAGGACCAAGGGTGGAATTTAATGGTTGTTTAACAGAATTGGAGGAGATGTGGCTTTTTAAAATTTTTTTAATATATATGTTTTTAATCGGTGGCCAGTGAATGAAACTGTAAACCTGTTAAATGCATGTCATCAAAATAACTTTGTTGTTGCATAACTGCACATTTACTGATGTTTGTAAAAATGATGAATTCATAAATAACAAAGATGTAAAAGGAAAAGAAGTGATGAGACAGTTCAGGCCTTTAGAAATGACCTATAAGATATTAACTGATAGACCTAAACAACCAAATGTGATGATTTTGTTCTCGTGTTCTGGTTTGTTTTCTTTGAGTGGAGCAGCAACAGTTGAGGTCAATTCTAATCATTGTTCCCTGTCATGATCCCGTGTTGTCGCGTGTTTTGTTGTTTCAGTTTGTCTCCACCAGAGGGTGTGTTTCACCTACTTTCCAGGCACTTGCTTGCTGCTGCGTCACCTGTGGATGATCAGATTGGGAGTCTTTTTAAGCAGCCAACACCAGCCGATCAGCGTCAGATCGTTTTCATCCGTGTTGTTGGTAATCGACTGTTCCGAAGCTTTTCCCTTTGTCTTTATTATGTATCTTTTCTCCTTCTGAGCTCTCCTCGTCCCCTCCATTGAAGATCACCGGTTCAAGTTGGGTTTCTGCACACAATTCACCATTGCACTTTGTAGATATTGTAAATAAACACTTATTGTAACACGTTTCCCTAATTTGTTCAGGCTGGGTGTGGCAGGCAGAAGGAGTCCAGGTCATTTCCCAAACCAGCTGGAGCTGTTAGGATGTGGAGGTCAGATGTGTTTTTGCTTTGTTCTACTGCTTGTTTTGTTGCACTTGTTTCCCTCATTTGTTCAGGCCGGGTGTGGTAGGCAGGTTTCTCCAACTCCTCCTCTGTAGTTCCTCACCTGCTGCTCATCAGCTCATCAGGAGCAGCAGTATTTATCTCCAGCTCCTTGACTTGTGAGTTGCCAGTTTGTCGTTTAAACGCCAAGTGTTAATTGCCTACCCGCTCCTGTGCTCGTTCTCTTTGATTTGTTTCTCTGATCACCTTTTGGGCAGCCTCACCTGTCACGCTCAGCCTCGTTTCCTGATCCAGCCTGCTCTCGTTTGGGCTGCACCTACAAGTTTTTCTTGGTGCTCTTTCTGTTTTGAATAAACCTTCTTTTGGAAGGACTTTTCTGGTCATGATCTGCATCGTGGGTTCAGTGTCCTGTTGGGTTTGTGCCATAAAAGGAGAACCCCAGCCCTATGTCATGCTAGGGCACAAAGTCCAAGCAAATATTTTATGATCTACATTCAACTCCTCTTGTGACAAACAGAGTGGAGGAGTTTGGAATGATTTCCAGAAAGACGTATCGACATGTTTGGGTCAAACCTGCTGACAAGTCGGCATCACTCATGGTGTAGAAGCAGCCACACGCAGCCTGAGATCAGCACCTGTGGACACAGAGCCAAGAGCATCTAAGAGCCCACTGGACTGTTTCAAACTCCAAATGTTTTGCCCGGTCACCTTTGTCGTGTTGCAGGCTTGTGTGTGTTTGGTCAACTGTCGAGGAAGATGGTGCATTCTCCCATTTCAAAGCTCCAAAAGAAGACCCTCAGCTTGGTTCAAATTCAAGTTTCCTTCTTTCCATACCGGAATGGTTGATGCATACGGTGCACTGTGATCATCACCGGATTGCATGTATGAAATAAGCTAAAAATGGGAATAAAACAGGGATAATATCGACATGGGAGTCTTTACTATAGAACAAAAACAAAAAACTTGTGACACTGTTGTGGTCCAGGATTCCCAGTTGTGTTTTTCCTGCAGGGGGCGTGGTGGAGCCATGCTCCGGCCACCTCTTGGCGCACCTGCAGGACATCAGCGATCAGCCGCCTATTTAAGGTCTAAGACTCCAGCCTACCAGCGTCGGAGGATTTTTGTGTGACTTGGTATTTCTGGTGTCTCTGTTGGTTTTGAAGATTCTTGTGATTTTTGTGGCTCCACGCTGGAGCTCTTTGTGTGCACCCAGAGGAAGAACTGTTGCTTCCCAGCAGTCCAGGAGGACTGTCCTTTTGTGTTTGTTTAATAAAACCAATTTTTGGACCTTTGATCACTGTGTCTTGTCTGCGTTCGGGTCCTAGACAACCACGCATCGTAACAGACACATTCACAGAAATCAGAAACTGTGTCTCAGGAGAGTTTTTTTATGTTACCGAGACAGCTGATGGAAAGAACGGTGGCAACACTTATGGTTTCACCTGCTGCTTCATGCAGGAGCACTGCTTGTGACATCTCTGCTGAGGACTGTGTGATACATTGATGGTGACTCTGGATGCCCCATCAGTTGAGCACATCTGTCGAACTCCATAAAGCAAAGATTCGGGCACCAAGAATTTACTGTGACGATGGAAAGCAACTTCTTGGGCTTCAGCTAACACCTGAGAAATGTTTTTATGGTGGTTGAAAAGAGGCTTCCTCTGGATGGGGCAGACGTTTTGAAGTGGCTGTTGAAGCTGCTCCTAATCATGAAGATAGCAGCTTGGCTCAGTATTGCCCACATGACTGGGTGGTGCTGCTGTTACTGACCACATCAATTTTAATGTGGCTTTTGCCAGCCTGCTTATTTTGTCACTCCATGTTTAGGAATCATGCCGATACTTGTACTCACGTGCCTGGTGAGGATCGTCCAATTTTTGATGCTGAAATCAGCCAACTAGCAGAGGAAGCTTTTCCCAATTATGGGCAAAATACCCCCAAAAGTCAGGTGCTTCTGTGGAAATATTTGTAATGTATGTGATTATCAGAATGAGAACCAAATGATTGATATCTTAAGTAGCTTAGCATATGCTAAATGACAACATGTCCACACTCTGTGTGTGCCAAGCTCATGTTAGTGTCAGCAAGTTCAACAGAAGGCCAAGGTGACAAACTCTGTTTTTCTAGATAAAATCCATACGACTGTTTAATTGTGTGGAGTCAAAACAGGAACAGTATCAAGTGTGCATTGAGGAAGTCTGGTAAGACATGGTGGGTCAAGGAAAGGTCAGGTCATGTTCTGCTGAGACAAGGGAAATCACCCGAGGAAGAGTAAAAAACAAGTGACATATGAACAGGATATAAGATGGACGTAGCCCAACCTCAGTTAGCCTTTCAGTGGACCACGCTGACAGACAGGCTGTGTACTTGAACAGACTCCAAAACTTCTAAGCTTGTCTTACCAATAAAGTTTAAGGGTTCCTACGCTGAAACTATCTTGACTTTTGGAGGCCACTCTAAAGTCTGAGATAAGAATTAAGAAAGCTCATCATGCCATCAGGTTGTTTCGGCCCCAAACACAGGCACAGTGTTATGGCCCACTCGTGAAGTCCACAACAAAAGGGGAAGACACACTGTCCAGTTTAACCATTTATTTCCTAAACCAAAAACAACACCCAACAAAGGAGTATGGCAGGTGAGAATGAAAAGAACAGTGGTGCGAGCAAGTGCCTGGATGAAGCGAGTGAAGGGGTGAGGTAGGTTGTAAGTGCAAAAGACAATAGTTCACCACAAGGCAAAGCAGCTGGGGTCATGAGGTGGAGATGCAGAGATAGGAGAAGAAGCCCCAAAAATGCTGGATCGGGTGGAGCTTTATAACCTGCAGATCACTGGCCAGACGCTCCAATTAGGTTAGCTCCACCCTGCTGGAAACCTGTGAACCACAGACAGCACACAGCAAGACAACCCCACAGCTCAGGGGCCATCACACGCGGGTCTCAACTTTTGATAATAAACAAGTAATAAATAGCAATTGAAATGATTTCCACACAGATATCCATCTCATGCAAATCAAGGAAGAGTCAATAAAGTCAAGTGAGGTCTGTTTCAGGAATTGCATTTACACGTGCATCTAAATCAAAATACACTTTTAACTCGATTTGCCATAAATCTTTTGTGCACCCGGACTGTCATGGCCCTTTTGTGCCATTTGCTCATGTTTTGTTTTCCCGTATCTCTCTCTCTCTCTCTCGAGGGGGCGTTGTGGATTCCGTTTTCCCTTTGCGACCGTTCGCTGGTGACCATTACACCTGCAGCTGATCAATCAACAGTCTTCAAAAGCCGCTGCCTTCTGATCACCAGCGTCTGGTCCTCTCGTCTGTTTTGTGGTAAACGTCGGTAAATGGGCTCTTCTCGTCATTCCTACCTTTTTTCCGTCGTCTCACGTCTCTTCCTAGGTCCCCACGCGCACCTCACTCCGAGGAACAACCTGCACTTCATGCACCTCACTTTTTCACCACACCAGCTGCTGTTTGTTTGCTTACGGGTCCTGTCTGAACCACGTACTTAACATTACAATCAGACCAATATTGACCCGGTGGACAATGACGCTGTTCAGCAAGCTTTGGTGGCACGTCTGCGCTGATCGGGGACCACGACAAGCTTTTGTCGGATATGTGGAGCTCCCTCCAGAGTCTTTTGGCTAGTGTCGCGACTCTCTTTGGGCAGGAGAGGCCAGCTCCCCCCTCGCAGTCCCCCACGGATTCAGCATCGTCCGGAGCCTCCGCTTCGTTGCACCTCCTTTTTCCGCTGTACCACGTGAGCCTTCCATTCCCGAGCGGCGCTCAGGTGAAGCGGGCAGGTGCGCTAGTTTTTTGCTACAATGCTCTTTGGTTTCTGATCTTCAGCCGTTGGGCTAAGATTGCCTTTACTGTTCATTTATTATCAGGGAGAGCTGCGCAGTGGGCCACTGCTGTAATTGAGAACCAGACACACGGTTCCGCGCATTTTCGTTCGTTTAAGGATGAGCTCAGGCATGTGTTGGATCATCCGGTTCAGGGTGGAGAGGCGGCGGCTAAACTTCTCTCCTTACGTCAAGGGTTTACAGCAGTTGCGGATTTTTCCATCCCGTTTCGCGTTCTGGCCGCATACAGTGGATGGAAAATGACGTCCTTCGTGACATGTTAAATCAGTTCGTCTTCGTTCACATCAACGACATCCTCATCTTCTCGGAGACGAGGAAGGAGCACGTTCAGCATGTCCACCTGGTTCTCCAGCGCCTTCTTGAGGACCCTGTTTACCTCCGCTCCCATTCTGTCACCCGGATCCCAGCTTTCTTCAAAAGCCGCTGCCTTCTGATCACCAGCGTTTGCTCGTTTTGTCTGTTTTGTGGTAAACATGGATAAATGGCATCTTCTCGTCATTCCTAGCTTTCGGATAACTTTCTCTATTTTCTCACATCTCGTCCCCACGCGCCCCTCACTCAGAGAAATGATCTGCACTTCATGCACCTCACTTTTTCACCACGCTGCGCACAGTCATCAAGGTCAATTAAAATCTTGTTTAAACACCTTCAATCTGTGTGTCTGCTTACAGGTCCTGCCTGAACGGCACACCTAACACGGACTTTAGGTCCACAAAGCAGTTTCAGTCGTTGGATTAAGGGCGTAGTCAAGCTTCTCAAGGCGAACTACCTTGGGGTGTTAGTCCGGCAACATCGCCAATCCTCTGGGATGATTCAGTTGGAGCCACGTTGCCTCTAGTGGCCACTTGCTGAAAAGCATGGACTCTTATTTAGGAGCCTTTACCATTTGCAAACTGCTTTTAAACCCAAACATTATCATATGAATAACAAATATGAAAACCAGCTTTATTGGATTATTTAAACTATACTTTTACTGTATGTAAAGATGACCCAGAACGTATAATCATGATAATTCTTATCGTAAAATAACAACATGAGTAATTATAATTATTCTTTTTGTTTTGGTCATAGACATTTCTTTGCTGTACATTATGATTAGCCCCTGGGATGGATCATTGAGGGCAGCAACCTTTATTTTATTGATAGTGGTGTTTTTAACTACCAACAAATATTCAAAATTAAAGATATCTTTATTTTAAAATCCCCTATTTAAGCTGTGCAATGAATAAAACAATCCAATGTGTTTCCAGGAACAGGATCATCAATGAGGATATTATTTAGGCTAACTGTGATTTGTGGTGTGCTGAGTTTAAATAAAATACGAAACACCTGAAATGATGCTGCAATGAGTTTATTTTAGATTTTGAGATCCAGTGTCATTTTAAGCTGAAGATGCCAAATTGGTTACAGGGTGTATGTTTAGTCACCCTGGTTTGAGGGTCTGGAGACACTTTTTAAGCCTTGCTGATGAGAAAACCAGTGAAGCTGGTGGTTCCACCAATGCCACAAGCATGACAGCCATTAGGCAGGACCACAGACACATGGTCTCCTTGCTGAAGTTCCAGACATGCAGTGCTGGAAGCGTTATCAACATGCTGAATCCCTGGCTTGTTACTGTTGAACGCCTTCACGATGGCCTCACTGTTCTTCATCAGAGTCAGCCCCGATTGTTCCCTTTTGTCAGCTTGGTAGGAGAAGCTGAAGCAGTAATAGCCTGTGACAGGAGCTTTGAAGAGGCCTGTAAGAAGAGAAACTTTGGGTTTTACTTGTTAAGCTCTCAAACCTGAGTGGAACTGAGCTGCTATGCCCCTGAAGGAAACTGCCTGATGTGTGTCCATCAGCTGGGGAGTGTGACTCACCTGTACTGATGTCGTACGCCTCCCCCACGTTGGTGATTGCCCTGTTGAAAATCAAAGTTCTGTCTCCCTGAAAGGGTCCAACATTACCTCCTGTCTGTAGGTCTGCTGTGAAAAGGACACCTGTAGGAAACAAACACCCTCATGCTGTTATTGTTATTACAGTGTTATATAAAGTACCATATAGAAAGAGGAGCTTCTTCACTCACTCATCTTTGTTGATGGATCAGTCACGATAGAGGTCGTCTGCTCTTGGCTCTGTGTCCACAGCTGTTGAGCTCAGGCTGTCTGTGGCTGCTTTTATACCATCAGTGATGCCGACTTAGAGGGCTGATACTTTTCTCTGGAAATCTTTGCAATCCCTCTCTCTGTGTATCATTATTACTCAACAAGATATTTGGGCCATTTTAGTTGGAAGTTTTGCACAACAGACAGTTGACAGAAACAGGCTGGCACAGTTCTTCAGAGCTTGTGGATGGACCTTGAACAGTTGCCATGTTGAAGTGTGTTGAAATGACCTGCAAACTAACATGAAATTCTCTGGAAGATCAGGCGCTGCCATAGTAAACTTTAGACGTTTAGCTCGCTCTTAGATATTCTTGTTAAATGATTAATTCAACTCGAGCTTAAGGACCAAGGGTGGAATTTAATGGATGTTTAACAGGACTGGAGGAGATGTGGCCTTTTTATTTTTTATATATATATATATATATATATATATATATATATATATATATATATATATTACCTTACTAAACTGCACATTTACTGATGTTTGTGGAAAAAAATGTAGATCAGATAAGATAAATAAATTTTCTTTGAGTGGAGCAGCAACAGTTGAGGTCAATTCTAATCATTGTCCAGTGCTTTTGAATGCTGAAGCTCCAGCCGGAGCATCTCTGGTAAGAGTGAAGGAGCACCGCAGCCCGTTGTCAGGCTAGAGCACAAAGTCTAAGCAAATGTTTTGTGAACTACATTCAACTACTCTTGTATTAAACAGGCTGGAGGAGATTGCAAAGATTTCCAGAGAAAAGTATCAGCCCTCTAAGTCGGCATCACTGATGGTATAAAAGCAGCCACAGACAGCCTGAGCTCAACAGCTGTGGACACAGAGCCAAGAGCAGACGACCTCTATCGTGACTGATCCATCAACAAAGATGAGTGAGTGAAGAAGCTCCTCTTTCTATATGGTACTTTATATAACACTGTAATAACAATAACAGCATGAGGGTGTTTGTTTCCTACAGGTGTCCTTTTCACAGCAGTCCTACAGACAGGAGGTAATGTTGGACCCTTTCAGGGAGACACAACTTTGATTTTCAACAGGGCAATCACCAACGTGGGGGAGGCGTACGACATCAGTACAGGTGAGTCACACTCCCCAGCTGATGGACACACATCAGGCAGTTTCCTTCAGGTTTGAGAGCCTAACAAGTAAAACCCAAAGTTTCTCTTCTTACAGGCCTCTTCAAAGCTCCTGACACAGGCTATTACTGCTTCAGCTTCTCCTACCGAGCTGACAAAAGGGAACAATCGGGGCTGACTCTGATGAAGAACAGTGAGGCCATCGTGAAGGCGTTCAACAGTAACAAGCCAGGGAGCCAGCATGTTGATAACGCTTCCAGCACTGCATGTCTGGAACTTCAGCAAGGAGACAAGGTGTCTGTGGTCCTGCCTAAAAGTTGTCATGTCTGTGGCATTGGTGGAACCACCAGCTTCACTGGTTTTCTCATCAGCAAGGCTTAAAAAGTGTCTCCAGACCCTCAAACCAGGGTGACTAAACATACACCCTGTAACCAATTTGGCATCTTCAGCTTAAAATGACACTGGATCTCAAAATCTAAAATAAACTCATTGCAGCATAATTTCAGGTGTTTTGTATTTTATTTAAACTCGGCACACCACAAATCACAATTAGCCTAAATAATATTCTCATTGATGATCCTGTTCCTGGAAACACATTGGATTGTTTAATTCATTGCCGAGCTTAAATAGGGGATTTTAAAATATAGATACTGTATCTTTAATTTTGAATATTTGTTGGTAGTTAAAAACACCACTATCAATAAAATAAACGTTGCTGCCCTCAATGATCCATCCCAGAGTCTAATCATAATGTACAGCAAAGAAATGTCTATGACCAAAACAAAAAGAATAATTATAATTACTCGTGTTGTTATTTTACGATAAGAATTATCATGATTATACGTTCTGGGTCATCTTTACATACAGTAAAAGTATAGTTTAAATAATCAAATAAAGCTGGTTTTCATATTTGTTATTCATATGATAATGTTTGGGTTTAAAAGCAGTTTGCAAATGGTAAAGGCTCCTAAATAAGAGTCCATGCTTTTCAGCAAGTGGCCACTAGAGGCAACGTGGCTCCAACTGAATTGTCCAGGAGGATTGGCGCCTTGAGAAGCTTGACTACGCCCATTTAGTTTCGCCTACTACGAAAATGGAGGAAGTTATCCGAAAGCTAGGAATGACGAGAAGATGCCATTTATCCATGTTTACCACAAAACAGACGAAACGAGCAAACGCTGGTGATCAGAAGGCAGCGGCTTTTTGAAGAGGGCTGGGATCCGGGTGACAGAATGGGAGCGGAGGTAAACTGGGTCCTCAAGAAGGCGCTGGAGAACCAGGCGGACATGCTGAACGTGCTCCTTCCTCGTCTCTGAGAAGATGAGGATGTCGTTGATGTGAACTGTTGAGAATTGTCTTTATCTTGTTATGTGTTTCACCATATGTTCCTGTCTTCTCTTAGAAGTTAGGCAAGGTAGACTCATTGGTAAATGTAATAAAGAACAGAGACATTCCATTTACAGGATTGTTTTTTGTTCTACTGTTATCTCGGGAGCCAGTCAGGCAGGGGGTGTCAAACACTCATTGTAAACGGGACATCAGGGGGGTTGATGATCACATTTGCATGAAGAATGGGATCTGGCCACCTGGGAAAGCAATGGAAAAGAAGAACTCTACCAACACCAAATGGGACTGGAGGAAGAGGATGAGGTCATCCCAGCAGGGGATCTGGATTGGATTGCATGAACATTGTGAATTTGCATGTGAGTGACTATAAAGGACTGGGCCAAGGGATAGTTAGGTTGTCAGACTTCGTGCCCTGGCAATTGACTCTGTTGTTGCTAGGGTTATGAACTGGCCCGGACCTCTGTAATGTTTGTATCTGGAATTGGTTCTATTATTAAATACATTTTGAAATTGATACTTTACTTCTCGAAGTCTTCATTAAAAGAACACGCGGATTAGCAGCTACACTTGAAAGGTATTGCGATCCAACAGAACGAAGACGAACTGATTTAACATGTCACGAAGGACGTCATTTTCCATCCACTGTATGCAGCCAGAACGCGAAACGGGATGGAAAAATCCGCAACTGCTGTAAACCCTTGACGTAAGGAGAGAAGTTTAGCCGCCGCCTCTCCACCCTGAACCGGATGATCCAACACATGCCTGAGCTCATCCTTAAACGAACGAAAATGCGCGGAACCGTGTGTCTGGTTCTCAATTACAGCAGTGGCCCACTGCGCAGCTCTCCCTGATAATAAATGAACAGTAAAGGCAATCTTAGCCCAACGGCTGAAGATCAGAAACCAAAGAGCATTGTAGCAAAAAACTAGCGCACCTGCCCGCTTCACCTGAGCGCCGCTCGGGAATGGAAGGCTCACGTGGTACAGCGGAAAAAGGAGGTGCAACGAAGCGGAGGCTCCGGACGACGCTGAGTCGGTGGGTTAGGGTTAAAGTGAGGTGCATGAAATCAGGTGATTTCCCTTGTCTCAGCAGAACATGACCTGACCTTTCCTTGACCCACCATGTCTTACCAGACTTCCTCAATGCACACTTGATACTGTTCCTGTTTTGACTCCACACAATTAAACAGTCGTATGGATTTTATCTAGAAAAACAGAGTTTGTCACCTTGGCCTTCTGTTGAACTTGCTGACACTAACATGAGCTTGGCACACACAGTGTGGACATCTTGTCATTTAGCATATGCTAAGCTACTTAAGATATCAATCATTTGGTTCTCATTCTGATAATCACATACATTTCAAATATTTCCACAGAAGCACCTGACTTTTGGGGGTATTTTGCCCATAATTGGGAAAAGCTTCCTCTGCTAGTTGGCTGATTTCAGCATCAAAAATTGGACGATCCTCACCAGGCACGTGAGTACAAGTATCAGCATGATTCCTAAACATGGAGTGACAAGATAAGCAGGCTGGCAAAAGCCAGATTAAAATTGATGTGGTAAGTAACAGCAGCACCACCCAGTCATGTGCGCAATACTTAGCCAAGCTGCTATCTTCATGATTAGGAGCAGCTTCAACAGCCACTTCAAAACGTCTGCCCCATCCAGAGGAAGCCTCTTTTCAACCACCATAAAAACATTTCTCAGGTGTTAGCTGAAGCCCAAGAAGTTGCTTTCCATCGTCACAGTAAATTCTTGGAGTGTGGACATCTTGTCATTTAGCATATACTAAGCTACTTAAGATATCAATCATTTTGGTTCTCATTCTGATAATGACTTCTGGCCCCGCTGACCCATTGTATAGTGTATTTTTGTGTGTGTTTCTGTGCCCCTCCTCTCCTCTCCCATCCTCTCCTCTCCTCTCTACCCAGCCGGGGTTAAAATATATATTTAAAATATATTTTAAAATATATATTTTTAATAAGTGGCCAGTGAATGAAACTGTAAACCTGTTAAATGCATGACATCAATATAACTTTGTGGTTGCATAACTGCACATTTACTGATGTTTGTAAAAAATGATGAATTCATAAATAGGAAAATGTAAAAGGAAAAGAAGTGATGAGACAGTTCAGGCCTTTAGAAATGACCTTTAAGATATTAACTGATAGACCTAAACAACCAAATGTGATGATTTTGTTCTTGTGTTCTGGTTTGTTTTCTTTGAGCGGAGCAGCAACAGTTGAGGTCAATTCTAATCATTGTCCAGTGCTTTTGAATGCTGAAGCTCCAGCCGGAGCATCTCTGGTAAGCGTGAAAGAGCCCAGGTCATTTCCCAAACCAGTTGGAGCTGTTAGGTTGTGGAGGTCAGATGTGTTTTTGCTTTGTTCCACTGCTTGTTTTTTTGTGCTCGTTTCCCTCATTTGTGGGAGGCAGATTTCTCCAACTCCTCCTCTGTAGTTCCTCACCTGCTGCTCATCAGTTCATCAGGAGCAGCAGTATTTCTCTCCTGTTCTTCCACTTGTGAGTTGCCAGTTTGTCGTTTAAACGCCAAGTGTTAATTGCCTACCCGCTCCTGTGCTCGTTCTCTTTGATTTGTTACTCTGATCACCTTTTGGGCAGCCTCACCTGTCGACACATACGGTGCACTGTGATCATCACCGGTATGGATGTATGAAATAAGCTAAAAAATGGGAATAAAACAGGGATAATATCGACATGGGAGTCTTTACTATAGAACAAAACCAAAAGAAAACTTGTGACACTGTTGTGATCCAGGATTCCCAGTTGTGTTTTTCCTGCAGGGGGCGTGGTGGAGCCATGCTCCGGCCACCTCTTGGCGCACCTGCAGGACATCAGCAATCAGCCGCCTATTTAAGGTCTAAGACTCCAGCCTACCAGCGTTGGAGGATTTTTGTGTGACTTGGTATTTCTGGTGTCTCTGTTGGTTTTGAAGATGCTTGTGGCTCCACGCTGGAGCTCTTTGGCTGCACCCAGAGGAAGAACTGTTGCTTCCCAGCAGTCCAGGAGGACTGTTCTTTTGTGTTTGTTTAATAAAACCAATTTTTGGACCTTTGATCACTGTGTCTTGTCTGCGTTCGGGTCCTAGACAACCACGCATCGTAACAGACACATTCACAGAAATCAGAAACTGTGTCTCAGGAGAGTTTTTTTATGTTACCGAGACAGCTGATGGAAAGAACGGTGGCAACACTTATGGTTTCACCTGCTGCTTCATGCAGGAGCACTGCTTGTGACATCTCTGCTGAGGACTGTGTGATACATTGATGGTGACTCTGGATGCCCCATCAGTTGAGCACATCTGTCGAACTCCCTCAAGCAAAGATTCGGGCACCAAGAATTTACTGTGACGATGGAAAGCAACTTCTTGGGCTTCAGCTAACACCTGAGAAATGTTTTTATGGTGGTTGAAAAGAGGCTTCCTCTGGATGGGGCAGACGTTTTGAAGTGGCTGTTGAAGCTGCTCCTAATCATGAAGATAGCAGCTTGGCTAAGTATTGCGCACATGACTGGGTGGTGCTGCTGTTACTTACCACATCAATTTTAATGTGGCTTTTGCCAGCCTGCTTATTTTGTCACTCCATGTTTAGGAATCATGCCGATACTTGTACTCACGTGCCTGGTGAGGATCGTCCAATTTTTGATGCTGAAATCAGCCAACTAGCAGAGGAAGCTTTTCCCAATTATGGGCAAAATACCCCCAAAAGTCAGGTGCTTCTGTGGAAATATTTGAAATGTATGTGATTATCAGAATGAGAACCAAATGATTGATATCTTAAGTAGCTTAGCATATGCTAAATGACAAGATGTCCACACTCTGTGTGTGCCAAGCTCATGTTAGTGTCAGCAAGTTCAACAGAAGGCCAAGGTGACAAACTCTGTTTGACTGTTTAATTGTGTGGAGTCAAAACAGGAACAGTATCAAGTGTGCATTGAGGAAGTCTGGTAAGACATGGTGGGTCAAGGAAAGGTCAGGTCATGTTCTGCTGAGACAAGGGAAATCACCTGATTTCATGCACCTCACTTTTTCACCACACCAGCTGCTGTTTGTTTGCTTACGGGTCCTGTCTGAACCACGTACTTAACATTACAATCAGACCAGTATTGACCCGGTGGACAATGACGCTGTTCAGCAAGCTTTGGTGGCACGTCTGCGCTGATCGGGGACCACGACAAGCTTTTGTCGGATATGTGGAGCTCCCTCCAGAGTCTTTCAGCTAGTATTGGACTCTCTTTGGGCAGGAGAGGCCAGCTCCCCCCTCGCAGTCCCCCACCGATTCAGCGTCGTCCGGAGCCTCCGCTTCGTTGCACCTCCTTTTTCCGCTGTACCACGTGAGCCTTCCATTCCCGAGCGGCGCTCAGGTGAAGCGGGCAGGTGCGCTAGTTTTTTGCTACAATGCTCTTTGGTTTCTGATCTTCAGCCGTTGGGCTAAGATTGCCTTTACTGTTCATTTATTATCAGGGAGAGCTGCGCAGTGGGCCACTGCTGTAATTGAGAACCAGACACACGGTTCCGCGCATTTTCGTTCGTTTAAGGATGAGCTCAGGCATGTGTTGGATCATCCGGTTCAGGGTGGAGAGGCGGCGGCTAAACTTCTCTCCTTACGTCAAGGGTCTACATCAGTTGTGAATTTTTCCATCCCGTTTCGCGTTCTGGCCGCATACAGTGGATGGAAAATGGCGTCCTTCGTGACATGTTAAATCAGTTCGTCTTCGTTCACATCAACGACATCCTCATCTTCTCGGAGACGAGGAAGGAGCACGTTCAGCATGTCCGCCTGGTTCTCCAGCGCCTTCTTGAGGACCCAGTTTACCTCCGCTCCCATTCTGTCACCCGGATCCCAGCTTTCTTCAAAAAGCCGCTGCCTTCTGATCACCAGCGTTTGCTCGTTTCGTCTGTTTTGTGGTAAACATGGATAAATGGCATCTTCTCGTCATTCCTACCTTTCGGATAACTTTCTCTATTTTCTCACATCTCGTCCTAAGTCCCCACGCGCCCCTCACTCAGAGAAACGATCTGCACTTCATGCACCTCACTTTTTCACCACGCTGTGCAGAGTCATCAAGGTCAATTAAAATCTTGTTTAAACACCTTCAATCTGTGTGTCTGCTTACAGGTCCTGCCCGAACGGTACACCTAGCACGGACTTTAGGTCCACAAAGCAGTTTCAGTAGTTGGATTAAGGACGTAGTCAAGCTTCTCAAGGCGCCAATCCTCCTGGACAATTCAGTTGGAGCCACGTTGCCTCTAGTGGCCACTTGCTGAAAAGCATGGACTCTTTTTTAGGAGCCTTTACGATTTGCAAACTGCTTTTAAACACAAAAATTATCATATAAAAAAAAAATGAAAACCAGCTTTTTTCGATTATTTAAACTATACTTTTACTGTTTGTAAAATGACCCAGAGCCTATAATCATGATAATAATAGTGACACAACACCAGTAATTATCATTAATTTGGTAATAGACATTTCTTTGCTGTACATTATGATTAGCCCCTGGGATGGATCATTGAGAGCAGCAACCTTTATTTTATTGATATTGGTGTTTTTAACTCCCCACAAATATACAAACTTAAGGATATCTATATTTTAAAATCCCTTATTTAAGCTGTGCAATGAATAAAACAATCCAATGTGTTTCCAGGAACAGGATCATCAATGAGAATATTATGTAGGCTAACTGTGATTTGTGGTGTGCTGAGTTTAAATAAAATACGAAACACCTGAAATGATGCTGCAATGAGTTTATTTTATATTCTGAGATCCAGTGTGATTTTTAAGATGAAGATGCCACATTGGTCTCAGGGTGTATGTTTAGTCACCCTGGTTTGAGGGTCTGGAGACACTTTTTAAGCCTTGCTGATGAGAAAACCAGTGAAGCTGGTGGTTCCACCAATGCCACAGACATGACAACTTTTAGGCAGGACCACATACACCTTGTCTCCTTGCTGAAGTTCCAGACATGCAGTGCTGGAAGCGTTATCAACATGCTGGCTCCCTGGCTTGTTACTGTTGAACGCCTTCACGATGGCCTCACTGTTCTTCATCAGAGTCAGCCCCGATTGTTCCCTTTTGTCAGCTTGGTAGGAGAAGCTGAAGCAGTAATAGCCTGTGACAGGAGCTTTGAAGAGGCCTGTAAGAAGAGAAACTTTGGGTTTTACTTGTTAGGCTCTCAAACCTGAGTGGAACTGAGCTGCTCTGCCCCTGAAGGAAACTGCCTGATGTGTGTCCATCAGCTGGGGAGTGTGACTCACCTGTACTGATGTCGTACGCCTCCCCCACGTTGGTGATTGCCGTGTTGAAAATCAAAGTTGTGTCTCCCTGAAAGGGTCCAACATTACGTCCTGTCTGTAGGTCTGCTGTGAAAAGGACACCTGTAGGAAACAAACACCCTCATGCTGTTATTGTTATTACAGTGTTATATAAAGTACCATATAGAAAGAGGAGCTTCTTCACTCACTCATCTTTGTTGATGGATCAGTCACGATAGAGGTCGTCTGCTCTTGGCTCTGTGTCCACAGCTGTTGAGCTCAGGCTGTCTGTGGCTGCTTTTATACCATCAGTGATGCCGACTTAGAGGGCTGATACTTTTCTCTGGAAATCTTTGCAATCTCCTCCACCCTGTTTATCGTAATGACTCAACAAGTTGTTTGGGCCATTTTAGTTGGAAGTTTTGCACAACAGACAGTTGACAGAAACAGGCTGGCACAGTTCTTCAGAGCTTGTGGATGGACCTTGAACAGTTGCCATGTTGAAGTGTGTTGAAATGACCTGCAAAGTGACGTGAAATTCTCTGGAAGATCAGGCGCTGCCATAGCAAACTTTAGACGTTTAGCTCGCTCTTAGATATTCTTGTTTAATGATTAATTCAACTCAAGGTTAAGGAACAAGAGTGGAATTTAATGGTTGTTCAACAGGACTGGAGGAGATGTGGCCTTTTCATTTTTTTTTAATATATATATTTTTAATAAGTGGCCAGTGAATTAAACAGCAGACGTGTTAAATGCATGACATCAGTAATCAAAGACTAAATGAAAGATGCAGTAATAAGATAAGAAGAGAAGGAATAACTTTATGGTTGCATAACTGCACATTTACTGATGTTTGCAAAAAATGATGAATTCATAAATAAAGATGTAAAAGGAAAATAAGTGATAAGTCAGTTCAGGCCTTTAGAAATGACCTATAAGATATTAATTGATAGACGTAAACAACCAAATGTGATGACTTTGTTCTTGTGTTCTAGTTTGTTTTCTTTGAGTGGAGCAGCAACAGTTGAGGTCAATTCTAATCATTGGGCCTCATTCATGAACCGTTCTTACGAACAAATTGCCACAAAATTGTGGCATTCACCAATTTCTTCTTATCCTGGATTTATGCGTCGGTAAGAACAAATCCTACGAACACTCAGGAGTACTCTTAAGCACATTTCAGTGCCGACATGTTGGCATGGTTGTGTTTTCTTCTCTTGTGCAGTTCAATAAAATTCAATATTACAATGATGATTCTGTCATATTTATTTGTTTATTTCCTATTTTTGGTGATTTGCGGAGAATTTTAAAAATACGTAAATGTGCCAATGACTTAACATTAATCAACCAAATTGGAAACCATGCCAAAACCGTCTTTTTATTTGATTTTATCTTGATTTATTTTATTAGGGGGTCGAGGATATGCCCTGGCTCCCTGGTTGTTGACACCACTGACCAACCCTCAGACTCCACAGGAAACTTTATTCAATCAGATGCGTGCGCGCAGTCGCTCCACCATTGAACGCACCATCGGCATTTTAAAGGGGCGCTGGATGTGTTTGGACACAGAGCCACAACCCCGTGAGGATGTGCGTCCTGACGCAATGATGGGGTCAGACTGCAGGCACGCGGTTCACGTTCGAGCGCGATTAATTGCCCGTTTGTGAATAAAATGCATTATTGTCACAATTTCAGTCTAACAGTCTTGATTCACTTCAAAAAGAAAAAAATAAGAGAGACCGGTTTCATTGCACAGCTTTTACACGTTTATTTTTTTTACATTCTTATTTTTTTTACATTCTCGTTGATTTCTTTAAACGTGTTGGCTATAGTCATCAGGGTTGAGGCAATTTTATCAAGCATGTTAGCCATCCTTTCTTGATTGTTTAACACGACGTCAGAAATCAGGCGTGGAGAGGCAAGCTTTGGGCATTTTGCTGCTTTTTGCTCTGTCTACAGCAGGGGTCGGCAACCCGCGGCTCTGGAGCCGCATGCGGCTCTTTGGCGCCGCCCTAGTGGCTCCCTGGAGCTTTTTCAAAAATATGAAAATGGAAATTGTTTTAATATAATTTCTGTAGGAGGAATAACGTGACAATCATTCTTAAAGTTTTCCAATGCTGTATAAATGTGTATAATAAATATTTAATTTCAATATCTCATTATAATGGAAGTTAAACTTAAAGCGTCATCGTACAGCAGAGCGGCCACGTGGTGCCTCATTCTCTCCAGGATGCTGCAGGGAAAATAAACATTTCATCATGAATGCTCATTATGTATTTGTAGCCTACTTATCATTTGGAAAGTAGGCTAATGCAGCTAATATAGACACTTACAGCAAGTGTTGCCTTTATTATGAGCCCTATATAAGGCTTTTAATTTTTTGCGGCTCCAGACAGATTTGTTTCTTGTTTTTTTGGTCCAATATGGCTCTTCCAACATTTTGGGTTGCCGACCCCTGGTCTACAGGGTCCTGCTGCAGTTCCTTTTATGGACATTAGTGGGCGGTGACTTATGCTAATCGTATGTTTATTAGACTCACCTGGCACGTGCTCTCAATTTACGAACAGCTGCGAACAATTCTGAGGTTTACGAACACGTTGATGAATCTGACGTAGGGTTTTCTTAAGAAACTTCTTAAGAACAGCTTAAGAAAGAATCGAAGAAGATTCTTAAGAACATATTGGTGAATGAGACCCATTGGGCCAGATTCACCAATATGTTCTTAAGAATCTTCTTAGATTCTTTCTTAAGTTGTTCTTAAGAAGTTCCTTAAGAAAACCCTACGTCGGATTCACCAACACGTTCGTAAGCCTCAGAATTGTTCGCAGCTGTGTTCTTAGATTGATGAATGCCATCTGTTCGTAAGTTGAAAGCGCGTGCCAGGTGAGTCTAATTAACATATGATTAGCATAAATCACCGCCCACCAATGCCCATAAAAGGAACTGCAGCAGGACCCTGTAGACAGAGCAAAAAGCAGCAAAATGCCCAAAGCGAAATGCCCAAAGCGAAATGCCCAAAGCTTGCCTCTCCACGCCTGATTTCTGACGCCGTGTTGAACAATCAAGAAAGGATGGCTAACACGCTTTTTAAAATTGCCTCAACCCTGATGACTATAGCCAACACACTTAAAGAAATCAACGTGTAAAAGCTGTGCTCTGAAACCGGTCTCTCTTATTTTTTCTTTTTGAAGTGAATCAAGACTGTTAGACTAAAACGTGAACCGCGTGCCTGCAGTCTGGCCCCATCATTGCGTCAGGACGCACATCCTCACAGGGTTGTGGCTCTGTGTCCAAACACATCCAGCGCCCCTTTAACATGCCGATGGTGCGTTCAATGGTGGAGCGACTGCGCGCACGCATCTGATTGAATACAATTTCCTGTGGAGTCTGAGGGTTGGTCAGTGGTGTCAACAACCAGGGAGCCAGGGCATATCCTCAATCCCCTAATAAAATAAATCAAGATAAAATCAAATAAAAAGACAGTTTTGGCATGGTTTCCAATTTGGTTGATTAAAGTGAAGTCATTGGCACATTTATGTAATTTTAAAATTCTCTGTGAATCACCAAAAATAGGAAATAAATAAATATGACATAATTATCATTGTAATATTGAATTTTATTGAACTCCACAAGAGAAGAAAACACAACCATGCCAACATGTCGGCACTGAAATGTGCGTTAAGAGTACTCCTGAGAGTTCGTAGGATTTGTTCTTACCTACGCATAAAGGTAGATAAGAAGAAATTGGTGAATGCCACAATCTTCGTAAAATGTTCGTAAGTGGGAGTTAAGAACAAATTTGTTCGTAAGAACGTTTCGTGAATATGGCCCATTGGGCCCGATTCACCAATATGTTCTTACGAATCTTCTTAGATTCTTTCTTAAGTTGTCCTTAAGAAGTTTTTTAAGAAAACCCTACGTCGGATTCATCAACGCGTTCGTAAGCCCCAGAATTGTTCGCAGCTGTGTTCTTAGATTGATGAATGCCATCTGTTCGTAAGTTGAAAGCGCGTGCCAGGTGAGTCTAATTAACATACGATTAGCATAAGACACCGCCCACTAATGCCCATAAAAGGAACTGCAGCAGGACCCTGTAGACAGAGCAAAAAGCAGCAAAATGCCCAAAGCGAAATGCCCAAAGCGAAATGCCCAAAGCTTGCCTCTCCACGCCTGATTTCTGACGCCGTGTTGAACAATCAAGAAAGGATGGCTAACACGCTTTTTAAAATTGCCTCAACCCTGATGACTATAGCCAACACACTTAAAGAAATCAACGTGTAAAAGCTGTGCTCTGAAACCGGTCTCTCTTATTTTTTCTTTTTGAAGTGAATCAAGACTGTTAGACTAAAACGTGAACCGCGTGCCTGCAGTCTGGCCCCATCATTGCGTCAGGACGCACATCCTCACAGGGTTGTGGCTCTGTGTCCAAACACATCCAGCGCCCCTTTAACATGCCGATGGTGCGTTCAATGGTGGAGCGACTGCGCGCACGCATCTGATTGAATACAATTTCCTGTGGAGTCTGAGGGTTGGTCAGTGGTGTCAACAACCAGGGAGCCAGGGCATATCCTCAATCCCCTAATAAAATAAATCAAGATAAAATCAAATAAAAAGACAGTTTTGGCATGGTTTCCAATTTGGTTGATTAAAGTGAAGTCATTGGCACATTTATGTAATTTTAAAATTCTCTGTGAATCACCAAAAATAGGAAATAAATAAATATGACATAATTATCATTGTAATATTGAATTTTATTGAACTCCACAAGAGAAGAAAACACAACCATGCCAACATGTCGGCACTGAAATGTGCGTTAAGAGTACTCCTGAGAGTTCGTAGGATTTGTTCTTACCTACGCATAAAGGTAGATAAGAAGAAATTGGTGAATGCCACAATCTTCGTAAAATGTTCGTAAGTGGGAGTTAAGAACAAATTTGTTCGTAAGAACGTTTCGTGAATATGGCCCATTGGGCCCGATTCACCAATATGTTCTTACGAATCTTCTTAGATTCTTTCTTAAGTTGTCCTTAAGAAGTTTTTTAAGAAAACCCTACGTCGGATTCATCAACGCGTTCGTAAGCCCCAGAATTGTTCGCAGCTGTGTTCTTAGATTGATGAATGCCATCTGTTCGTAAGTTGAAAGCGCGTGCCAGGTGAGTCTAATTAACATACGATTAGCATAAGACACCGCCCACTAATGCCCATAAAAGGAACTGCAGCAGGACCCTGTAGACGGAGCAAAAAGCAGCAAAATGCCCAAAGCGAAATGCCCAAAGCTTGCCTCTCCACGCCTGATTTCTGACGCCGTGTTGAACAATCAAGAAAGGATGGCTAACACGCTTGATAAAATTGCCTCAACCCTGATGACTATAGCCAACACGCTTAAAGAAATCAACGAGAATGTAAAAAAAGAAGAATGTAAAAAAAAAATAAACGTGTAAAAGCTGTGCTCGGATTGTGACAATAATGCATTTTATTCACAAACGGGCAATTAATCGCGCTCGAACGTGAACCGCGTGCCTGCAGTCTGGCCCCATCATTGCGTCAGGACGCACATCCTCACGAGGTTGTGGCTCTGTGTCCAAACACATCCAGCGCCCCTTTGGTGCGTTCAATGGTGGAGCGACTGCGCGCATGCATCTGATTGAATAAAACTCCTGTGGAGTCTGAGGGTTGGTCAGTGGTGTCAACAACCAGGGAGCCAGGGCATATCCTCGATCCCCTAATAAAATAAATCAAGATAAAATCAAATAAAAAGACGGTTTTGGCATGGTTTCCAATTTGGTTGATTAATGTTAAGTCATTGGCACATTTACGTAATTTTAAAATTCTCCGTAAATCACCAAAAATAGGAAATAAACAAATAAATAAATAAATATGACAGAATTATCATTGTAATATTGAATTTTATTGAACTGCACAAGAGAAGAAAACACAACCATGCCAACATGTCGGCACTGAAATGTGCGCAAGAGTACTCCTGAGTGTTCGTAGGATTTGTTCTTACCTACGAATAAATCCAGGATAAGAAGAAATTGGTGAATGCCACAATCTTCGTCAACTGTTCGTAAGTGGGACTTAAGAACAAATTTGTTCGTAAGAACGCTTCGTGAATCTGGCCCATTGTTCCCTGTCATAATTCTGTGTTGTCGCGAGTTTTGTTGTTTCAGTTTGTCTCCACCAGAGGGTGTGTTTCACCTGCTTTGCTGGCACATGCTGGCTGCTGCGTCACCTGTGGATGATCAGATTAGGAGTCTTTTTAAGCAGCCAACACCAGCCGATCAGCTTCAGATCGTTTTCGTCTGTGTTGTTGGTAATCGACTGTTCCGAAGCTTTTCCCTTTGGCTTTATTATGTATCTTTTCTCCTTCTGAGGTCTCCTTGTCCCCTCCATTGAAGATCACCGGTTCAAGTTGAGTTTCTGCAGACAATTCACCATTGCACTTTGTAGATATTGTAAAGAAACACTTCACTTGAACAGTTCCTGCCTCCTGTCTGCATTCTGGGTTCCGTCCTTGTGTATCGTAACACGTTTCCCTAATTTGTTCAGGCTGGGTGTGGCAGGCAGAAGGAGCCCAGGTCATTTCCCAAACCAGTTGGAGCTGTTAGGATGTGGAGGTCAGATGTGTTTTTGCTTTGTTCTACTGCTTGTTTTTTTGGGCTCGTTTCTCTCATTTGTTCAGGCCTGGTGTGGTAGGCAGATTTCTCCAACTCCTCCTCTGTAGTTCCTCACCTGCTGCTCATCAGCTCATCAGGAGCAGCAGTATTTATCTCTAGCTCCTCCACTTGTGCGCAGCCAGTTTATCGCTTAAACGCCAAGTGTTAATTGCCTACCTGCTCCTGTGCTCGTTCTCTTTGATTTGTTACTCTGACGGATATTGTGTCTGATCAGGGGCCCAGTTTACGTCCCGAGTTTGGAAAGCCTTCTGCAGCGCCCTAGGTGCATCGGTGAGTTGGTGAGAGAGCTGCACATCTGCAAGAAGGCAAGGGGATGGGTCCACTCTGCCCTCCTACTGTTGGATTGCAATACTGTCACGTGTGTCACTGCTAATCCGCCTGTTCTCTGAATGAAGACTTCAATACGAAAAATGCCAATTTCAAAATGTATTTAGCAAATAAAACCAATTCAAGATAGAAATATTCCAGAGCTCTGGGCCAGTTCAAAACCCTACAACATCTTGCTAAAGATGATATTATCCCTAACTTCTAAACCAATTGTAACAGAAAACAGAACCATATAGAAAAAAGCAAACACAATTCTCTTCACTACGCACTTCCTTGCAGTCCCAAAGGCAGGCCAACCGTCACCGTGTTCTAGTCCCGTGCTATCTACTGGGCCAGAGGGTCTGGCTCTCCTCTAAAGATCTCACCCTCCAAGTTGAGTCCCGGAAACTCACCCCTCATTTCGTGGGACCATTTGTGATCGACAGCATCGTCAACCCCTACTTGGTTCACCTCAATTTGCCTCCATCACTCAAGATTCATCCCACTTTTCTCACATCTTGTCCTAGGTTCCCACGCGCCCCTCACTCGGAGAAACGATCTGCAGTTCACGCACCTCACCTTTTCACCACGCTGTGCACAGTCATCAAGGTCAGTCAATATTCTTGTTTAAACACCTTCAATCTGTGTGTCTACTTACAGGTCCTGCCTGACCGGCACACCTAACACGGACTTTAGGTCCGCAATGCAGTTTCAGTAGTTGGTTTAAGGGCGGAGTTAAGCTTCTCAAGGCGAACTACCTTGAGGTGTTGTTGACCGGAAGCACCTGTTGGCAATCTCCATTAGCCACCTATTTAAGGACGGAGTGCCTGTCTGCCAGCGTCAGAGAGTTATCGTGTTTCCATGGTAGATCTGACTCCTGTTTCTTCATGTTTGTTAGAACTTGTAGTAACGCTTCTCCCTGCCTGTTCAAGGTCTCCATGTCACCAAGCTGGGGGGAATAACGCGCAGGACCAGATTTCGCGTTGGAGCTCTCTGTGCGCCCCGGAAGGCTGGACGGGTGTTTCTCCTGCAGTCCACGAGGACTTTTGAACTGACCTTTTAAGAAAAACCTTGGTGTTGGACACCAATGCTGGACACTGTGTTTTGTCTACTTTTGGGTTCATTAGAAAACCTAGTCATAACTCTCTGATCAGGATAGACCCAGCGGACCAAGATGTAGTGTGCCGCAAATAACAACACGAGTAATTATTATCATTCTTATTATATTTGTAATAGACAATTCTTTGGTTTATATAATGATTAGCCCCTGGGATGGATCATTCAGGGCAGCTACTGTTATTTTATTGATATTGGTGTTTTTAACAACCAATAAATATACAAAATTAAGGATGTCTATATTTTAAAATCCCCTATTTAAGTTGTGCAATGAATAAAACAATCCAATGTGTTTCCAGGAACAGGATCATCAATGAGAATATTATTTAGGCTAACTGAGTTTAAATAAAATACAAAACACCTGAAATGATGCTGCAATGAGTTTATTTTATATTCTGAGATCCGGTGTGATTTTTAAGATGAAGATGCCACATTGGTCTCAGGGTGTATGTTTAGTCACCCTGGTTTGAGGGTCTGGAGACACTTTTTAAGCCTTGCTGATGAGAAAACCAGTGAAGCTGGTGTTTCCACCAATGCCACAGACATGACAACTTTTAGGCAGGACCACAGACACCTTGTCTCCTTGCTGAAGTTCCAGACATGCAGTGCTGGAAGCGTTATCAACATGCTGGCTCCCTGGCTTGTTACTGTTGAACGCCTTCACGATGGCCTCACTGTTCTTCATCAGAGTCAGCCCCGATTGTTCCCTTTTGTCAGCTTGGTAGGAGAAGCTGAAGCAGTAATAGCCTGTGACAGGAGCTTTGAAGAGGCCTGTAAGAAGAGAAACTTTGGGTTTTACTTGTTAGGCTCTCAAACCTGAATGGAACTGAGCTGCTCTGCCCCTGAAGGAAACTGCCTGATGTGTGTCCATCAGCTGGACATTGTGACTCACCTGTACTGATGTCGTACGCCTCCCCCACGTTGGTGATTGCCCTGTTGAAAATCAAAGTTGTGTCTCCCTGAAAGGGTCCAACATTACGTCCTGTCTGTAGGACTGCTGTGAAAAGGACACCTGTAGGAAACAAACACCCTCATGCTGTTATTGTTATTACAGTGTTATATAAAGTACCATATAGAAAGAGGAGCTTCTTCACTCACTCATCTTTGTTGATGGATCAGTCACGATAGAGGTCGTCTGCTCTTGGCTCTGTGTCCACAGCTGTTGAGCTCAGGCTGTCTGTGGCTGCTTTTATACCATGGGTGATGCCGACTTAGAGGGCTGATACTTTTCTCTGGAAATCTTTGCAATCTCCTCCACCCTGTTTATCGTAATGACTCAACAAGTTGTTTGGGCCATTTTAGTTGGAAGTTTTGCACAACAGACAGTTGACAGAAACAGGCTGGCACAGTTCTTCAGAGCTTGTGGATGGACCTTGAACAGTTGCCATGTTGAAGTGTGTTGAAATGACCTGCAAACTAACATGAAATTCTCTGGAAGATCAGGCGCTGCCATAGCAAACTTTAGACGTTTAGCTCGCTCTTAGATATTCTTGTTTAATGATTAATTCAACTCAAGGTTAAGGAACAAGAGTGGAATTTAATAGTTGTTTAACAGGACTGGAGGAGATGTGGCCTTTTACATTTTATACAATATATATATTTTTAATAAGTGGCCAGTGAATGAAACTTGTCGAGGATTTTCTTCAGTTAACACAAAGTCAAAATGCTGCTTTTTAAGAGTTTAATAAGTCAGTCAGAATACATGCAACAACAGCATGCAGAGAGATCTCTGCCCAGTGTAACAAACATGTCCCTTTTATAATGCTTAGCGACTACGCCTTTCTCTCAGTACTTTTCCATCTACTTACTTCATCGTCACAAGGTTAGCATGATAAACTGTAGCATTTTGAAGGTTGCTGACTTGCACATCTTCATCATTTTCTAAGGAGTCTTTGTTCTACAACTCGTGACATCTCGTACACCTGCACAAGCATCATCAAATGAACTCGCTTGACCTTACTGGTTTAAATGATCTATGCTAAATAAAACAACATAAAAATAATTTCCTTTACAAACTGTAAACCTGTTAAATGCATGACATCAATATAACCTTGTGTTTGCATAACTGCACATTTACTGATGTTTGTAAAAAATGATGAATTCATAAATAACAAAAATGTAAAAGGAAAAGAAGTGATGAGACAATTCAGGTCTTCAGAAATGACCTTTAAGATATTAACTGATAGATCTAAACAACCAAATGTGATGATTTTGTTCTTGTGTTCTAGTTTGTTTTCTTTGAGCGGAGCAGCAACAGTTGAGGTCATTTCTAATCATTGTCCAGTGCTTTTGAATGCTGAAGCTCCAGCTGGAGCATCTCTGGTAAGAGCGACGGAGTCCAGGTCATTTCCCAAACCAGCTGGAGCACCCTAGCCCGTTGTCAGGCTAGAGCACAAAGTCCAAGCAAATATTTTATGAACTACATTCAACTACTCTTGTAATAAATAGGGTGGAGGAGATTGGAACGATTTCCAGAGAAATGTATCAGCACGTTTGAGTCAAACCTGCTCACCAGTTGGCATCAAACATCATATTGAAGCATCCACATGCAGCCTGAGATCAGCAGATGTAGACACAGAGCCAAGAGCAACTTTGAGCCCACTGGACTGTTTTCAACTGCAAATGTTTTGCCCAGTCTCCTATTTCGTGTTGAAGACTTTACGTTTGGACCATCTTCCTCGACAGTTGGCTATTCTCCCATTTCGAAAGTCCAAAAGAAGACGCGGACGGCCCGACTGGGGCTCCGACACTTCATTACTGGCATCAATCTTTGTCTTCAGCTGTGCCATCGTGAACAAGGCGTGGACACTTTGGAGGCCACTCTGAAGTCCGCCATAAGATTTGAGAATGCTCGTCAGGCCATCAGGGTGTTTCAAGCCCCAAACACCTTGCAAGGTTTTCCAAAGCACAGGTGTCGACCTTTGATAACAAACAAGTAATAAATAGCCATTGAAATGATTTCCACACAGATATCCATCTAATCCAAATCAACGAAGAGTCTGTAAAGTCAAGTGAGATCTGTTGTCTCAGGAATTGCATTTACATGTGCATCTAAATCAAACTACACTTTTCACTCGATTTACCTTAAATCGTTTGTGTACCCGGACTGTCATGGCCCTTTTGTGCCATTTGCTTGTGTTTTGTTTTCCTGGATCTCTCTCTCGTGGGTGTGATAGATTCTGTTTTCCCTTTGGTACCATTTGCTGGTGACTGTTACACCTGCAGCTGGTTCTCAATCAACAGTCTTCAAAAGCTGATGTCTTCTGATCACCAGCATCTGGTCTGTCTTGCCTGCTTTGTGGTAAACATCGGTAAATGGGATCTTCTCGTAATTCGTACCTTTGGGATAATTTTCTCCATTGTCTCATATCTCGTCCTAGGCCCCCATGTGCCCCTCACTCAGAGGAACAACCTGCACTTCATGCACTTTTTCACAACGCTGTACACATTCAAAAAATCTTATTCAAACACCTTCAGCTGCTGTATTTTTGCTTACGGGTCCTGCCTGAACCACATACTTAACAATACGATC
Organism: Takifugu rubripes; assembly: GCF_901000725.2. Classification (NCBI taxonomy): domain Eukaryota; kingdom Metazoa; phylum Chordata; class Actinopteri; order Tetraodontiformes; family Tetraodontidae; genus Takifugu; species Takifugu rubripes. Next base: position 14,970,492 of record NC_042292.1, on the reverse strand, counting down.
AGACCAATATGGACCCAGTGGACAATGATGCTGTTTGGCAAGCTTTGGTGGCACGGGGTACGATTATTGGGGACCACGGTAAGCTTTTGTCGGCTATATGAAGTTCCCTCCAGAGTCTTTAGGCTCTGTCCTGGAGGCCCAACAGACCGCTCACCTGCCATCCTGGGCTTACTAGGACCCTACACTTCCTTCAGCAACGCTTTGGTGGCCCTCTATAATACAGTATGAGATACCAGGGCTTTTCATCTTGCCGGTGTCCATGTGGAAGACCTCCCATCAACCTTTAGCTGCCCCTCTCAATCCTCCAGCGGTTCTTGGGTTTTGCTAATTTCTATCGCTGATTTATTTGGACTATAGTAAGGTGGTAGCTCCCATTACCAGCCTAACCTCCATTTTAAAGGTTTCCAGTGGTGCAGTGAGGCTGAAGCAGCATTCTGCTGGCAGAAGTGCCTATTTGTGGTTGAGGTGGATGGCTCAGACTTGGGAGTTGGGGCAGTTCTCTCCCAGCACGATCCAGCTGACCAGAAGCTCCATCCTTGCAACTTGTTCAGTCGGCGGCTAACCCCAGCGGTGGTAAACTATGATATCAGAAATAAGAAGTTGCTTGCAGCTGTTCTGGTGCTGCATAAATGGAGACGCTGACTGGAGGGTTCAGCCCGACCATTCCTTATCTAGACGTATCATACGAACCTGTACTACCTCAGAAATACCAAGAGATTGAACTCCCAACAGGCATGGTGGGCACTCTTTCTTGGTTGCTTCAGGTTCTCCCTCATGTACCACCCAAGCTCCCGCAATGCCAAGCCAGATGCTCTGTCCCACTTGTTTTCGCCCGATCCCTCTCGCTCTGAGCCTAGCTTCATTCTGTCGCCCTTCTGCATCCTGGGAACTGGTTCCTGGCAAGAGCAGAGGAGGTTCCTAGAGGTCCAACGGACCGCGCCGGATCCGTGAAACAGGCCTCCCAACCATCTCTTCGTTCCAGACTCGGTCCTGCAGTGGGGGCATTTCTCTCAGGTGACCTGCCATCCTGGTCTCACTAGGACCCTACACTTCCTTCGGCAACACTTTTGGTGGCCGTCCTCTTTCCAAACTTCCATCTGCAGTGGAGACGGGTGACCTCCTGGATAGTCATGTCTTTCGTTTTCATGGTTTCCTGAGGAATATTGTGTCTGATCAGGGGCCCCAGTTTACGTCCCGAGTTTGGAAAGCCTTCTGCAACACCCTAGGTGCATCGGTGAGTTGGTGAGAGAGCTGCACAGCTGCAAGAAGGCATGGGGATGGGTCCGCTCTGCCCTCCTACACACTTCCTTACAGTCCCAGAGGCAGGCCAACCATCACCATGTTCCAGTCCCGTCCTATCTACTGGGCCAGAGGGTCTGGCTCTCCTCTAAGGATCTCACCCTCCAGGTTGAGTCCCGGAAACTCACCCCTCATTTCGTAGGACCACATCGTCAACCCCTACTTGGTTCACCTCAATTTGCCTCCATCACTCAAGATTCATCCCACTTTTCTCACATCTTGTCCTAGGTCCCCACGCGCCCCTCACTCGGAGAAACGATCTGCACTTCACGCACCTCACCTTTTCACCACGCTGTGCACAGTCATCAAGGTCAGTCAATATTCTTGTTTAAACACCTTCAATCTGTGTGTCTGCTTACAGGTCCTGCCTGACCGGCACACCTAACACGGACTTTAGGGCCGCAATGCAGTTTCAGTAGTTGGTTTAAGGGTGGAGTTAAGCTTCTCAAGGCGAACTACCTTGAGGTGTTGTTGACCGGAAGCACCTGTTGGCAATCTCCATTAGCCACCTATTTAAGGACGGAGTGCCTGTCTGCCAGCGTCAGAGAGTTATCGTGTTTCCATGGTAGATCTGACTCCTATTTCTTCATGTTTGTTAGAACTTGTAGTAACGCTTCTCCCTGCCTGTTCAAGGTCTCCACGTCACCAAGCTGGAGGGAATAACGCACAGGACCAGACTTCGCGTTGGAGCTCTCTGTGCGCCCCGGAAGGCTGGACGAGTGTTTCTCCTGCAGTCCACAAGGACTTTTGAACTGACCTTTTAAGAAAAACCTTGGTGTTGGACACCAATGCTGGACACTGTGTTTTGTCTACTTTTGGGTTCATTAGAAAACCTAGTCATAACTCTCTGATCAGGATAGACCCAGCGGACCAAGATGTAGTGTGCCGCAAATAACAACACGAGTAATTATTATCATTCTTATTATGTTTGTAATAGACAATTCTTTGGTTTATATAATGATTAGCCCCTGGGATGGATCATTCAGGGAAGCTACCGTTATTTTATTGATATTGGTGTTTTTAACAACCAATAAATATACAAAATTAAGGATGTCTATATTTTAAAATCCCCTATTTAAGTTGTGCAATGAATAAAACAATCCAATGTGTTTCCAGGAACAGGATCATCAATGAGAATATTATTTAGGCTAACTGAGTTTAAATAAAATACAAAACACCTGAAATGATGCTGCAATGAGTTTATTTTATATTCTGAGATCCGGTGTGATTTTTAAGATGAAGATGCCACATTGGACTCTCTTTGGGCAGGAGAGGCCAGCTCCCCCCTCGCAGTCCCCCACCGATTCAGCGTCGTCCGGAGCCTCCGCTTCGTTGCACCTCCTTTTTCCGCTGTACCACGTGAGCCTTCCATTCCCGAGCGGCGCTCAGGTGAAGCGGGCAGGTGCGCTAGTTTTTTGCTACAATGCTCTTTGGTTTCTGATCTTCAGCCGTTGGGCTAAGATTGCCTTTACTGTTCATTTATTATCAGGGAGAGCTGCGCAGTGGGCCACTGCTGTAATTGAGAACCAGACACACGGTTCCGCGCATTTTCGTTCGTTTAAGGATGAGCTCAGGCATGTGTTGGATCATCCGGTTCAGGGTGGAGAGGCGGCGGCTAAACTTCTCTCCTTACGTCAAGGGTCTACATCAGTTGTGAATTTTTCCATCCCGTTTCGCGTTCTGGCCGCATACAGTGGATGGAAAATGGCGTCCTTCATGACATGTTAAATCAGTTCGTCTTCGTTCACATCAACGACACCCTCATCTTCTCGGAGACGAGGAAGGAGCACGTTCAGCATGTCCACCTGGTTCTCCAGCGCCTTCTTGAGGACCCAGTTTACCTCCGCTCCCATTCTGTCACCCGGATCCCAGCTTTCTTCAAAAGCCGCTGCCTTCTGATCACCAGCGTTTGCTCGTTTCGTCTGTTTTGTGGTAAACATGGATAAATGGCATCTTCTCGTCATTCCTAGCTTTCGGATAACTTTCTCTATTTTCTCACATCTCGTCCTAAGTCCCCACGCGCCCCTCACTCAGAGAAACGATCTGCACTTCATGCACCTCACTTTTTCACCACGCTGTGCACAGTCATCAAGGTCAATTAAAATCTTGTTTAAACACCTTCAATCTGTGTGTCTGCTTACAGGTCCTGCCCGAACGGCACACCTAACACGGACTTTAGGTCCACAAAGCAGTTTCAGTAGTTGGATTAAGGACGTAGTCAAGCTTCTCAAGGCGAATTACCTTGGGGTGTTAGTCCGGCAACATCGCCAATCCTCCTGGACAATTCAGTTGGAGCCATGTTGCCTCTAGTGGCCACTTGCTGAAAAGCATGGACTCTTATTTAGGAGCCTTTACCATTTGCAAACTGCTTTTAAACACAAAAATTATCATATAAAAAAAAAAATGAAAACCAGCTTTTTTCGATTATTTAAACTATACTTTTACTGTTTGTAAAATGACCCAGAGCCCATAATCATGATAATAATAGTGACACAACACCAGTAATTATCATTAATTTGGTAATAGACATTTCTTTGCTGTACATTATGATTAGCCCCTGGGATGGATCATTGAGAGCAGCAACCTTTATTTTATTGATATTGGTGTTTTTAACTCCCCACAAATATACAAACTTAAGGATATCTATATTTTAAAATCCCTTATTTAAGCTGTGCAATGAATAAAACAATCCAATGTGTTTCCAGGAACAGGATCATCAATGAGAATATTATTTAGGCTAACTGTGATTTGTGGTGTGCTGAGTTTAAATAAAATACAAAACACCTGAAATGATGCTGCAATGAGTTTATTTTATATTCTGAGATCCAGTGTGATTTTTAAGATGAAGATGCCACATTGGTCTCAGGGTGTATGTTTAGTCACCCTGGTTTGAGGGTCTGGAGACACTTTTTAAGCCTTGCTGATGAGAAAACCAGTGAAGCTGGTGGTTCCACCAATGCCACAGACATGACAGCCATTAGGCAGGACCACAGACACCTTGTCTCCTTGCTGAAGTTCCAGACATGCAGTGCTGGAAGCGTTATCAACATGCTGGCTCCCTGGCTTGTTACTGTTGAACGCCTTCACGATGGCCTCACTGTTCTTCATCAGAGTCAGCCCCGATTGTTCCCTTTTGTCAGCTTGGTAGGAGAAGCTGAAGCAGTAATAGCCTGTGACAGGAGCTTTGAAGAGGCCTGTAAGAAGAGAAACTTTGGGTTTTACTTGTTAGGCTCTCAAACCTGAAGGAAACTGCCTGATGTGTGTCCATCAGCTGGACATTGTGACTCACCTGTACTGATGTCGTACGCCTCCCCCACGTTGGTGATTGCCCTGTTGAAAATCAAAGTTGTGTCTCCCTGAAAGGGTCCAACATTACCTCCTGTCTGTAGGACTGCTGTGAAAAGGACACCTGTAGGAAACAAACACCCTCATGCTGTTATTGTTATTACAGTGTTATATAAAGTACCATATAGAAAGAGGAGCTTCTTCACTCACTCATCTTTGTTGATGGATCAGTCACGATAGAGGTCGTCTGCTCTTGGCTCTGTGTCCACAGCTGTTGATCTCAGGCTGTCTGTGGCTGCTTTTATACCATGAGTGATGCCGACCTAGAGGGCTGATACTTTTCTCTGGAAATCTTTGCAATCTCCTCCAGCCTGTTTAATACAAGAGTAGTTGAATGTAGTTCACAAAACATTTGCTTAGACTTTGTGCTCTAGCCTGACAACGGGCTGCGGTGCTCCTTCACTCTTACCAGAGATACTCCGGCTGGAGCTTCAGCATTCAAAAGCACTGGACAATGATTAGAATTGACCTCAACTGTTGCTGCTCCACTCAAAGAAAATTTATTTATCTTATCTGATCTATATTTTTTTCACAAACATCAGTAAATGTGCAGTCATGCAACCGTAAAGTAAGGTAAAATATACAGTGTATATATATATAAAAAAAATTTAAAAGGCCACATCTCCTCCAGTCCTGTTAAACATCCATTAAATTCCACCCTTGGTCCTTAAGCTCGAGTTGAATTAATCATTTAACAAGAAGATAATATCTAAGAGCGAGCTAAACGTCTAAAGTTTATTATGGCAGCGCCTGATCTTCCAGAGAATTTCATGTTAGTTTGCAGGTCATTTCAACACACTTCAACATGGCAACTGTTCAAGGTCCATCCACAAGCTCTGAAGAACTGTGCCAGCCTGTTTCTGTCAACTGTCTGTTGTGCAAAACTTCCAACTAAAATGGCCCAAATGGCTTGTTGAGTAATAATGATACACAGAGAGAGGGATTGCAAAGATTTCCAGAGAAAAGTATCAGCCCTCTAAGTCGGCATCACTGATGGTATAAAAGCAGCCACAGACAGCCTGAGATCAACAGCTGTGGACACAGAGCCAAGAGCAGACGACCTCTATCGTGACTGATCCATCAACAAAGATGAGTGAGTGAAGAAGCTTCTCTTTCTATATGGTACTTTATATAACACTGTAATAACAATAAGAGCATGAGGGTGTTTGTTTCCTACAGGTGTCCTTTTCACAGCAGACCTACAGACAGGACGTAATGTTGGACCCTTTCAGGGAGACACAACTTTGATTTTCAATGTCTATGAGCCAAATAACGAGTGATAATAATCACGTGTTGTTATTTTACTTTGTCTCTTAGTTTATTAACTCAGCACACAACAAATCACAGTTTATCTGAATAAAGTTCATTTTTGTATATGTCATGATTTTCTTACAACTTGAAGACAGTAAATGTTTGTCTTATTAATTTTAATAGACTGAGAAATCATTTGCAGTTGTCATAAGAGTCGCGCAACCTTAACTAAATGGGATGTAAGAATCATTAAAAAGACACTTTTTATGCTCCTGAGCTGTTTTTTCCATCTTGTTTTCCTTCTCTGGAGGTTTCCACCAGCTCAGTTCAACATCTTCAGATACTCCTACCTTTCTCAGCCTCATTTTGATCTACAAAGAGTAGAAAATGTTCCATTACAAACTTTAAGTTTTGATTTTTAAATGTAGCAGAATTACAGGAGTGGACAGGAAGCCTTTGGTGAAGGAATTACACAATATTTGTCTGATTTTCCTGTTCTAGACAAGAAACGTCAATACTTTTACGGTAATTGTGAAAGGAAGAAAAAAGAAGCCAAATCTGTCTCTGTCTTTAGATATTTTTTTCTCCAATGTTTTAAAAACAATGCATTGAAACCCTAAAAGCACAAGATAAAGCCAAGCATAGCATCTATGGAATTATATCTTTTTATTTGGCCCAGGAGAAGGAAGCATATAATGTTGGGATATTCCTCTAAACAATTTCTGAATATTTAAATGCATAAAAAATGTCAGTCACCAATGTCAGGAGCGATTTAGTCACATCTGGGTCTTTCATAAATGCATCCTCACTGATCAGCCTTATTCTCAGCCAGTGTTTTCTTAGAGGACCTGCGAAGAAATATCTTTGTTATCCTTCAAATGTTGTGAATATGCTCTTTAGGGTTTTAACATGAGAAAACTGATGTGGACGTTTACCTCGAGAGCAAAAAAATGGAGCTTTTCCAGCACAGTTTAAGTGTATAATGCCATGAATTTTGTCATGGACATCAAGTGCACCACAATCACCGTGTTCCTCATGTGGATGTGGTATCATTTTCCAGGGTAGGAATGTGGGTTGGCTTCCATCGGACCACCTCCAGGACATCCTTGTCAGCCCAATCCACACTGTGAGATTATTGGAAATGTCCCAGAGCTCTTTATTTTCGTGTTTGTGTCGCACCCAGGCCAGGTTGGTATATCTCCTCCTGCAGTAGGCCTGGGCATCGGACCAGTTCAAGGAACCTTCTATCAAGATGAACCTTGGTGAAATGCCAGTGGTCGACGCTGCGAATAACATCAGCTTTCCTTAAGTATAGAGAGTTGATAAAGCTTTGATGCTATTGAATAGCATTAGATCAAATGTTTAAAACCCATCCAAATTTCATTGAGGTTTCATTTGAAAAACTCCACTGTAAACACAGAGAGCCATCAGTTATAATTTCTTACCATTGTAGCAGAAGAAGCTTAACGTGGTGCTACAGTTGGTGGCAAACCATTTTCCTGACAGCCCGACACTCACACAATCTTGCTGACTGGGCTCATTATCAGCCCAGTTCCAATAGACTGGTTCCCCCTCTCTGTAGTCATCACCATCTGACACTGACCAACCCCATTCCCTTCGTAAGCCTAAGAACGCAACACGGCTGTTGTCCTTTAACAGACCAGCAAGCTCCTTCAAGTCCTGCATGTCACTCACAGAGGCCAAATCGCCTTGTGCCCTCCGACAGTGTTGCTGTGCTTCCAACCATGTTTTGGAACTGTTGATGAGGTAGTACTGATCGAAAGTGGACCCAACATCACAGAGCCCTGGTGATGCAAAAGTGTAAAATTATGCCCACATTCACTTTTCAGAAGACTTACACACAGGGTTCACCACCTCACCTGACAGTATCAAAATGCCAAACATTCTCATCTCCATGGTTCCTATAAAAAGAAATCAGCACACCATAACTCAGCCTTTGAGAAATTAAGTGGTGTTGTTGAGCCACGATATGACAATAAGACTCACCGAAGACTCGCCTAAGATGAGCTGATTGTGGTCTTTCTCTCTGGTCTCTTTTTTCTTTCCTCTTAAATAGGCATGCTCCATGTAAATGCAAAGTAGGTACCCTGCCCTGCACCACATTGAGTAACCTACTCAGACAAAGGTTTAGTATCCCAGAATGATCTTTGAGATTCACAATTTTTACAAAAAAGGAATCAATCACTTTGTCCCTCCATGATGTCAAACGAATACTGAAAATCAGATGAGTTTGCTTCAAAATCTATTGTGTTGAAAGTTGCGTCAGAAGCAAAATAACTCAGGATTGCTTCCTTGGCTTTTGCTCACTCTTGTTGCTAAGGAACTTGCACTTACATACATTTTAAAATTGACATTAGATACTATAGCATTCCTCAGGTTTACCTTGAAGACCCCATTTCTGCATCAATACAGAGATGAAAACCAGACCTGCTCGACTTGGAAAATGACCTCTAGGAATGTAAATCACATGGAAAGTCTGCAAGGTCCGATGCAAACGTTTTGACAAATAGAAACTGCTTCTTGGTCAGTAGAAAAACGAGGGGATCATTTTGAAGGCAAATCATTGCATTTGTGTGGGCGTATGTATTACAGTGCTGTGGGTAAAGTCACTTCTTTTGATCTCTAACTTGTATCACAACACTCATTCCATGTGATACGGTGAAAATCAAAGGTCTATTAAAGAGAAAACTAGCTCTTTGTCTTGAAGTTGATAATCACATAACTGTGTAAATGTAAGTTTCCTAAGGATCCAGACGCAAGCCTCCGTTTGGTTGCTTTGGTCCCACTAAAACAAATTCTGCAACACTATATTAAAACAAAACCTACATTCCATCTACGCAGATGACGCACAAATGGTTTACCTGGTCTAACTCCAAACAACTTTTTCTTTGACCGGATTCTCACATAAGGATTTTCTCCATCTTCAGATTTTTTTAAAATGTGTTAGAGACCCTACACATGAAGTTAAAAACAATCAGGCATTGAATAGTTTTGATCCTACCGATCCGATTATTTCAACACAGCACACCAAACACATCACGATTCTGTCCCACCACCGATCTCCAATCTCGTCATCCAAGCCACAAATCTCACACAATCACATGTGATCTCACAAAAATGAAGAAGAAACATAGCAACACAATTCATGGGGTCATGACTCAGGAGTCTTTAACTTTCCCCACACACATGAAGGTTTATGGCAAATATTGAATACGTTTTGTATCTACGTTTGTTTTCCTGACCATTTTCGGAGGAGATTATCAGGATAAATTCACTTTGAACACAACTGAGACCACAGGATAATCCTACAGGATAAGATTATTGGACATAAAATAATCAGGGTTTTGACATCCTTGGTCGGAAAGTGGTCAAATCAGCATTATGTGTGTAACCCCACAATAGTAGTAATAATAACAATTTATATAGACTATATTTAGTATTGTCAAGGCAAACGGCATAGATGTAACTACAACCGTACCAACACGCAACAGGATTTGAACGTCATCTATCTTTCTTCCAGGAGAGTCTAGCAAGATGAGATTCACACCCAAAACACCTGCGATGAAAACAAGTACAAAACACAATTCTACTTTGTCAAAATTTCAGAAACATTGCTTTAATTCACTGAAAAAGAAAACCCAGTTTATGACTCATCCTCAGACCTCCTGATTAACACCTATGACAACCAATGGTGCTATGTTCTTCCCTCCATCACAAACACCAGGGCTGAAAAAGGGCAAGATTCTCTCCAAGAACAGACACCCGGTGAAGGTGTACATATGAGATTGGTCCTCCACATTGAAAAATGACACAGTCCCCTCCTCATAATCTGTAAACACTCCAATAATCTCAGGCTTCTTTGGAAGGGATAGGAGGACCGATGGTGAGTCCAGTGCTCGGTATTCGTTCCCGCTTCTCAGCCTCATTGTCCAGTATCCATTCTCTGGCTTGGAGGTGATCATCCCCTTCCTGTTGGCAGACTCTCTGACCACTCCAAGGTCCCAAAAGGTCTTTTCTCTTACTGCAACCTGTGTGATGATGCAACACGAGACATGAAATATAAACTTTTGTCAGAGTTTAGCTGTTTCGCAGTCAACTCAGGGAGATGAACAAATAATCTAACCTGGAAGTAGAACCTCCCAGATAGGAAACCTTTCTTGGCCACGACACAGATGACAGGGTCAAAACGTTTGGGGTTGTCAGGCACGATCTGCAGAAGCTCGCCACGCCCCGCCTGTTTGCCATCAGCCGAAAGCACAATGTTTGGGTGAGCGGTGTCCGGGTCTAACACCACATCAACTACAGAGACAGCATATAGAGTGATAAATCAAAATGCATCACAAGTCCAGATGGAACAATCATCCAGACGGGTTCTCACCTGCATATTCCTGCATCCTGTTCATTTCTTCCATGAACATAACAAACAAATCAGTTTCAGAACATCAACACACTAACAATCAGCAAAGATCAATTGATCCAGAATTGACTGAATTACCTTCCTTCTTCAGATAATCCATCTCATTCATCAGTGTGTTGTGTACCTTGGACAGTGCTCTCCGCATCATCCCCATGCAGAGTTTAGGGTACACGCCAGTCTCATTCCACGTTCTTATGGATGGAGCGGTCATGAGGAATTGTGACCTCTACACAGAGGAGGTGAAAGCGATTTATTTCCTTGTCTCTTGCTCATCTTCCCTTGTGTGTTTGTGTTGTTGTTGTGTGGTTCTTTTCAAAATTCAAAATACTGTATTTAACTGCCCATCCCATCCCCCAAACCAAAACCCCTGGTGCAGTTTGAGAATGGGTGATACCTGTAAGAGGTGCAGGTGATCCTCACTGTTGAGCAGCTCCTCCAGGTCAGTGTTTCTCCCCTGCAGTTCTGTGCTTTCTCTCTGAAGCTCGCCAATGAGCCTTTCTGACCTCCTCTCTGCTTCTTTCTGCCTGTCCCTTAACTCCGACATCACTTCCTCCCGGCTCTCCTCGACAGAGTGGATCAGAGATGAAAACAGGCGGTCACAGTTTTTCATCTCATCTTCTGCATTTACCTGTGGAATGGGAGGGGAGGGGAATTAAATTAACAGAGAATTAATGAAAAGTATATAAACGTCTTTCCCATTTAGAACTTTGCAGTTTGAATACCTGAAATTTGCATGTGTTCAAAAGCTGCGCAGAGTTCATATACAATTCAATTTTCTTTATCCAGCATCTGTTACTGACAAAATTGGCTCTAGGAACAGATTCTCACTTTGCAATAGTTGCAAGAAAAACCTCCCTTTTAACAGATAGAAACCTTGAGCAGGACCAGGCTCATATCTAGGGACCGTCTTGCTCATGGCCAGTGGTGCAAATGTGGAGAGCAACAGACGCATAAATCCTACAAGACACAACTTTGTCATGTTTGAGACAATGCTTTAATTACATCCTTTAGGTTTACCCTCCCTTTGACTTAGAATGTTCCTTCATTTGATGTCTTGTCTCTGACATTCAGTTAAACTAATTAATTTTGACCTTTTACCTGCTGTTTTAATTATATTAGTAACAGTGTGAACAAACCGAACACGGTGTGTGTGGCTCAAAGTGCAACTGGTGCTAGCGGTCGGTTTAATGTGAATGTATGAAACCTAGACATCAGACTCACCACACTGAATTTCAGGCAGTTCTGGATCTCCTCTACTTTAGTCAGTCGCTCCTGGATCATCTGCCGGAATGCTTCCATGGTATTTTTAATCTGGATCTGATCCAGTTGAACAGATATTCGATTTATTCGTTGCACGTTTCATACAGGACTGATCTTGTTTTCTGTGTTTTAATATAAAGCATTCTGTCCCTCTACCTTCCTGCTCCTGCTCTCATCCGCTATGGCGACTGCCTGATGGTGTTTGTGTTCCGTCTCAGTGCAGAACTGACACACACACCTCTGCTCATCCCTGCAGAACATCTCCAGCAGTCTCTCATGCTTCTTGCACATTCGTTCGGGAAGGTTGTTCACCGGAGTAATCAGCCTGTGAAGCTTCAAGGTGGTGACCCTCTCATGAGGCTCCAGGTGGGCTTCGCAGTATGAGGTCAGGCAGACCAGGCAGGACTTGATGGCTTTCACCTGCAGGGACGTGGCAGCACAGACGTCGCACACCACCTCACCTGGCTCGGCCGCAGGCAGCGGTGAAGCTGAGGAACAGATGCTCCTCAAAGCCTCAGCCATCTCTTTGAAGGCTGTGTTGATGCTCATCTCAGGTCGGCTGCTGAAGGTTTTCCCACAGGTAGGGCACTTACAGATTTCGCTGCTCTCCCACACTGTTTGGATGCACTCCTTGCAGAAGTTATGGCCACATGGAGTGGTGACTGGGTTGGTGAACACCTGCTGGCAGATGGCGCACTGGAACTGTTTTTCTGACAACATAGCTAAGGAGGCCATTATCTGTAGAATCACAGTCACAGAAAACAGGAAGTCAGTCCAGAAGCCAAACCATGATAGACCTTGATTACGGGGTGAAGTTCATATTCCATGTCCAGATCCAGACTACAACAAAAGTGATTTTAATTCACATCTGGACTAGGACACAAAGTCACTCTTTAGTCCACATGTAGAAGTTTAATTAAAATAAAAACAATGTCACTTATGTCCTTAACCTTTTCCCGAATACAGTATGTGGATATTTTGAGTATTTTGTGCAATAAACATATAAACTGATCTAGAGTCAAACCAGAATTTTGATTTGGATCACAATTGAAAAGTAACTCAGGTAATCTGTTTGTATGACCAGGTCATTAACTTTTGAGCTACTGAAAGCTTTCAACAACAACAACAACAAAAAACCATATCAAGAATATAAATAAATTTATTTCCTTAGCAAGATTAAAACTAAGCTGGTTACCAAGAAAATAACACTTTTCCAAGCAACAACAGAGACAGTAAACAGTAAATGTAGCACTGAACAGGTTGGCCTAGCCATTCTGTCCACTTCTGTGACTTTATATCATAGAAAAGCTCTTATAGATTAGATTAGATTAGATTCAACTTTATTGTTGTTATATTTGTCTTACTTACAGTTACTTCCCTTTGGAGACCCCGGCCAGTCGCTCATCGTCTATGACAGCCAAGCAGGTGACTCGGCTACTTTATGAATTATAGGACAGAGAGTGGAACAGGAAAATGTCACGTCAGCAGTTATTCATCAGCCCAGCCTTCCCTCTGCTGGGAACGACTGTCGTTTCTTTCTGTCTGTCTCCTCCACTGGAAACACGCATGTCTGAGAGGCCTGCATTTATGGCAAAACGTAGCATTAGCAGCCCTGTCAGCAGAACGCTACATTTTGCAGGATTAGAGTGTTTTTGTGGAGCTCAAAAGAGTGTATGGTACAATTACAAATGTGCTTATTCTTGAGACTTTAGTGGTAGAAGAGGTAGTTTGGCTGTCAAGTCATGTCTTGGATCGGGGGTTCAGATGTCCTGTTCATAGGCAATGGGAACTATTTATGATGTCATAAAGACAATGTAGGTTAATAAGTGACTAAAGTACACACAAAGCGTTGGGGTTAAAGTGTCAGTCTGTGACAACATTAAAGGCATTCTATACAGATGACACTGATCTAATATGACAGTATGACATCTAAGTGTAACAAGCACATAGTGTACACAACACACCCACACTTTGCATGTGACCTCAAGGTAACACATCCTGCTGCTCCCCCAGACATAAAACAATGCTTAAGAAACAGCAACTAACTTATACATCCACACAAGATACAACTTTGAAAACACATTTGATTATTCATGCCTTTTTTGACAATAGACAAACTGTGATAAATTATTTGTTTGTGCAGATGTCCTTTAAAGTGGAACTCAGGGTAACAAAAGCCAACCAAGCACCCAGTTGCCCCCGAATGTCATCAATAATCTGGTCAAATTCCTCTTAATTTTTCTACTTTATTTCTAATTAGTGTTGTTATCAAGGTTATCTTTAATGGATGTCTGAGAGGACAAAAAAAGTGGTGTGAAGTAGGAGTTGATTTGCTATAAGTGTTCAGCTCTGAGGTCAGCGGTGTGATTATCCGAGGTATAAAATAAGATGAGGAGGAGGAGGAGGATGGGAAAACAAAGGCAGCAGGGAGGCTGAGGAGGGCTGCAAAGCGTATGATGTAAGAGGGAGAGAGAGGGATAGTGGAGGAAAGACAGAGATGAACTGATGAGGCTGACAGAGTCCTGGAAGTCTGGTGAACCTGCGAATTTCATGTCTCATCAGAGCCGACCATCAAAGTCACAGGTGAGTTTGGTCTTCACTGGAATTCTCTTTGATTCACAGGTCTGAGGGAAAGTTCTCCTGGTGTCGACTTGAGAAGATGTTGAACCAGAGATGAGAGATGCCAAAATGTACAGTTATCAAAGCAGCTGAAGCTCCTTTCTGCTCATCTCATCCCGGTGTTAGAAGTAAAAGCTCCGCAGCCAGTCGATGGCTGCTAGAAGCTTTGTGTGGAGCCAGCGCAGGAAGAGAAAATCATACCTACAGATGGCCTCTCGGTGGTGGGATCATGACGATCTGCTGTTCTCTCCTCCTGGATCCAGCTGGTATGACTCACACAGAGATCTGCCAGATTATTACCTCAGCTCCTTTCCTTTCTCTTAAACCCTCATGGGCACAACCGCGTTACTCACTTCAGCTGCTTTTGTTGCTTTTATTGATAATGCAACAGATAAAGAGAAATTCAGTCCTCATTCTTATTGCAGAGGTACCAGAAAACCAACCCCCGCCATTCTATTGATACAGGTAGTGCTACCTCAGTCGAGTCCACGGAGTGCTAATCGGGGGTGGAGCCCTGCTTTCGAGTCCCCCACCCATTTGTGAGCGGCAGTAATCTGCTGCAAAAAGATGCAGCTTTAACATGTGAATCCACACCTTGAGGTTGAGAAGATGATGGCACAAGCTGGCTTGTGTGTTCATTCAGGCATGACAAGTAAAAATTTACATCTTCCCAGCTTCCACTTGCTTGGACCAGTTGCCGTGATTCTCCTGCCCTGAGGACAACTTTGACGCCTGCCAACGAATCAGCATCTTGGTGCCTCACATCATTGATCGGACTGGAGGACCTTATTAATTGTCCTTTGGGGATGTGAGAAATTGTTGACTTCATCAGTGTGACGACAACCAGCTGAGCCCAAGAAGCTTCTAAAAATAGCCGTTGTTTTGAAGGATGCCACCCCTGACCTTCCTCCCTAACCGCCCAGTCATTGCCGGACTGCTGCTCTTGGTCCTTTGGTCCTCTTGGCCCACCCAGGTCCGCTGCCAGAATGACACAGAACCAATCATGTTAGAGGGAAAATGTCTGGTGGTGTGTGACTCCACCCCTTCTGCGGAACCATCGGGCAATGCTCTGGGCATGTCTGTAAGGTCAGGCACCGGTCGGGTGGCATTTTCAGCCATCCGTAACACCAACCATGAACCCTCAGAGATGAGCAACCGTACCATGACCATCTACTTCGACCAGGTGGGAGATGGTTTGTAGAGTCAACCTTTGTTTTCTCATGGTTTAAAAAGGGACATTGCTAAATGATCTAACGGTGGTGGTGGTGGTGGTGGGGGGGTTGTTTGAATGTGTTTCTAGATCCTGGTGAACATTGGCAGTCATTTTGATCCAGCAACAAGCATATTCGTGGCTCCAAGAAAAGGAGTGTATAGTTTCAGCTTCCATGTTGTCAAAGTCTACAACCGGCAGACGATCCAAGTGAGCATGATAGCTTATCAGAACAATAATTTTCAGATACACTACATGCTGATTCATTTTATCTTTGGATTTGATGTCTTCTTTCATCTAAATACTATGCTCCAAATCACGAATATTTAAATTCACAAAAAAAACTATGCAAATGATAACATATTTATTTGCAAACACATGACTTCCCTACTCATGAGGCTATAGAAACAGTACATTTTCAAACTATTCCTTTCTGACCTGTTTCTTTCAGGTAAGCTTGGTTCTCAATGGCTGGCCAGTGATTTCAGCCTTTGCAGGTGATCAGGATGTAACCAGAGAAGCTGCCACCAATGCTGGACTGGTGATGATGGAGAGAGGTGACAAGGCTTATCTCAAACTGGAGAGGGGCAACCTGATGGGAGGGTGGAAGTACTCCACTTTCTCGGGGTTTCTGGTATTCCTCCTGTAGGTACTACCCTAGGAGGGATTTGCGAATAAAGTGAGGAGGATGTAAAAAAAAAAGATCATCAAACCCTGTTGATGCATTTTCATATCAGTTGAATGTTCACTATGCAGCAATTGTTCCTGAATGTGTTGTATTTCAGTTGCCCTTTTAAGGCTTTATCGGCTAATGAATTATCTGCCCTTGCTAGCAGCTGTCCACTGCGCATGTTATATCGAGCAATGCCGAACAGCGACCCCTGGGCCAACGGACCATTGACATACACGGTTTTGCTTATCATTTGTTGTTACACATAAAACAAACTTCTGATGCTCAGAGCATTTATAGGCATGAAATTCAAGTTATTTGTGATTTGTGTGATCTACATATATTTTCCTCTGTGATACAACGAAGGAGCGGTAACAGGACACAGCTGTGCGTGACTCCCTCTATTATTATTATTGTTGTTGTTTTTATTGTTATTATTATTGTCTGCTCAGCAATTAAAGGAAGTGTCTTTCTATAACATTCTGACTTGATAATTATATGTATAAATTCTTGTTCAAAAGATTAATTCCAATTATTTTTATTCTTATTAATTTTTTAAATGTAGAACTAGTTGGGGGGAATAAATTAGGCTTCTAACTCAACTGAAAACAAGTCAAATGTTTATATTCGTCAATATTTGTTTTGCTCCATTAACAGAAATAAGAAAATCATTTTTTTTTTAAATTGAAAGTCAACATTTCAAAGATAATGTAGTAATTATTTTCACATTTAACTCTGTACCTAAAATATTAAAGTCATACATACTTAAATTTTGTCTTTCCACAGATATTGTGACTGTGAAATAAGTCGTAGCAATAAATGAAGGTTGTTCTGACAATAATGTCCATCCCCACTGTGTGTGTAGGTGTGTCTGTGTACTTGTATTTGTTACATACTGTGCACCAAAACGGATTAGTCTTCTAGCAAAGTCGGGACATTTTTTCCAAAGTGGGGACATAGTTTTAAGGTTGAAGTTAGAATTAGAAAGTTAGGGTCAGGGTTTAGTTGTAAGGGAAAGTGGGCAACAGGCTGGGTAATGTATTATGTCTATGAGAGTCCCCATGTTGTGGTTCTGTTGTTTGGTTGTCACTCAGACTTCTCACCTCCTGCTCTACCTGCAGGAGCGGCATTTAGGGGCGGGCCGATCTCGTGAGCCTCTGGCACACCTGCAGCTCATTCTGCCTAAATTGGCTTCCTACTTAAGCTCTCCCCTCTTTGTCTCTGGTGCTGGATTGTTGTACTCAGAGCTCTCCAGCCCTTCGCCTCGTGGTATCCTTGGCTAATCTCCAGAGTTGTAAGTTTGTCCAGTGCCTTGTCACTGTTTTTCGTTTGTACTTTGCTGACGGTTTTTTCCCGTTTCTTGGTGATTTTTAGTTAATTGTTTCTGTTGCTACTTTCCTAGAGTTTTTGTTGTTACTTTAATCAATCCTTCGTTCTGAGGACTGTTTCCCCTTGCATTGATTTTGGCAATAAAGAACCTTTTGCTTTTCACTCTGCATCTGGGTCCTGGCCTCCTTAACTCGCACGTAACACCCAACAAAGATAGGAATACAAGGCTGCTTGTCTGTGCGCTCCCATGGTTTTAAGAGTATCAAAGCTTAGACTAGACAAGAAAATCTAAAACATCAGCAAAGCAGTGCAGATACTTTTGCCACATCCTGTATTATTGTATCATAAGCATTAACATTTTAATTTTATAGAAAAATAAAATTGAACCCCTAAACCTTGTGTGGGGGTTGTCAACGCTTCTCACCATGCAATGGGTCCGGCAGCAGATGGAGGATGGGCAGCGTAGAGATCCAGTGCCAGAAGCCCGTTGAGTCGACAGCCGACCGTTGCAGTAGATTAGTGTCAACATCCTGGTTCACAGCAGAAGTCTGTGTTCGCAGTTTGGAGAATAATACCGGGAGGACAAAGAGTCCAGACATAACCAGGCTTTTAAAACTCATTTTAAACTCAAAGTGCTTTGCTACATATGAATTTTCCCCAAAAATAAAGTATGGTCACACTCATAAAAGCTTTTTTTTTTTTTTTTTTTTTTCGGGAAACTTTAAACACAATCACAAGTAATAACAGACTGCAAAATTTAAATACAAATATATTTGTCAGTATTTATAACATTTGCACTGGTGCAGCTAACAGATGTATTTTTACACTTTAGAACATAAAGTAGTGATCACACGAAGAGCTTGCATCAGTAATTTATTTTTTTTAAATAAGCTTTATTTTTTTACTTTAAAAGTGTTTTGGTTTTTGTAGTTACCATAATGATCCAGATATTCACTGAATATAGGTAATATGCAGTTTTAATTTTATTTTTTCATTAAAGCATGTGGTCTTTAAAATATTTGTATATAAACCATATATATGGAAAAAAGAAGAATCACGCCACCACCGGAACTGGAACTGCGTACACAAATGCTAAAGCTAAAATCAAAAGTCACTTGTTGCAGCATGCTTTTGGCACCTGAACTTTCACACCACTAATTGCTATTTGCTCACTACAGATGGAGTAAAAGCAAAGGAATACTGCTGACTGTAGGCAAATAAAACGATAAAGGACAAAATGGCAGGGACAATTAAGAGGTCGTGTTAGTTTATCTAGTTCCCTGGTGTTCTCCTCCCACTCCCAGGTTGCCTTGATGGGACAGTAGATGGCGCCGTCGGGTGACGACTCCCATGTGTCATACTGATGGTCATGTTGTTGTTGCCGACCTGTTCTCCAGTCACTTTGCTCTGCCTATTACTCTTTTTTACTACAATCATTCGACTTTGTTGTGGTATCCCCACACTTCAATTCATTGGCACTGGCATAGGTATATTGACTTAATGAAAACATAAGTTTGGGTGTTTTAGCGTAGGGGAAAATCCACTACAGACAGGTGGACTTGATTGCGAGGTGAGTCAGTATCACTATCAGAAAAGATGGGTTGAGTTGAGTTGGAGTTGGTTTTGAAAGTGAAAATTCCAAGTGGTCAACTCTGATCTAAGCTCACTAAGTCAGCACTCAAAGTTAGCCTGTCTTTTTTCCGTTCAGTCTCGATACGTCTCTTTGCTTTCCAGTCCAACCACCAGCTTCCTCCCGCAAACACAAGACTTAAAATCTGATAACACAACTACTACCTTTAAAATACATGAAAGAAGGTGAACATGCATTCATATCATCGTTAAAGAAGATATATGTTATATGTAAAGGATCATCTGAAGTAATCTGCAGTGTTAAAGTCTTATTCATCATTTCAAGTCAATGGGTGTTGAACTGTGAGGTCATTTTATGCACTTTGCCAAGGTCACTCTTGTGTGCTAAGATTCCCCTCAAGTTACAGGAAGTGATGCACGTAACATTTTGCCAGGGCAGCAAAAAAAAAAAAACTACAGCATTGACCAATTTATGGGAAAGAATTTCAATCTCTAGAAAGTCACTGCTGTCATCACCTTTCTCTTTTGAACCTTGTTCCCACACTTAAATGAAGGGCCAATGATCCTCACCTGAACGGGACGTGTCCTGTTGGAACACTGATGTCATGTGCTGTGCGTTAAGAAAAAGAAAATAGATAATCTTTAACTTCACCGGGAGGAGATATTCGTTCAAAAATACGCAGCGGACTGCTGAGGAAAACAGGATGCTAATCAATCTGTTTTGGGTTTTTGAAAATTTAAGAATAAAATATCTACTGCTGCATTCTCACCATTAGATGTCACAAATCGCACAGGACATACCGCTAAGGTGACACATCAAAAGTAGCATTCAAGTCCAATATAGATATCATACAATGCTGGTGAACCTGCAGAAATGGATTTTATTTGCCCATGTAAAAAAACATAATCTTTGACTCTGACTTTTTTGGGGGGCTTATTGGTTGAGGCAGGATTTATTCTTTTTTGCTGTGTCCCACCAGGGGTTAAATAGTCACTCACATGGATATGGCCTTTATTCCTGAGCGATGGACCATAAGAGTATTATGTGACTGATAAAAAAATCGCATTTTAGCATTTTCATCTATCTGCACTTAATAGATGAGGGACAATCCCATAGAATATTGTTCACAAAACAGCACTTTAACCATTCCCCATGGTAAAGATTAAGGAGGGTTTATTGACAGTTAGACATTGACCATGTCAACATTGTGCTTTACGTATAGATATCAGAGGCTTTCATGGGCTTGGACGACACATTAAACGCCTCGGGTGGCATGTAACTGTAATACCCAGAGCTACTTGATCGGCTAGTCTGAAGACCAAGGGCCAGGGGGGTGATCCATATTTCCTCTGATGGGTCAACATGAGGTAATGCTCACCATTAGCAGATAGCTAGCACAGATGCAAATACACAGCACTGATGTGTCACATTTAGGACAAGGTCAGTGATGGCCACTCTAAAGGCATCCCCGAAACTAGCTTAAGTGTCAGGCTACATACAGAAAACAACAAATGTTGTTGAGGACCTCGTGCAGCAGAGACCCAGTGCTCCTGCAGGTTCGCTTGGCATCGTCAGTGAGTTCACATCTCATTGCACCCAAAAGAAAGAATTGACACACTTGCCCGTCATCGTGATGAAGCAGTTTAACAGTGACATCGAAGCACCACCGATTGTGCCTGACTTTGTTGATTTTCCCAAATCCACCAGAGCCAATCACCTCCCAGTCTGTCAGGATGGACTCATCAATCAGCGTTTCAGAAGGACAACTGAGACACGCGGTAACTCACTTGCATTTCTTCTGGCTTTTCCTTCACCCCACACATATGTCACATTTCTAACCACAACAATGACTATTTTAAAACTATTTTAGAAAATAGGTAAAAAAAATTAATTAATGAGAATTAATGTCAGACCCTTCTTAACCAATGTGTATTTAACTGTTTTCTGGTGTGTATAGAATTATTTTAAAGATTCAATTCACTCAAATGTTGAAACAAACTAGCTAGCTAGCTGAACACACAAAGATAAGCTGTCTGATTAATGGGTGAAAATATACACAAACAAAGAATAAGCCAGAGATAGAAAAACAGAATATACTAATTTATATATATATATATATATATATATATATATATATATATATATAAAGGTGAATCACCTGGTATGAGCCAGCTGTCCTATCAGAAGCTTCTAAAGCTGAGGCAGCATTTCCTGGAAGCTTTTAAAGTGCACATGTGATCTTGTGCCTTTCCTGAACTGTGATTCTGTGAGTTAAAATTTATCTAAGCTAAATTTCCCATGCAATTGACATTTATGAGTTTGTAGAAGCTTACCTGATGTCTGATTTTTCGTACAAACCCTTCTCCAATGGGATCATTTATCCACTTGCATTCACATCAGATTTTACAGACAATTAAGAACATTTAAGCTTAGGTATAATTACGACTCAGCCTTCTTCATTGTCCAGTCAGGAATGAGTGTAGAAAATCCCCTCTGACTTTATGGTAAACTGTTTCAAGAGTTAAGGCGGAAGTGAAATCTCACTTTTACTTCTGCTTCAGGAGAACCTGGACTCATTGATGCTTTGTTCTTTTAAACCCCAGATTTAACCTCAGATTTCATGCTTTGTTCAGATTTAATTATTTTGTCAGAAGTTAAGGAAATGCTCTGGGATTGTAGTAGTTTCCAAAGTCATGACAAAGGTTATTTAATAACAAAAAATGCAGAACTTGGTGTTGTTGATTTGAAGCTTCAGAACAGATAAAAACACCTTTAAAGGAGAACAGGGTGACTCATTTAGGTGACGGACTGCTCCTTTAAACTAACTTAACCTCGCTTCTGACGTCACTGGAAATCCCCTTTGCCTACGTTGTGTTTCCGAACATAAAAACAATCATGAAAGCGCATAAAAATACACGTTTCTGAAATGTTGTTGTGCTCAAAATTAATGCGCATGGCTTCGAATGTGAAAACTAAATTAAACTACAATGATGCGTGAAAATAGGGACTTATTTGACGAGAGTGTGAGGAGATTTCAGGATTTAAAGCCATTGTAGTGACGCATGGGTCTCCGAGAGCCGCCAGAAATGCGCCCGCCCAACAGTTCGTCGCTTTAGTTTCGGTTTGTTCTCCGGACTCGAATGGCGATGGTTTGACTTCCTGGTGGGCAGAAAGGGCGTCAGATTGCCAACATTAATCTCAATTTTACGAACGCTGTGAACGTGGACGTGCGTTGAACTTTGCGCCCCCCCGATGCCGTCGTCGTCTTTTCGCAACTGCGAAAGAATCGAAACTTCGAAGACGCAGAGCGACCTCAAGTAAGGAAATGGCACAGGGTTGTTTTCACGCGTTCAAACTGTTGTTTTTCTGAGCGGAAGACTCGTCCTAAACACCCGACAACTTAAAACTGTTAACAAAAGTCATGCTGATGCCAAATCATCGCAGATGTATTATTGTAGTCTAATAAACGCATATTACAGCATAGTAAGATGAATCCAAGTATAAAGAGTTTCGCGTTAACATTATCATTTGTTCACGTGCTTGAAATTAAACATTGTGGCTATTTTTTCTGTATTTGATACTTTATAGTCATAATACCAAATCGTGTACATTGAGAGGTCATGATATTTGTTAACATTTTAGATTGAGATGGATCAAAAAGAGTTTTGATGCCAGATCTAGTCTACTACTACTTTTATTTATGATATTGCTTCCTCTCAACCATGTTTACTGTATGAATATGCAGACAAATATCAATAGTAATTATTCTGACTACTATTGTTAACAGTAATAATCATTCAATTAATCTGTATAATATCTGTCACAATTAAGATGGGCTTTATAGGCACATAGAAACCCAGAGCCTTAACCCAACCCCAAACAGTGAAAAAAAACCCTTAGAAATTACTGGTTTTGGTCATTTTGATCCTTTTCTCTGCAGTATGTTCAACTTATTGAGGGTCATTTAAAGATGGAGGCTGAAAGGCGAAGCGATGGAGGGGGAGGAGGACGGGAAGTGGAGGTGATGGACGAGTTCGCTTGTGCCGGGATGCTTAGCGGGTCGCTGACCTCGCTGCACGACGGCGTGGAGCAGATTTTCGGGGTGAAGTTTGACATCGGAGAGCAAGAAGCTTTTCACACCAGTGACGGACAAATATGGCTGAAACTGCAGGGCCAGGAAAACGGCGTGCGAGCTGCCAAAGTGAGCCTCAAGCACTTCGTGGTTACTCATTGTTCAATGCTAAACTGGGAGATGGTCGGCGGTCGACAGGTCGAAAACTGAGCAAAACCCAACTGTCTTGCAGTTGTTTGTGAAGGGAGTCGTAAACCAAGAGGAGCAGCAGGAGGTGTCCTATCCAGGTGTCCTTCACTGTGTCTTCTGCGGAGCCAGAGGTCTGTTCATAGATTCCCTGATAAGAAACACATCGGCACAAATAGTGGTGAGTGTTTTTGGTATCTGTGTAGTTTAGTCTCACATTTAGGAAGGGAGCCATGGCTCGGCCCCCTCCAAAGTTTCCTCTCTTAACTTGGGGTGTCTTGTTGGGACAACTGGGACAATGTTAAGGTGCTTGTTTTAATAGCGATGAAGAGCTAGAGATATTTTGGATGTTGCAACAATGACATACAGAACATAACATTAGTCTCATGTTACAATTTTCTTTTCTGAGTCAATGTCATATGTCAGATCTTAATGTTATGTCCCTTTTATGTAACTCTGTGGTGTTTCATGGTCGAAGCATACTACTCGTAAAAAGAGTGGTTTTATTCAACACTTTTGCCATTTTTTCACTCGTTCCAAGAAATGGAAATCCTGAAAGTCTTTGTGACCAATGACTTTATGGTTGAAATCTGCTACGCTAATAAATACAGTGCACAAAAAAGTAAACAGCAAACCTACGACACTGAAGGCGCAGCGGTGTTTGGAATGCGTAACAATTTCAAAAGCGCTAAACTCTGCTGTTCTTTTATCAATTCAGCTTGGTTCCAGAGGGCACCTGCTTATCTCGGGTCTTGCAGAGCCAGTGGTGCGAGCCTGCTCCCTTATTGCCGACCTGGTGGAGAAGTACGAGTGCACACAATCCAGAAGCACTGATCCTGGAGAGAGAGGGTCCAGCGAGTCTCTGGATTCACGCCGGGCCTTTAAAGCTCTGGTTGAGAAGTGGGAAGACAGGCACATCCTGGATCTACTAGTCTTACCTGGGTCCGTGAAGGAAGTTCTACTTGATCTGGTCAAAGAATCAGGACTAGAACCGACCAGTAGAATGGCACTAACAGATGGAAATGAAAGGGGAGGAGCAGACGGGTATTCCGTGGGTAAATGGGACAGTACAACTTGCCGGTGGGATGAAGCAATGGCTGAAGGCTCAAGCCAAGGCCCTGCAATCCAACACTTCCTGCCTGCAGGGCTACAGGGGAGGACAGATAGCACTAAAAGACTTTTCCCGCAGGAACTGGGAGATCAAGATCACTCGGAGCAAGGGGTGACATTAAATACCCCGGTGACAGAGGAACCAGGGCAGGAAGATGAACGGGAATTACAGTTTTTGCTTCTTTTAAAGTTCTTCACAGCTATGGGCTACACAGAGGATGTTGTAAAACAAGTGCTTGCAAGAACAGGACCCAAAGAGGCCTCACAGATACTGGACTTGGTTCAACAAGAGCAGGATCGCACCGACCAGGGGCAGACAGCCCAGGCAAATCCAGATGTTGTCACTCTCCAAAGAGAGAAGAACAGACCTTGTGAGTCAGAGCACAGAGATGATGGTGAACCACCAGAAGCGGCAAGGTTGAAATTAATGAATGGAGAGACCAGAAACGGAGAAGGAGTCAAAGAAAACACAATACATCCTCAAACAGAGGCTTCTAATGCCAAGGGACAGGAGGAGGAGGAACAAGAGGAAGACTTTGTCTTGAGAGTGTTGAAGAAAGCTGCAGTCAGCTGTGGGTACGCGGAGCAGAAAGTGGCCGAAGTCTACAACATGTTGCCCAATCGCTCTACTCACCACCTGCTGCTGGAGCTTCAGAGGGAGACGCCCGACACATTTTGGGAGGAACCAAGAGAAATAGATGACGTGGTGCTGGAGAAAGGGGGACCAAATTTTAGCCCAGCAGGGGGCGGAACCAGAGAAGTTGAAACTGTAGTGCCTTCAGGGGAAAGAGAACCTGTTGATCAAACCTGGCAGGCTATGCCAAAAAAGCATACTGGCCAGGAAGATGTGTTAGATTGGAACGACACACCAGACCAGTTTACTGTGAATCAGTATACCTCAAAGAAAAAGCAACAACACCTTCCCAAGTTAAAAATCCCACACCAGAACAGCCTTCAGGAGGTCAAGGGGCCACCGATGTTAACCTACTCCACATCTTTAAACCCCACGCATGCCACCTCCAAACAAAACCAGCACAAGCAGCCCAGCACCATGAATAAAACACCCCAAGCTTCCAAAGCTTTAAAACTAGCACTCCAAGACCCCCAGTCCTCAATTCAGCCTGGGAAAGACTCATTTACTCCCAGAGCAAAGGAACGCCAAGGCTTCACGAGCACGTCCTCGGTGGTTGTGACCGGGGAGCAGCGTTTCCTTGAGGGCCTGCAGACACCCTTTGAACTGCAGCTGACAGACAACCCTGGAGACCCAAATTTGAGGACCATCATCATCGACGGTAGCAACGTGGCCATGAGGTGAGCAAGATGACGTTTTGACACCGTATTTACCTTTATTGTGTTTTGAACTCAATAATACACAGTTTTGATGTTGACAAGGCCCAATCAGTGAGAGCGTCAAATTTCATGTTTTCAAAATATATGTAACTTGGTCTTTATTTGCCGGATTCATTGTTGAAGCTGGCTGATGTTCATCGAAAAGTTGATTGTATTTGCCGTATTTCTTTTCTGCAGTCACGGGTTGGGTCTTTTCTTCTCTTGCCGAGGAATCGCTCTGGCAGTCCAGCACTTTTGGGACCGAGGTCATCGTCACATCACTGCCCTCCTGCCACAGTGGAGACAGAAGGTTGACCCCAAAACAAAAGGTAGCTATCCCTTTAAATCACATGTGTCAAACTCAAGGCCTATTATGGGCCAGATCCGGCCCATTTACATTTATTTATTATTATCGATATTAATGACCCGTTGAAACAGAAACTCCAGATCCCACAATGCAGTGCAACAGCTGCCTTGCCTGATAGGTTACGTACCTGGGAACATTCTCGCATCATTCAAGCCAAGCATGTGTTAATGTTTGTAAACCTATTGTAACGTCAAACCAAAAGGAAAAGTTGATTCTGAAAACAGAGCCCTTCAAAACCGATGGGAGGCTGAGTACGTTTATCGACATTAAACCCGTATGTCTTATCTGTGGAGCTAATGTGGCTGCAATTGAGGAATTTAATATAACAAGGCACTCCGAGACAAAACATCAAGACAAGCTGAAAACCTTCAACGTGGACCAGGAGATACAGAAAGTAGAAGAGTTAAAGAAGAATCTGACATCCCAGCAGATGTTTTTCACCAGTGCGAAAACAAAAGTGAAGAGAAGTGGTAGAAGAGTTCACCAGATCAGGCCGGCCGTTTCCCGAGGGAGAGTTTCTGAGGGAGAGTTTCTGAGGGACTATGCTGAAGCTGTGCGACGTCTTGTGTTCAGACAAAAAGCAGATGTTTGCAAATGTAAGCTGGAGTAGAAATACGGTTGCTGGGATTTTGCCAGAAGGCAAAATTTTGTTTATATTTCCTGGGTTTTTTGGACCGTGCTCATAGTTTGAATTTTTATGATTTAGACAGGAACATTTTTGTGGAGAGCAGAAATATTTAAAGATATTTAAAGTTTAAATTCATTATTTTTATAAAATGGCCCATGAGCAAAGAAAACAGAACATTTTTATGTTATTTTTTACTTTTATAGAGAAGCATCATTTTTATTTAATTTTTTACATTTTTTTTGTTTTTATTCCTATTCATGTCCAAAAAACCTTTACTTTTAGTGTGTTCAATAAATGTTTATCCAGTTAAGCCCCTGACCTAAGGTGTGCTTTGAGTTTGACACACCTGTTTTAAATAATAGAAGACGGATTCGTTGTTTTCTTGTTACTTTGGTCATGTTCTTTAAGTCGCTTCCAAACCGATTTTTTTGTTGTCACGCCTCAGAGCAGCACTATCTCATCGAGCTACAGAGACTCGGGCTTCTTGCCTACACCCCCTCCAGGGAGGTCCAGGGGAAGAGGATAAGCTCCTACGATGACAGGTAATCTGCTGGAGACCTGACTGGGGTCCATCTCTTTAATTTTAGCTCAGCAAGGCCAAAAAGCCCATTACCAGCCAACTGTCATTGCCGGGAATTGATTAACCTCGGTCAATAAAAACCTTATTTTTTTCTGGGTAATTCTGTGGAAACAAGCCAAAACGTCTTGTGTTTACTCTGTACTCAGTTTGCTTTTGGCATTTCCCCTCAGATTCATGCTGCAACTTGCGGAGAAGACAAACGGGGTGATCGTGACTAACGACAACCTGAGAGACCTCTTGGATGACTCGCCCGTGTGGAGGGACATCATCAAAAAGAGGTATTTGCTCTGTACCTCGGCTTCTCTTTTGTGGTGGGAAGTAGGAACCAGAAGCTTATGCGTCATGTCAAGAGGACAGCGTAGCTTCCTGATTCAGCTTCACAGCGTCAAAACACCAGTTGTTCCTGCAAGTTGAAGAAGTGTTTTGCCGTTCATTAAATTAACTGCAGGCTTTTAATCCCTCCAGACTTCTTCAGTATACACTTGTTGGGGATCACTTCATGGTGCCGGATGACCCTCTAGGGAGAGGAGGCCCTCACCTGGACGATTTCTTGCGCTTAAATCACAGGTATTAAACACGTAATGCGTAGAGTCAGATGGACGTCATCGGAATGTGCAGAAATCTTGTCTTTTTTATTCAGTAATCCCAACCCAGGAAGCCACTCTTTTGCTGGCATGGCCACGGCTTTCCGGAGCCCCAGACCTCCTCGCTCCCAAACCGAGGTCCTGAACTTCCGAGACCGAAGAAATGGTAATGCTGAAATGGGAAGTGGTAATACTTGGAACCGGCCCAGACAGTTCGGTGCGCCGGCTGGCGACAGGAGCCTGGAGGAAACAGCTGGCCTGAGAGAGCAGCTCTGTCAGGTCTTCTCTGGACAGGACAATATGGTGGCGTTGGTGCTGCAGTGTCATCCGGCCGAGAGGGACGTCAACGTGCTGTCAGGCTTGATTCTGGAGCAGCAGAAAGATTAGTCGTACTTCCAGAGTGAAATCCCGGAGTTTTGAGATGTTTCATGGCTTGATCCCGGCACAGCGCAGTGCCAGTTTGCATTAACAAAGGGATGGGTGACTCTGGTCATCGGGGGTCAGGTCCAAGCCGAGCTGTCTCTCCTACAGGTAGACAACACTTTCGCATCTGGGGTTCTTCTTCCCTCGGTGAAAGTGGTGAATCCAGCCCTCGAGGACTAGAGTCAGCCATCCCTGTAATAACGAGACCAGTTGATCTCTAGGAGTTGATGAATAAATTAAATTAGCATTTTATCGGTAATTGTAAGGGTTTCGGTGGTGCGTTTGCAGTTTAGACAGAGTCATCAAGAGAAACCTGGAACGTGACGTGTGAACTCATTTCAACATTCCATTATTTAGCCTTTGCTATTACCGTAATTTAAAAAAAACCAAAATCACTTCGCAAATAAGGATGAGGATTCAGGGTGGGTGGTGAGGAGTTAATTTTAGTTAGTGTCATTTTAAAGGAAGACAAACTTTTAGTTAATCAAATGGAATTGTCCCAGCATTCCCCAGAAACGAGGGACCACAATTACCTCAGGTTAAAAAAATCGACACCACCCTCAAGGTTAATTTAGCAATTTGATATACTTGTCCTTTCCAGGCCACCGTATGTAGTTTTGTTGGTGTTTTTTGTTTTTGTTTTGTTTTGTTTTTCTGTTTGTGCTCTTGTTATTCTCTTTCTCTTTTAATAATTTATTGCATCCTGCTGAACTCGTGTGGGAATCAACCTAAAAAGAAACCTTACATTTTTGTATTTTATTTTTCTACTTTTCTCATGTTGCGATGCTTATCGCTTTGTGTTCACTAAATGTTGTCGTCAGCACAGTTTCCCAGCTGCTGGAGAATTGAACACATTTTAATTGCTGAACTCACCTCTAAAATAAAATAAAAACCTTCAACCCCCAGTCAACAAGTTGACAACAATATAGAGCCATTATTAAATGTTGTAAATCAGCCTGTTAAGTAGCAAAAGTAAGAATTATTGTTACACCCTCAAGCTTAAACGTTAAAGCTGCTGTTCTGGATACTTTCCACTAGAGGCCGCTGCAGACCACTGTCCGCAAGTGGCTGCAGAAAAAAATAACAGCAGGGACGTTGAAAATTGCCATATAATGAATCATAAATTTACTTTCATATTTTTAAATTGATATTTTAAAATCGGTTATCTATCTTGCTACTCTTGCATTTGGATTCCTGATCCTCATCTATGTGACGAATGTTTCGTCATGGATTAATACTAAAAAAAGAAATGTGGTCCTTATTTTACATTTTGCATGTCATTAATATCAAGATCAAATCTTTCAGCCCTGTAAGAAAATGTTCACCAATGCAGAAATGTAACATTAAACAGTATTTGACACATCAAACAACAGCCGTTCCGGGGACTTTTCATTTTAAATGGAGATCTTTTTTAATTAGAAATCACGACATATTTGCTGACACACAGCGAGCAGAAGCTTCATGTAAGATTTCTCATTGGTTTGTGCTGTTACAGAGGAACAAACTGCCTGGAATAGACGACAAACCTGTCTGGTGAGATGCAGACAATATGGTGAATATAATAAAGCTATTTTAGGAGCGTCACTGGGAACACAGACAGACACAGGACGTTCATATAACAATCACCATCACCAAACCCTGCGCGTCGAGTCGATTCACCTCTTTATTTGGACAAATGTCGCCCTGAACCCGGGTTAAAGGGACAAGAGAATCAACCTCGACATGACCGCGGAAACCACGCACGTCATCGGCACCGTCTTCGCAGAGTGAACGCGTGCGTGTGTTTGCTGAGGTTGTAAAATACGGTTGTCTGGCAATAGAGAGGAATATTGCTCCGCCAATTAAACAGAAAGATATAGTCCAAGGCACCGGTGTGTGGTTCGTCCTGCTGGTTGGATTAGACTCACGCACTGACACCGAAGCTTGAATTAAGTGAGTTTGTGCGTCCTGGTGTAACGCTTGACCACGAGGAAGGGAGGGAGGCTTCTGACGAGGCCGAGGGCAGACGTGACGCCTGGCCGGGATGGTCAATCACAGCTGGTCATTAAATCAAATTGGTCCGCCCATATATCAAGGTGGTTTTTCAATTGATGGCTTGAATTTTGGTTTCTGTTCAGCCACGTTTCCATGGAAACAAATAAGCACCTTTGCGTCGTAATAACGCGGGCGCATTAATGACAGCCAATGTGTTAATATATCCTTTCCTTCGTCGACGGCGCTCGCGCCCGGGCGCGCACGCCCCCGCACGCACCTGTTGCGTGCGTCGCGTCGTCAGACGGAGTCTGGACTTTTCTTTGCGTCCGACTTTGAATAAATCGAACGACTGTTTGCGGGTGTTTATTTGGTTTGTTTTCGTTCGTCTCGGTGGTTTTTCGCAGCTTTAACGTGTTCGTGACGACAGTTACGGAAGAAGTTGTTCAACAAAACGCGAAAATTTACCTTTAAGCCGACTGATGCCGGAGACGTGAACGATGAGGTAAGTTTTCTGTTTTTAAAATATATCTAAACAATGAATATCTCATTTGAATTTCTCATTGTGCTTCTATTTAAGGGTTAAAATATATATTTATATTTTTTTGAGGGGGGGGGGGGGGTGCTTCTCTCACAGATAGAACTCATATATACTCAATAAACAAGCCGCTTAATTTAGCTTTAATGGCTGGTTAGGGTGATTTATATTTCAGCAAAAGAAATAAAAGATACTCTTTGAATATGGTTTTCATGACAAAAGATGATATTTTAATTAGGTGAGCAGATTATTAAACTGGCTTTTATGGGAGTTTACACCTGCTGCCACCCACTAGGCAAGCCGAGCTGTTCTACACCAGCTTATTCTGTTAAGATATTCATATATTTTTACATTATTAAAACACACAGTTGTGTGTATGCTCTAAAGGTATATTTACTTATAGACTTGTACATATATATGCATAGTGTATATTCCTTTGTCAAGTAATTAACATTTGGCATCAATAAAAAGTGACTCATACATTCATAATTGTTTTTTAAAGGAGCCACCTGAGATTTAACATAGGGAGAGGAGCAACGGGGGTGGTTTTGTCTCTTGTTATAACTAGGATTAGTCAATAATAGATGTCAGACAAATGAGGACACGTTTTCAAACTCTTTCAGGGTTTTCAGTGACTGTCCACAGAAGCATTGCAGCCAAGAGTCTGGGCTGCAATATTGCAAACAAACAGGCTAGATTTGGACGCAAAGGTCTTGTTGGAAATCCCCCTTTGGTTTTGGAGCGTTCCCTGAGAGAGATGCAGTAGTGAAACTAGTCGGCCGGAGAGAAAAAAGCAACACAAGTTGTTTCAGTGCTGCTATAAATGTCATGGTTCCTGCAAATGTGTTCTGAAACGGAAAAGCAAAAGGGAAAGGAAAAAGGGTGTGGTGTGAGGTAAATGGATGTAAATAGATGTGTCGTGCCAATTCCCCATTCATCCCTTTTCAGCCAAAATGACCTATGACAGAAGAGAGATTTCAAAGCTCTTATTACAGGTAACTGATGTTAGCTAAAGATGGGGGGGGGGGGGGTTACACCACTGATAACGAGCGAGAAGCAGAAGAAGTAAATCGTGTTTAAGTGAACACTGGGTGCGTCGCTGACATGTCATACCTGTACACACCTGAATACTTGGTAGAGGTATTTAACGTGAGCAGGAGAGCTCACAGCTCGACAAACAAGTTTTCCAATCATGGGAAAATGACTTAGAGAAGACAGGCACTAACTGAGAGTTAAAACCAAGCAGAGCTTTGTCCTGAGAGGTTCTCCTCACTTTGCTGTTGAAGCATTGCTGATTCCCCCCCTTATACGCTAATTTTTGCCAAACTGTTTTTCATTTCAGACGGTGAGGTCGCCCATCGGCCCGCCTCATCAGCAATCAACGAAAATCATGCTGTGGCTCGGTATTCCTCCTCAGCGGTCACCGGCGCCTTGAAGGATTCGTGTGGATGGTTAAGCTGAAGGGGAGAGAGCAGGAAACTGGCTTAAACCTCAGCGTTTCATAACTGCTCCTGCCACACAGGCGTAAACAGCACCTGACCAAACCTATCAGGGAGCGGACGGGCGAGCAGAGCGACGAGCTGAGACAGCCGCGCGTTCACAGGGGTCACGATGTCGGATGAGCCACGGGATGCAGGGGAAAAGAAGAAGCCAGGGAAAGAAGCATTGCAGGGGTCTATAAAGGATCCTGGGGTGGTCTCCTCTGACGGCAGCCTGCTGGAGCTCGATGATTTCAGCCAAAATGAATCCACGCAGAGTGGCGACACTAAGGATTTACAATCAGGACTCTGTAGATCACCGGTTTCCATCGAAGTCCATGTGGTGCAGGCGCCACAGGTTCCCGAACCTCTCAGGTGCGAGAGAGCGGCAGGTGTTGCCACGCCAGCCGGAGACCTCATCCAGGGATCTTCTGACAGCTCACAAACGGACAGCGGCACTTTGCAGTGTGACTCAGACTACAGCAGCATGAAGTCCAGCCCCGGTTACGCTTGTACCAGCTTCAGCCCCGACTTCTGCGAGGAGAGGTTGTCCGAGCTCGACAGAAGCTCCCTAGAAAAGACCACGACCGTGTCTCCTGTTAATTTCTCTGCTTCTTACTCAAAGACGAGCCAAAAAAATAACCCCAAAAAAGACTCGGGCGTTTCCGAAACAGACCTCGATAAAGCCAAGCCAAAAAACGACAACTCGGCCCGGGATGTGACGTCCGCGCGGGGCAGAGGAATCCTCCGGACCCGGGAGAGCGTCGACGTGAGGTCGGACAAGGAGGAGCTGGACAGGCGGAGCAACCACTCCAGGAGGACTGTGAAAGAGGGCATGTGCTGCTGCTACCAGACGGTCCACAGAGGCTGTCTACAGTGCGTGGAGGAGACTCCGGCCATGCTGCCTGGACTGGTGCTGTCTCTGGCCTTCTGTGTGACCATCATTGTCCTCATTCCCACCACAGGAAGGGTAAGACATGAGACATCAGCAGGTCTGCTCCTTTGATGAAACACACCCTTTATGACCTCTGTTCTAGAATAACGAGTGACATATTACACGTTTGCATCTCTGCATAGAACATTGACGTCCACGTAGGTGCTTTGTCTGTGGTGTGCGTGGTTCTTTCTCTGAGCGCCATCCTGCTGGTCTGCCTTCCCTGGCTCGCCGCCGTGAGGCGCTGTAGGGGGGTGCTGGCCCTCTTTGTGTGGGGAACCCTCTATATTGTCGCCATAGTCTTCATCTTCACTGGAGGACCTGTGACGACATGGGAACAGGTCAGGAGAAGTTTTAAACATCAAGTCCGCTTCTTCGACCGCTAGCTTTTAATCTCGGGTTCTTCTGCACAGGTAGCATTTTTCCTCTTCCTCTCCCTGAGCGTGTACACGGTGCTGCCCCTCTCGATGGCCTGGGCCCTCATGGTGGGAATATGGACCAGTATTTCACACATCGTCATCATCAGCGTCTACGTGCCCGTCACCAGCCCGGAGACACCAGACATGGTGGTGCAGGTAACAAATACATCCACGTGTAACCTTCACGCAGGTCCTAATCACAGCTAAGACCGTCGGCGCTCGCAGACGAAAAACAAAGATTCATTGAGTGAAGCCGCGGGTGTAGGCGGAGGCAAATGACTGCAGCCGGTTTGCATTTTATCTCCCAAATTCAAATGACATGTGATG
Organism: Takifugu rubripes; assembly: GCF_901000725.2. Classification (NCBI taxonomy): domain Eukaryota; kingdom Metazoa; phylum Chordata; class Actinopteri; order Tetraodontiformes; family Tetraodontidae; genus Takifugu; species Takifugu rubripes. The sequence continues at coordinate 14,936,534 of NC_042292.1, read as the reverse complement.
TCAGAGCACACAACACTGTTTTATATGAACAGCGAAAGATGCAAATGACCCACAATCAGTTTCCACGTTACCTGCGTCCTCATCGGTGTTGAGGTCTTCTACATAAAAATAAATATTTTATTCAAAGGAAAAAAAATCTCTAGCTCATATGGATTAGCTTCTAAAAGTGTTTGCTACAGTATCAGTCCTGTTGCTCTCATAACAAGAGTGCTTCTTAAGCACAAGGAAGTCTAAATGCTTTCGTGTGTGTCTTCCCCTCAGCTGGTGGCGAACGCCGTGCTCTTCGTGTGTGTGAACTGCGTCGGGATTTTCCATCGCTGGATGACCGAGCACGATCTCAGGACCTCCAATCAGAAGAGGGAGGAGTACAGCGCCATCCGCTCTCAGAAGGAAATAAAGAAATACCAGCAGGTGAAACAGGGGTGCTCAAACGCCTCTTATTTAGTTTTTCGAAGCGCCATCGTTCCCCGGCGGCGTCTTTCAGTTGCGGGCCAAATAAAATCGTTACGTGTAATCGCTCTCATTAAAAGGCTCTTTACCTGGACGGCCTGGCTTTGTTACTGTATGCTTTTCTGGCTATTGGGTCAATAGATTAATCATTCACTTGTCTGAAGCCCAGCAGTAATAGAATAGGCAACCTCAGATGGGCCGTGTTCACAGCGAGTAAACAAATAGATGAAAAGCCATCCACTGAGTAAACACAGCGCCGGCCGGCTCTGCGGCCGCCCGTTTCTGCAGCAGCAGGCTCTCGTGTCTGCAAGTCAGGAATACGGTGACCTGGTGCGCCAGGGCTTTTTCACGACTCCTCACACCTGTGTGTCTCCATGGCGACAGGAGCAGCTCCTCTTGTCGGTGTTGCCACGTTACATCGCCATGGAGCTGAAATCGGAGGTGATAAAGCGGCTGTCCAAGTCTGAGAGCAAAGAGAAGAACGAATCCAACGGCCACAACTTCCACAGCCTCTACATACGGCAGCACAAAGACGTCAGGTGAGGGGGTCAGCGTGTCACCATGGCGACCCTGAGCTAGTCACAGCCCTGTTTCTAAACTTTTCGCGTTCAGGTCAAATGTACAACTCGATGCAGCAACAGTGTGTTTCTGTGCCACGCGAGTGTGAATAACAGTTGTTGGGGATGTGCGCAGCATCTTGTACGCGGACATCGTGGGCTTCACCAAACTGGCGAGCTCGTGCTCGCCAGAAGAGCTGGTCGCTGTGCTGAACAAGCTCTTCGGCAGGTTCGACGACATCGCCAAGGTGAAACTCCCTGCACAAGCCCGACCGAAAGACGCCGCCTGTTTCTGCCAAGTCTGACTGTGTCTTGTCTCTTGTGTTTGCAGAAGAACGGGTGTCTTCGCATTAAGATCCTGGGGGACTGTTACTACTGTGTGTCTGGACTGCCTGACCCCATCCCCAACCATGCCAGGAACTGTGTTAAGATGGGGCTGGACATGTGCACCGCAATCAGGTCTCCCCCCTGACCCGACCCTGGCCTATCCTGTCTTAGACGACGCTGTGTATTTATTTATTTTGTCTGTGTCCTTGTAGTAAACTACGTGAGGCCACAGGTGTCGAGATCAGCATGCGCGTCGGCGTCCACACCGGAAATGTCCTCTGTGGGGTGATCGGTCTGCAGAAGTGGCAGTACGACGTGTGGTCGCACGACGTCACGTTAGCCAATCACATGGAGTCTGGAGGCCTTCCTGGGTCAGAAACTTTTTGTCACCCCCAGTTATGGAAAAGATAAAGATGACTCCAAAATTATTCACGTGCAACCATTTGTTATTTATCTGTACCATAACTAGACGGGTCCACATCACAGAAGAGACGCTGCAGCACTTGAATGGAGCGTATCAGGTGGAGGAGAGCGATGGTGGGAGCCGGGATTCTCTTCTTAACGGAAGAAAAACCTATTTGGTCATCGACCCCCACAAACCAGACATTTCAAGGAGACCTAAAGTTGTACGTCTTTGTTACGTATCAGAGGGAGACTCGTCGGTGCATCTGAAAATGAATTCTAACCAAACTATGTTTGGCAGGCGAACACTCTGGCGGTGGGAGAGAACAGGCAGCGGGCGTCCGTCAGGATGTCTCAGTACCTGCAGTCCTGGCGGACCATCCGCCCATTCGCGGACCTCGGAAACCCCGACGCCACATCCTCCATGAAGACAACGCCTGGCGGCGCTGCCATGTACCAGTCCCAGCTGTCGCAGGTGTCAGTGGTATGTACCTGTGCTACGGAGCTAAACACCTCTGTCCCAGGCTGGTTGTAACGCTGGTGTCTGTTTGTCTCCTACAGGACAGCGCCTCCAGGTGGGATACGGTTCATTTAAAAAATACTGAGACTAAAGGCTTTCTTTCTATTTCATATGTGACTGTTTTGGTCCAGTTTGTTTGTAGATAATGGTGTCCGAGGGTCGCTGGACACGATAGACATAGCAGGGTGAGCTCCCAAACCGATCGCGCATCCCTTCCCTCGCATTCAGTGCTCATGTCCCTGTTTGTTCCTTTGTTTTCGGTGAAGGAGGAGATTAAAGAAGCTCAACTGCTTCACTCTAATGTTCAACGACATGAGCCTGGAGAGACAGGTAAAACCTTCCCTTTGTGAAACTGGCGAGATGACTCTTCCGTTGTTCTCATCTCCTGTCCCTTGTCTGCGCCCCAGTTCCTGGTCTCGGAGGTGAAGGGGCTGCACCACTCGCTGAGCTGCGTGGCCTTTATCTTCGTTTCCCTCTTCGCCGTCCAGATGTTGGTCTCAAAGAAGTGAGTCAAGGTCACACTAAATGTGCACAGGCGGAGATGAGTGGAAATGAAGGATTGTTTTTTTTTCCTCCACTGTTCTCTCAGTAATTTTGAAATGGCCGTGTCCTACGGCGCCACCTTCCCCGTGCTGGTGCTGCTTCTCTCCATTGGTTTCACTGGATACTTGGAGGTAAATAAACCCCAGCTGCATTCCAGTGATGCCTGGTCCTGGTTCTCATCGCGCTTCTCCTCTGGTTTCAGAAGTGGCGCACTAAGATGCCCTCTGGTATTCAGTGGATATCAGGGCTGTCACGGGGCGTCGCCACCCGGGTCGCCCTGCGACTCTTCGTGGTCTTGCTGTGCGTGCTCATCACGCTACTCATGGCCATTCTCAACTTTGTGAGTTCCTCCTCAGATTTGGTTTGTGTGCCTTTTTCTGCAGTTCCCCCCTAATTCACAGTCATTTATGGTCGACTGTTTCCATCTGTTCCCATTCAGGTCCTCCTCCCGGGGAACAACTGCACAGCGATAACGAACGGGACAGAGTTGGCGGGCCTGAAACTCTACACCGTGCCTGTAAGGTTCTTGAAAAGCTCAAATCACGTGCTGGTGTCATTTGCAACGAAACAGGAACTTTGCTCCACTTCCACATATGTATTCAAACAGACACTTTGTTCATCGCTCTATTTCCTCCCTGTAGCCTTCATAAACATTTTGGCTTGACTTTCTCCTCACGCCTACACTCTCCCGTCTGTTCCCAGTACTACCTGTACTGCTGCCTGCTGGCCATGCTGGGGGTGATCGTGTTCGTCAGGACGAGCGTGAACCTGAAGGTGCTGCTGCTCACCCTGGCCGTGGTGGTGTACCTGGCCCTCTTCATCCACGTTTACGCTCCCAAATCCTACTGCCTGATCGATCTGCTCTACAACGACACCAAGTGAGTGGCGGCACAAAGATCCACAAAAGCAAGAGCGCTCACTCTGTCAAGTTTTTGGAGTGAAAAGCAAGTGATTCTAGGCTCACTGTGAGATGCATGACACTTCTGGCCGATGAGAAATATATAATGGAAAGGGAGAGGAGGGGCACTGGCCTCGTGTGTGACTCTGCATGTGTGAATTGACAGACCTGGTGTGCTGAAGGACCCACGGATCATGTCAGGGGTTTGGCTGGTCATCTTTTACATCGTGTGTCTCATTCTTGCCAGACAGGTATGTGGGTCACGACCTACCTGCGGTTCAATCGGACAGTTTTCAGCCTCTTTCACAATAAAAAAAAAAAAAAAAAAAAAAAAAAAAAAAAATCGTGTCACCTCATTAGTCTACACTCAATACAAAGTGCAAATGAACGCTTGAACATTTTAACTTTATGAAAAAAAACCACACAAATGTTGAATTGAAATAAGAATTAAGATCCTTGGAAATATTTCGACACTAAGATACAGATTTAAACTATTTACACATGCAAATCATAGAACAGAGGTACTCTATTTAAATTGGTTCTTTCCAGGACGAGCTAGGGTGTCGCGTGGACTTCTTGTTGGATCGTTGTTTTCAAATGGAGCGAGAGGAGATGGAGACCATGGAGAATATCAACAAGCTCCTGCTTCAGAATGTGCTGCCATTTCATGTTGCCTCCTTCTTCATGGGCAAAGCCATTCGAAACCAGGTAAAAAAAAAAAAAAAAAACAGACACCAAACAAAATACATTTTCAGTTTGGGACTTTCTGTCCCAGGCAGCGGGGCCAGGATGCCATGCATGCTTCATCACATTCCTGCTGTGTGTTTCAGGACCTGTACAGTCAGTCATATGACTGCGTGTGTGTGATGTTTGCCTCCGTCCCGCAATTCAAGGAATTCTACAGTGAGAGCAGCGCCAACAACGACGGCCTGGAGTGTTTGCGCTTCCTCAACGAGATCATATCTGACTTTGATGAGGTATGAGGAAGAACCTACTAGCATGGCCTTGAGAGCTTTCTCGCTCTCATCGTCTCCTGTCTGTCATCGCAGCTTCTGTCCAAGCCAAAATTCTCCTCAGTGGAGAAGATTAAAACAATCGGCAGCACCTACATGGCTGCTTCAGGGCTGACGCACACACCAGTTGGAGATGAAAACAAGGTATTTACAGTCTGATCGACACACGCACATGCATGTATCAATCAAAAGAGGACGTTTTCAAAGCCTCTCTGCTGCCCCCTATAGAAAGTTGAGATGTCTTACACTCATGTGCGAGCCATGGTGGAATTTGCCATCGCTCTCATGAACAAACTGGAATCCATCAACAAACACTCCTTTAACATCTTCAAGCTCAGGATCGGTGAGTTTCAGGATGATTCCCCTCTAATATTATTAAATAAGCCAATACATTGCTGTTTTGCTTAAAGGAATCAACCATGGCCCAGTGATTGCAGGAGTGATTGGAGCTCATAAACCTCAGTATGATATCTGGGGGAACTCTGTTAATGTGGCCAGCAGGATGGAGAGCACAGGAGTGTTGGACAAGATACAGGTGAGAGGACCTCTGTGGAACCTTTCATTTAAACTTTAATTAAATATATAGAAAACATAGTCAAGGGCACATTTATATAGTATTTGCACCTTTGACTGTTGGTCACCTACAAGATTAGCTCAAATGCTCGGATCTGTCATTGTCACTTTCCACAACAGCAATTTTGTTACTGTCACATTTCTCAACATACAACAACTTTCTCATCTTGTGCATCTTCCAGGTGACGGAGGAGACTTCCCAGATGGTCGAGAGCGTGGGTTACAGCGTGACTCTGCGAGGGGTAGTCAACGTGAAAGGCAAAGGGGACCTCACCACTTACTTTGTCAACACAGAGCACTCGTCTCCTCCATTCTGACCTATCCCATCACATCAGACTTATAAACCAGAGGATCGTGTACCAACCGGTGACATGTGAAGGATATCTGCCACCGTCTGTTCAGATGAGACGCTAATTGCGATCTGCATCGTCTTAAATGAAGATTTAAACAAGCTGAGAGCATTCAAAGAATGGACCATTTAATGGCAAAATGTTGCTTATTGTCTTTATCTGCACTGTGTCTGCATTACTGCGTGAAACTACATCAGCGTCAAGTCCTGTTTACACTTTAAGTGTCCGTTTCCTGTATTGTGTTCTCACAAAATAATTTTCAGTTGCAAGCACTTGGGCTTTTAGTTCATGGGTTTTATCTGTCACATCTGAAGCCTAAATATAAATGAGACGACATCAAAAAGATTTAGAACTGACATTTAAGGCTGTAACACAGACTGTGAAAGCATCACTCGATGCACAGACAACATTGCACTTTTTAGTCTCGAAGTAAGTTTTTGTGTCACAATCCATTGTTGGTATTGCACAAGCTGTGTCGTTTTTGAGCATATTTATGTGAACGGTGATGCGAATGCCAAGACTATAACCTGTTCAACCTACGGAAATATTTTTCTATTCTATTTATAAGCTAATAAAGAATATAACTGCTGTTGTGTCACAGCGCGTGTGGCCTGCAAGCAACGCCCACATGCTCTGTGATTGGACACTGTAGCTGCTGAACTTTTCTTGTTTCCTATTGGCTGCGGCGGCTGTCAATCACTTTGCTTCCTGCTTCACGGCGCAGTTTGTTATTAAAGCGCAGTTTTAAATGGGAAGTCAAATGTCGGTCGGACTTTGGCAAGTCGGTGAGTATGTTGTGATAGACGGTTCGTGTGGTCGTTAACTTAATGAAGATGTGGCGAAAATAGAGTTTGCGTCGTTTAAACAACTTTGTGAGCGCGAATGAGTTTAAATTTAAACTGCTTTCACCTGTTCACATATGAGCTAAAGCGACCCCTCGGATGTCTTTAAGTCCTTTTTAAAATGATATCCCTCCCCCCCAACTTGTTTTCGCAGCAAAGTAAATTGCTTGAGTTAAGAGTGACCCCCGTCGCTTGTCAAGACGACCAAAAAGATGTCAAGCGCCCCCGAGGTAAACAGGAAGCGGCGCCCCCCCAAAATGTACTTGATCTCGACCGATCTGAAGGTCCAGGACCACCTGGACGGTACCATTCGTCTGCAGCGGGGGTTCATGTGCCAGGAACAGGACAAGAGCAGCAACGAATTCCTTTGGGTTAAGGTATTTTCCACTTGTAGTCAAAGCATTCAAAAACATCCTGTGCATACATACACTATATACAAATATTTTTGTTTACAAATTAGACATCTGCGTGCTTAATCATGACTACCAGTAAATGTTGTTAATTAAGACAAGGTTAGGTGAGAAGATTTGATGGAGGACTCGAACCATCCATTCTCTTAAATACAAGCGTAGAATATATTGGTTAAACATAACTAATGTCGCAGCCTCTGAGTTTGTTCCGCTCATTTGTCATCCCCACCGTTTGTGCTTTTGCAGGTGTTGGATAATGACATTGTGTTAAAAATAGAGAGGAAGATTCTACATGAAATCCCAGCTGAACTCAGTGGATTGTTGGAGCCAGTGTCTGATCCAGAGGCTCGCCTAAAGCTTCTAAGTAATCATACATCCAAGTAATAATTGTTGCTGGGTTTTGGTCGTTGTACTCAATCAGCATTCGGCACATCTATGTTTAAAAATCAGATGAAACGTCACATTAAAACCCTTTCCAGTTGCACCGACTGCAATGTTTGGGAGCACTTTCACAGCTCTCTTGAAATCTTTCCAGACAATCCTGCAAAGCTGCTGCAGCTGGCTAATTTGCCTCTCGATTCCCCACTATGGGTGCAAATTGGGAAACCGGACGAGCTGGCAGAGGCAGAGCTGAAGTACATTGGTCCTCTGACCAGAGGGAGCAGTGCTGTGATTTTTGGGGTCCGACTTAAGGTAGATTAAACTTAAGACATTTCAGTGAAACCTGCCTAATTGAAATCACTCAACAGAAAATATTTAGATTTAGACTTTTTCACTTTTGTTCCCAGGGTTCAGCGGCAGGTAAGGGAACAAGCAACGGCTCCTACAAAGGGCATCGACTCTTCACCTGTCCTGAAGGATGTGCCGTCTTCCTGCCGGTGAGCCACATAAGCCTCCGTCGCTGGTCCCGCGGCAGCGGCTCCGATGCACAGGAGCGAGCACGTGAGAAGGAGCACCACCGGAGCGGCAACAACGTTAACGTCAACGGCCACCATTTCAACAACGCCCGCCTCAGTCATCACCAGCAGCAGCCGAGTCGTCACGTCGCTTTCAAGCAGCATCGCCCCAGCAGCCCCCCTCCGCAGCAGGCGACAGGCATCATACCTCGAACGGTGGATTCTGTGCCTCAAGGCCAGAGCCACGTCCGAAATTCCACATCGCCTCCGCCTTTCCACATTGGCCAGCGGGTTTGTTTCCCTCTGAATGACAGTGTGTATGGGGGAGAGGTTTGCTTCTGTGGCCTCCTACCTGGCAAGTCCTCATCCGGAATGTATGTCGGAGTCCTACTGGTCAGTATTTTACCCTTTTATCTGGCTAAATAATTTAGTCCCACATTCAAAGACTAACATCTCTCCTTTGTCTTTGGCTGTTGCTGTGTTACAGGACTCTCCTTTTGGTAATTGGGATGGGTTTTATAAGGGAGAGAAACTCTGCCAGATTCCTTCCCCTCAGTATGGATATCTTGTGCATATCAACAAGGTGTCCCCTGGTACGGCTGTCGAAACATGTCGTGTCTCAATGCAACATTGTAAGCGGTTAAATTACATGCAGAATACTATCATTACAAATCAAAATCCCTCCTTTTCCTTTTAGAGCCTAAAAGTCGTCGCCACAATCCTCTTCACCAAATTAAGCAACCCATCCTGAAGCCTGTCATACCTCCCACCACTAAACCACCCCCTATGTCCCCGCCTGCCTCCACTTCCAAGATAGCCCTCATGCCCCCGACCAAACAAGCGCTGAATATACCTCCTTTGCCGCCCCCAAAACCCTCCGTGAAGCCGCTGCCGCCTGTCCCCCCTCCCAAGCCCTCCAGCCCGATGCTCCCCTCAGACCCCGAGCCGCTCCAGGACACCAACGGCCTGCAGGACTTGCCTTCACCGCTGAGGTCGCCGGACGACACCGACGCTGTATTTGATGATGGAGGCGGTGAGCTGGAGGTGGGATCGATGGTGGAGGTGAACGACCCGCCACTTTTCGGAGTTATCCGCTGGATTGGTCGGATCGGTGGGATTCCGGAGCAAGTTGCGGGAATTGAGCTGGTAAGGCAGAAGCTCAGTTTTGTGGCTGTTATGGTGTTATTAACAAAATCCACTGATGCAGGACCAGGAAATTTCTGCTGGGACAGACGGCAGTTACCTCGGTGAACGTCATTTCCGCTGCCCGGCCAACAAAGGGCTGTTTGTCAAGCTTCGCAACTGCAGAAGAGATTCCCGGTTTCCTGCCCCGGAGGCACCGGTCAATCAAGTGGAAAGATGCAACTCTGTAGGTAGGGAAATGCTACAGGGGTGATTTGTCGCCAGAATAGTTTGACATCAATTACTCGTAGATTCGGGGTTAAAAACTGTAATCTTGGGTGTTTCCAGCGTTTGCAGAGTGGGGCAGCGAGAGGGTAGATGAACACACTGCCCCACTGGAAGGGGATGAAGCCAGTGAGCTGTACCAGGGCTGGAAGCGGGGCATCCAGGGTCACCTGAACTCCTGCTACCTGGATGCTACACTGTTTAGGTAAAATCAGAGGCCTCTTGCACACTGTAACAACAGGATGGACTAACGACGTTCACTCACCCGCTGCCTTCCCCACAGCATGTTCTCCTGCTGCAGTTCAGCAGACTGGGTGTTGTTCTGGCCCACTGACGATGAGACGGAGCAGAACTCTAAACAGGCTCAGGATCTGCTGCGTTGCGAGATCGTCAACCCCCTGCGAAGGTGCGTCAAAGCATCCTGAAAACTTAAGGCACTAACTGCAGTGTGTGAGGGCGGGTCAGAAACGTTGCTGACAGGCACTGGTGTGTTTCCAAGGTACGGTTACGTGTGTGCCAGTAAGACCATGGCCCTGAGACGACTGCTGGAAGCAGCAAACCAGGACATGGGCTTCACCAATAAGGAGAAAGGTTGTGTTTTGTGTGTGAGACATTGGGCGTGGCCTCAGAGTCAGACGCACTCCGCAGGTGTGTAAACATGTCAAGTGATGCGACTGAGGAATGCCGTCTCGTTCTGCTCATCAGATCCTGAAGAGTTCCTCAACAAGCTTTTCCAGCTCCTTCGGGTCGAGCCTCTCCTCAAGATAAGGTAACGTCGCCACGCTTGCACCAATCTTGCCCCTTTCCTGCCTTTAGGCAGGGGCAGCATTTACTTGTGATACAAAGGTGGATTTAAAAGGCTGCTATTTGTGTTGTTTTGAAATCTTTGAACTCATTTGTTTTAAACGTTAAAACGCCCTTCCCTGCAGGTCGATGACTCATCAGCCTCAAGAGTGTCACCTCTACCAGCTCTTCCCGCCCACTCTTCCATCCTCACCTTCATCACCATCCTCCCCCTCCCCCGTCAACTCCCCCATTCCGCTGGCATTCCCGTCATCAAGCCGAATGAGAGTCGCCAGCGTCCAAAAGCTGATGGAGTCATCTTTCCTCCACTCCGGCCTCAAGTTAGTCGAGGTAACACAAATTTCTATGTCATGTAGATGTTTTAAATGAGAAAACGGCACGTTTATATCAAAACAAAACAACAAAACCATCTCGTATTGATCCAACCAGTCTCCGTCCTGCCTGTTGCTGCTCATGCCTCGATTTGGAAAAGACTTCAAAATGTTTGACGCCATCCTGCCCACTCTCAGTCTGGACCTTACAGACCTGTTGGATGACAGTGGGGACAATTTTTCAGATTTTTTTTCCCCTCAATTTCCTGTTGTCTTTTGTATTTTGCTGGTTCATTTTGTTCTACTTGCAGCCCTGAGACAGTGCAGCATCTGTCAGACTGTGGCTGAGTGGGAGTGTTCTCAGTGTTATGAAGACATGGACATCACTCCAGGTCATCTCAAACAGTATTGCCAGACTTGTAACACACAGGTGAGCATATTTTTGAGCCTAATGTGCTATATAATGCTTTTGCCAATGCGTTCATATGAGACCTCTGGCTGAATGAGCAGGTCCACAGTCACAGGAAGCGAGTGTCCCACAGTCCAGTGAAGGTGTCCATCCCAGAGGGGACATGGACCGGCTCTCTTCACTCTGCCCGCCAGAAAATGTCTCTCTTCGCTGTGACGTGCATCGAGACCAGCCATTACGTAAGCTTCGTGAAGCACGGGCCGCTCATCACTGACTGGCTGTTCTTTGACAGCATGGCCGATCGAGAAGGTGAGGGACCAGCACGCTGCAGGGTCCGCCCAAAAAACCCCAAGGACGGGTCCTAAAATCTTCCCACTTCTGTGATCTCTCTCAGGGGGTGAGAACGGCTTTAATATCCCCCATGTGAAGGCGTGTCCCGAGGTGGGCCGATACCTCAGTCTCACGGAGGAAGAGCTGAGCAGAGTCGACACAGCATCCTTACGGGAGCCCGTCCGCCGCCTGCTGTGTGACTCCTACATGTGTCTCTACCACAGCCCTGAGCTCAGCCTATATAAGTGATGGCAATGTATAGATAAAGAACCATATCTAGTGTTGATGTTATACTTTTTAGAAACAAAGATGGTAGCGGGGCGAATGAATTCAGATGACATGGCTAACATTTTTTATTTGCTGCTACTTTTTTTTTTACGAATAACAAGTATGAGCTCTTCCGAACAGAAACATCCTCCAGCAGTTTGGTCTTAATCAACTTATCGGCCATGAAATGACTGGGCAGTGTTTTGGCACCACAGGAGCGCAAATACAACTGACAAATGATGAAATGTACACAGCAGTATCACATATGTTTAAAGAACTGCCTTTTGGTATATTCCTTGTGTTACATCTGACACACATTGTGTCCCATTTATAAATGCTTTTATATTCTTTGTGTGGCTGTGTGTGGCTGTGTGTGTGTGTATAGAGGGGTTATTTGAGGAAAATAATTTTCAAATTTTATTACATTGACATCAGAGGCACTAATATTAATATTACTCTCAAATTCTATCACATGAATTTCTTAACATTTCTTAACAATTCAAGGATTAGAAATAAATGGCGACAGCATTATGTGATTGTAAAAGAGAATATAAAAACTCAAAAATAGTCCATAGAAATACTTACGGTAAAGCTTAAAAATATTTTTCAATTATTGCAAAATATGTGATTTTGTGTATGATAATATATAGTTGCAGTTAGTCTATGGTGCTAAACATTTATTTAAAATTGGACTAAATTTTTAGAGGTTTATTATCTCCGCTATGGTTATGACAGCTGGCATCTGTCTGCCTGTTAGCCAAATAACTCAAAGTTAACTGATTTTAATTAAATTTTCAAGAACTGTTTATTATGAACTGGGAAAAGCTGATAAAATGTTGGTGGTGTTCCAAATTCTGAAGGGGCTTTGACATTTCAAGCATCAAACCAAGAAGCTTTGATCATAAAGCAACCTTATGTTATGTCACCTAGAATTATCTGACAATATGAGTCCAAATGATCTGAGAGGCTTGTTTTTAATTCAAACAACCCCTATCCCCTATTAAAGGAGGACAAGTCAGACCTCTCTCCATGTGCCTCCATTCTCTAAAGTCTATAATCTTCAGTCTCGGTGATCTTTTCACCAAGGCTAAGCTCTAGGTTTCAAGGACAGATCCATTACAGGCCGCTTGTTAGACGATTTTCTTACTTTTCCTATGCAAGGTGCAAATTCTAAAATGCATCTGGTCTATGTCAGTAGCGCGACTGCTCACGCTTGTCCTCGAGGAGGAAGTGGCGTAATATTTGCGCCGGAAACATCTGCGTCATCATTAGGCGTCCCGGAGCTTCTGAGTGGCGACAGGACGATTTTTTTTTCCTTCACTCGACGCAGGTCGCTAATTCTGTCAAAATTCTCGCTTAAACAAAAAAAATACCCGGCATTTGACTGCGTTCGTGGGGTAAGACGACGGCCGAAGTAACATTTGTAACATTTCCTTCATGTAACGTGTTTGTTTCATCAAAGGCAGATTTTCTCTGCTGCATTTAAGTAACACAGCATGAACCTTGATGGAACAGTTATTTATACTTGTGTTGTTAGTCGAGATTTGTGTGCCATCTTGAAATTGCTCACAATACAACAGTGTTTGCTGTGTTGTCCCATGTTCAAGTTTATATCACTTGTTTGTGTGTAGTTATGTTATTAGCTGCTGTAAGTGCTGCTATTTCATCTTCCCTTAACATCAATAAACTAATGGTCAAATAAGATCACAACTAAGATAATGCTTTTGTTCTTGGAAATAATCCTCATTGTTACTCAAATCAAACATGTATTGAAATGGACTGAAGGGCTTTATGCACCTGCGTCGACATTGGAAAACTTGGTCAAGAATTCTGTGGGAATAAAAAACACATCTGCTCTCTGTCTTTGTAGGTATATCTTTAGTGCATCTGGTTGCCATGGCATCTCCAGGGAGACAAGGGGCAGCTGGAGGAGGGAGCTCAGGGGGAGCCTTGTCCACCAGAGGAGGCAGCGGTGCCAGGAGAATGAAATGGGCTCTGGAACTGAGCTTGGGAAATACCAGGTAAACATTAAAACTGCATCCTTAACATGCTTCACCTGTCATTGTCAAGAGCTCTTTTTTTGCTGGAAACATGGTCCCGTAGTCCACAGTGTTGATGGTTATTACAGAAAGTGTCTCCATGAGGAGATAATCATAGAAAATGAAGAGTAAGATTCCTCTTTTGTGTTGCCTCTCTGCTGCAGGAGTCGAGGCGAACGCCAGGGCGGTCAGGGAGATGTCGTTTATCCCATCGGTTATTCAGAGAAGCCTGTGCCTGACACCAGCATCCAGGAGACTGATAAGAACCTGGTGGAGAAGGTAAGCAGCCAAGAGTCAGTTCTCTTTTTTTTTTTTTCCATTTCAATTTTAGAAGAATCATTAGAATCAGAATTAGATGTCTTTATTTTACAGCGCTGTTGGGACGTGGCTCTCGGGCCCCTGAAGCAGATCCCAATGAACCTCTTCATCATGTACATGTCGGGCAACACAATCTCCATCTTCCCCATCATGATGGTCTGCATGATGGCCTGGAGACCCATACAGGCTCTCATGTCAATGTCTGCCAGTGGGTATCTAGTATCAACACCGTTTTGAGTCGTTACAGTCACATGACCCATCGCGCCATTCATTCCATTCATTCCTTCTGTTGTCAGCCTTTAAACTGTTGGAGAGTTCCAGTCAGCAGTGGCTTCAGGGCCTTGTCTACCTGATCGGTAACCTCCTGGGCTCAGCACTGGCCATCTACAAATGTCAGTCGATGGGGTTACTCCCGACGCACTCATCTGATTGGCTGGCCTTCATAGAACCACCTCAGGTAAAGGATTTGTCATTTCGGTCCGCGGAGATTGTGTTGTATTTTTGAGTTGCCTTCCAAAATATATATTTTTAAAAAAAATTCTATTTGAAACTAATTTCTGTTCAATCATTAGTGAAGTTGAAATATGACTGCAATGACACTTGGATCAATAGCTTCAGCCGTTAAACTCAATATTCCCGTTTATTTCTCTCAACAGAGGCTGGAGATCCTGGGTGGAGGGATGGTCTTGTGAAGAGGTTGGAACATGTTGATTAAAGCGTTGTTTTCATACATTCACTCAGCCTGAATACGTCTTCAACAACCTCCAGCAGTCGACAACTGCAGTGGTGGCTACAACATCAAAGACGTGTTTTGAGGATTATCCCCCGCCCCCCTAGGTTTTTGGTTAATTTCCACACTAGTTTTTTCTTTCATTCCAGGCTCTGGAGTCACCGAATGATCTAAACAGGAGTGTGTCTTTGCTCGCATTACAGCCATATTTTCTTCTTCTGTTCCACCTTTATTTTTGGTTCTCACTCTACTAAATATGTGTCGATTAAGTCTTCTCCCAACAAATGCTAACCGGTTTTAATTTATAGAACTGTTTATTTATACTGATTTTCTCTTTAAAGATGTTCTATAAAATAAATCTTTATTGACTGAATAAATTCAATGTCTTCAGTTCTATAAACAGGCTCTTAAATTTGTTTGCCAAATGTCCAGCAGCCCGTCATGAACAGAATGAGGTAAAACAGCTTTAAACAATGGTGATTCATACCAGACGTCAAGTGTAAACAGCCTGACGCAATTTGCTCCAAACATATCTGCAGGGAGCTTCCATGCATACTTTTATAAGTGCACGGGTGTGTCAACACCTCAAGAAGTATAAAAGCAGTCATTAGGAACAACTAGGAACCTGAAAGTTTGTATAAAAAACATGTGAAAGGCTGAGCCTGGTTATAAACTTTTAGAATTTTTACTTTTGGAAATATTTTAGGATACAAGAATTGTTTTCGATTTATTATAGCAGGCTGGAGGAGCCCTTTACAGATTTAAGGAGTGTAATAAACTCTTGTGCTCAGAAACTTTCATGGGATCCAACTTAAGATGCACCAGAAGAAATAAATTTCATGAATTCATCTTTGGAACGTAGATAACTGTTGGTAGAGATAAGTCTGGTGGTTTTGGGATTCTCTGGAAGGACTTTTTTCCTTTCATCTTCCAAAAATCAAAGCCATGAGGTTTGATCATAACGCATGCTACTATTTTTAGTGTTTTTGTAATTAAGTGGTTTTAGGTTGTTGGTTGAGTATAGCAGCAACCTTGTAAGTAGACTTGGCATTATTATTGTGAAATAAAGAAATATATTCATCAAACGTTTTTTAAGGCTTCCAAACGCCCATAAATCTTTATTGCTATCAGTAATATTCCATAAATCAACTGCAGATAATTAATTATTGGTTGTCATGGGGGGAAAAAGCAGTAAGTGAATTGTGCAATTCAGCGTAACAGGACAACAGATTTTAGCGGGACCGGTCTGACTCGCCTGACCCAGCGTTGAGTTGCGGTGGGCGTGGCCACCACGGTGTGAGGGGGCGTGGCAGGTGAAGGGGAGGTAGAAGAGAAGCCGACTGTCTCGGTTAAAACATCGAATTTCGTCGCACGGGGCAGCGGCTCGTCCGCACGAGGAGCCTCGCGTTTTTAGCTGTTGTATTTTTATTTATTTTTTATTCAGCGCCCGGCACTTTTTTTTAAAGCTATCATTTATCTGATAAAAGAAAAAAAATACTGTTCTCATCTTTTTTCCCCATTAGTTTTAGAACTTCATTAAAGTCATTAGGTGATTGTCCGGTTTTCTTCCGTCGCCATGGGGAGCCACAACGGGCTCTCGTGCACGCACGAGTATCCACATCCTTTTGTCCACGAGCTGAAGATGACAAGATTTCAGAGGACCAAGGTAACTGAACTTTTAAAGTTTAAAGAACCCAACACATTTTTATGTTTCTAGCAAAAACAGATACAGTAAGTTGACAGCAGAAAGCGTCGAATGTGGCTTGAAAAAGGTCACGCCTGAAAGTAATTTGTCACTAATTAACTTCATATTAGCTTTGCTGTTGAAATTACCATTGGCTTCTGTCAAACCAAACAACACAAGCTGGTTTTATTGCTGCTCCATTTTAAAGTAATGTTACATTTATTGTTGCCAATCAACATGAAACGCATCGAGTCTCGTTCACGTTGCAATTGACTCACCAGATTGATCCTGTTTCTTTTTAAACGATTTTTATGGAATTGTTATTTTTAACTCTTCTGAGAGAGAGGTCATTTTCAGTCACCATCTTGGCCCTTAAGCAAACAGACTTGTCATAAACCTCTTTTTATGCTGTGACGCAAAAGATGATGGATGGTGGCATAAATCACATAACATGGACATTCCAGTTGATAAGAACCTTTTTATTTATTTTACATCGCATTTACACAAATGGTTCAGACTGATGGACTTTGTCTCAATATGTGATGACTGAAAAGGAGCAGTTCCCTCCCAGCTGCCTTAACCCTCACCTCATCCCTCTCAGGGCATCATCCTGGGCAGCATTCTCTTCCCTCTTCGCATCGCCATGGCATCTCTCTTCTTCCTCATCTCGTGGCCTTTCGCTCGGCTCCGACTGGCCGGCCTGTCTGAAGAGGAATGCTCTCGGCCGGTGACAGGCTGGAGGCGCTGGCTCTTACATCCCATCATCTGGCTGCTCAGCCGGGCTGTCTTTTTCTCTATGGGCTTCCTGTGGGTCAGGGTGAAGGGTCGGCGGGCGGACCTGAAGGAGGCGCCGGTTCTGGTGGTGGCCCCTCACAGCAGCTTTCTGGACATGTTGGTTCTGTATCCAACCCAGCTGGCAACGGTGGTGTCCCGGTCAGAGAACACCAAACTGCCTGTGATTGGAGGTAAGGGCACAGCCCTTGAGCTCATCAGGGTCCAAATTGCGTTAAACCCATTATGTGCAAAGCTGTTTGGATAAATATCAGTATTTGAGGAAGTTGGAAAATAATTAGTGAGTCACTCCCGTGACTTCTGATCTACTTTGCCCAACCTTTTGGTTTCCAGCTCTGCTGGAGTTCAACCAGTCGGTTCTTGTGAGTAGAAAAGATCCAGAGTCGAGGAAGAAGGCGGTCGCCCAGCTCAACGAGAGGCTGACGTCTCAGGGCTACTGGCCTCAGGTTAGAGAAGCTCTATTTGTTTGGGTCTCCTGGCGGTTTGAGAAGAATAAACATTTCAGCACTCATTCTTGTTGTTGTCCAGATGCTGATGTTTCCAGAGGGAACGACCACCAATGGCAGAGCGCTGATCAAGTTCAAGCCTGGTGAGTTGTCTATTCAGGGATGACTCGGCACGTACTGACTCCCGAACACTGTTGGAATGACTGGCGTGAGATTACCAGGCTGTGATCGGTGAACGTTTCCTGCTTTCAGGTGCCTTTCTCGCCGGGGTCCCGGTCCAGCCGGTTCTGCTGCGTTACCCCAACGAGCTGGTGAGTGAAACCAAAACCGATACGAGGCCCAACACCAGCACGGGTCGCATAGCTCCAGAGGCGTGGCCGACAAACGCGCCTTTGTTCGTCAGCGCAACCGTAGTTTCCACAACCTTTTTTTGTCACTCTTTTATTGTGCGGCGTCGCCTCATTATCACGCCTCATTACCTCAGAGGGACGGATCCATTCACAGTCTTGGTTATTTACACTTCGGAACCCGAATTACAGAAACCCGCCTGTGTTAAGACACCTCTGGGGTGAAATTCCAAGTTTTTCTTTATAATGAAAATGGACTTCAATTAAGCATCGTTGCACATACAATGGTTCCTTTGTTTGAAGGCCCCTTTTGTTCTGACACGCGTGTTCTGGGCCCTGCCCACAGATCAATGTGTACACAACATTCCTGTTTTTATTGCTCCATAGATGCCTTACTGAACTGCCTTCTTGTTTGCACAACGGCTCCTGTAAAAGTGACTTTCGCCTGGTGTCAAAAATGCATTTTCTCTTTGCAGGATTGCGTTCGCTGGACATACAAAGGAACGACCTGGTGAGTAAACCGTCGGGTATCGGAGGTATATCAGACATGAAGCTCTGGCATGGTTAAAGGACACCAGTGTTGTGTCCCAAAATGATCTCGGAAGAATCAGATCAGCCACTTTTCCCACATTTGCATTCTCACACATGCAGCCAATGACTAGAAAGGGACGTCGGCTCTCAAGCTCAGACGTTTTGAGTGTCGGGTGGGACCAGGGTGGAGTAAACGTCCGTTCTCAAACCCATGTCGCACCTCTCATGTCTCTTCTCCAGCTTGTAATCTTGTGTAAATATCTTAGCTGGCTGTTTTACAGCATTTGAATTCTTGTGCACCTGTCGCCACGCACCCACCCACTGCTCCAGTCCTCGGCTGTAGTCACGCATGTGGCCGTGCCACAAAAGCTCTGGATTATTTTCTTAATGTTAGAAACTGAAAGTCTTTTTTGTTTTTTACATGGAATCTTATCTGTATCCAACAGGCTGGAGGTGCTTTGGCACACGGCTTCACAGCTGTACACCAACATGACGATAGAGGTTAGTTAACCAGTGTTTTAAAGCTCTAAAGTTATTTTTGTGACTCTCTTTTAACCTTTTGATGTGAACTGCAGTTCCTGCCAGTTTACAGCCCCTCCCTGGAGGAGAAGAAAGACCCTAACCTGTATGCCGACAATGTTCAGAAACTAATGGCCAGGTAAGAAGCTGTTTTTAGAGATGTGTAGTAGCCGGCGTTCGCCAGTAGATGGTAGTAAATATCTTCTAATTTGATGAGGAACGAGGACCCTTTTGATATGATTTGTAATATCCTGCTTGGTTTCAGGGCTCTTGGAGTCCCAGCTACAGATTATGTGATGGAGGGCCGGATTCCCGTCCATAAACTGGGTGGTCTGTCTCTCCCGCTGGATTCACCTGCCAGGGAAACTCTCTCGCTGTTGCGCAAAAATGGGTGAGAGTTTATATCTTGGCTAGTTTCTCAGCTCCACCTGCTCCCTCCATTCCTCATGGTCCTCTCCTCATTCAGCCTGGGAGCAGCCGAGGTGGAAGCAGCACTCAGGAGAATGATTGACAGGTGTCAGTCGGGGTCTGTCAAGGCCTGCGCGGAGGATCTCGTCTCCATTCTGGGGCTGACGGACAAGCGGGCAGCTGTCACAATCTGCAGCCTTTACTTTAAGGCAGGATTTTCTTTTTTTCCTGTGAATTTGTGCTCATGTCACAAGCTTTATTTCACATTTTCTTCCCTCCAGGATGAAAATGTGGACCTCAGACACGTCTATTTCAGCGTCGCTGCCCTGTCAGGATTTGTCAGCTTCAAATCTCTACTTCACACAGCTTTTACTGTGAGACTCTTCCCTTAATGCAAGTCTTTTTTTTTTTTTTTTTTTTTTTAGGTTTGTTTCCACAGTAAATCTTCCATGTTGAATTTGTTTCATCAGTGCTTTGATAAAGAAGGCCATGGCAGTTTGAGTGCAGGGGATCTCTCCAACCTCATGGGAGCGCTGCTGGGCGTTCCTCAGCACAAAGTTGAGGAGCTTTATGCCGAGGCCTCAAATCACGGCTGCCTCACCGAAGGTGAGCTGTGGTTTATTATAGTCTTTTATTTCAGTCATTACTGTTGGGTTAACATCTGCTCTGCTCACATCAGAACATCTGCTACGAGTGCTGACCAGCCACCCGACCTATCAGAGAGTTCTGAATGAGTACCTGCATCCAGATGAGACCGGATCTCTGCTGGCCAACGGAGAAGCTGTAAACAACAACAGCAACACTCACAATAGCAATGGATCACTCCAGTACAAAAAATTGCAATAGCACTTTTACACTTTTTTTCTATTTATTTTTTCTTTTTCTTTTTTTTTCTTTGGGACTTGAAATCCCAACGGGGCAGATGTGGAATAATATTTTTTGGATGTAAATGTACTTTTAATGTGTTAATTTAGTGTAATATAACTTGATACACCAAAGATTGTGATGAGCCTGCTTTGATGTTTACAACGTGCCATTTTAAATGTCATATGAAGCCATAATGTGTATTATTTATAGACTTTTCTTTTTTAAAGGAAGTATGTCAAAATAAACTTATGCACAGTTTATTTTACCTGTATTTTTAAAGCTTGATTTTGTTATTAAACTGTAAAATCAAGGAGGTGGTGTGGATTTGTCTCATTCAACAAGTGAATCTCTTTGGTGACCATGTCTGATAATCTGCCACTGATAGAGGTGGCAGATTTTTGACTACAATATAGGCCTGACCGATTCAAATAGTTTTTTATAATTTATTCAACTCTGAGACAGGAATCTTTTAAGATTATTCCTGTAATTTGGGACTCTTTAAGATGTAATACAGAGACCATTTAAAGAGGGTGGCCCTGGTTCTTTAAAGATCAAGGAAGAAACCCTTGGGGTTATTTGATCACCAGGTTGGCTTCCATCCTGTTGTTGCTGGGGGGTAGATACTACAACTCCCAGAAACGATCGCGGCTGGGCAACATTTGCCGGATATCCGCATTCTCGAGCAGAACGAGGACGAGAAGCTTCGCAGCACGTGTGGAATTTGTGTTTGCAGCTGATTGCCAATATAATTCAAGCTTTTGGATACATCCGTTTATATTTCGAAGATTTACGTCAAGTTTTTGTCAAGATGTTTCTGCAGTATTACCTGAATGAGGCCGGGGATAGAGTCTACACGTTGAAGGTATCTTGTTTACATCTTACTAGCTCATGTAGCTTGGATGAACTTGCCTTTTTCGGCGTTTAAATGGAAGCCAAATACACACGCACTTGGTAAACCACGTTTACCAAATAACAAAACGTAAACGTGGCGGATGTAGTTTAATGGCATGAGGGTAAAATTGAATAAATAAAGTGCAAAATTGTGCAGCTATGGAAGTCGCTGCCGCCGGAAGCTAAGGTGTAAAGTGGTTCCCCAGCACTGACGTAAATTGAGCTCTTTTCTTCGCTTCTTTGTCACCGACAGAAACTCTGTCCAGTTGGACAGCCAACCAGCTCTGCCCACCCGGCCCGGTTCTCCCCCGATGATAAGTTCTCCCGACACAGGGTGACGTTGAAGAAACGCTTCGGTCTTCTTCTGACCCAGCAGCCAAAGCCGATTCTGTGAGAGAGGAGCAACGAAATGGGTGGAGAAATGCAAAGAACTGCTAAAACTAAAAAAGAAGTGCAACCCGGTCCCGTCACGAATCCCACCGATCACCCCTTTTTATGTACAGTAATCCGCTGACATTCATTACTGTCATCGTTGTTATTTTTGTTTTTATTTTTAAATAAATTTTCAGTTCAATATTTGTTTTATTAAATCAACCAATGTTTCGTATTTGACCCCAAATGTGTTTACAGTTAGTTAACAGTACTTTAGCAAAGGTCATATGCAATGTTGAAAGATATTTTTGTTAAAGTGGAAGTCATACAAACACGTCCGAGTCTGATATTTATTGGCAATACATTGTATTTAACATTCCAAAACATTTATTCTAAACACTACTTTGAATCTACCGAAGCGGAAGTTTCATACTGATTAAATGAACCTGTAAAAAACATTAAATCAGAATTATTGCTTACAGTGTTATTTATTTTTAATAACTAAGTTTTATTTAAATACGATATTGCCATTCGTCGCACAAGCTTTTGAAAACGGACTACAATTTCCAGTCATACTAGAGTACTGCGCATGCGCAGACTACGGGAAGCGTAATAGGACAAACCAGGCCGCCTCTCGCATGACCGTTGGATCGGCCGGGCTGGGCATTGAACACAGCACCGAAACATCCTGGGAGAGGAGCCAAAGCATCCAGTCGCACCTTTAACCGCTGCATATCCAGGAAGCCCCGTTGAGACAGGTAGGCTGCTAAATAGCCTTCAGCATTGTCAATATTAGACGCCATTGATTGCTCACTGTCAGTGAAATTACGTTCGCGTTTTTTTGCGAAGTTTCCCATCGGCATGGCTAGCCCGTGGCTAACGCGGCGTTAGATTTGGCTAGCTGCGCGGACCCACAAGAGGCGAGTGGGCAATTGAACCATCAGCTACCGTGGGAATGGCCGTCGCATGACATCCCACCTCTTTGTCAAATGAAACCGAAACAAAGCATCGAAATCACGTTTGTCCCAAATTAACCGCGCGCCTTTTTGAGTCATCCGGTTCAAACACGCTGAAATGGAAATCACAAATGCCGCATAGCTCCGCGTATGTATTCATATGTTGAGGCTCTTACCGACCGGTTTAATCCAGAATTATTATAGCTCGCTTAATTGGCTTAGAATGGCAGCTGATTAGCGGTTAGCAGGCGAGCATGTGTTTAGAAATGTATCGATTATTGGAAAAAGACCTGTTATGTTGCTCCCCTCGATATTGATCGCCTTTAGTAATAGCAGCAGAGCTTATCTCTTTATGGTTGACTTGTGATTCTTTTCTTTTAAACATTATGGTTTAAGGTGTTGTTAAAGTGCTTATGTGAGAAATTAAGATTTTTCAGCTTTTACCTGGGATAACCCCGTAAACATCCAGACTGATATATAACGCCATTAATACAGTGTGTAATAGATGGTGATATGCTGTGGGGAGCCATTGATACATTTCC
Source organism: Takifugu rubripes (assembly GCF_901000725.2). Lineage (NCBI taxonomy): Eukaryota > Metazoa > Chordata > Actinopteri > Tetraodontiformes > Tetraodontidae > Takifugu > Takifugu rubripes. The sequence continues at coordinate 14,913,783 of NC_042292.1, read as the reverse complement.
TCACCAACCGATCGCTGGTCTGAAGTCTGCCTGACATGTCATATGATGTTCCATTGAGTATTGCTGTAGGTGTGAAACGGTTCGTCTAGACGACGACTGCCTCTGGGGATTTTTCCAGCCTTTTCACACAACGCAGTCTTAACTGGGCTGCAGGTCTCATGAGTGTCAGAGAGAAGAGCGGAAGACGCTAAGGAACTGTCTGCATGTCACGGACGTGTGCCGGTCGGCCTCAAATATCAGCGATCTGTCTCTCTTGGAGCTCCCCAGACCCACAGGGAGTGTTGTAAAATGGACAACTGGGCCATGTTTCTGCATGCAGACCGGGAGAAGGCAGCCAGCACAACCAGTTAGAACCGCTCTCCTTTAATAATTAAATTATAAACCCAGCTAAAGTGGCAGTGTATCCACCTGCCTTGACGGTATTTTCCCAAGACGATGAGCGCGGTTGACTTTGCACCTACTGCGTGGATCAGTGGTTATTGTTTTACACCTCTCCCATCCAGACACAGGTATTCTATTCTCCATCTGTGCTCTGAAAGGCCTTTTAGCTAGTACAGAAAGGACACTGTTGATGTGTCTTTGGCAGGAAGGCACGCTGGAGCCTGCACTTGTTGTTTCTAGGGCGGCGAGACGAACCGATTCTTACGGCGATTGAACCAAATAATTGACGAATTCAGCACATGACACTCGTGATAAAGCTCGGCCACCGATAATGAAGCACATGGCTTCGAGCTACGTGACATTTTAAAATATTACACGGTTCTTGTTTTTCAGATCTGTCTGTTGCTGCGTAGCCTAATGTACTCTTTTTCTGTCTATGTCCTGTTTCTCTTCTCTACCTCTACCTCGGCCTCAACCACCCGCTCTTTCTAGTTGTAAAAAAGTGACGACGTTTATTTCCTTGTGACATCAGGCGCCCACTTTTCTGCAGAAAAGTACCGTACAGTTGGCAAAAATACAGTACAGGATAAAGCTAATAGGAAGAAGAGCTTAAAAGAGCCCCCCCTTAGGCGTCAAACTGGAAGATTGCTTACTCGCACACAAACTGTTCTCCTAAAAGAAAGCAAAAGATATTTATAGCTCACTGCCACAGGAAGAGGCTGTTTCTGGTCCTGGTCACGTGTGTTTGGTTGCAGAGAACCAGTTTGCTTTAATGGAGAAGTTCAGTAGAAGAAATCATAAAGGCCATCATTACTTCAGCGTCACATGGGAGATAGCTTAGCTTAGCTCACTGACCCTGACCTCCCTTCCCCTACTCAACAACCCGCCCCCCCTTCCTCTTTTACTTTTTCCAAGCGAGTCGCCATGGCATCAGTGCGCTTCACCGTGACGCCCACCAAGGCCGAGGACCTCCCGGGGCTGTCCGACACATCGCCCGACATCAGCTCCCGCTCCGGCGCTCGCGTGCGCTTCGGCTCCAAGGAGAGCGTGAACCGGAGCGAGCCGCTTAGCGAAACATCGGGAGGCGGAGCCACGGGGATCGGCACGCCGGACCACAGCAGTGTTGACCAAGGTGATGCACACACCCACATAGAGAACAGATCTAAACGCTCGGAGACTTTCTGCTACGGCAGGCTGAAGGTGACGTCATCATTGTCAACAAGAGGAAAAGGGTACATGCTGTTCCTGGAACCCTGTTTTTCTAGTTTTCTAGTTCATGGACTTTGAACAAACCTTGGTCTCAGGGCCTTGTGAAAACAGCATCTACAAGTGTCACAACTTAAATTGACATCACCGGTAGCCGTGCCTGTAGCAGTGACAATTATCACAGGAGCTCTGTCAACAGATCAGCGTTAAAAAGTCCCCCTTGTATGTTGTGTTTGTGTGCAAAATCTGGGCATATTTGTCTTCAGGACTGTAAAGCGACTAGCTCACCCTCGCGCGTGTGTAATAGTGGCCAGTTTCACACGATGCGATGCATAACTGCAAAGCTGAAAATGGAACATCGAGATCCACGTGAAAACTTGCAGGGATCCACCGGAGGAAGATGCTGAACATGGCGAAGTGCAGTAATCCATTGTGCGAAGGTGTTTACACACACTCTCAAAGGGGTGGGGGGCGCAATATCGCTGTGGAGAGATGCAACTGTATCAGCTGTGCTGATCCACTTAGGCAGCAGCGGACTAGCGAGGATGCCCCACGTCGTTTAATAAGCTTCCATAAATAGCCACGGAGCCTCTTAATCAGATTGACCGGACTGCACGAGGCTGCAGTTGTGCCTGTCGAGAGGCCAACGGAGGTTGTTGGAGACTCGAGGGGAGTCGGGAAAGTCGGTCACCGACAACAATGCCGCCACTGCTGATTGGCAAGCAGTGAGGCGCAGAAGAAGACGGGAGCGGAGGTCTGTGTTCAAAGAGGTCAAAGGCTCTGTCACCTCACAAACACACACACACACACACACACACACACACACAGAGTTCTGTCCTCAAACATCAGATGTGGCAATCCCAGGTGAGAACGCACAAGCGCAGACCAACAGCTGCGTGAAATCTGCAAATCGTATCTGATGCCACCACTTTGTCCTCTGGCATCTGTCGAGACAGGAAGGCGTGAGATCCTGAGTCTTTGCTGCGCTGCTTTAAGTTCCGGACGGTCCTGATCGACAGGTTTGACCGACAAAACGGGCGCGCAGCACTTATGATCGTGTTCACGGCTTTTATTCAAAATAAAGTGTCTTTATAATCAAACATGTTGAGTAGAAGGTAAAAACACACACACACACACGCTCAATGTTTTTGACATGTTTGCTGAGGATTTCTGATGACATCCAACAACTCGCGTGAACAAAGCAGACATGCAGAAATGGCTTATGTTGATTAACTTGGCTCAAGTGCTGGGAGAAAATGGTTGTTGTTGGCCTGTGTTTGTTGGAACCTCCAGTGCACTGGGAACCAGTACTTAAGCTAAGGGGTAATTATACATAACAGTCAACAGAAGGGCGTGTGGGGAGGAAACAAATAAAAACGGTAGCTGTCAATTGAATTTCTCCTTTAAGACGTGGCTAATGCTGAGTGAGTCGCGCTGTGTTGAGGGTCACTGAACGTGAACATTGACATCACTGCGGTGGGGCAGGAGGGAAGTGATTTTGCTGACACCGGTGCTGCTGACTGAGGGGGAACTGACCTGGGAACACGTGATCGCTGATTTCTTCCATTTAGAAAGCCATTTGGTGGTTGCGTCTTCGTCGATACAGGTCGCAGCTCCATTGTTAAATAATCACCTCTGATCGGGCAGTATCCCTCTACAAACTGAGGATTTTAGCACCCAAATTCACAACTTTGTGATGTATGAATAAAAAAAAGTCCTTGGGTTGATCTGTAGTTGTTTGTTGTCTTCAGGTGAGGGAAATTCCAAGATCTCTAGTGTGTACATCAACAACACTCATGGAGTCGATGATGACGACTTCTACGACAGGAACTTGGCCTTGTTTGAGGTGTGAAACCACCCCCATCCCCCACTCTTTAGTCTACATCATCCCATCTCTCTTTTTCTTTTTGGCTTGTTTTAAACCATTTCGCTCCCCACGTTCTCCCCTCGCAGGAGGAGATGGACACTCGGCCGAAGGTGTCGTCCCTGCTCAGTCGTCTGGCCAACTACACCAACCTCACGCAGGGGGCCAAGGAACACGAGGAGGCGGAGAGCATCGGCGAGAAGAAGAAAACGAGCAAGGTTTCACGCACGCCGTAAAATTAACTGCCCAAAAACACCTCTCTAATGAGAGGTGTTTATTTTAGGGAGCTTAAATAATATCTTTGCGTTACTATGGATATCTTGTCTCTTTCCTGACTGGGCGTCTGGAGGTTTTGAGGTTGATAAAACTTGACCGCTGGCTACTCTTCTGACCCCGCTGATAAGGAAGCGGCGAGTGTAGATAAGATGGTGTTGTGGTGGTGAAGAGAATTATGTCCATTGCTAAGTCTCTGATTTCTACTTTGCTGGCTTTCTACATTTTGCCAACAGATTTATTGTCTGCTGCCTCTGGCTGCACTCCAGCGTCACCAGCACATCAACCGCAACAGCAGCCTCGTGCCATGAGACAGTGCTAATGCTAATTTGTGGGCAGAATAACAAGCTTCATCAGCATCAAGTGTGACATTGAGAGCCCTTTCTCTTTGTACCAGTCACCACAGATGGGCACATTCATGGGCGTCTACCTGCCCTGCCTCCAGAACATCTTTGGGGTCATCCTGTTCCTGAGGCTGACCTGGGTCGTGGGGAACGCCGGGGTGCTCCAGGGCCTCTGCATCGTCTTCATATGCTGCTGCTGCGTGAGTCTTTCAGTCCGGGAGGTCCGCTGGATGTGCAGGCGCGGAACCAGCGCCACTAAAGCATTTTTTATTTATTTTTTCCGTGCGCAGACGCTGTTGACGGCTATATCGATGAGCGCCATCGCCACCAATGGGGTTGTTCCAGGTAGGTCTCTTTCTTTTGGTGCTTTTTATTTTAGCTCCATTTTCACAATAAAGCCAGTCATTTATTTGTTTGACATTACACTGATTCAGATTGGCTCTAATAATGGAATTTATTTCAGCATTTGGGTCATAGTAAGCATCTCTAAACGGTGTGTACGAACAATATAACTTTGTTAATCCCAAATGGCGCCCATGAGCTTGATTGAAGATGCTAAATTGTCCCTAGTTGTGAGGGAATGGCGTGCGCCTCGATGGGCTGGCACCCCTGGGTGTGTAATCAAAACATTGTGTCGGCTTCACTGCAACAAGACGGTACGATAACGAGGATCCGTTGCCGTGGTCACACGAGGCTTTACCCACGACAGATAAGAGCACAGTTCCTGTTGGCTGTCGGTCGCGTAGAGTTTCCTCCCAGATTTGTTCCTCTTTGACTCAGCTCGTCTTCCGCTCTCAATAAGTGCTGCTCCAGGATTCCTCCTAACCAGTTTGAATTTCTGTCTGTCCCGTCTCCCCTCCTGTCTTCATCCTCCTCTGCACACACATTACAGCAAAACCCCAGAATATTCTTCTGCCATCGACTTAACCATCACTGGATCACATCTTAATCGGTATCAAAACATTTCCAACTAGTGACTTTTTATACTCTATAAAGAAAAGACCTTTTTAAAGCTTCATCTTATTCCTAGTCTCAATCAGAAGCAAGAGAATAACATTTAATCTCAGTTTTCTAGTGTTTTAGGCTTGTTTTAAGGGCCCAAAGTGTGCTGAGGACCCTATTTAAACTATTTTTTTAATATTAATTTATTTCTCTGTTACAGTATTATTCATTTGGTATTCAGAGTGATAATTGTTGTATAGGTGTAGCAGACTCCTGGGAACTTCTGATTAGTTTTAGGGGTAAACCCTAAATACGGGGATTTAGGTGTGATCCAGTGCTTTACACAATCAGAAGTTCACCTTATTGTAGTTTTTGTCCTCCAACTGAGCAAAAAATGGCGGCGAGCAGATTCACTCCATCATTTTACTGTCATGTAGAACATTATGCTTATTTCTTCAAGCATAGGATGACCTGTCCTCTCTTCTCCCTTTTACCTCCTAACATCATAACGTCACTGACATCCATCCCTTTTGTTTTGTCTTTCTCTCGCCGCCCCCCCTCCCCCCTCTCTCCGATTTCCCCGTTTCTTCTTCTGCCCTGTTGTCTCTTCTTTTTCACATTCTCCCCGACCCACCCACCCACCCAGCCGGAGGGTCTTACTTCATGATCAGCCGCTCGTTGGGGCCGGAGTTCGGGGGTGCTGTGGGCATGTGTTTCTACCTGGGCACGACCTTCGCTGGAGCCATGTACATCCTGGGAGCCATCGAGATCCTTCTGGTGGGTCCAGTCCGTCATTGTCTCAGCTCGACCCGCCACACCAGAACGTCTGTTTACAGTCTGCAGTGAAATGGCAGACGAGCAGCTTTCTGCCGTAAAATATACCAAGTGACACCAGACACGTCTCCTCCAGATGTACATCGCTCCAAAGGCGGCCATTTTCGAGGCAAAACACCCAGAAGGTGAAGGGGCGGCAATGCTGAACAACATGCGTGTTTACGGCTCCATCTGCCTCCTTCTGATGTCGCTGCTGGTTTTTGTGGGCGTTAAATATGTCAACAAGCTGGCGTCCATCTTCCTGGCCTGCGTCATCATCTCCATCGTGTCCATCTACGCGGGAGCGCTGGTCTCTGCCTTCAAACCCCCGAATTTCCCGTAAGTGGCAGTTCCACCAACACAGAGCCAGCGTTCCGGTCCCCGGCTGACCCGTTTGGCTCTCGCCGTCCGCAGAGTGTGCATGCTGGGAAACCGGACCATCAGCGGCCACGAAATCGATGACAATCAGTGTGCGAAAACCATCGCGGTGCGGATGGAGGAGTCCACAGGGGGCGTCGACACTAACTTCACAGCTATCATCGGTAGGAACGTTGTTTTTCAACTTCATTGAGATTTCAAACTTCTCAGCTCCATTTAAAAAAAAAATAATAATAATTGAAGGTTTCCTCCTATTAGATAACAGCACTGTGGCCCCGACCTTTGACCCCAGCATTCCTCCTCTCGTGAACACCACAAGCATTTGGAAGCTTTTCTGTAGCGGCCCAGAACTAAATGCCTCCTGCGACAAATACTTCAATTCAAACAATTTTTCCCAGATCGAAGGGATCCCTGGGCTTGCCAGCGGCATCATCTCAGGTAGGTTTCAACATAAAACAGCCAGACACTCATCGCAATTGGTTTCGTAGCGTTGACGGTCTCCTTATAGAGAACCTGTGGAGTTCCTACCTCGGCAAAGGAGAAGTGCTGGAGAAAGGTTCCCTCGAGTCCTCTGACGAGTCGCCTCCCACATCCACTCACCATCCTTACGTGTTTGCTGACATCACCACCTCCTTCACCCTGTTGGTGGGCATCTTCTTCCCGTCCGTCACCGGTACGCACGGCTAACCCGCCGAAGGACTAAACTTGAGATGCTGGAACAGCCATATCGTTGATTTTCTGTGTTCGCTCAGGAATCATGGCCGGTTCCAACCGATCAGGGGATCTGAAAGACGCCCAGCGCTCCATCCCTATCGGAACCATCCTCGCAATCCTCACTACCTCCTTCGTCTGTATCCTTCATTTACGTACCGACCGCTAACCGCTCCCATAATAATAAGGCTCAGATGCGCCGTGATGTATTCGATTTGTATTCGGACCTTTGAGTGGTTTTTCTGAGCGCCGTCCCTCCAGATCTGAGCAGCGTCATTTTGTTTGGAGCCTGTATCGATGGAGTGGTCCTCAGAGATAAGTCAGTGTTTTTATGATATACTTTATAGATGTAGTGTAATCAAAGAGTGTTACCAATGTGGTTCTGACTTTTAATTTTGCTCCCTGCAGGTTCGGGGACTCTGTCCAAGGGAATCTGGTGGTAGGAACCCTGGCTTGGCCCACCCCTTGGGTCATCGTTATCGGCTCCTTCTTCTCCACCTGTGGCGCCGGGCTCCAGTCTTTGACGGGCGCGCCCCGACTCCTGCAGGCCATCGCCAAGGACAATGTCATCCCTTTCTTGAGGGTCAGAGCAAAACACGTGTTGTTCGTAAAACCACCAGGGTAGATTCAAATGGCACATTTGCTCTGCAAGTGAAACCAAAACGTGTCGGTTCTGTGCGTGTGCCAGGTGTTTGGCCACGGGAAGGCTAACGGCGAGCCCACCTGGGCTTTGCTGCTGACCGCCCTGATAGCTGAGCTGGGGATTCTCATCGCCTCTCTGGACATGGTGGCTCCAATCCTCACTATGTAAGAGAAGTGTGTGTACAGGCACGCCTGACTGTACGTAGCATAGCGAACATTTATACGGTGCATTCGTGTCAGTCGTCCTTAAATATCAAGAAGAGAAACAGGAATAGATAAGGTGGTTTGTTCCTGCCTGCATGGACCATTTTATACTTCTGGGTTTTGGTGTTAAAACCTACCGTATTTTCACAACCATAAGGCGCGCCGTATTATAGGGCGCACCTTCAATTAACAGCCTATTTTAGAAATATTTTCATACACAGGGCGCACCGTGTTATAAGGCGCATAGCATAGAAACTGCGTAGTGCCTGTGGTTTCATGACGCGTTCACTAGATCGAGCTGCGCTAAAAGGAATGTCAATAAAACAGCCAGATAAGTCAGTCAAACTTTATTAATAGAATACAAACCGTCGTTCTCACAACTCTATTCACTCCCAAAACGAATAAACAGCTGTTTTATTATTTTTCCCGAGTGACGTAGTGTTTTCGCGTAACACAGTTCGTTTAATAACAGCGAGTTATAACAGGCAGTGCAACATTTTTATCACAAGTGGATAGTGGAGTTTAATAAATCTTCGATTTAGTGCAATGTTTTTATCACGTAGTACCGTTGCGGTAAATCAAACGTTAGTGCAAACACAATATACGGTAACTCGAACTCTCGAAGTAATGCAAAGCGATAGCAATAGCAATATAACAACGTTGTTCAAACGGTAATGCCCATATTCACAGTATGACCAGCCTTGTTAAGTTGTAAACACACAAAAGAAACACGTAAAGATCACTTGATCAGTTCATTCCTCATCCAGGAATCCCTCGAATTCTTCTTCTTCGGTGTCCGAATTGAACAGTTGTGCGAATACGGCGTCCAACATGGCCGGCTCCGTCTCGTCAAAGTCGTCATCAGGGTCGGTGTCGCTGGTGTTGTCTGGCATTTCAGTGACAATCCCTGCCTTCCCGAAAGCTTGGACCACGGTCAATGCCCAGGCATTTACGATCCACTGGCAGATAGTGACGTATGACGCTCGGCGCCGTCTCCCCGTCTTGGTGAACGTGTGTTCGCCGTTCGTCATCCACCGCTCCCACGCAGTTCGCAGTCTAGTTTTGAATGCCCTGTTGACACCAATATCTAGCGGCTGGAGTTCCTTTGTTAATCCACTTCTTGCTTTGTTTCCTCGGAAGCTCCGTTGAGTCTTCTTTACCTGGCGCAGGTCGTCTTGTTGCTTCCTCCACTTCCGCACCATTGATTCGTTCACGTTAAATTCTCTTGCCGCTGCTCTATTTCCGTGTTCAACTGCGTGACTGATAGCCTTCAGTTTGAACTCTGCGTCGTAAGCGCGTCTCTTGCAAGGAGCCATTTTGGGGTCTTTACAGACAGAAATGGTTTGGGACTGAATTTACTGCTGTTACCTCGGCCACGCCTACTGACTACGGTAGCCGCGATTAACCAATATTACCGTAATCCATACAAAAGGCGCTCCGGGTTAAAAGGCGCACCGTAGATTTTTTAGAAAATTCTAGGCTTTTAGGTGCGCCTTATAGTCGTGAAAATACGGTAATTGAATCTCTAATTCAGTTTTATTTTCTCCTTCTAGGTTTTTCCTGATGTGTTATCTCTTTGTAAACCTGGCGTGTGCTCTTCAGACCCTCCTGAGGACGCCAAACTGGAGACCACGTTTCTCCTATTACCACTGGTACCGACACCCTCACGTGCACAGTCTCTCACACACAGGAGTGTTTTCCAAAAATGTCCACTGACCTAACTGATTTGTGTGTTCAGGACGTTGTCATTTCTGGGGATGACCATCTGCCTGGCGCTCATGTTCATATCCTCTTGGTACTATGCAATCGTTGCCATGGTGATTGCTGGCATGATATACAAGTACATAGAGTACCATGGGTATGTTTCCATAGATATTTATTCATTCATTTTGAACTTGCAACATGATCAAATTAGTGTTTTATGGGGTCAGTTAAGGCCACTGTGTAGCTGATAACCGTGTTTTATATATTCGTGTGTGTGTCAGAGCGGAGAAGGAATGGGGAGATGGAATCCGCGGTCTCTCCCTCAGTGCTGCCCGCTACGCCCTCCTCAGGTTGGAAGAGGGACCGCCACACACCAAAAACTGGAGGTGTGTTCTTTCACTAAACACAGCAGCTATATTTGAGTTTGAGATTTTTCCCACAGTCGTGAGCCAACGCACACGTTTCTCTCCCAGACCACAGCTCTTAGTCCTACTAAAACTGGACGAGGACGCCCACGTCAAGTCTCCTCGCTTGCTGACATTCGCCAGCCAGCTGAAGGCGGGGAAAGGCCTGACTATTGTGGGAACGGTTGTCTCTGGCAACTTCCTGCAGAGCTACGGAGAAGCTCTCGCTGCCGAGCAGGTCTGAACATCCCATCTGTGTTTGGGCCTGTTCGTTGTTTTGGACTCACTGAACACCTTCATTTTAGACTCTGAAGCACCTGATGGATAAGGAGCGAGTGAAGGGCTTCTGCCAGTGCATCGTGGCTCAGAAGCCGCGCGAAGGCATCAATCACATGATTCAGTCCAGCGGTCTGGGAGGGATGAAACCCAACACTGTGGTGATGGGATGGCCTCACGCCTGGAGGCAGAGCGAGGACCCTCAGTCCTGGAAAACCTTCATCAGTAGGTTTAAGAGGAGCGGAGATCACGACAGGTTTTTGAGGTCTTGTATCTGAGTTGACACGCTAACTGCACCCCCTCTCTTCCAGACACGGTGCGGGTGACCACGACAGCCCACCTGGCCCTGCTGGTGCCCAAGAACATCTCTCTGTTTCCCAATAATAGTGAGCCCTACACAGAGGGCTACATTGATGTCTGGTGGATCGTCCATGACGGCGGGATGCTGATGCTGCTGCCCTTCCTCCTACGCCAACACAAGGCAGGGGCAACAATCTCTCTTTTTCCTTTTCTTTTTCATGTCTCATGAGTCATCTTCATGGGTCTTCTTCATCCATACTTACTCAGCCTGAGAATTAATCTCTTCAGGTGTGGCGTAAATGCGGGATGAGGATCTTCACGGTGGCTCAGATGGAGGATAATTCCATCCAGATGAAGAAGGACCTAGCTACCTTCCTCTATCACTTACGGATTGAGGCTGAGGTGGAAGTCGTTGAGATGGTATGTGCCTTCAGACCTTTTATGGTGCAGAAGCTCTTAGCATGCTAGCTCATGTTATGGTAGTGTGGCAGAGTGTTCTAAGACAGGGGTTCTCACATGGGTCTACGACTCAAAAGTGGGCCGCAACTTCCCCAGCTGAGAACGACTGTTCTAAGCCGTTGATCAAGGCACTAAACTCTGGCTTCAAATCCCACCAATGACAGGGACCTTTCACTTTGTGACAGACTTGCTCACCTCTGTTGTTTCTCTGTTTTATGAAGCACAACAGCGACATCAGTGCGTACACCTATGAAAGAACCCTAATGATGGAGCAAAGGTCCCAGATGCTCCGACAGATGCGACTGTCCAAGTCAGACCGAGAAAAAGAGGTAAGGAAACGACGACATACAATATTGGGGAGTCGCAGGACGACGTTGACAGGCTTTTGAAAACGTGTTGATGGTTACCGTTGACAACCGAAGTAAAGGTAACGGAAGAACCGCGCCAACAGCCCCGTGTGAGATTAGGCTCGACAGCGCCTGGCGAATTTGGTTGTGATTACCGTGCATCCCTTTATCAATCAGGGAAATCCCTGTAGCGGCAGCAGTAGGCAGGAGGCAGTTGGTGCTGCGAGGTCCCAGGTGAGATTAGTTAGTGGTCACATTCAACTCTAGAAACATTAGTGGATGTCGTTCGGACAGGTAGAAGTGTAGAAAGTTCTAGAGTTCCATGTGTTAGAAATATGTTTTATGTAAGGGGGTTGACTGTCGTGTTGCAGCTTTCAGGTATATTAAAAATGTGTGCAGCCATTTCAGAATAAAAGCACCATTATTAAGGTCAGTTTGTGCTAATTCCACTCATCGGGAACTGTTTTTACAAAGAAGGACAAACGATCCAATGTTTTAATGACAGTTGAGGTCAGGTTAACCCACAGTTGCAGCGACGCTTCTGTTGTATTCTTAAACCTGATGTCTTTTCCTTCTGTCACTGGGCTCTTCAGAGGGTACGCTGGAGTTTTGACGATGTAAGTTTACTGTAGTTGACAATTAGTTGGGTGATATAGAGCCTTAGCCATGCACATTATTTAGGTAGCTGATTAGCATTTTGATATGCTAATATGCATTTGCATTGAAATAACTACTTGAATTGTTTGTAGGAGTGGTAGAACCTGTATTTGACAAACCTGAATGAGTCATTTAGTTTATGACATCATCATCTTTAATTGAGGTAATAAAACAAAATAGTTCCTTTTTTAGGGAATATGACCCTTACCTGCTAGCTCTCTGCTACCCTGTAGCATTTTTACTGCAAGTTAATTAGTTAGTTCGTGTTGTAGGTGTGTTTTTCAATGGTTGTAGAGATGGAATTGGTAAAAGAAGGTTTAGAGAGAGGGAGAGTCGGTGAATTCAAGACAAACAAAAACAAAGAAAATGAAGGCGTGAAAGAATATCGTGGTGTGTCTGAACTCAGGCCCAGCTGGTGAAAGATCGCAACTCCATGCTCCGGCTGACCAGCATCGGCTCGGACGATGATGAAGAAACGGACGGGGAGAGGGAGAGGCCGAGCGGCGGCAGCACCGAGCACCATCGCCGAGTCCAGATGACCTGGACCAAAGAGAAGACGCTGCAATACAGAGCCACGCACTCGGGCTGCTCCACACCCGAAGGCTTCAGAGACATGCTCAGCATCAGGCCGTGAGCGCCGTGAGCTAATCCACCGCGTCTGTCGCTTGTCCTACAGCCCATAAACGCATCCCTCTTTTCTTCCAGGGACCACTCCAACGTCAGGCGGATGCACACCGCTGTCAAGCTCAACGAAGTCATCGTCAACAAATCCCACGACGCCAGGCTCGTGCTGCTCAACATGCCGGGACCCCCCAGAAACACGGAGGGGGACGAAAACTGTATCCTTTCATTATAAGATGAGGACGACAAAACAACTTCAATGTTTAAAACCGTTTCTCCCTGACACGCTCGCCAGACATGGAGTTCCTCGAGGTTCTGACAGAAGGGTTGGAGCGCGTCTTACTGGTCAGGGGGGGTGGCAGCGAAGTCATCACCATCTACTCCTGATGGACAGGCGGAGGAAGATGTGCAGAAGTGGCAACAGGGCAAACAGAAGCGGAGGGCAGGAACCTGATGCGGGGACGTTTACGGACACGGAACCCCCACAAAAGAGAGACCGTCACAAGACTTGTCATCCTACCAGCAACCCACCCCCCCCTTCCTTTCACCGGTTCTCCATCTTTACATCTCCTCGACAAGGGTTTCCTTTCCGCACAAACCAAGCTAACGAATTGCCAACAACGTCACAAGCGAAAAGCAACAGGCGTCACCGTGTGTGCGTACGTGGAAGTCAGTTTTGTTTTCATAGAAGGGGACCAATGTTACGTCCGGCTGTGAGGGTCATTCGGCTGAAGAGACTCAGGGGCTGCCGTTTTCGTTCAGAATGTATACAGGAGTGTTTTCAGAACAGCCTGAATGTCTGAATTGAGGTGTTTTTACTATTTTTTTTAATGAAAATCAAGGAACATTTATTTCAATTTTCAGGAAAGCGAGACTGCGGCGGTGGAAACAGAGGTTCCGTTTATCACCTTGCATTTTTCTCATTGATTAACGGCATTGATTTCAAATCAGCAGTGCTTTTGTTACCTCGGTTATCAAATGAAGTCAGTTGAGCGACTTTTTTTTTTTTTTTAACGTTTGTGTGAACTCTGTTGGGATGCTCTTTTGTACGGAGGCTCATCTACTGTTGTTATCGACTCATGCCAGACGGGTCGTTATTCATGAGATGGCAAAGAGGGAAACCAAAGTTAAAGGTGGAACTGAAGCTGTCGGACATTCTTTTTTTTGTGCCATAAATTGGCGTCACGTCAAACTGCACGGGAGTAGCGACCTAAGTACGTGTAAAACTCGGTTTCTGGGAGAAGGCACGTTAGTGACCACACTGGACCAAGGCGGGATGGACCGCTGCACGGCATGCTGTTCAGGTGTGTGTGTGTGTGTCTGTGTGTGTGTTAGCTCATGTTTTTCTCTTGAATGAGAATTTTTTTTGCTGCTCCATGTTGCGTCAGATCATGCCCTGAAATTTACCTAAATGTAAACTCGCTTAAGTCTTGCGTCGTGTGAGCGCGCGCGTGTTTGTGTGCGTGAGGAAAAAAGAGCTATTCACTGCAGGTGTTTAATTACACTCTTTTTTTTAAAAAACAGTGCTTTCTTGTAACGTAGGAATTCTTTCATGTTTACCGTTATTCTTAAACTCTGCTTTCTTCTATATGGACAGAAAAAATTGCAAGTTTTATCTTTTTTAAATTATGTTAATGTATATTACAAAAGGATCCTCTCCCAAAACAAACTTGTCTTGGAAAAATGAAACACGAATAAATGTTTTTTCAAAGAAAAGTGCTGTATTTGTCACTTTTTTCCCCTCCAATTTCACTCTATTATTTTTGAAAGAAAAAATGTGACGGAAAAACATCGACGCTGTTAAAGAACTACAGCTTTTATTGTGAAAAGCCACTTTTGCGTGATGACGTTGTTCCTCTTGCGTGCGCTTTCTTTCAGAACCGGAAGCTGAAGGTATTTGAGGAAATCATACTGGACGAAGTTCACTTTCAAAAGTGGAATATATATATTTAGAAAAAACACATTAATCAGAATTCGGGGGTGAGGATGGAGGTAAGAGTAGTGTATGACTGCTGATGCAATAAAACAATTAGTTTTAGTGCTCCGATGTGATGATTAACACGAACTTTGGTTGTCACAAACTCAATGACGGTTTTTTTTATGCTCCCAGCTGATTTATATAGTTCCCCTTATTTACAGCACATGATGATTTCAGTGCACCCGTATCCCCCTTTTAACTCGCTTAATCACATTAATGATTTATTCGCGTAATCATTATTGTTCGCTTTCGAAAAGCGAGTGAGTTTTTAAGTGCTTCTTTTTTCCTATTACGAACATTTGGTTAGCTTCTTTGACTAACCTATAAGAATTTCCCCGGACCAGTGGAAAACATGAATAACACGATATGATATATGATAATGCATTCCACAATTCAAAAGTTAATTTAAAGGTTTGTGCCCGTTGTAGTTAAAGTAAAATATCCACATTAAAGCAGCAATAATCCAGCAGAGAAACATTGAATTTTCGGACGGATTGAAGCGCACGACAGGTGGTTTCCTGTCAAATCCTTCAAAATAAACCAACCTGGTCCTGTAAATCCACGTTCGAAATTATTCCACAGAGAAAATAACAACTCCTTGGAATTGGACAGTACAAAATATGAAGCAGTGCAACTATTACAACTCGAAGTAGAAAAGGACGAAAACATCGCAGATACCAAACACTTAACGAACTTGAGTAGCCTGCGCGCAAATCTTTTAAAATCATCTCGGGTCGTTTCCGGCTCCGGTCGATTGTTTCTGTCTGGCAAGGCTCGATCCGTAGCTCGGGATCTGTTGAACGTCCTGGCCCGGGCCAACACGAAGCTAAATCGGGGTTTTCGATTAGCCTCCCCTCCCGATCAGACACCTTGAAAACGCTCCTTTCTGGCTGCTAGTGGACCTCCTGAATGGAACCAACTCTCTGTTTCCGACCGCGGCGGTTGTCTGTCGGCTGGAGCCATCCATAAATGCCACTTTTACGGCCTGACGGACCAACAGGCGCCGACCGGGTAGCGAGTCGAGGTGTACCGCAGCCTTGCGTCAAAGCCAGCTAAAGCTAAACCGTGGAAGGACAGGTCAGCACTGAGGACCGGCACCAGCCACGTTACCCCGGCGACTCTCGCACCAGCAACCTCGTTATTTTGGGCACGGCTGTTTATTTTTGGCACAGGTGTTTCGGAGCTGTCAGCGTTGGCGATCGCCAAAGAAAAGGCTCGATCGGGCTGCTGTCACTGCCGCGTCGTAACCGCTATTTAACCAGTGATATTCGGGGCAGAGGTTGCAGAAATCTCGCCCAGTTTAAACAACGTGACGCGTTTGAAGGAGGTCTCCCGGCTAACACATGAGCCTCGGCTAAAAAGATGGACCTGAATTTCTATTCAGATTTAACGGACGGTACCGGGCAGCACGACGATGATCCACAGTTCCTGGATCCTCGCTCTTTTAATGGATTTGACTCTGACAGCAAGGTGATCCTAAATGGGCCAAACTCCCCTCATTCGCATGTCTTTTAAATGCTGTGCTTTGACTTCAGACTCTTTAAATAAAAGAGAGGCATTTGACAGATCAACCGCGAGTCCCCGTTCACGACGAGGCCTTTCCTAACATGTGCGTCTTGATGTTTTCAGTTTCCTGGAGGCAGCGACAACTACTTGACAATATCTGGCTCCAGCCATCCTTTCCTCTCCTCCTCCTCAGAGGTAGGCTTTGTCCTTGATGGACCCCAGGCGTGTGTTCGCCAGGGGTCCATCTTTCTGACATGTTGCCTCGGCCGGCGATGCTTTCAGCTGATGGTGGAGCAGCCTTTGTTGATGTTTATCTTGTCACGTTATACCTCACCTCTTGTCGTTCATTCAGTGAGTAATCGTACTGTAATGGTGTCATTTGCAGCGCAGTAGAGAGTAAGGATCCCCCGGAGCACTTTAAAAATAACAGGGAGGGCTTTTCGAAGAACTTATGGTCTATTTTGGATGGCGCATATGTCAAATTCCTACATTTCCTCCCTGTTTTTCCACACAATGCTGCCGTTGTTATGGTGACCAGCTGTGAAGCGTGAAAGGCATATAAAAGTGACACATCCTTGGAGTTGGTGGCTGATTCCCTCCGTGTGATCAAACAATAGAGTGATAATTTGTCTCCATTTTCCTGTCTTTTTTGCTGGTGTTCTTCCCTCATTTGGTGAACGTGTTAAATGTTGTTGTTCCAGCTGTTGTGATGTCACAACGTTTCTTGTCTGCTATGAGTCAATGACACAAACCTCTAATTTATTATAAACTAGAGTGTCAAGTATCTAGTTATTAATTTTACACAGCCGACGCAATAAATTTGCATCACATCTTCTGTCTACCCAGACCTTCCACACCCCCAGCCTTGGCGATGAAGAGTTCGAGATCCCCCCCATCTCTTTGGACCCAGACTCGGCCCTCACTGTGTCCGACGTGGTGTCCCATTTTGACGAGCTGTCGGACACCGGGCCCTCGGACAGCGTGGTGGTACCGGGGAACGCCGTGGTGGAAGGGGATGATCCCTCGTTCGCTTCCACTTACGTCAACGCCTCCTCGCAGGGACTGGAGCACATGAGCCTGGGAGTCATCAACCCATCAGGAGGAAGCACTTTGTTGGGCTCGTCACTGGGGATGGTGAGGGGCTCGGAACCTTTCATGCTGTCCGTGGTTTCTCCGACAATCTGTCATCTAGTTGCCTTCCTTCTGTCCTCAGGATCTCGGGCATCCAATCAGCTCCCAGTTCAGCAGCTCTTCGCCGGTGACCATTGAAGTCCCGCTGGGTGAGGTAAGCCAGGGCTTGCTCGGGTCCAACCAGCTGACCACCATCGACCACTCAGAACTCAGTGCTCAACTGGGGCTGGGACTGGGTGGTGGGAACATACTGCAGCGCCCCCAGTCGCCAGAACACCCACTGTCAGCTACGGCGTCCCCCACCAGCTCGCTCCAGGATGACGACATGGACGACTTTCGAAGGGTCAGTTGAAAAGACAAACTTCATGGGCTTGAAATTGTCATTTTTGACAATCTGGAAAGTGTTGTGTTTTATTTTTGTCTCATCAGAGCGTCCTGGTGGAGTCTCCTCTCTCCCTGGCCGTCTCTCCTGGTGTCATTTCACTGGACCCCTCGCTGTCAGAGTC
Organism: Takifugu rubripes; assembly: GCF_901000725.2. Lineage (NCBI taxonomy): Eukaryota > Metazoa > Chordata > Actinopteri > Tetraodontiformes > Tetraodontidae > Takifugu > Takifugu rubripes. The sequence goes on along the minus strand of NC_042292.1, from coordinate 14,896,136 downwards.
GCTCTCTGCTCCCTCCTCCAGCATCTCCCCAGCAGCTGGAAAGAAGGGAGGAGGAGGAGGAGGAGGGGGAGGCAAGAAGGGGAAGAAGAAAAAAGACCCCAACGAGCCCCAGAAACCCGTGTCGGCATACGCTCTGTTCTTCAGGGACACGCAAGCAGCCATCAAGGGACAAAATCCCAACGCCACCTTCGGAGAGGTTTCAAAGATAGTGGCGTCCATGTGGGACAGCCTGGGGGAGGAGCAAAAACAGGTGAGAGGAATAAAGATGTGTTGGAGTGTTTACTGAGGAAAACATTTAACAAAGCTTTATTTTCAATTACAATTCAGGTTTACAAGAGGAAGAATGAAGCAGCAAAGAAGGATTATTTGAAGGCCTTGGCGGAGTACAGAGCTGGGCAGAACTCTCAGGTAAGCGCCGCCCAGTTTTAGATGACCACGAAGTCATCGGTGCACAATGAATTACATCCAAATGTCAAATTATTGTTTTCTATTTTCCGCTATTCTCTTCAGGCTCCTATTGAAGTCATGGACACGTCTCCATCGCCACCCCCTCCCCTGCCACCTCCTGCGCCCCTTCCTGTCGTCACCACAGCCCCTCCCCCCGCCGTTGCTCCTCGCGCCCCCAGGCAGCAGTACAACCCTGAGGAGAACACCATCACCAACATCTGTACGTCCAACATCATACTGGACCTGCCTCAGGTGACCACCCGCTCCCGTACCGGCGCCATCAAGCCCCAACCACCACCTGTAGCCACGCCTCCCAACCCTCCAATCGTCACCAAGATCATCACCAAGCAGACGGGGCTGCAGGCCATCGGCGTGACGGCGGCCGCCTCCTCGCCACGCCAACCGCCGCCGCTGCAGCAGATGCACAGCACTCCTCCTCCGCCCCGGCTGCAGCAGATGGTGCACGCCCAGGCGCCCCCGCCCCTGCAGGCGAAGCCACGAGGAACTGCCACCGCTCCGCCTCCACTGCAGATCAAAGTCGTGCCGTTGTCACGGCAGTCGGACTCAAACACGTCAATCATCGTGACGGCAGGCGGCGAAACGCCCGTGTCCTCCAACATAAAGGTGAAGGTGGAACTCGGCCATTCGGCGCATGTGACGGGAGAGGAAGTGGCGGAGGAAGGCGTGAGTTCACCGCACCATCATCGCACTCGCTCGCCGGCTCCAGAGCGACCAGGTTCAGCTGTGATGCAACTCTGTGTTTATTTTGTCACTCAGATGGAAGTCGAGGTGAACGTTGCACCCGCCGCAGGCGCGACCTCTGCCACCACTCCAAACATCTGCATACGAGCCGGCTGCACCAATCCAGCTGTGGAGAGCAAAGACTGGGACATGGAGTACTGCAGCAACGAGTGTGTGGCCACGCACTGCAGGTGTGTCCGTCCACTCAGCTTGTCGGCTCCTGTGATGCCGTTTGCTAACATTTACTTTGACTCTTTTCATCTAAAGTCAGTTTTTTCTGTCCTCTTCTCCGCAGGGACGTCTTCATGGCTTGGTGTGCCATCCGGGCGCAGAACTCCACCACGGTCACATAGGAAAAAAAAACTGCCTGGACAAAAGGACAGACAAAACTTTGAAATGAACCAATGAATGTTTCTTTTTTTCTGTCCATCTGACGGCAAGAGGAGCGACGAGAGAAACCGCACCCGTTACATTTCTACAACTGTGACTCCTTTTTAAGGCAGAAGTATTAAACTACAGAGGAAGAAACACATCCCCACATGCTCTTTTGATCATCTGTCGTAAGTTTATATGGACACGTGGTGTTTTTAAATGTTTTAAAAACGGAAACAAATCCACCCTGTTGAGGGGAGAGCAGTAGACGATGAATGGAAAGAAGTCCCTAACAATGAAATGGTGAAGATCCCTTCATCTGATATGATTATATAAGATCTTGTTTCTACCTTTACCGTATGGATTTTCTTTTTTTTGTTGTTGACTTGTCCTTTTAGTACTTTGGCATCAGGCCTCGTGGATAAATTTTAAAACAATCAGGAGGCACAGCTGATCAAAGCACAACAAAAGTCTTATTGTTTTGTCATGCAAATGTTTTACTGATGAGCATTTGTGATCAGGTGCTAATATGGAAACGTGTGTTCTCTGCATCGCCTCTTCTAAAATACTCAAACGGTTTCTGTGGGGCATATTTGGTTCATTTTTTCTTTTTAAATTGTTACATGTATGACTTTTGAGGGGGGAAAAAATAAACACCAGCTCTGACAACACTATGGCAACCGAAAGGGACGACCGGTTTAAAACCTTTACTTTTTGACGCGTTAAAATCAACCGGATGTGTTCAGGCTCCAGATGTAGATATCCTGGAAATGTTTTTAATGGTAAAATTAAAAAAACAACTCCATGTGCATTTTATGTTATGTCATTGGTATGTGAAAAGTGAATCATGAATTACAAACATTTGGGTGAATAATACGTGAAATAAAGTTTCGTTTTTTTGTTAGTGGCGTAATAGTAGCGCGCCAGTAATGATAAAAACAATTTAACTATACAATTGAAACACATTTTCTGATTTTAATATATGTTCGAGATGTAAACAATGACTAAATCTTTCGAGGCTTAAAACTGTCCAGCAGACGCAGCTCTCGCGAGATTTGCGGCGGTTTGACGACAGTGGCGGGAAATGCTCCAGTGGCGGGAAGCAGCGCAGTGATCGACGCCTACAGGCGGCGCTGTTTCTCACGTCACCCGAATAATCAGTAGATACGCCTCGTAGTGCCAAACAGAACCACAATAAAAGTCACGATCAATTCGCCTGAAAGTTTAAATCTTCACTTCGAGGCCTCCTCTGGATTTGGGTTTTAATTAGACTCCTGGAGGGCGGGGACGCCTCCGACGCCATTCTGTGTTTATTATTGAAGCTGATATCTGAAAACTGGAGGGGAGGGAGAGGCGAGCGAGCAGCGACTGGAGGACTTTATTAAACAAGTCGGCATGTGCGTGGCCGCTTTTGTTTAGCCCCACTTCGTATCGCCTTCATTAAACTGCGGCGCTTTATTCGGGCAATGCTCCGCTGATATTACGTAATTTGTTTTCATTCATGACCTCGGCGGAAAAGGGCCTCTGGTAAAAGGAAGCGACGGTAGCTGCGGGAACATCTTGTAGCAGTCGTGGAAAGAAAGTACGTTATTGTTGGTTGACGTTCACCATCGCTACCATCATCATCTTCCGGCCTGCTAAGAAGCGGATCCGGGAGCTGGAGTTGGCCACACACAAGTCATCATGGCGGTAAACCTAGACAAGGAAGCGTACTACCGCCGCATCAAGAGATTGTACAGCAACTGGAAGGTAAACGCGATGGATTCGGAGGGTCTGTTGGAGCTCCGTGGGCCACCGTGGCCAGGTTTAATGAGGCGAATCGGGGCTGCTGGGAGATGCCAGCCTTTGACTTAGCCGCGTTTCGCACCGGAGCGTGTTGACTGTTGTCGGCGTGTGCGGAGACGCTTCGCCCGCATTCGTCACCGAACAACGGGAAGGCCTCTGCCTTCGCTGTTCAACCACAAGGATCCGCGAAAAGACGCCTTTTGCTGTCTTTGATCGCCAGCACGCTAGCTAACTCACGTTAGCACCATCCCATTCACCACGTTAGCTAGCTAGTAAGTTTCCCAGAGAGCTAACTTAGTAGCCCATTAGCTACGCGTGTGACGGAATAGTTTCTCTTCAGCCGAGTCAATAAGTCGCGCAAAAGTAACGAGACACACTTAACGTTTTATAAAGCTGTATCTTTTTTGCCCACCAAGCGGAAACGTCACTGTCAGAATGTGCGCGTAACATTTGCCACATGCTAATTTAGCCAGCTAATTAGCATCAAAACAACGCCAGCATCGCCGTCTGTAGGCTTCCTGCACACGCTGGAAGTTACCACCGTCCCAAGCTACTTTCTGGGGAACTTTTGGCGTTTTACACGTTTTTAGAAGTTGGTTTTTCGCCTCGCCTTTCCAGATTTCTCCGACCACCCTGACGCGCTTGTGTTGTTCTAAAATTAAAAGGTCATCACGCTAAAGTATCCTTTAAAATCTTGCAGAATATGTAGCTCCACTTATAAAAAGAACGTAATTCTGTTTTAGTGTTGCCGTTACGTTTGTAGATGGAGCCGTCCTCTGGACCCAGGTTTCATTCATTCATCTTGAGCTGCAACTCTCCCAAATGTGCCGTTTAGATGCTTCCAATTGTCTTATCTAAATTGCTTTTGTTTGCCTTGCAGAAGGGAGAAGATGAGTTCGGCAAAATCGACGCCATCGTGGTGTCTGTGGGAGTGGATGAGGAGATCGTGTACGCCAAATCGACAGCCATTCAGGTGCACAACCAGGCCGCCAAGTGTGGACTTTAACCTGCATTCCTGCATGAGTGTCAGCAGAAAGAAATGGTGAATTTCCCCTCATTATTACTGTTTTGCAGACGTGGCTGTTTGGCTACGAGTTGACGGACACCATCATGGTGTTCTGTGACACCAAAGTATTCTTCCTCGCCAGCAAGAAGAAGGTGGATTTCCTCAAACAGGTGGCCATAACGAAAGGCAACGAGAATGCCAACGGCCTCCCACCCATCACACTGCTGACCAGAGAGAAGGTAATCTCATATAAATGCAGCCTGTTTCATGTGATTTAAGTGTTTTTTTGTTTTTTTTAAATTCAACTTCTGAGAACTACTCTTAAACAACGGACGTCCTTAACGTCTCTTTTCCTGGGATAATCATTAATTCTGCAGCTCAACAGGATGATGTGGAATTAAAAATGTGTTTTGCTGTTGGTTTGTGTCAGAATGAAAGCAACAAAGCCAACTTTGACAAGATGATCGAGGCGATCAAGAACAGCAAAGACGGAAAAACTGTGGGAGTGTTCAGCAAGGACAAATTCCCGGGAGAGTACATGAAGAGCTGGAACGACGCCCTCAACTCTGAAGGCCTGGAGAAGGTACAACCCAATCCATCCCTCCACATCACATGACCAGTCGGTGTCTGCTGGTTTACCCTCTTTTCCCTTTGCCGCGTACGTGCAGGTGGACATCAGCGCCGTGGTCGCGTACACAATGGCGGTGAAGGAAGATGGCGAGCTGAGCATGATGAAGAAGGCGGCGGCCATCACCAGCGAAGTGTACTCCAAGTTCTTCAAGGAGCGAGTCATGGAGATCGTTGACGCCGATGAGGTGAGGAGGGGAAGCGGCTGTAAACCGACGAGGAGGGAGATGTGTCCAAATCATTCCCGTTTGTAATTTACCTTCATTTTCCTCAAACAGAAAGTTCGTCACAGCAAACTGGCGGAGTCTGTAGAGAAGGCCATCGAGGAGAAGAAGTATCTGGGCGGTGCGGATCCGTCCTCGGTGGAGATGTGCTACCCCCCCATCATCCAGAGCGGAGGCAACTACAGCCTCAAGTTCAGCGTGGTCAGGTAGCCCAACGCAGCGTCCGCAGGGCAGAGAAGGTGCTCGGCGTCCCAGGCAACGTCGACTTTGATCCTTTTAAAATTCTCTTCTCCAGTGATAAGAACCACATGCACTTCGGCGCCATCACCTGCGCCATGGGCATCCGTTACAAGTCGTACTGCTCTAACCTGGTGCGCACCCTCATGGTGGACCCCACCCAGGAGATGCAGGACAACTACAACTTTCTGCTGCAGGTGGAGGAGGAGCTGCTCAAACAGCTGAAACACGGTGAGTTCAGGGGCGCCGCAGCAGCGCGGGAAAAGTCAGACGCAGCTCGGTGACCCGTGTTGCCGGGTTGGAACTTTTACTTTCTTACGCAGGTGTGAAAATCTGTGACGCTTACAACACTGCTCTGGACTACGTGAAGAAGGAGAAGGCGGACCTCGTGGCCAAACTGACCAAGAACCTCGGGTAAACCACTTCAAACTCGGGCCTCCAGCTGCTCGGGTGTGCGCTCGTGCACTCACACGTCGTCTCTCCTCTCTTTAGCTTCGCGATGGGAATCGAGTTCAGGGAAGGATCTCTGGTTTTAAACGCTAAAAATCAGTACAGGCTGAAAAAAGGTGAGATTTCTGAGACTTATCTATGCTCCATGTCTGGAGTAAATGCAGATGTTGAACTGTGTGTGTGTGTGTGTGTGTTCAGGCATGGTGTTGAGCATCAGCTTAGGCTTCGCCGACCTCGTGAATAAAGATGGCAGGAAGGACGAGGACAAGAAGTATGCCCTGTTTATCGGCGACACGGTGATGATCAACGAGGTATCGCACACTTGTCAGTCGTCCAGCGACGACAACGCAAACGTTTCTAAACCGCCGAACGACGTCGAAAGGCTTCATGTCTGAAATGGGATGTTTATGTCGCAGGAAGAACCCGCTGCCATTCTCACACCAGTCAAGAAAAAGATCAAAAATGTGGGGATCTTTTTAAAGGTGGGTCCCTTCCACACAGCTGCTGCCCCCCTGTGGCCAAAACCTGTTAATGCAGCAGAAACACGTCCACGGTCGATGTTGTAGGAAAATGATCATTTCTGACTCCGTCACCCTGGACGTTGTGATAACTGAGTTTAAAAGCGTTTCCTGTCTGTCAGAACGACGACGAGGACGACGAAGAGGAGGATGGAGACGACGCCGAGGAGCTGCTGGGGAAGGGAGCTCGCAGCGCAGCCCTGCTGGCGGACAGAACCAGAGTGAGTGTGGACGTGCACAGATTCCAGGTTAAAACCTGTCGCTGTGTTTGGGTCAGGTTTTTACCGTTAGAAATATGGAAGTGAGTCTTGCGGAGTAGCTGAAGAGGACTGGTGCTCATTGTTAATGTGCCGCCTTCCGAGTGTTAATAACTAAGAGTGTGAATGTTTTTTTTGTACTCTTATCAGCTACTTGGGAAGGTAAGTATTGATTGTTTTTTTTTGTTTTTAACACAACTGAACTGCTTCAGCTTAATTTCCTTTTTAAAAAAGGGAGAAAGTTAATTCATTTTACATTTGAATGAGTCTTTTTGTGCGTTTTAATTTCCTTCTATCATGTAAGTCCATGTCACACATCCGTATTCTGCATGTATGTTTTAGCTCGTCCCATACTTTCCTTTTCTGGCTCAAAACTCGCACTCCCTCGTTTCCGTGACGCCACTCAGTCGAGTCTGTTGTTAACCGCAGAACGAGATGACGGCGGAGGAGAAGAGGCGAGCCCACCAGAAGGAGCTGGCCAACCACCTGAACGAAGAAGCCAAGCGGCGTCTGACGGAGCAGAAGGGGGAGCAGCAGATCCAGAAGTGAGCGCGCGTTTGGTCGTCTCCGGGGCGACGGAACGTTGGCTTAAACCGCTTGTCTCCGCAGGGCCCGAAAATCAAACGTCTCCTACAAGAACGTCTCCCAGATGCCCAGAGAAAAAGACATCAGAGACATGAAGATCTTCATCGACAAAAAATACGAGACCGTCGTCATGCCCGTCTTCGGGATCGCCACACCATTCCACATCGCCACCATCAAGGTAACGGCACGGCAACGCGGACGCCGGCGCACTGCGCAACAGCCTTTCTGAACGTTCTCCTGGTTCCTCCGCTAGAACATCAGTATGTCCGTAGAAGGAGACTACACCTACCTGAGGATCAACTTCTACGTCCCCGGCAGCTATTTGGGTCGACAGGAAGGAAACATCTTCCCCAACCCAGACGCCACCTTTGTCAAGGAAATGTGAGTGTTCCGTCCAGGGAGCAGAAGTGAGCTTCCCTTCAGCCTCGGCAGCAGCTAATTTTGGAACGCTTTGGTTCTCTGACCAGCACGTATCGGGCGTCCAACCTGAAGACCCCCGGCGACACATCGGTCCCCTCCACCAACCTGCAGAACGCCTTCCGCATCATCAAAGAGGTGCAGAAGCGCTACAAGACCAGGGAGGCGGAGGAGAAGGAAAAGGAGGGCATCGTCAAGCAGGACTCGCTGGTCATCAACCTGAACCGCAGCAACCCCAAGCTCAAAGACCTTTACATCAGACCCAACATCGCGCAGAAGAGGATGCAGGGCTCCCTGGAGGCGCACACCAACGGTGGGAGGGAGGAAATCCGCCCGCTCCGGGACACATCAGCACTTCCACTAACGAGTAACCCTCCCTCCTCCAGGTTTCCGCTTCACGTCGGTCCGCGGCGACAAAGTGGACATTCTTTACAACAACATCAAGCACGCCATCTTCCAGCCGTGTGACGGGGAGATGATCATCGTCCTGCACTTCCACCTCAAGGTAGGTTCATACCTGAGTCTGGATATCTATATAACTATATGTACGCCTGGATGCACGGCCGTAAGTCGTGGATCGGAAGTAAACGTTGGGTTCTGAAGCCGACAGCGGATGGGACCAGCCCCACCCCTGGAAACGGGACACGTGGCAGCAGAGAGGCGTAAACTCTTCTTCCTTCTCGCCACAGAACGCCATCATGTTCGGGAAGAGGCGCCACACAGACGTGCAGTTCTACACCGAGGTGGGCGAGATCACCACCGACCTGGGCAAACACCAGCACATGCACGACCGGGACGACCTGTACGCCGAGCAGATGGAGCGCGAGATGAGGCACAAGCTCAAGTCGGCCTTCAAGAACTTCATCGAGAAGGTGGAGACGCTGACTAAAGAGGAGCTGGAGTTCGAGGTGCCCTTCAGAGACCTGGGGTGAGCAGCTGGCCCGAAAACATGCCGGTCCAGAGAGAAGCCTGAACCGGGCTAGAAGCTGACTGTCTTGGCTTTGTGTGTAGGTTCCAGGGCGCCCCCTACAGGAGCACCTGCCTGCTACAACCCACGTCCAGTTCCCTCGTCAACGTCACCGAGTGGGTGAGTGACCCCAAAGGTCAGAATCGGGTCCGCCGCGCGTGGTTGGCGGCGTAAACGTCATTTGTCCTCGTCTGTCTCCGTCCAGCCGCCGTTTGTCGTCACTCTAGACGAGGTGGAGTTGGTCCACTTTGAGCGCGTGCAGTTCCACCTGAAGAACTTCGACGTGGTCATTGTTTACAAGGATTACAGCAAGAAGGTGACGATGATCAACGCCGTCCCCGTCAACTCGCTGGACCCCATCAAGGAGTGGCTGAAGTAAGCGATCGGCCCGGTGAGCGTAAGGTGCGTCTGGACTAAGACTGATGCTTTTATATGTTCTGTCCTCAGCTCCTGCGACATCAAGTACACAGAAGGAGTCCAGTCCCTCAACTGGACCAAGATCATGAAGACCATTGTCGACGATCCCGAGGGCTTCTTCGAGCAGGGAGGTTGGTCGTTCTTGGACCCGGAGGGCGAGGTGCGGTCATCCTCCCGTCTCGGTTCTGTTCAGAGTGTTTGTGTTGTTAGGCAGTCAGGGTTTTTTTTTTTTTTTTTTTTTTTTTTTAATCTCAATCTCAGGGAAGTGCGGCAGGGTCGGATTCAGAGTCGGAGATGGAAGACGAGACGTTCAACCCGTCTGCAGATGAGGAGGAGGAGGAGGAGGAAGACAGCGACGAGGACTACGACTCGGAAACGGAAGATTCTGGTAAGATTTCAGAGGTTTCTGTGTGAGGGAATGTTCGCCTTGCGCTGAGCGGCTCCCTGTGCGATGTGCAGCAGATTACAGCGCATCGATTGGCAGCGAGGAGGAGAGCGGGAAAGACTGGGACGAACTGGAGGAAGAAGCCAGGAAAGGTGAGCGCCCGGCTTCCAAACACTCTCGCTTCAGTCAACTGGCCTTGTAATATCCGCCTCTGTCGCCCTCTAGCGGACAGAGAGAGCCACTACGAGGACGAAGAGACCACCTCCAAGAAGAGGAAGGTTCGATCATCAGCACCACCCAGCAAGAAGAAGCGACGGTCCTAAACGTGTCACACACTGCCAAACCTGAACGCCCACCCTCGACCCCACCGGCCCCCTGACTCATACTTCACACACATAATGTGTACATAGAAGTAGAACCCCTTATTTTGGTGTTGGTCAGTGAAGTGTCATGACGAACCAGCAGGACAGTCACTTCATTAGATCCCTCCTCTTCATTCCTTCCTCGCTCCTCCTCTTCTGTTCTCCTTTCTTCTACGGGGTTTTGCGCGTGCGTGTGTGCACGTGTGTTGAAACGGGTTTTTATTGCCAGCACCATTCACTTTCTGTTCAAAAAGAAATTTCGTATCTAGTGGATAATTAGACGCTCTTTCTTCCAAGTGAACCTTTGGATCTCCCGGAACTTGACACCTCCTTTCAGTTTCGTTTCATCGTTTGTAAAATTATGCCGAGATGAAGCCTTTTTCTCAGGGGGGGAGGGGCCGACACGTTCTCCTTTTTTAAACGGGGTTTGTAAACGTGCACACGCGCACGCACGCACGCACGCACGCTCGGCCTGGCACTTGTCACCCTTCGTTTTGTTCATTCTGAGTAGTTGTTGTACTGTTAATTCTGAGAAATCCTGTTTTTGTAATAAAATTCAAAGGAACTGTAGTTGGTTTTCTGTCTGGTTTTGCCTCCGTTTCACAAAAACGGCGGCGTTTCTAGAGACTTGTGAAGAAATACGCACAGTTAATGACAATTTTAGCTGGTCGGTTTTCAAATTAGCCTTCAAGAGATGAATATTAACCCTTCTTAGATACCCTGAAGACTAAATCGCTTTGTAAAACTGCTGGGAAAATGACAAAAACCACTTCTAATGGGGGGAAAAACCCTTTTAGAATAGTGTGACCAGGAAAAGGACAGACATCTTAAAATTATGCCTGAAAAGGAACCGTCCTTAGTTTCTGCTGCTGTCTGAGCTGTAAATCATGTCAAGAATGAAATTCTTTGGCTTCTTCTCAGGAAATGTAACTAACATTCATTATCTGGAGGGGGAGGAGGGGCTCAGAGCAGCCGTGAGTGCAGGTGAGGTCGCCTTGGTGCGAAGGGAAAGGGTGGATCTTTTACTACACACACAGACACACAGACACACACACGGTCAGATGGAGCCACAGTTGTTCCCTGCGGCCTTTTTCCTGGTAATTCCAGGCAATTGTTGGTCAAACGAAGACTGGGAGAGCTTTGCTCTGCTCGTTTGTCGTCATGACCCACCTGTTGATTGCCTGCATTGGTGCCATCGTCTGATTACAACCAATTTCCCTCAGGAGCATTAAAGTCCAAGTCTGAATGCTATCTCACATCGTCAGTTTACGACCGCCTGTATAACGAAACGCTCTTTATATCGTGATAATCTTTCCCATCCTGGCAGCAAACCACACTTCCTGAAAGGGGCAAGATTAACGTGGCCTCGTTCTAAGTTGTGTCGCAGCTTTCAGGAGGAATCGTAAAACGTCTCTATTGCGAGCGACGGAGGGCGGGACCTTTCCCAGAAACCTGTGCAGTCGTAAACGTGCGACACGGAGACAAAAGTGCTCCTTCGACCGCCGTCTTTTAGAAGAAGGACGTGAGCGAAACCAAGTAAGGATCCACCTTTCCTGCTTTATTTGATTCCTGGCTGCTTTTTTTTTTAACCGCACATCTCAAAGAGGAGTAAAGTGTTTCAATCAGAGGTCGGTTGGAGTAACTTGAGGCCCCCCCACAGGATGAGCTGTTGTGGCGTGACCCCTGAATGACCTGAAGGGGCACTTTCATCTCAAAGTGGCGCCACCAGCGAGGGTGGAGTCGTCCCTCTGGTGTGAAAGGGCCCCAGAAGTACAGTAGATCCCCTGATGTTTCTGGTTGATTATCTCTTCTCTGCCCTCCAACAGGCCGGCAAAGGACTCGAAGCGGCGCTGCGATGGAGAACATCACCGACCGCCACCTCAATGCAACCGTTGTGGGCGACGCCACCCGGACCGTGGCGCTCCTCCTGACCTACACACTTCTGGGGCTTCTCAGCTTCATCTGGGCGTTCGTGGCCAAGTTCGACAGACTCGGGTTTCTGGCCGAGAGCCTCGTCGTCTTCTTCTCGTGCAAGGTGGCCAAGCGCAGGGGAGTCCAGGCGGTCCACGAGTGCCTCTGGGCGCTGCTCCTCGCCGACCTCGTGAACATCGTCACCACGGTCTTTCTCGCAGCTCAGCTCAGCTATTTTTCCTGCAACTACATGTGTGTTCGAACCTTTGGGTTGTTGGTCCTGTCCAAAGGGTTCATGGAGGGTTTACACCTGTTGTGCGCGCTGGAGTGCGTCCTTTTCATGCACAACCCACATCTGGGAACCAAGCTCCAGTTGATCGCCATGTTTGTTGCCTTCTTCCTTGTAGTGTTTATCCCCTTTTATATGTTTTATAGCGTGGTCGCGCTGAGCGGAGAGTCCATTATAAACTCTGCCATGGCTGTGGTCATCATGCTAACGGCCTGCTACAGGGCTACCATCCCCGGGAAGACACCCGTGGTGCTGGGCGCGATGGTCACGTTTTTTTTCGTCTACCTCCCCAAATTTCTCATTCTGCGCCTGAAGGGTCCTTTCGGGAACGGGGACCGCTTGGAGGACAGTTTCATGATTTACGAGAGGTTTCTCTTTTTCATGAACTTCCAACTGGTCCTGGACGGGTTCCTGTGTTTCTGCGTTCTGAAGCTACCCGTCGAGGAGCATCAGCAAAGTGCAGACTCGGAAACATGAGCAAAAGCTTCCGGAACCGAGCCTCATTTGGTCTGATTCAGTTTGGACCTTGCCTTTTCTCTGTCATTCATTGCTTTGGTCTTTCTTTTGAAAGGGCGCCACCTGTTGGTCGCTCCGATCGTTAAAAAAAAGTCAAATCCAGATCTCACCTGTCTACAACGACCCAGTTTGAACAGTTTGTAAATGTGAACGTGAGAACATCCTGAAGAGTCTGTGTGGAGAATCGGCGCTCATGACGCCGCCATATCAGTAATTACTTCATGTCATAAAGATAAGCTTCATTCTCTCAGTGACTTTTGATTCTTTATTTAAAATTGTGTGTTTGCTGCGGAATATGAATGGACGCGATGTGTTGATTTGACATTTGTCCTTATATTTCCAATTTTCAACTTTTCCCCGAGTTCCTCTGTGGTCATCTCCGGAGCTTCCAAACACAATAGTCAGTTTGCAGATTTGGTTTTGGTTTTTTTTAAAAATTTACTTGTGTTTGCATTTGTTTTCTTTCGCCTCCACGTGTTGGGCTTCTGGACGCGCCACATGTAAAAGTCAGGTTTTATTTCTGCGTCTAACCCACAAGAGATGCAAGTGCGAGAGTCTCGAATCATTTAGCATCCAAATGCACCAGCAGGGTGCGTCCTCCGAGACGTTCTCCACATTTTGTTCAGCGCGAGAGCCTGAAGGAAGGAGGCAAGACCTCGAGTCTCAACAGACGATGGACGATGGAAAGATGCTCCTGATCGGTTTGTACCTCCGTCTCATCGGCCGTGACCAAACAGAACTGTAAATAAAATCTCCTGACTAGTTGCACGTTTGTGTTTTATGTTCAGTCTGCCTGATGCTGATGGTTACCGTGGAGATCCGAGCAGGTAATAACGAGCTGGACGACAGAAGCTAGAAGCCAACAGTTAGACCTCATCCTTAGAGCTGTCAAATCTCATCTGTCATTTATAGAAACGAAATCGTTCTTGCTACTCGTTGAAACGATGAGCTGGGACGCCGCCCAGGAGCTCTGCTCACAGCGCGGAGGTGACTTGGCCTCCATATCTGACGAACTGCAGCACAGCATGATCTACAACATGACCAACGACATGAACGTCTCCTTCTGGATCGGCCTCCGCGACGACGTCAACAGCTGGAGATGGTCGCTGAATACCTCCAGTCACTTTGTCCTGCGGTGGGAGCAAAGCGAGCCGGACAACGCCAACTCCTCGGAGCACTGCGCCTCCATCAGCGACATCGGCTCCTGGAGGGACCGCGACTGCTCCGTCCAGATGCCTTTCTTTTGTGACGATGGTATGATGTGTGCAACTGTTGCTGGTCCAGAGACACAGATATTGAGAAGGATGATGCTGATGGGGTAGACGCAATAAGCCCCACCTCACCTCAAGATGATCTTCTGTCTACATTTAGGTGTCCTGGTGAACCTGGAGAAAAGCTGGTCTGAGGCTCTGGCCCACTGCAGGACCCTGTACACGGATCTGTCCGCTGTGTTGCTCTCAACCACCAACCAGATCCTAGCAGACGAACTGAAGGACCGTCATCTCCAGGAGGCCTGGATCGGCCTTTACAGAGACTCCTGGAAGTGGGTTGACAGCACCACCTCTTCCTTCAGGCCCTGGGCCCCGAATGAACCCGATAACAAGAACAACGCGGAGGGCTGCGTGGCGATGTCTGGAGAGCACTGGTACGACAGGACGTGCAACCTCGAAATGAGCGTTCTCTGCCAGCGTACGTATTCGTAAAATAAAATGATGCTAACGTTTGATTTGTGAACCCCCCCAAGCCTGGTGCCTCAGCTCCCCTGGAAAGACAGGTACCCTCATAGGGGTATGAGGGTACTCTCAAGGGTTCACCTGCAGACCCTGACAGGGGTTTGAACTGCAAATTCCCACACCAGAGTCAGCAGCATGAGTCTCTCAGCCACCCAGCTGCTACACAGCTGTTTTATGATATACATAAATGTATGTGAACTCATCCTGAAGGTCATAATATAATCCTACACCGGGGTTGGAACCCGTGACCCTCTGTGCGCTAGTCTGCATCATTAACCACCAAACTATCCTGACAAATAATGTTAACGCGTACGTTTTGTTTGAAAAAGTAGAAAAGGGAAGCGAGCCACCCGAGCCTGCCAACCAGGAGCCACAAGGTACGACTGGTGTTCAGGTAATCTTGGTTTAATTAGTGAAGCGAGGCCAATGAGCGTTAACGTTGATTTGTCCTTGTTTTTTTTAGCGCAGAGTCAGATTTTTTTAAAGACAAAGCTGCGGACCGAGTGTGACCTGACACACCCAGACAGCAGAGCTCATCTTTCACAGCAGGTCTCGCCTTTTCATCCCCACTTTCACACCTTCCAGCGTCGCGAAATGTAACGTTTTCTTGTTTCTGCTTTTAGTACACGGCGGCCCTTCGGCAGAGGGGCTTCAGCGACGTCAACGTGACGATCCGGAATGTGAAGAAACAACCAAATAAATAAAGAACGTTGATATTAGAGGCATCACTTGTCACTGCTGTGCCGGCAGGTTCCACATGTTGTCATGGAGGACCGGGTCATCGAGAAACTGTTGCAACACAAATAGCTTTGCTTTAGGTTTGTTAGTCTCAAGAACCATAAGTGTGTATGCTCACCATTGTTAGTCGATGTTCCACTGAACTGTAACGGTTGTGAGTTTATTCGATGTCAATAAATTGATGTTTAATTCCTGGATATTGTTGGAATTTTTTTTAGAAATAAACATCAAACACGACACGAAACTGCTCAAATCCCATAAGTTGAAGTGTCATTTTGAGCAGAAACATTGAAGTTACAAAGATGCAGGGAAAAAAAGTGTTAGAATGCATTTTTATGTTATTTCAGGCATATTTATCTGATCCAGGCTGAGTTGGGTCGGACTTACTTAATATGTTTCAAAATGCGGTGATCAATGTAAAGATGAAAAATCCGGATGAGAAACTAAAAACCAGCTTAATTTGTCCACAACTTCCTTTCTCTTTCTGAAAAATACGGTTCTTGAAATGTTGGGGTCAATGTGAAATTTCATTTTGACGCCTCCGAATATGAACCTGCTGTTTCTGAGAACGAGACTTGCAGATGTAACAACCAAACTTTAACAGTTATGATTTAAATGATGAAGAAAATATGTGCAAAACAAGAAAAGCTAACAGAAAAAGATAATAACAGGGCAATGAGTGTTTCCCTGTTCATTATCAAAAATGGACAAATCAGACAGCTGGAAATAATCAATGTTCTAATTAGACCCTCAGTGAAGGAAAATATGTGTTTCTGCTTGTATGCAAAGCTGCATTTTCAGTACAATAGCTCACAGTTCTGCTGGCAGCAGAGTCCGTCCTGGACAATCTGGACTTTAAAATGCTAAAACGTGTCAGTAGCGACAGCAAAGTCTTCAACATTTCATCGAAAATTGATGACAAAGAGTGTAAATCACTGACAGAACAAAGACACGTGTGCAAAACCAATTTACCTGACAATGTACGCCGGGTTGTTGTTGCTTAAACTGTTCAACATCGGGGAGAAGAACTGGCAAAACTAAAGAGCGGCCAAGTTCGTCCCCAACTTCCTCTCTTTATCGGTGGCTGTGCGTGAATAAAGTGCACGTTAGATCGTGTCACAGAGTTCGATTCATTCAGCGATGTGCGGCCGGACGGACTCGACGCCACCTGCGCACACTGATGGATCCCCCCGGGAGCCTCACGCACACGCTAGCATGATATTTGCTAAGCTGGACTTTAATGGTGAGCTCTTCAGCTCCGAGGCAGTGAGACACTCCTGAAGAAGACCAAAACATTCCATTCTACTCCGTGCAGTTTGGATTGAGTCTGACAGAAAAGGTTGATATCTGCAAATGTTTCTGAAACAGAAACTCCGACATACAAGAGTGCAAAAACTCAGCTGGAAAAGTGACAAAAACTGTCCCCATCAAAGACAGACGTGTCGCATCAAAGACCTGTCGGAGTCAAACATGTAGGCGTTCCCACGAGTCAGCAGTTTCACACCTTTGGGTACGACCCTGCTGTTCCTGGGAACATTTGAGGGATCGGAATCAAAGCAGAAAAAAGGAAAAATCCAAACGGCGGGAGATCAAAATCAAACACGCAATGAAGGAACGCATCATATAACATGTTCACACTTGCAAAGCTCCAGTTAGGACTGAAAAGATAAATGGGAGGACAGGGTGACGGTGGTGAGGAGGCCTGGATGTGGGACTTCTCCCAGGACTGTTAGCAACGGAGCATCAAGAGAAGCTCCACGATTGTCCTTCATTCATCTCCCATCCAGAGATCTACCAGTCAATGTGCAAATAGGAGCTTAACTTTGACAAATAAAAAAATGCAAATACGAAGAAAATGTGGTAAATTTAAGGTGCAAATGAAGAAAAGTTCCCAGATTTGAACCTCGGCTCTGGACTGGCTTTCGGTCAGAAAAATAAGGAAAAAAGAGCAACTCCAAACCTCCAAAACAGGAAACAACAAACAGGAAACCGTTTTAAATGTGTTAAAACTTTACCAAGTTTGGTGTGACTTCCCCATCACTGGTGTTTAAAAGGCTGCTGGTGTCCTCAGCAGAACTGGACTCTTCAGACTTCCAGCTGAGACGTAAGCTTCAAGTTCGTCCTCGCAGAGGAAGACGAGGGACGTCTTCAGCACCAACTCTGTTTAACGACGTTTTTCTTTTTCCACAGGCCAGAAAAATGAACTTTGCTCTCGTCACCATCGTCACCATCTTCCTCCTCGTGCACGAGGGGAAAGGACAGTTTTACAGGGCCGAGCGCGACGATGTGAACCTTCAGCCCTGTCAGGACACAAGCAGTCAAAGCGATTACAATGTGTTTGTCCAGGACACATTCTAAAGGAAATCTTTGACAGGACGGATAAGCAACAATGGAGCAGGTACCAGTGAAAGGCAGCAACTTCTTGGCCTAAAGAGTTTGTATTTGTTGATTTGCTAAAGTGTAAAGATTTCTCATTAGTGACGATTTTGTGGAGTAACGATAAGACTTGACGTCTCATCGCAGCCGTCTGAGCCACCATGTGGCAGAACTGTCCCTCACGTTTCTGGAATAAACTATGTGTGAAACGTTAGCATCAGATTAAGAATAAGACGTTGTGTCTGGTTCCAGATACCTGGAGGAGAAAAACCTGTGTGGGAGAACTCCCGTTCAGTCCTTCATCGACGCCGATGAGAATCAAGTCAGAGAAGTTTGTCGCACTTCTGGCAAACGCGTGGTGAACGGTGGGAACCTGTGCATCAGCACCTCAGATATGAAAGTGTATGAAGTCCAGTCAAAAAAAACAAGCGGGAAATGCGATGTAACAAAAGTGACCGGGAGCAAGCACAACGTAGTTCTAGCCTGTAACAAAGTGAGCAACAGGTGTCTCCCTGTTCATTATGAAAAATGGAGAAATCAGGAACCTGAAAATGTGAATTGTTCCTAAATTACACCCCCAAAGAGTGAAAACGTCTTCTTGGGTGTTTACGCTCACATGCAACGCTGCATTTGAGACTGATGGCAACAACAGGGAGCTGTGGTGCTGCTAGCAGAGGTCGTGCTATGTTAGCATCATCTTGTCTTGTTAGAATTGTGCTCTATTTGTGCTTATTTTGCTTTTGCTCACTGTCATAAATAAACTCATTTTCTGCATCCATTCAATGTGCAACTACAACTAAGTTTCATTTCTCTTCAAACATCATTGGGTCAACGTGGGTTTCAGTAGGAAAAGCAAGTAGAAACCTTTGAATCATCGGCAAACTGGAGAAAATGGGGGTGGGGGGGGTGTCAAGGTTAGCTTAGAAGTTAGCTTCTTTGCTCTCCTTTTTCTGAGTGTTTCACGTAGCCAGAAAAGAAACAGCAAACCTGGCTTTCCGGCTTTCTGAGAACTCCACGGGAATCTTTTTGATGCCATGTATCCAAGAGAAGCGTGTAGCTTACCTGTGATATAGATGATTATCAGGTACACAAAGATCTGGATGTTGGCAACAAGCAGCCAAAAAGGGTGAAAGCTGAATGTACATATGGACACCACAAATTCATCACAGAGAGGGAGCAACAATTGTCTTTAGATGATTGGTGCAGCAAAGATGTGCTAAATGATGCGACTTGTACATCTTTTTAGTGCGTTCAAGCACAAATTGTATATTGGTACTGGTGGAGAGAAAACAGGAGGAAGTGAAGTGGGTATCCACTGAGATAGGCGAATCTCTAATATCAAGTTTTGGGCCAAAACGGCCCGACGCATTGGTTCTTGTTATGGATATAATCTAAGAACATGGAGGGATTGTGATCTGGCTGTGATGTTGAGCCGCAGCATTGCCAGGTTCTCCTTTCTTAATGGTGCTAGAATTGCACCATTGGCTCACCTACTTGCCTAAATATGTGATCGCGGCTTTAGCTAACGCACATTTTTCAAGGGTCGTGGTCAGCGAAGCTTCCTGCAGACACTACAACACGGTTGGCATGCAGTCTGCAAAATAAGTGACCTCATCATCCAACTGTACCTCACCGTTCGCTACTTTAACAAGAACCAACGACCCTGCCAACGACCCTGCCCACGACCCTGCCCACGACCCTGCCAACGACCCTGCCAACGACCCTGCCCACGACCCTGCCAACGACCCTGCCCACGACCCTGCCAACGACCCTGCCAACGACCCTGCCCACGACCCTGCCAACGACCCTGCCCACGACCCTGCCAACGACCCTGCCCACGACCCTGCCAACGACCCTGCCAACGACCCTGCCAACGACCCTGCCCACGACCCTGCCAACGACCCTGCCAACGACCCTGCCAACGACCCTGCCCACGACCCTGCCAACGACCCTGCCCACGACCCTGCCAACGACCCTGCCAACGACCCTGCCCACGACCCTGCCCACGACCCTGCCCACGACCCTGCCAACGACCCTGCCAACGACCCTGCCAACGACCCTGCCCATGACCCTGCCCATGAAAAGTAGTACAGAATTTCTCCAATTCCCTGACTCTCACTCTAGTTCTAAGAAATCACATTGGGTTGTTTTAGGGCAGCGAGTTTCAGCACATTAATGTCAGCGGACATCAGAAAGATGGGTTGATGTCAACTCTTCCAAGAAAAGAAGGCCTCACAGTTTAATGTTTTGTTTTATTTTAAAAAACAGATTTTTATTATTGACAGAGTGAAACTTCAAGAAGATGGTGACCAAGGAGCCAGTCTGATGTTAATAAGAAATAAATGAATATAGATAATTTGTTACTGGGATGTTTGAGACAAAACTTGTGGTGCATTTTTATGAAATATGATTTTAAAGATGTGTATCAAACATTTCTTAAACCACACATCACTATAAGCATTATTAGTGAGTATTACGAGTATCACTGCTCACTCTTGGTCTCTTTCAGTAAAGTAATCAATTTGTGTTTTGAAAGGATTCAAGACATCTGTGAGTCACCACTTGGTCAGATGTGTGACAAGAGTGATCATTTCGACGCCTTTGAGCGAGGCCAGCCGATACGTGAGAACATTTCAACTGGTGGTATTTGTGGTATTTATCTAGTTACGTCTGTAAGTTAGAGAAACAGCAACGACAGACCAGCGGCTCCATCTGCTTCCTCCCTCACTGACAGCATCTAAGGTGACATCTGATGTGTCTTCTTGTATATGCTATGATTTGAGAACCAAAAATACCCATTCTACTATGAAAATGAAGACTTTTGTCTGGTCTTCACATGTTCAAAGAGCTGTTGTAGTGCTACAATCTGGTATTGAAGTGGACGGTTAGGGTTGAGCATTTAGTTGGGAGGTTAAAGTCCTCACAAAGATAGAAGATAGAAGGATGTGTGTGCTCATGTAGGTTTTGAGAATAGTATACAAGAACCTTCTCAGTTAGAATCTGTATCTTCATTGCTTTTTTAAGATGAATTTAACAGTCGGAGATCTTAAAAGATTTCTTTACTTTTACTTTACTGTTCATTATCAAAAATGGACAAATCAGAAAGCTGGAAAGGTGAATTGTTCTAATAACCCTCAGTGAAGGAAAATATGTGTTTCTGCTTGTATGCAAAGCTGCATTTTCAGTACAATAGCTCACAGTTCTGCTGGCAGCAGAGTCCGTCCTGGACAATCTGGACATTAAAATGCTAAAATGTGTCAGTAGCGACAGCAAAGTCTTCAACATTTCATCGAAAATTGATGACAAAGAGTGTAAATCACTGACAGATCAAAGACACGTGTGCAAAACCAATTTACCTGACAATGTACTGCATCAAATTATACTTGTGCACAATGTAAGTTTGTTCTCATTAAAACCAGTAAAAGAAAGCATTGAGTCATCAATAAAACAGGATTTAAAACAGATTTAGAGAATTTTAGGCACGACTGAACCAAAAAGGCTTCAGAACTCATGAAAAAAATGCTGCGCCAGGTTTTTGTCGCTTAAACTGTTCAACATCGGGGAGAAGAACTGGCAAAACTAAAGAGCGGCCAAGTTCGTCCCCAACTTCCTCTCTTTATCGGTGGCTGTGCGTGAATAAAGTGCACGTTAGATCGTGTCACAGAGTTCGATTCATTCAGCGATGTGCGGCCGGACGGACTCGAC
The DNA here is from genome assembly GCF_901000725.2 of Takifugu rubripes. Taxonomy (NCBI): domain Eukaryota; kingdom Metazoa; phylum Chordata; class Actinopteri; order Tetraodontiformes; family Tetraodontidae; genus Takifugu; species Takifugu rubripes. Next base: position 14,875,071 of record NC_042292.1, on the reverse strand, counting down.
GCCACCTGCGCACACTGATGGATCCCCCCGGGAGCCTCACGCACATGCTAGCATGATATTTGCTAAGCTGGACTTTAATGGTGAGCTCTTCAGCTCCGAGGCAGTGAGACACTCCTGAAGAAGACCAAAACATTCCATTCTACTCCGTGCAGTTTGGATTGAGTCTGACAGAAAAGGTTGATATCTGCAAATGTTTCTGAAACAGAAACTCCGACATACAAGAGTGCAAAAACTCAGCTGGAAAAGTGACAAAAACTGTCCCCATCAAAGACAGACGTGTCGCATCAAAGACCTGTCGGAGTCAAACATGAGGCGTTCCCACGAGTCAGCAGTTTCACACCTTTGGGTACGACCCTGCTGTTCCTGGGAACATTTGAGGGATCGGAATCAAAGCAGAAAAAAGGAAAAATCAAAACGGCGGGAGATCAAAATCAAACACGCAATGAAGGAACGCATCATATAACATGTTCACACTTGCAAAGCTCCAGTTAGGACTGAAAAGATAAATGGGAGGACAGGGTGACGGTGGTGAGGAGGCCTGGATGTGGGACTTCTCCCAGGACTGTTAGCAACGGAGCATCAAGAGAAGCTCCACGATTGTCCTTCATTCATACCCCATCCAGAGATCTACCAGTCAATGTGCAAATAGGAGCTTAACTTTGACAAATAAAAAAATGCAAATACGAAGAAAATGTGGTAAATTTAAGGTGCAAATGAAGAAAAGTTCCCAGATTTGAATGTCGGCTCTGGACTGGCTTTCGGTCAGAAAAATAAGGGAAAAAGAGCAACTCCAAACCTCCAAAACAGGAAACGACAAACAGGAAACCGTTTTAAATGTGTTGAAACTTTACCAAGTTTGGTGTAACTTCCTCATCACTGGTGTTTAAAAGGCTGCTGGTGTCCTCAGCAGAACTGGACTCTTCAGACTTCCAGCTGAGACGTAAGCTTCAAGTTCGTCCTCGCAGAGGAAGACGAGGGACGTCGTCAGCACCAACTCTGTTTAACGACGTTTTTCTTTTTCCACAGGCCGGAAAAATGAACTTTGCTCTCGTCACCATCGTCACCATCTTTGTCCTCGTGCACGAGGGGAAAGGACAGTTTTCCAGGGCCGAGCGCGACGACGTGAAGGTTCCCTGTCAGGACAAAAGCAGTCAACACAATTACGATGAGTTTGTCCAGAGACACGTTCTAAAGGAAATCTTTGACAGGACGGATAAGCAACAATGGAGCAGGTACCAGTGAAAGGCAGCAACTTCTTGGCCGAAAAGAGTTTGTATTTGTTGATTTGCTAAAGTGTAAAGATTTCTCATGAGTGACGATTTTGTGGAGTAACGATAAGACTTGACGTCTCATCGCAGCCGTCTGAGCCACCATGTGGCAGAACTGTCCCTCACGTTTCTGGAATAAACTATGTGTGAAACGTTAGCATCAGATTAAGAATAAGACGTTGTGTCTGGTTCCAGATACCTGCAGAAGAAAAACCTGTGTGGGAGAACTCCCGTTCAGTCCTTCATCGACGCCGATGAGAATCAAGTCAGTCAAGTTTGTCGCACTTCTGGCAAACGCGTGGTGAACGGTGGGAACCTGTGCATCAGCACCTCAAATATGAAAGTGTATGACGTCGAGTCACAAAAAACAAGCAAGAAATGCTCTGTAACAAAAGTGACCGGGAGCAAGCACAAAGTAGTTCTAGCCTGTAACAAAGTGAGCAACAGGTGTCTCCCTGTTCATTATGAAAAATGGAGAAATCAGGAACCTGAAAATAAGAGATGTTCCTAAATTACACCCCCAAAGAGTGAAAACGTCTTCTTTACGCTCACATGCAACGCTGCATTTGAGACTGATGGCAACAACAGGGAGCTGTGGTGCTGCTAGCAGAGGTCGTGCTTTGTTAGCATCATCTTGTCTTGTTAGAATTGTGCTCTATTTGTGCTTCTTTTGCTTTTGCTCACTGTCATAAATAAACTCATTTTCTGCATCCATTCAATGTGCAACTACATCTGAAGCTAAAAATAGAGTGAAAAGTTTCATTTCTCTTCAAACATCATTGGGTCAACGTGGGTTTCAGTAGGAAAAGCAAGTAGAAACCTTTGAATCATCGGCAAACTGGAGAAAATGGGGGTGGTGGTGGGGGGGGGGGGGGGTGTCAAGGTTAGCTTAGAAGTTAGCTTCTTTGCTCTCCTTTTTCTGAGTGTTTCACATAGCCAGAAAAGAAACAGCAAACCTGGCTTTCCGGCTTTATGAGAACTCCACGGGAATCTTTTTGATGCCATGTATCCAAGAGAAGTGTGTAGCTTACCTGTGATATAGATGATTATCAGGTACACAAAGATCTGGATGTTGCCAACAAGCAGCCAAAAAGGGTGAAAGCTGAATGTACATATGGACACCACAAATTCATCACAGGGAGGGAGCAACAATTGTCTTTAGATGATTGGTGCAGCAAAGATGTGCTAAATGATGCGACTTTTACATCTTTTTTAGTGCGTTCAAGCACAAATTGTATATCGGTACTGGTGGAGAGAAAACAGGAGGAAGTGAAGTGGTTATTCACTGAGATAGGCGAATCTCTAATATCAAGTTTTGGGCCAAAACGGCCCGACGCATTGGTTCTTGTTATGGATATAATCTAAGAACATGGAGGGATTGTGATCTGGCTGTGATGTTGAGCCGCAGCATTGCCAGGTTCTCCTTTCTTAATGGTGCTAGAATTGCACCATTGGCTCACCTACTTGCCTAAATATGTGATCGCGGCTTTAGCTAACGCACATTTTTCAAGGGTCGTGGTCAGCGAAGCTTCCTGCAGACACTACAACACAGTGGGCATGCAGTCTGCAAAATAAGTGACCTCATCATCCAACTGTACCTCACCGTTCGCTACTTTAACAAGAACCAACGACCCTGCCAACGACTCTGCCAACGACCCTGCCCACGACCCTGCCCACGACCCTGCCAACGACCCTGCCAACGACCCTGCCCACGACCCTGCCCACGACCCTGCCAACGACCCTGCCAACGACCCTGCCAACGACCCTGCCAACGACCCTGCCCACGACCCTGCCAACGACCCTGCCCACGACCCTGCCCACGACCCTGCCAACGACCTTGCCAACGACCCTGCCCACGACCTTGCCAACGACCCTGCCCACGACCCTGCCCACGAGCCTGCCCACGACCCTGCCAACGACCCTGCCCACGACCCTGCCCACGACCCTGCCCACGACCCTGCCAACGACCCTGCCAACGACCTTGCCAACGACCCTGCCAACGACCCTGCCCACGACCCTGCCAACGACCCTGCCCATGACCCTGCCAACGACCCCGCCAACGACCCCGCCAACGACCCTGCCCATGACCCTGCCAACAACCCTGCCAACGACCCTGCCCACGACCCTGCCCATGACCCTGCCCATGACCCTGCCAACGACCCTGCCAACGACCCCGCCAACGACCCTGCCCATGACCCTGCCAACGACCCTGCCCATGACCCTGCCAACGACCCTGCCCATGACCCTGCCAACGACCCTGCCCACGACCCTGCCCATGACCCTGCCAACGACGCCAACGGTCCACAAGGGCTCTATATTCAAACTCTGTCCCCAGCGAGTTCAGAACTGAAGAAGCCTTCTGGTTAGAAGGCGAAACGTCTTCAAGAGAAGAAAAACAGTCCAATTGACAAAAGTGGACAAAAGTAGTACAGAATTTCTCCAATTCCCTGACTCTCACTCTAGTTCTAAGAAATCACATTGGGTTGTTTTAGGGTAGCGAGTTTCAGCACATTAATGTCAGCGGACATCAGAAAGATGGGTTGATGTCAACTCTTCCAAGAAAAGAAGGCCTCACAGTTTAATGTTTTGTTTTGTTTTATTTTAAAAAACAGATTTTTATTATCGACAGAGTGAAACTTCAAGAAGATGGTGACCAAGGAGCCAGTCTGATGTTAATAAGCAATAAATGAATATAGATCATTTGTTCCTGGGATGTTTGAGACAAAACTTGTGGTGCATTTTTATGAAATATGATTTTAAAGATGTGTATCAAACATTTCTTAAACCACACATCACTATAAACATTATTAGTGAGTATTACGAGTATCACTGCTCACTCTTGGTCTCTTTCAGTAAAGTAACCAATTTGTGTTTTGAAAGGATTCAAGACATCTGTGAGTCACCACTGGGTCAGATGTGTGACAAGAGTGATCATTTCGACGCCTTTGAGCGAGGCCAGCCGATACGTGAGAACATTTCAACTGGTGGTATTTGTGGTATTTATCTAGTTACGTCTGTAAGTTAGAGAAACAGCAACAGACCAGCGGCTCCATCTGCTTCCTCCCTCACTGACAGCATCTAAGGTGACATCTGATGTGTCTTCTTGTATATGCTATGATTTGAGAACCAAAAATACCCATTCTACTATGAAAATGAAGACTTTTGTCTGGTCTTCACATGTTCAAAGAGCTGTTGTAGTGCTACAATCTGGTATTGAAGTGGACGGTTAGGGTTGAGCATTTAGTTGGGAGGTTAAAGTCCTCACAAAGATAGAAGATAGAAGGATGTGTGTGCTCATGTAGGTTTTGAGAATAGTATACAAGAACCTTCTCAGTTAGAATCTGTATCTTCATTGCTTTTTTAAGATGAATTCGGAGACAGTCGGAGATCTTAAAAGTTCAAACTATCATTTTGATGCATGTCAGTGTGGGACCAGAATTAAAATAATAATAAGCTAAATTACTTATAAAAGTTGTTAGCTATGAGGCTTAAATACAGAAAACCGAGCATTACTGTGGGAAGGGTAAAAAAAATAAAATAAAAACCAAAAAAACCCCAAGGGAAATATCACCTAAAAAGGTATTAAAACAGCGGGTTGTGGTTTGAACTCTACCTCCCCAACTATAAAAGGTCGCTGTTTTTCTCAGCACATCAGTTTCACAGACGTGCCGTATCCCTCCTCATCCGTGAGGGAAAGGGCAGCGTTTCCTGGGCGGATCCTGGCGTCACCAACCCTCAGCCCTGCCAGCAGGAGAACCGTGGAGATAAATACCAGCAGTTTGTCAACAGGCACATTCTCAATAAGGACTTTAACGGAGACGATGTCAGAAAATGGAAGAGGTAACAGTTGAAATGAGGTTAGTTCCTTTAATGCCGTAAGTTGCAATAACTCTGCGTCTGGTTACAGCTACCTGGTAAAGAAAGGCCTGTGTGGCAGGGTTCCGGTGCAGTCCTTCATCCAGGCCACTGAGGCTCAAGTCGTCCAAGTTTGTGGCACTGCTGGCAGCCGGGTGGTGGGCGGTGGCAACCTGTGCATCAGCAAGTCAGAAATGAAAATATACGATGTTGTGTCAGAATGCTCTGTCAAAAATGTGAGCGTGCGTCGTCACAAAGTAGTTCTGGCCTGTGAGAAAGTAGGTAACAAGCGCCTCCCTGTTCATTATGAAAAATTTAAGAGTCAAACAGCAGGAGATAAAAACTGTAGCAACAATCGACCCATCAATTAATGAAAACATCTTATTAGGCGTTTCTGCTCGCAGGCAAAGCTAGAATACTGGTAGCAGAGTTCCAGAATTATTATGTTAGAATCATCTTGTCTTGTTAGAACTGCGCTGTATACGTGCTTATTTCGCCTTTTGCAGTTAAATAAACACATTTCCTGCACCCGTTCAATGTGTAACTATTTCTAGAGGTAAATACGATGAAATATGGGAAGTGTCAGCGGGGACACACAGAAAATCCCCTTCTCTGAAAAGATACTAAAGTGTACTTAAGACTGTCCGGTGAATGTAGGTTTATTCTTATTGAAAAACAGTACAAGTGTTTGTCACGGGTAGAAAATATTGAATCATCAGCAAAATGGAGAAAACAGCAGCGGACAAACCGCAGTCTGTGAGGACAGACGGAAAAGGGACGTTAGCTTCTTCGCTCACATTCGCCTCCCAGCTGTGAGGTGAAATATTATATATCTGTTACAATCCTCTGCTTTGGAATTCTGCAGATAAAAGTGTCTCCTGCTGGGTGGTGAGATTTGTCCCTTACAGGAAACCATACAGGAAGTAGACAGAGCCTGCCTCAAGGGTTACAAAATCAAGGTTTAACCACAGCTGGCTAAATTATCCATAAGTGTATGATAGCAGTGAACATTTATTCGTCGTCTTCATCATTATCGTCGTCGTCATCATCATCGTCGTCTTCGTCATCATCGTCGTCGTCGTCATCATCATCGTCGTCTTCGTCATCATCGTCGTCGTCGTCATCATCGTCGTCGTCATCATCGTCGTCGTCATCATCATCGTCGTCGTCATCATCGTCGTCATCATCATCATCGTCGTCGTCATCATCATCATCATCATCATCATCATCATCATCATCATCATCGTCGTCGTCACCATCTTCCTCGTCGTCATCATCAGGGTCAATCTTTCCGGACAGCACGTCCTCGATCCACTGCTCCAGCTCGTCGGCGGTGGGCATGTCCTCGTCATCGTCCATTTCCATCCAGACGCTGTCGGCCTGCGCCAACACATCCACACAACCAAAAGTTCAAGCTCTGACAAACCAAAACCAATGAGAAGATTGACTTTAGGTGGCTGCAGCTCACATCCTCAACGTCCACCACACCGATCTGAGGAGAGGAAAGGTCGATGCGGAAGGTCTTCTCCCAGTACGGCACCAGCTACAAGAGATGGGGGGAAGGTAAAGACGGCTGGGTTTCTATGACCTCCTCATGATAAATATGGATGAAGGTTACCAGGGGAAACTCGTCAGGGTCGATCCAGATGATGCTGAGGTTGGGGTTGTTGGTGTTCTCCTGCGCCACCTCCTTCAGGATTTCCAGGAACTCATAACCGTCTGAGTGAGCGTACAGGAGAACGGGTCAGATAAATGAGCTGGCCATTACGCAAGATCAAATCCTGAGTCCCAAACCTGGGTCGTCCTCCTCGGCGAAGGCGACGATGTGCTCTCCGTCGATGTCGTCCTCCTGTGGAAACGCAAAGACGCTGAGAATGTCAGGGTTTGCCAATGTAAACAAATATTATCAGAGAGTTTCTCTTACCCAAATCTCATACATGCTGTGAGGGTGAAGCTTCCTCAGAGTGGGCCTGGAACGTTTAAAACAACAGAAGAAGAATCAGGATTGGTGCTGCCAACAACCCATCTGATGATTGGTTAAACACCAGTGTCTGGCTGTGGTTTTCATGGTTTTTTATTGTTCCATTTTGGGGTCTTTAAGCCATTTTTGGTGTTGACATGAGGGAGGAATTTCCAAGCCTGAGCAGGATTAAGAAGGCAGGCAGTAAATTCCACTGTTCACCTTATTACTGTGTTAATCTGACTACAGGAAATCCGATTTAGTAGGATTTCAGTCAGATTAACACAGTTTAATAAATCAAGGTTAACTTGGATTAGCTGTTTTTTACTTTTTTAAATCAGGCAGAGCTACTGAATCTCTTCCAGGAAGGAGAAGCTCTAAACTTCCCTTAATTCAAAGAATGAACACAGTACACCTCTTCTACATATCTAATCCAGTTTAAATTGTAATTTAGTTTTATTTTATCACTCGAATGTGTAAAAGAGAATTCTTTTGCCAAATCCAACGGTGAATTTGAACTTCTGTGGTCTGAATCTTGTTAAAACCATTAGCTGACCTGTCGTGCTGTTCGATATACTCGACGAGCTCAGACTCGATATAAGGTTTCCCCGGAATGGTGACGGGCTCCTCCATGAACGGCTCGTAAAAGTCGACCTCGTTCATCTTTAGCTTCAGTTTCTTCGCAATCTGAAATAACAGGATGAGAAAAGAAACATGGGAAAAAATAGGCTGACTTTTCCTACGCTCACTGTCGTCCAAAATCAATATTAGAATTTAACAAATTGCATTGACGTTTTTTTAAACCTTTGGGTCAAACGTGGCAAAGAACTTAATGAAGGGGTGAAACTCCTCTGCGGCATCGTCGTACTCGATAAAGTCTGAGTAATAAAGGAGAAAAATCATTAAAGAAAACAAACAGAACAAATGAGCCTGAAGTGGAGCCTTGAACCTACGGGGAGATTTCTCGCTCTTGAAATAGCCCACCAGCTTGATGACATCATCCATGTTGTGGAAGCCCTTCAGCTCGCGCTCGTTGTCGATGATCTCCACGGGCTCTTCGATGACCTACGAACCGGGATCGAGACTCACGTGAGCACCACAACCTCACCGCTCACACATGCTGCTGACATCACACAGGCGTCTTACATCATAGAGGAACTCCACCAGGGTGTCGGCGGCCAGCTCGCCATCGTACTCGATGATCTCGTTATCGGCAAAGATGTAAATACTCTCCACCTCATCCAGACCTGATGAGAAAATGAGAGTTTGTTTATGATTTTGAGGGTTGTAACATATGCTTCATACAGGAAGCCAAAGAGGATGCATGTGTGAATAGGCTAAAGTTTAGCCTATTCACACATGCATCCTCGGGAACTCATTTTCGGGTTTAAACATTTTCTGCATTTACAAATGTCACTCACCTGGATTTAATATTAAAGAGCCAACATGCGAGAATATAGATAAAAGTCCAATCTGATTAAATCCTGATAGTCCACAGATAACAGTTTTCAGCACCGACAGTCGACGTCTTCAAACACTAGAGAGCAGAATTGTAACATGAACTTTTCCTCAGGCGGCTGAAAAAAATCTGATTTTCGGTCCTGGTTTCAGGCGAGTTCATCAGCAATCACTATGGTTAGAAATGGACTGTTTCAAAATGCGGTTTTTAGAACTGCAAGATTTGCCAACATGAGCTTTTCACGCATTGCTGCCAGTTAGTTTCTTCTTTGTTTGCTATCAACTGGGTTTTTTCTGGGGGAAGGGGGATCACAAGCAAAGTTGCAGTTCTGTTATAAACTAGAAATCAAACCACATTAATATACCGTATTTTGGCGACCGTAAGGCGCACTTAAACGTCTTAAATTTTCTCCAAAATGGACGGGGCGCTTTATAGTGCGGTGCGCCTTATGTGTGCACCGAGTTCCAAAATCTGTAAATGCTTTTCAGCTTTCGCAAAAGCCATTTCAGATTCATTTTGTTCATTTCGGACACAGAAGATGATGTATGTGAGTGCATTGCTAAATACACACTAGCATGCATGTTTTAAGATAGCGTACTGGTATGTTTTGCCCTATAATCCGGTGCGCCTTATGTTTGTGTTAAATACAGAAATAGCACACATAACTGAGACTGCACCTTTTAATATGGTGCACCTTATGGTCCTGAAAATACGGTACATGTATGTGTGTATATATCATATATGTTATAGCAATTTCTTGGCTGACCACAAAGTGGTGGGTGCAAATGTTGCAAGGTTCCTGTGACCTGTATTCTACAATGGCCATATAGTAGAGATTTTGTTAGACACCTGAGAATACCTGTAGGCAACCTTACGAAGTAAATCAGGTTGATTGAATTGAGGAATTAGCTTTGTGGATAAGGCTTCTCAGCTGCAACATACATTCAAATAATGCTGAATTAAACTTAATTGTCTTGCACATCAAATGTTCGAATAGTGGGAAAAAAAATAGAAAGCACATAACTTTCAGGGGAACTCGGCAGGAGTTTTCAGGGCCATGTATCTACCAGACAAGCCTCTACCAAAAACACTTACCCAGTTTCTTGGCAACCGCAGAGTCTTTCTTCTCATCCACAAGCCCAAAGCCGATGTCTTCATCATCCAGATCTTCCAGGACCTGGGCTGCAAGCTGCGAAAAGTAGGGAGAGAGAAAATTGAAGAGAGACAACGTGATATTCGATAAACCAGGGCCGATTCTTCCTGGACGCCCGACCTCAAGGCCTTTCCTACACACGTACTTCCCATTTGTTTAACCAAACCACTGAGGTGTGTCATATTTCAGAGCCTCAAAACTGTGGATCGCTGCCTTGCACTTTCTAAATTGGAGAGAAACTGAAGCCAACAATTGACAGTCCTTGTAGCTGCAGCAAGACCGGCGTGGACAGCGAGGCTCCGCGAAGAACAAGAGCGGCAGAACATGAGCCAAAATATACTGAGGCCTTCAACAGGTGGGACAGAGAGGAGTTCACAGTTTGTAAAGTGGAAGTGGTTTGGACACACTTTGGTTTACAAGGCACACTTGTAAACCGTTGCTGTCTAAAATACTAATACCCCTCGCCATTTTCACTGTGTTGTGCTCAACATTTGCGACAGGATTAAAGTCAATTTAATTTATGAAAGTGACTTGCAAAGCAGCATTGTGAGTTAAAAGTGCACAAATTGAAGCACATTCAATAATTATACATTCTGTCTTGAGTCGTGATCTTGTTAGTTGGTGAAGTCCAAACATGCCGAGCTGGTTGGAAATGTTGGCAGCTTTATTGACAGGATAAGAGCGTAACCACATAATGAGGAGCCGGCAGCTGACTGCTGTGAGGACTCAACTCATTGCTTTTCCAATCACTGCAATTAGGCCTACTGACAGAAGTAATTAAGGCCCACAAAGTAATCGTGGTGAACTAAAGAGTGACTCGGAGTCTAGGTGACAGGGCAACATGATGACTTTGGGGTCAACCAAATTTGATATCCGGGATTTGTGTTTAATTAATTTAGTTAGTAAAAATTGTCTGCAACTGTTCTTAAAACCATACGTATGGTAACAGATATATTTGTCTGATTGGCCCTCCCTATGTTTACATTTACACTTACGTAAAGTTTCATATGGCACAAAAAGTAGCACATTAAAAATACAGTATATGTAGGAAATATGAAAAATGTACAAAAAGAGAGGAACTTGTGGTTTTTTCCCGTTTTTTCCCGGCAACACTAATTCTGTTTTAGTGTTGCCGTTACGTTTGTAGATGGAGCCGTCCTCTGGACCCAGGTTTCATTCATTCATCTTGAGCTGCAACTCCCCCAAATGTGCCGTTTAAATGCTTCCAATTGTCTTATCTAAATTGCTTTTGTTTGCCTTGCAGAAGGGAGAAGATGAGTTCGGCAAAATCGACGCCATCGTAGTGTCTGTGGGAGTGGATGAGGAGATCGTGTACGCCAAATCGACAGCCATTCAGGTGCACAACCAGGCCGCCAAGTGTGGACTTTAACCTGCATTCCTGCATGAGTGTCAGCAGAAAGAAATGGTGAATTTCCCCTCATTATTACTGTTTTGCAGACGTGGCTGTTTGGCTACGAGTTGACGGACACCATCATGGTGTTCTGTGACACCAAAATATTCTTCCTCGCCAGCAAGAAGAAGGTGGATTTCCTCAAACAGGTGGCCATAACGAAAGGCAATGAGAATGCCAACAGCGTCCCACCCATCACACTGCTGACCAGAGAGAAGGTAATCTCATATAAATGCAGCCTGTTTCATGTCATTTAAGTGTGTGGTTTTTTTTTTAATTCAACTTCTGAGAACTACTCTTAAACAACGGACGTCCTTAACGTCTCTTTTCCTGGGATAATCATTAATTCTGCAGCTCAACAGGATGATGTGGAATTAAAACTGTGTGTTTGTGCTGTTGGTTTGTGTCAGAATGAAAGCAACAAAGCCAACTTTGACAAGATGATCGAGGCGATCAAGAACAGCAAAGACGGAAAAACTGTGGGAGTGTTCAGCAAGGACAAATTCCCGGGAGAGTACATGAAGAGCTGGAACGACGCCCTCAACTCTGAAGGCCTGGAGAAGGTACAACCCAATCCATCCCTCCACATCACATGACCAGTCGGTGTCTGCTGGTTTACCCTCTTTTCCCTTTGCCGCGTACGTGCAGGTGGACATCAGCGCCGTGGTCGCGTACACAATGGCGGTGAAGGAAGATGGCGAGCTGAGCATGATGAAGAAGGCGGCGGCCATCACCAGCGAAGTGTACTCCAAGTTCTTCAAGGAGCGAGTCATGGAGATCGTTGACGCCGATGAGGTGAGGAGGGGAAGCGGCTGTAAACCGACGAGGAGGGCGATGTGTCCAAATCATTCCCGTTTGTAATTTACCTTCATTTTCCTCAAACAGAAAGTTCGTCACAGCAAACTGGCGGAGTCTGTAGAGAAGGCCATCGAGGAGAAGAAGTATCTGGGCGGTGCGGATCCGTCCTCGGTGGAGATGTGCTACCCCCCCATCATCCAGAGCGGAGGCAACTACAGCCTCAAGTTCAGCGTGGTCAGGTAGCCCAACGCAGCGTCCGCAGGGCAGAGAAGGTGCTCGGCGTCCCAGGCAACGTCGACTTTGATCCTTTTAAAATTCTCTTCTCCAGTGATAAGAACCACATGCACTTCGGCGCCATCACCTGCGCCATGGGCATCCGTTACAAGTCGTACTGCTCTAACCTGGTGCGCACCCTCATGGTGGACCCCACCCAGGAGATGCAGGACAACTACAACTTTCTGCTGCAGGTGGAGGAGGAGCTGCTCAAACAGCTGAAACACGGTGAGTTCAGGGGCGCCGCAGCAGCGCGGGAAAAGTCAGACGCAGCTCGGTGACCCGTGTTGCCGGGTTGGAACTTTTACTTTCTTACGCAGGTGTGAAAATCTGTGACGCTTACAACACTGCTCTGGACTACGTGAAGAAGGAGAAGGCGGACCTCGTGGCCAAACTGACCAAGAACCTCGGGTAAACCACTTCAAACTCGGGCCTCCAGCTGCTCGGGTGTGCGCTCGTGCACTCACACGTCGTCTCTCCTCTCTTTAGCTTCGCGATGGGAATCGAGTTCAGGGAAGGATCTCTGGTTTTAAACGCTAAAAATCAGTACAGGCTGAAAAAAGGTGAGATTTCTGAGACTTATCTATGCTCCATGTCTGGAGTAAATGCAGATGTTGAACTGTGTGTGTGTGTGTGTGTGTGTGTGTGTGTTCAGGCATGGTGTTGAGCATCAGCTTAGGCTTCGCCGACCTCGTGAATAAAGATGGCAGGAAGGACGAGGACAAGAAGTATGCCCTGTTTATCGGCGACACGGTGATGATCAACGAGGTATCGCACACTTGTCAGTCGTCCAGCGACGACAACGCAAACGTTTCTAAACCGCCGAACGACGTCGAAAGGCTTCATGTCTGAAATGGGATGTTTATGTCGCAGGAAGAACCCGCTGCCATTCTCACACCAGTCAAGAAAAAGATCAAAAATGTGGGGATCTTTTTAAAGGTGGGTCCCTTCCACACAGCTGCTGCCCCCCTGTGGCCAAAACCTGTTAATGCAGCAGAAACACGTCCACGGTCGATGTTGTAGGAAAATGATCATTTCTGACTCCGTCACCCTGGACGTTGTGATAACTGAGTTTAAAAGCGTTTCCTGTCTGTCAGAACGACGACGAGGACGACGAAGAGGAGGATGGAGACGACGCCGAGGAGCTGCTGGGGAAGGGAGCTCGCAGCGCAGCCCTGCTGGCGGACAGAACCAGAGTGAGTGTGGACGTGCACAGATTCCAGGTTAAAACCTGTCGCTGTGTTTGGGTCAGGTTTTTACCGTTAGAAATATGGAAGTGAGTCTTGCGGAGTAGCTGAAGAGGACTGGTGCTCATTGTTAATGTGCCGCCTTCCGAGTGTTAATAACTAAGAGTGTGAATGTTTTTTTTGTACTCTTATCAGCTACTTGGGAAGGTAAGTATTGATTGTTTTTTTTTTGTTTTTAACACAACTGAACTGCTTCAGCTTAATTTCCTTTTTAAAAAAGGGAGAAAGTTAATTCATTTTACATTTGAATGAGTCTTTTTGTGCGTTTTAATTTCCTTCTATCATGTAAGTCCATGTCACACATCCGTATTCTGCATGTATGTTTTAGCTCGTCCCATACTTTCCTTTTCTGGCTTAAAACTCGCACTCCCTCGTTTCCGTGACGCCACTCAGTCGAGTCTGTTGTTAACCGCAGAACGAGATGACGGCGGAGGAGAAGAGGCGAGCCCACCAGAAGGAGCTGGCCAACCACCTGAACGAAGAAGCCAAGCGGCGTCTGACGGAGCAGAAGGGGGAGCAGCAGATCCAGAAGTGAGCGCGCGTTTGGTCGTCTCCGGGGCGACGGAACGTTGGCTTAAACCGCTTGTCTCCGCAGGGCCCGAAAATCAAACGTCTCCTACAAGAACGTCTCCCAGATGCCCAGAGAAAAAGACATCAGAGACATGAAGATCTTCATCGACAAAAAATACGAGACCGTCGTCATGCCCGTCTTCGGGATCGCCACACCATTCCACATCGCCACCATCAAGGTAACGGCACGGCAACGCGGACGCCGGCGCACTGCGCAACAGCCTTTCTGAACGTTCTCCTGGTTCCTCCGCTAGAACATCAGTATGTCCGTAGAAGGAGACTACACCTACCTGAGGATCAACTTCTACGTCCCCGGCAGCTATTTGGGTCGACAGGAAGGAAACATCTTCCCCAACCCAGACGCCACCTTTGTCAAGGAAATGTGAGTGTTCCGTCCAGGGAGCAGAAGTGAGCTTCTCTTCAGCCTCGGCAGCAGCTAATTTTGGAACGCTTTGGTTCTCTGACCAGCACGTATCGGGCGTCCAACCTGAAGACCCCCGGCGACACATCGGTCCCCTCGACCAACCTGCAGAACGCCTTCCGCATCATCAAAGAGGTGCAGAAGCGCTACAAGACCAGGGAGGCGGAGGAGAAGGAAAAGGAGGGCATCGTCAAGCAGGACTCGCTGGTCATCAACCTGAACCGCAGCAACCCCAAGCTCAAAGACCTTTACATCAGACCCAACATCGCGCAGAAGAGGATGCAGGGCTCCCTGGAGGCGCACACCAACGGTGGGAGGGAGGAAATCCGCCCGCTCCGGGACACATCGGCACTTCCACTAACGAGTAACCCTCCCTCCTCCAGGTTTCCGCTTCACGTCGGTCCGCGGCGACAAAGTGGACATTCTTTACAACAACATCAAGCACGCCATCTTCCAGCCGTGTGACGGGGAGATGATCATCGTCCTGCACTTCCACCTCAAGGTAGGTTCATACCTGAGTCTGGATATCTATATAATGATATGTACGCCTGGATGCACGGCCGTAAGTCGTGGGTCGGAAGTAAACGTTGGGTTCTGAAGCCGACAGCGGATGGGACCAGCCCCACCCCTGGAAACGGGACACGTGGCAGCAGAGAGGCGTAAACTCTTCTTCCTTCTCGCCACAGAACGCCATCATGTTCGGGAAGAGACGCCACACAGACGTGCAGTTCTACACCGAGGTGGGCGAGATCACCACCGACCTGGGCAAACACCAGCACATGCACGACCGGGACGACCTGTACGCCGAGCAGATGGAGCGCGAGATGAGGCACAAGCTCAAGTCGGCCTTCAAGAACTTCATCGAGAAGGTGGAGACGCTGACTAAAGAGGAGCTGGAGTTCGAGGTGCCCTTCAGAGACCTGGGGTGAGCAGCTGGCCCGAAAACATGCCGGTCCAGAGAGAAGCCTGAACCGGGCTAGAAGCTGACTGTCTTGGCTTTGTGTGTAGGTTCCAGGGCGCCCCCTACAGGAGCACCTGCCTGCTACAACCCACGTCCAGTTCCCTCGTCAACGTCACCGAGTGGGTGAGTGACCCCAAAGGTCAGAATCGGGTCCGCCGCGCGTGGTTGGCGGCGTAAACGTCATTTGTCCTCGTCTGTCTCCGTCCAGCCGCCGTTTGTCGTCACTCTAGACGAGGTGGAGTTGGTCCACTTTGAGCGCGTGCAGTTCCACCTGAAGAACTTCGACGTGGTCATTGTTTACAAGGATTACAGCAAGAAGGTGACGATGATCAACGCCGTCCCTGTCAACTCGCTGGACCCCATCAAGGAGTGGCTGAAGTAAGCGATCGGCCCGGTGAGCGTAAGGTGCGTCTGGAATAAGACTGATGCTTTTATATGTTCTGTCCTCAGCTCCTGCGACATCAAGTACACAGAAGGAGTCCAGTCCCTCAACTGGACCAAGATCATGAAGACCATTGTCGACGATCCCGAGGGCTTCTTCGAGCAGGGAGGTTGGTCGTTCTTGGACCCGGAGGGCGAGGTGCGGTCATCCTCCCGTCTCGGTTCTGTTCAGAGTGTTTGTGTTGTTAGGCAGTCAGGGTTTTTTTTTTTTTTTTTTTTTTTTTAATCTCAATCTCAGGGAAGTGCGGCAGGGTCGGATTCAGAGTCGGAGATGGAAGACGAGACGTTCAACCCGTCTGCAGATGAGGAGGAGGAGGAGGAGGAAGACAGCGACGAGGACTACGACTCGGAAACGGAAGATTCTGGTAAGATTTCAGAGGTTTCTGTGTGAGGGAATGTTCGCCTTGCGCTGAGCGGCTCCCTGTGCGATGTGCAGCAGATTACAGCGCATCGATTGGCAGCGAGGAGGAGAGCGGGAAAGACTGGGACGAACTGGAGGAAGAAGCCAGGAAAGGTGAGCGCCCGGCTTCCAAACACTCTCGCTTCAGTCAACTGGCCTTGTAATATCCGCCTCTGTCGCCCTCTAGCGGACAGAGAGAGCCACTACGAGGACGAAGAGACCACCTCCAAGAAGAGGAAGGTTCGATCATCAGCACCACCCAGCAAGAAGAAGCGACGGTCCTAAACGTGTCACACACTGCCAAACCTGAACGCCCACCCTCGACCCCACCGGCCCCCTGACTCATACTTCACACACATAATGTGTACATAGAAGTAGAACCCCTTATTTTGGTGTTGGTCAGTGAAGTGTCATGACGAACCAGCAGGACAGTCACTTCATTAGATCCCTCCTCTTCATTCCTTCCTCGCTCCTCCTCTTCTGTTCTCCTTTCTTCTACGGGGTTTTGCGCGTGCGTGTGTGCACGTGTGTTGAAACGGGTTTTTATTGCCAGCACCATTCACTTTCTGTTCAAAAAGAAATTTCGTATCTAGTGGATAATTAGACGCTCTTTCTTCCAAGTGAACCTTTGGATCTCCCGGAACTTGACACCTCCTTTCAGTTTCGTTTCATCGTTTGTAAAATTATGCCGAGATGAAGCCTTTTTCTCAGGGGGGGAGGGGCCGACACGTTCTCCTTTTTTAAACGGGGTTTGTAAACGTGCACACGCGCACGCACGCACGCACGCACGCTCGGCCTGGCACTTGTCACCCTTCGTTTTGTTCATTCTGAGTAGTTGTTGTACTGTTAATTCTGAGAAATCCTGTTTTTGTAATAAAATTCAAAGGAACTGTAGTTGGTTTTCTGTCTGGTTTTGCCTCCGTTTCACAAAAACGGCGGCGTTTCTAGAGACTTGTGAAGAAATACGCACAGTTAATGACAATTTTAGCTGGTCGGTTTTCAAATTAGCCTTCAAGAGATGAATATTAACCCTTCTTAGATACCCTGAAGACTAAATCGCTTTGTAAAACTGCTGGGAAAATGACAAAAACCACTTCTAATGGGGGGAAAAACCCTTTTAGAATAGTGTGACCAGGAAAAGGACAGACATCTTAAAATTATGCCTGAAAAGGAACCGTCCTTAGTTTCTGCTGCTGTCTGAGCTGTAAATCATGTCAAGAATGAAATTCTTTGGCTTCTTCTCAGGAAATGTAACTAACATTCATTATCTGGAGGGGGAGGAGGGGCTCAGAGCAGCCGTGAGTGCAGGTGAGGTCGCCTTGGTGTGAAGGGAAAGGGTGGATCTTTTACTACACACACAGACACACAGACACACACACGGTCAGATGGAGCCACAGTTGTTCCCTGCGGCCTTTTTCCTGGTAATTCCAGGCAATTGTTGGTCAAACGAAGACTGGGAGAGCTTTGCTCTGCTCGTTTGTCGTCATGACCCACCTGTTGATTGCCTGCATTGGTGCCATCGTCTGATTACAACCAATTTCCCTCAGGAGCATTAAAGTCCAAGTCTGAATGCTATCTCACATCGTCAGTTTACGACCGCCTGTATAACGAAACGCTCTTTATATCGTGATAATCTTTCCCATCCTGGCAGCAAACCACACTTCCTGAAAGGGGCAAGATTAACGTGGCCTCGTTCTAAGTTGTGTCGCAGCTTTCAGGAGGAATCGTAAAACGTCTCTATTGCGAGCGGCGGAGGGCGGGACCTTTCCCAGAAACCTGTGCAGTCGTAAACGTGCGACACGGAGACAAAAGTGCTCCTTCGACCGCCGTCTTTTAGAAGAAGGACGTGAGCGAAACCAAGTAAGGATCCACCTTTCCTGCTTTATTTGATTCCTGGCTGCTTTTTTTTTTAACCGCACATCTCAAAGAGGAGTAAAGTGTTTCAATCAGAGGTCGGTTGGAGTAACTTGAGGCCCCCCCACAGGATGAGCTGTTGTGGCGTGACCCCTGAATGACCTGAAGGGGCACTTTCATCTCAAAGTGGCGCCACCAGCGAGGGTGGAGTCGTCCCTCTGGTGTGAAAGGGCCCCAGAAGTACAGGAGATCCCCTGATGTTTCTGGTTGATGATCTCTTCTCTGCCCTCCAACAGGGGCGCTGCGATGGAGAACATCACCGACCGCCACCTCAATGCAACCGTTGTGGGCGACGCCACCCGGACCGTGGCGCTCCTCCTGACCTACACACTTCTGGGGCTTCTCAGCTTCATCTGGGCGTTCGTGGCCAAGTTCGACAGACTCGGGTTTCTGGCCGAGAGCCTCGTCTTCTTCTTCTCGTGCAAGGTGGCCAAGCGCAGGGGAGTCCAGGTGGTCCACGAGTGCCTCTGGGCGCTGCTCCTCGCCGACCTCGTGAACATCGTCACCACGGTCGTTCTCGCAGCTCAGCTCAGCTATTTTTCCTGCAACTACATGTGTGTTCGAACCTTTGGGTTGTTGGTCCTGTCCAAAGGGTTCATGGAGGGTTTACACCTGTTGTGCGCGCTGGAGTGCGTCCTTTTCATGCACAACCCACATCTGGGAACCAAGCTCCAGTTGATCGCCATGTTTGTTGCCTTCTTCCTTGTAGTGTTTATCCCCTTTTATATGTTTTATAGCGCGGTCGCGCTGAGCGGAGAGTCCATTATAAACTCTGGGATGGCTGTGGTCATCATGCTAACGGCCTGCTACAGGGCTACCATCCCCGGGAAGACACCCGTGGTGCTGGTCGCGATGGTCACGTTTTTTTTCGTCTACCTCCCCAAATTTCTCATTCTGCGCCTGAAGGGTCCTTTCGGGAACTGGGACCGCTTGGAGGACAGTTTCATGATTTACGAGAGGTTTCTCTTTTTCATGAACTTCCAACTGGTCCTGGACGGGTTCCTGTGTTTCTGCGTTCTGAAGCTACCCGTCGAGGAGCATCAGCAAAGTGCAGACTCGGAAACATGAGCAAAAGCTTCCGGAACCGAGCCTCATTTGGTCTGATTCAGTTTGGACCTTGCCTTTTCTCTGTCATTCATTGCTTTGGTCTTTCTTTTGAAAGGGCGCCACCTGTTGGTCGCTCCGATCGTTAAAAAAAAGTCAAATCCAGATCTCACCTGTCTACAACGACCCAGTTTGAACAGTTTGTAAATGTGAACGTGAGAACATCCTGAAGAGTCTGTGTGGAGAATCGGCGCTCATGAAGCCGCCATATCAGTAATTACTTCATGTCATAAAGATAAGCTTCATTCTCTCAGTGACTTTTGATTCTTTATTTAAAATTGTGTGTTTGCTGCGGAATATGAATGGACGCGATGTGTTGATTTGACATTTGTCCTTATATTTCCAATTTTCAACTTTTCCCCGAGTTCCTCTGTGGTCATCTCCGGAGCTTCCAAACACAACAGTCAGTTTGCAGATTTGGTTTTGGTTTTTTTTTAAAAATTTACTTGTGTTTGCATTTGTTTTCTTTCGCCTCCACGTGTTGGGCTTCTGGACGCGCCACATGTAAAAGTCAGGTTTTATTTCTGCGTCTAACCCACAAGAGATGCAAGTGCGAGAGTCTCGAATCATTTAGCATCCAAATGCACCAGCAGGGTGCGTCCTCCGAGACGTTCTCCACATTTTGTTCAGCGCGAGAGCCTGAAGGAAGGAGGCAAGACCTCGAGTCTCAACAGACGATGGACGATGGAAAGATGCTCCTGTTGGGTTTGTACCTCCGTCTCATCGGCCGTGACCAAACAGAACTGTAAATAAAATCTCCTGACTAGTTGCACGTTTGTGTTTTATGTTCAGTCTGCCTGATGCTGATGGTTACCGTGGAGATCCGAGCAGGTAATAACGAGCTGGACGACAGAAGCTAGAAGCCAACAGTTAGACCTCATCCTTAGAGCTGTCAAATCTCATCTGTCATTTATAGAAACGAAATCGTTCTTGCTACTCGTTGAAACGATGAGCTGGGACGCCGCCCAGGAGCTCTGCTCACAGCGCGGAGGTGACTTGGCCTCCATATCTGACGAACTGCAGCACAGCATGATCTACAACATGACCAACGACATGAACGTCTCCTTCTGGATCGGCCTCCGCGACGACGTCAACAGCTGGAGATGGTCGCTGAATACCTCCAGTCACTTTGTCCTGCGGTGGGAGCAAAGCGAGCCGGACAACGCCAACTCCTCGGAGCGCTGCGCCTCCATCAGCGACATCGGCTCCTGGAGGGACCGCGACTGCTCCGTCCAGATGCCTTTCTTTTGTGACGATGGTATGATGTGTGCAACTGTTGCTGGTCCAGAGACACAGATATTGAGAAGGATGATGCTGATGGGGTAGACGCAATAAGCCCCACCTCACCTCAAGATGATCTTCTGTCTACATTTAGGTGTCCTGGTGAACCTGGAGAAAAGCTGGTCTGAGGCTCTGGCCCACTGCAGGACCCTGTACACGGATCTGTCCGCTGTGTTGCTCTCAACCACCAACCAGATCCTAGCAGACAAACTGAAGGACCGTCATCTCCAGGAGGCCTGGATCGGCCTTTACAGAGACTCCTGGAAGTGGGTTGACAGCACCACCTCTTCCTTCGGGCCCTGGGCCCCGAATGAACCCGATAACAAGAACAACGCGGAGGGCTGCGTGGCGATGTCTGGAGAGCACTGGTACGACAGGACGTGCAACCTCGAAATGAGCGTTCTCTGCCAGCGTACGTATTCGTAAAATAAAATGACTGCTGCTAACGTTTGATTTGTGACCCCCCCCAAGCCTGGTGCCTCAGCTCCCCTGGAAAGACAGGTACCCTCATAGGGGTATGAGGGTACCCTCATAGGGGTATGAGGGTACCCTCAAGGGTTCACCTGCAGACCCTGACGGGGGTTTGAACTGCAAATTCCTACACCAGAGTCAGCAGCATGAGTCTCTCAGCCACCCAGCTGCTACACAGCTGTTTTATGATATACAAAAATGTATGTGAACTCATCCTGAAGGTCGTAATATAATCCTACACCGGGGTTGGAACCCATGACCCTCTGTGCGCTAGGCGGCATCATTAACCACCAAACTATCCTGACAAATAATGTTAACGCGTACGTTTTGTTTGAAAAAGTAGAAAAGGGAAGCGAGCCACCCGAGCCTGCCGACCAGGAGCCACAAGGTACGACTGGTGTTCAGGTAATCTTGGTTTAATTAGTGAAGCGAGGCCAATGAGCGTTAACGTTGATTTGTCCTTGTTTTTTAGCGCAGAGTCAGATTTTTTTAAAGACAGAGCTGCGGACCGAGTGTGACCTGACACACCCAGACAGCAGAGCTCATCTTTCACAGCAGGTCTCGCCTTTTCATCCCCACTTTCACACCTTCCAGCGTCGTGAAATGTAACGTTTTCTTGTTTCTGCTTTTAGTACACGGCGGCCCTTCGGCAGAGGGGCTTCAGCGACGCCAACGTGACGATCCGGGATGTGAAGAAACAACCAAATGAATAAAGAACGTTGATTTTAGAGGCATCACTTGTCACTGCTTTGCCGGCAGGTTCCACATGTTGTCATGGAGGACCGGGTCATCGAGAAACTGTTGCAACACAAATAGCTTTGCTTAAGGTTTGTTAGTCTCAGGAACCATAAGTGTGTATGCTCACCATTGTTAGTCGATGTTCCACTGAACTGTCACGGTTGCGAGTTTATTCGATGTCAATAAATTGATGTTTAATTCCTGGATATTGTTGGAATTTTTTTTAGAAATAAACATCAAACACGACACGAAACTGCTCAAATCCCATAAGTTGAAGTGTCGTTTTGAGCAGAAACATTGAAGTAACAAAGATGCAGGGAAAAAAAGTGTTAGAATGCATTTTTAAGTTATTTCGGGCATATTTATCTGATCCAGGCTGAGTTGGGTCGGACTTACTTAATATGTTTCAAAATGTGGTGATCAATGTAAAGATGAAAAATCCGGATGAGAAACTGAAAATCAGCTTAATTTGTCCACAACTTCCTCTCTACGGTTACGGTTCTTGAAATGTTGGGGTCAATGTGAAATTTCAGTTTGACGCCTCCGAGTACGAACCTGCTGAGAACGTTTGAGAGACTTGCAGATGTAACAACCAAACTTTAACAGTTATGATTTAAATGATGAAGAAAATATGTGCAAAACAAGAAAAGCTAACAGAAAAAGATAATAACAGGGCAACGAGTGTTTCCCTGTTCATTATCAAAAATGGACAAATCAGACAGCTGAAAATGTGAATTGTTCTAATTAGACCCTCAGTGAAGGAAAATATGTGTTTCTGCTTGTATGCAAAGCTGCATTTTCAGTACAATAGCTCACAGTTCTGCTGGCAGCAGAGTCCGTCCTGGACAATCTCGACTTTAAAATGCTAAAACGTGTCAGTAGCGACAGCAAAGTCTTCAACATTTCATCGAAAATTGATGACAAACAGTGTAAATCACTGACAGATCAAAGACACGTGTGCAAAACCAATTTACCTGACAATGTACTGCATCAAATTATACTTGTGCACAATGTAAGTTTGTTCTCATTAAAACCAGTAAAAGAAAGCATTGAGTCATCAATTAAACAGGATTTAAAATAGATTTAGAGAATTTTAGGCACGACTGAACCAAAAAGGCTTCAGAACTCATGAAAAAAATGCTGCGCCAGGTTGTTGTCGCTTAAACTGTTCAACATCGGGGAGAAGAACTGGCAAAACTAAAGAGCGGCCTAGTTCGTCCCCAACTTCCTCTCTTTATCGGTGGCTGTGCGTGAATAAAGTGCACGTTAGATCGTGTCACAGAGTTCGATTCATTCAGCGATGTGCGGCCGGACGGACTCGACGCCACCTGCGCACACTGATGGATCCCCCCGGGAGCCTCACGCACACGCTAGCATGATATTTGCTAAGCTGGACTTTAATGGTGAGCTCTTCAGCTCCGAGGCAGTGAGACACTCCTGAAGAAGACCAAAACATTCCATTCTACTCCGTGCAGTTTGGATTGAGTCTGACAGAAAAGGTTGATATCTGCAAATGTTTCTGAAACAGAAACTCCGACATGCAAGAGTGCAAAAACTCAGCTGGAAAAGTGACAAAAACTGTCCCCATCAAAGACAGATGTGTCGCATCAAAGACCTGTCGGAGTCAAACATGTGGCGTTCCCACGAGTCAGCAGTTTCACACCTTTGGGTACGACCCTGCTGTTCCTGGGAACATTTGAGGGATCGGAATCAAAGCAGAAAAAAGGAAAACTCCAAACGGCAGGAGATCAAAATCAAACACGCAATGAAGGAACGCATCATATAACATGTTCACACTTGCAAAGCTCCAGTTAGGACTGAAAAGATAAATGGGAGGACAGGGTGACGGTGGTGAGGAGGCCTGGATGTGGGACTTCTCCCAGGACTGTTAGCAACGGAGCATCAAGAGAAGCTCCACGATTGTCCTTCATTCATCCCCCATCCAGAGATCTACCAGTCAATGTGCAAATAGGAGCTTAACTTTGACAAATAAAAAATGCAAATACGAAGAAAATGTGGTAAATTTAAGGTGCAAATGAAGAAAAGTTCCCAGATTTGAACCTCGGCTCTGGACTGGCTTTCGGTCAGAAAAATAAGGAAAAAAGAGCAACTCCAAACCTCCAAAACAGGAAACAACAAACAGGAAACCGTTTTAAACGTGTTAAAACTTTAGCAAGTTTGGTGTGACTTCCCCATCACTGGTGTTTAAAAGGCTGCTGGTGTCCTCAGCAGAACTGGACTCTTCAGACTTCCAGCTGAGACGTAAGCTTCAAGTTCGTCCTCGCAGAGGAAGATGAAGGACGTCTTCAGCACCAACTCTGTTTAACGACGTTTTTCTTTTTCCACAGGCCAGAAAAATGAACTTTGCTCTCGTCACCATCGTCACCATCTTCCTCCTCGTGCACGAGGGGAAAGGACAGTTTTCCAGGGCCGAGCGCGACGACGTGAAGGTTCCCTGTCAGGACAAAAGCAGTCAACACAATTACGATGAGTTTGTCCGCAGACACATTCTAAAGGAAATCTTTGACAGGACGGATAAGCAACAATGGAGCAGGTACCAGTGAAAGGCAGCAACTTCTTGGCCTACAGAGTTTGTATTTGTTGATTTGCTAAAGTGTAAAGATTTCTCATGAGTGACGATTTTGTGGAGTAACGATAAGACTTGACGTCTCATCGCAGCCGTCTGAGCCACCATGTGGCAGAACTGTCCCTCACGTTTCTGGAATAAACTATGTGTGAAACGTTAGCATCAGATTAAGAATAAGACGTTGTGTCTGGTTCCAGATACCTGGAGGAGAAAAACCTGTGTGGGAGAACTCCCGTTCAGTCCTTCATCGACGCCGATGAGAATCAAGTCAGAGAAGTTTGTCGCACTTCTGGCAAACGCGTGGTGAACGGTGGGAACCTGTGCATCAGCACCTCAGATATGAAAGTGTATGACGTCGAGTCAAGAAAAACAAGCGGGAAATGCGATGTAACAAAAGTGACCGGGAGCAAGCACAACGTAGTTCTAGCCTGTAACAAAGTGAGCAACAGGTGTCTCCCTGTTCATTATGAAAAATGGAGAAATCAGGAACCTGAAAATGTGAATTGTTCCTAAATTACACCCCCAAAGAGTGAAAACGTCTTCTTGGGTGTTTACGCTCACATGCAACGCTGCATTTGAGACTGATGGCAACAACAGGGAGCTGTGGTGCTGCTAGCAGAGGTCGTGCTATGTTAGGGTCATCTTGTCTTGTTAGAATTGTGCTCTATTTGTGCTTATTTTGCTTTTGCTCACTGTCATAAATAAACTCATTTTCTGCATCCATTCAATGTGCAACTACAACTAAGTTTCATTTCTCTTCAAACATCATTGGGTCGACGTGGGTTTCAGTAGGAAAAGCAAGTAGAAACCTTTGAATCATCGGCAAACTGGAGAAAATGGGGGTGGGGGGGGTGTCAAGGTTAGCTTAGAAGTTAGCTTCTTTGCTCTCCTTTTTCTGAGTGTTTCACGTAGCCAGAAAAGAAACAGCAAACCTGGCTTTCCGGCTTTATGAGAACTCCACGGGAATCTTTTTGATGCCATGTATCCAAGAGAAGCGTGTAGCTTACCTGTGATATAGATGATTATCAGGTACACAAAGATCTGGATGTTGCCAACAAGCAGCCAAAAAGGGTGAAAGCTGAATGTACATATGGACACCACAAATTCATCACAGAGAGGGAGCAACAATTGTCTTTAGATGATTGGTGCAGCAAAGATGTGCTAAATGATGCGACTTGTACATCTTTTTTAGTGCGTTCAAGCACAAATTGTATATTGGTACTGGTGGAGAGAAAACAGGAGGAAGTGAAGTGGGTATCCACTGAGATAGGCGAATCTCTAATATCAAGTTTTTGGGCCAAAACGGCCCGACGCATTGGTTCTTGTTATGGATATAATCTAAGAGCACGGAGGGATTGTGATCTGGCTGTGATGTTGAGCCGCAGCATTGACAGGTTCTCCTTTCTTAATGGTGCTAGAATTGCACCATTGGCTCACCTACTTGCCTAAATATGTGATCGCGGCTTTAGCTGACGCACATTTTTCAAGGGTCGTGGTCAGCGAAGCTTCCTGCAGACACTACAACACAGTGGGCATGCAGTCTGCAAAATAAGTGACCTCATCATCCAACTGTACCTCACCGTTCGCTACTTTAACAAGAACCAACGACCCTGCCAACGACCCTGCCCACGACCCTGCCCACGACCCTGCCAACGACCCTGCCAACGACCCTGCCCACGACCCTGCCAACGACCCTGCCCACGACCCTGCCAACGACCCTGCCAACGACCCTGCCCACGACCCTGCCAACGACCCTGCCCACGACCCTGCCAACGACCCTGCCCACGACCCTGCCAACGACCCTGCCAACGACCCTGCCAACGACCCTGCCCACGACCCTGCCAACGACCCTGCCAACGACCCTGCCAACGACCCTGCCCACGACCCTGCCAACGACCCTGCCCACGACCCTGCCAACGACCCTGCCAACGACCCTGCCCACGACCCTGCCCACGACCCTGCCCACGACCCTGCCAACGACCCTGCCAACGACCCTGCCAACGACCCTGCCCATGACCCTGCCCATGAAAAGTAGTACAGAATTTCTCCAATTCCCTGACTCTCACTCTAGTTCTAAGAAATCACATTGGGTTGTTTTAGGGCAGCGAGTTTCATCACATTAATGTCAGCGGACATCAGAAAGATGGGTTGATATCAACTCTTACAAGAAAAGAAGGCCTCACAGTTTAATGTTTTGTTTTATTTTAAAAAACAGATTTTTATTATTGACAGAGTGAAACTTCAAGAAGATGGTGACCAAGGAGCCAGTCTGATGTTAATAAGAAATAAATGAATATAGATAATTTGTTACTGGGATGTTTGAGACAAAACTTGTGGTGCATTTTTATGAAATATGATTTTAAAGATGTGTATCAAACATTTCTTAAACCACACATCACTATAAACATTATTAGTGAGTATTACGAGTATCACTGCTCACTCTTGGTCTCTTTCAGTAAAGTAATCAATTTGTGTTTTGAAAGGATTCAAGACATCTGTGAGTCACCACTGGGTCAGATGTGTGACAAGAGTGATCATTTCGACGCCTTTGAGCGAGGCCAGCCGATACGTGAGAACATTTCAACTGGTGGTATTTGTGGTATTTATCTAGTTACGTCTGTAAGTTAGAGAAACAGCAACGACAGACCAGCGGCTCCATCTGCTTCCTCCCTCACTGACAGCATCTAAGGTGACATCTGATGTGTCTTCTTGTATATGCTATGATTTGAGAACCAAAAATACCCATTCTACTATGAAAATGAAGACTTTTGTCTGGTCTTCACATGTTCAAAGAGCTGTTGTAGTGCTACAATCTGGTATTGAAGTGGACGGTTAGGGTTGAGCATTTAGTTGGGAGGTTAAAGTCCTCACAAAGATAGAAGATAGAAGGATGTGTGTGCTCATGTAGGTTTTGAGAATAGTATACAAGAACCTTCTCAGTTAGAATCTGTATCTTCATTGCTTTTTTAAGATGAATTTAACAGTCGGAGATCTTAAAAGATTTCTTTACTTTTACTTTACTGTTCATTATCAAAAATGGACAAATCAGAAAGCTGGAAAGGTGAAATGTTCTAATAACCCTCAGTGAAGGAAAATATGTGTTTCTGCTTGTATGCAAAGCTGCATTTTCAGTACAATAGCTCACAGTTCTGCTGGCAGCAGAGTCCGTCCTGGACAATCTGGACATTAAAATGCTAAAATGTGTCAGTAGCGACAGCAAAGTCTTCAACATTTCATCGAAAATTGATGACAAAGAGTGTAAATCACTGACAGAACAAAGACATGTGTGCAAAACCAATTTACCTGACAATGTACTGCATCAAATTATACTTGTGCACAATGTAAGTTTGTTCTCATTAAAACCAGTAAAAGAAAGCATTGAGTCATCAATAAAACAGGATTTAAAATAGATTTAGAGAATTTTAGGCACGACTGAACCAAAAAGGCTTCAGAACTCATGAAAAAAATGCTGCGCCAGGTTTTTGTCCCTTAAACTGTTCAACATCGGGGAGATGAACTGGCAAAACTAAAGAGCGGCCAAGTTCGTCCCCAACTTCCTCTCTTTATCGGTGGCTGTGCGTGAATAAAGTGCACGTTAGATCGTGTCACAGAGTTCGATTCATTGAGCGATGTGCGGCCGGACGGACTCGACGCCACCTGCGCACACTGATGGATCCCCCCAGGAGCCTCACGCACATGCTAGCATGATATTTGCTAAGCTGGACTTTAATGGTGAGCTCTTCAGCTCCGAGGCAGTGAGACACTCCTGAAGAAGACCAAAACATTCCATTCTACTCCGTGCAGTTTGGATTGAGTCTGACAGAAAAGGTTGATATCTGCAAATGTTTCTGAAACAGAAACTCCGACATACAAGAGTGCAAAAACTCAGCTGGAAAAGTGACAAAAACTGTCCCCATCAAAGACAGACGTGTCGCATCAAAGACCTGTCGGAGTCAAACATGAGGCGTTCCCACGAGTCAGCAGTTTCACACCTTTGGGTACGACCCTGCTGTTCCTGGGAACATTTGAGGGATCGGAATCAAAGCAGAAAAAAGGAAAAATCAAAACGGCGGGAGATCAAAATCAAACACGCAATGAAGGAACGCATCATATAACATGTTCACACTTGCAAAGCTCCAGTTAGGACTGAAAAGATAAATGGGAGGACAGGGTGACGGTGGTGAGGAGGCCTGGATGTGGGACTTCTCCCAGGACTGTTAGCAACGGAGCATCAAGAGAAGCTGCACGATTGTCCTTCATTCATCCCCCATCCAGAGATCTACCAGTCAATGTGCAAATAGGAGCTTAACTTTGACAAATAAAAAATGCAAATACGAAGAAAATGTGGTAAATTTAAGGTGCAAATGAAGAAAAGTTCCCAGATTTGAACCTCGGCTCTGGACTGGCTTTCGGTCAGAAAAATAAGGAAAAAAGAGCAACTCCAAACCTCCAAAACAGGAAACAACAAACAGGAAACCGTTTTAAACGTGTTAAAACTTTAGCAAGTTTGGTGTGACTTCCCCATCACTGGTGTTTAAAAGGCTGCTGGTGTCCTCAGCAGAACTGGACTCTTCAGACTTCCAGCTGAGACGTAAGCTTCAAGTTCGTCCTCGCAGAGGAAGATGAAGGACGTCGTCAGCACCAACTCTGTTTAACGCCGTTTTTCTTTTTCCACAGGCCAGAAAAATGAACTTTGCTCTCGTCACCATCGTCACCATCTTCCTCCTCGTGCACGAGGGGAAAGGAAAGTTTTCCGGGGCCGAGCGCGACGACGTGAAGGTTCAGCCCTGTCAGGAGAAAAGCAAAATATCCAAATACGAACAGTTCGTCAACAGACACGTTCTAAACGAGAGCTTTGACAGGAAGGATAAGGAACAATGGAGCAGGTACCAGTGAAAAAGCAGCAGCTTGAACCCAGAATTTGTATTTTTACTAAATGTGTTAATGGGAGGGATGAACATGTAATAAAACCACACTCAACTTTGTGTGTCTGTTCCAGATACCTGCTGAACAAAAGTCTGTGTGGGAGAACCTTCGTCCAGTCGTTCATCGAGGCCAAGGATAGTGATGTCATTGAAGTTTGTCGCACTTCTGGCCAGCGCGTGGTGAACGGCGGGAACCTGTGCATCAGCAACTCAGATATGAAAGTGTATGATATAATATCACTCCAAATAAATCAGAACTGTTATATTATAATGTCGAGAGAGAGAAATGGCAAAGTAGTTCTAGGCTGTAACAAAGTAAAGGATCAGTGTTTCCCTGTTCATTATCAAAAATGGACAAATCAGAAAGCTGGAAAGGTGAAATGTTCTAATAACCCTCAGTGAAGGAAAATATGTGTTTCTGCTTGTATGCAAAGCTGCATTTTCAATACAATAGCTCACAGTTCTGCTGGCAGCAGAGTCCGTCCTGGACAATCTCGACTTTAAAATGCTAAAACGTGTCAGTAGCGACAGCAAAGTCTTCAACATTTCATCGAAAATTGATGACAAAGAGTGTAAATCACTGACAGATCAAAGACACGTGTGTAAAACCAATTTACCTGACAATGTACTGCATCAAATTATACTTGTGCACAATGTAAGTTTGTTCTCATTAAAACCAGTAAAAGAAAGCATTGAGTCATCAATAAAACAGGATTTAAAATAGATTTAGAGAATTTTAGGCACGACTGAACCAAAAAGGCTTCAGAACTCGTGAAAAAAATGCTTCGCCGGGTTTTTGTCGCTTAAACTGTTCAACATCGGGGAGAAGAACTGGCAAAACTAAAGAGTGGCCAAGTTCGTCCCCAACTTCCTCTCTTTATCGGTGGCTGTGCGTGAATAAAGTGCACGTTAGATCGTGTCACAGAGTTCGATTCATTGAGCGATGTGCGGCCGGACGGACTCGACGCCACCTGCGCACACTGATGGATCCCCCCAGGAGCCTCACGCACACGCTAGCATGATATTTGCTAAGCTGGACTTTAATGGTGAGCTCTTCAGCTCCGAGGCAGTGA
Source organism: Takifugu rubripes (assembly GCF_901000725.2). Lineage (NCBI taxonomy): Eukaryota > Metazoa > Chordata > Actinopteri > Tetraodontiformes > Tetraodontidae > Takifugu > Takifugu rubripes. The sequence goes on along the minus strand of NC_042292.1, from coordinate 14,844,761 downwards.
GACACTCCTGAAGAAGACCAAAACATTCCATTCTACTCCGTGCAGTTTGGATTGAGTCTGACAGAAAAGGTTGATATCTGCAAATGTTTCTGAAACAGAAACTCCGACATGCAAGAGTGCAAAAACTCAGCTGGAAAAGTGACAAAAACTGTCCCCATCAAAGACAGACGTGTCGCATCAAAGACCTGTCGGAGTCAAACATGAGGCGTTCCCACGAGTCAGCAGTTTCACACCTTTGGGTACGACCCTGCTGTTCCTGGGAACATTTGAGGGATCGGAATCAAAGCAGAAAAAAGGAAAAATCAAAACGGCGGGAGATCAAAATCAAACACGCAATGAAGGAACGCATCATATAACATGTTCACACTTGCAAAGCTCCAGTTAGGACTGAAAAGATAAATGGGAGGACAGGGTGACGGTGGTGAGGAGGCCTGGATGCGGGACTTCTCCCAGGACTGTTAGCAACGGAGCATCAAGAGAAGCTGCACGATTGTCCTTCATTCATCCCCCATCCAGAGATCTACCAGTCAATGTGCAAATAGGAGCTTAACTTTGACAAATAAAAAAATGCAAATACGAAGAAAATGTGGTAAATTTAAGGTGCAAATGAAGAAAAGTTCCCAGATTTGAACCTCGGCTCTGGACTGGCTTTCGGTCAGAAAAATAAGGGAAAAAGAGCAACTCCAAACCTCCAAAACAGGAAACAACAAACAGGAAACCGTTTTAAATGTGTTGAAACTTTACCAAGTTTGGTGTAACTTCCTCATCACTGGTGTTTAAAAGGCTGCTGGTGTCCTCAGCAGAACTGGACTCTTCAGACTTCCAGCTGAGACGTAAGCTTCAAGTTCGTCCTCGCAGAGGAAGACGAGGGACGTCGTCAGCACCAACTCTGTTTAACGCCGTTTTTCTTTTTCCACAGGCCGGAAAAATGAACTTTGCTCTCGTCACCATCGTCACCATCTTTGTCCTCGTGCACGAGGGGAAAGGACAGTTTTCCAGGGCCGAGCGCGACGACGTGAAGGTTCCCTGTCAGGACAAAAGCAGTCAACACAATTACGATGAGTTTGTCCAGAGACACGTTCTAAAGGAAATCTTTGACAGGACAGATAAGCAACAATGGAGCAGGTACCAGTGAAAGGCAGCAACTTCTTGGCCGAAAAGAGTTTGTATTTGTTGATTTGCTAAAGTGTAAAGATTTCTCATGAGTGACGATTTTGTGGAGTAACGATAAGACTTGACGTCTCATCGCAGCCGTCTGAGCCACCATGTGGCAGAACTGTCCCTCACGTTTCTGGAATAAACTATGTGTGAAACGTTAGCATCAGATTATGAATAAGACGTTGTGTCTGGTTCCAGATACCTGCTGGAGAAAAACCTGTGTGGGAGAACTCCCGTTCAGTCCTTCATCGACGCCGATGAGAATCAAGTCAGTCAAGTTTGTCGCACTTCTGGCAAACGCGTGGTGAACGGTGGGAACCTGTGCATCAGCACCTCAAATATGAAAGTGTATGACGTCGAGTCACAAAAAACAAGCAAGAAATGCTCTGTAACAAAAGTGACCGGGAGCAAGCACAAAGTAGTTCTAGCCTGTAACAAAGTGAGCAACAGGTGTCTCCCTGTTCATTATGAAAAATGGAGAAATCAGGAACCTGAAAATAAGAGATGTTCCTAAATTACACCCCCAAAGAGTGAAAACGTCTTCTTTACGCTCACATGCAACGCTGCATTTGAGACTGATGGCAACAACAGGGAGCTGTGGTGCTGCTAGCAGAGGTCGTGCTTTGTTCGCATCATCTTGTCCTGTTAGAATTGTGCTCTATTTGTGCTTCTTTTGCTTTTGCTCACTGTCATAAATAAACTCATTTTCTGCATCCATTCAATGTGCAACTACATCTGAAGCTAAAAATAGAGTGCAAAGTTTCATTTCTCTTCAAACATCATTGGGTCAACGTGGGTTTCAGTAGGAAAAGCAAGTAGAAACCTTTGAATCATCGGCAAACTGGAGAAAATGGGGGTGGTGGGGGGGGGGGGGGGGGGGGGTGTCAAGGTTAGCTTAGAAGTTAGCTTCTTTGCTCTCCTTTTTCTGAGTGTTTCACATAGCCAGAAAAGAAACAGCAAACCTGGCTTTCCGGCTTTCTGAGAACTCCTCGGGAATGTTTTTGATGCCATGTATCCAAGAGAAGTGTGTAGCTTACCTGTGATATAGATGATTATCAGGTACACAAAGATCTGGATGTTGCCAACAAGCAGCCAAAAAGGGTGAAAGCTGAATGTACATATGGACACCACAAATTCATCACAGAGAGGGAGCAACAATTGTCTTTAGATGATTGGTGCAGCAAAGATGTGCTAAATGATGCGACTTTTACATCTTTTTTAGTGCGTTCAAGCACAAATTGTATATCGGTACTGGTGGAGAGAAAACAGGAGGAAGTGAAGAGGTTATTCACTGAGACAGGCGAATCTCTAATATCAAGTTTTGGGCCAAAACGGCCCGACGCATTGGTTCTTGTTATGGATATAATCTAAGAACATGGAGGGATTGTGATCTGGCTGTGATGTTGAGCCGCAGCATTGCCAGGTTCTCCTTTCTTAATGGTGCTAGAATTGCACCATTGGCTCACCTACTTGCCTAAATATGTGATCGCGGCTTTAGCTGACGCACATTTTTCAAGGGTCGTGGTCAGCGAAGCTTCCTGCAGACACTACAACACGGTTGGCATGCAGTCTGCAAAATAAGTGACCTCATCATCCAACTGTACCTCACCGTTCGCTACTTTAACAAGAACCAACGACCCTGCCAACGACTCTGCCAACGACCCTGCCCACGACCCTGCCCACGACCCTGCCAACGACCCTGCCCATGACCCTGCCAACAACCCTGCCCACGACCCTGCCCACGACCCTGCCCACGACCCTGCCCATGACCCTGCCAACAACCCTGCCCACGACCCTGCCCATGACCCTGCCCACGACCCTGCCCATGACCCTGCCCACGACCCTGCCCATGACCCTGCCAACGACCCCGCCAACGACCCCGCCAACGACCCCGCCAACGACCCTGCCCATGATCCTGCCAACAACCCTGCCCATGACCCTGCCAACGACCCTGCCCACGACCCTGCCCACGACCCTGCTCACGACCCTGCCAACGACGCCAACGGTCCACAAGGGCTCTATATTCAAACTCTGTCCCCAGCGAGTTCAGAACTGAAGAAGCCTTCTGGTTAGAAGGCGAAACGTCTTCAAGAGAAGAAAAACAGTCCAATTGACAAAAGTGGACAAAAGTAGTACAGAATTTCTCCAATTCCCTGACTCTCACTCTAGTTCTAAGAAATCACATTGGGTTGTTTTAGGGCAGCGAGTTTCAGCACATTAATGTCAGCGGACATCAGAAAGATGGGTTGATGTCAACTCTTCCAAGAAAAGAAGGCCTCACAGTTTAATGTTTTGTTTTGTTTTATTTTAAAAAACAGATTTTTATTATCGACAGAGTGAAACTTCAAGAAGATGGTGACCAAGGAGCCAGTCTGATGTTAATAAGCAATAAATGAATATAGATCATTTGTTCCTGGGATGTTTGAGACAAAACTTGTGGTGCATTTTTATGAAATATGATTTTAAAGATGTGTATCAAACATTTCTTAAACCACACATCACTATAAACATTATTAGTGAGTATTACGAGTATCACTGCTCACTCTTGGTCTCTTCAGTAAAGTAACCAATTTGTGTTTTGAAAGGATTCAAGACATCTGTGAGTCACCACTGGGTCAGATGTGTGACAAGAGTGATCATTTCGACGCCTTTGAGCGAGGCCAGCCGATACGTGAGAACATTTCAACTGGTGGTATTTGTGGTATTTATCTAGTTACGTCTGTAAGTTAGAGAAACAGCAACAACAGACCAGCGGCTCCATCTGCTTCCTCCCTCACTGACAGCATCTAAGGTGACATCTGATGTGTCTTCTTGTATATGCTATGATTTGAGAACCAAAATACCCATTCTACTATGAAAATGAAGACTTTTGTCTGGTCTTCACATGCTCAAAGAGCTGTTGTAGTGCTACAATCTGGTATTGAAGTGGACGGTTAGGGTTGAGCATTTAGTTGGGAGGTTAAAGTCCTCACAAAGATAGAAGATAGAAGGATGTGTGTGCTCATGTAGGTTTTGAGAATAGTATACAAGAACCTTCTCAGTTAGAATCTGTATCTTCATTGCTTTTTTAAGATGAATTTAACAGTCGGAGATCTTAAAAGTTCAAACTATCATTTTGATGCATGTCAGTGTGGGACCAGAATTAAAATAATAATAAGCTAAATTACTTATAAAAGTTGTCAGCTATGAGGCTTAAATACAGAAAACCGAGCATTACTGTGGGAAGGGTAAAAAAATAAAATAAAAACCAAAAAAACCCCAAGGGAAATATCACCTAAAAAGGTATTAAAACAGCGGGTTGTGGTTTGAACTCTACCTCCCCAACTATAAAAGGTTGCTGTTTTTCTCAGCACATCAGTTTCACAGACGTCTGAGACAACAGCAGCAACTCCAAGAAAACGGTGAGAGGATGCAGCAGATTTCTGCACCATCGATTCAAACGTTTTAACGACTTGCGTAACGCCGCTCTCTTGTTTTTCAGCCTTTGGTCCTGAACGATGAACGTTGCTCTCCTCACCGCCTTCGCCGTATCCCTCCTCATCCGTGAGGGAAAGGGCAGCGTTTCCTGGGCCGATCCTGGCGTCACCAACCCTCAGCCCTGCCAGCAGGAGAACCGTGGAGATAAATACCAGCAGTTTGTCAACAGGCACATTCTCAATAAGGACTTTGACAGAGACGATGTCAGACAATGGAAGAGGTAACAGTTGAAATGAGGTTAGATCCTTTAATGCCGTAAGTTGCAATAACTCTGCGTCTGGTTACAGCTACCTGGTAAAGAAAGGCCTGTGTGGCAGGGTTCCGGTGCAGTCCTTCATCCAGGCCACTGAGGCTCAAGTCGTCCAAGTTTGTGGCACTGCTGGCAGCCGGGTGGTGGGCGGTGGCAACCTGAGCATCAGCAAGTCAGAAATGAAAATATACGACGTTGTGTCAGAATGCTCTGTCAAAAATGTGACCGTGCGTCGTCACAAAGTAGTTCTGGCCTGTGAGAAAGTAGGTAACAAGCGCCTCCCTGTTCATTATGAAAAATGTAAGAGTCAAACAGCAGGAGATGAAAACTGTAGCAACAATCGACCCATCAATTAATGAAAACATCTTATTAGGCGTTTCTGCTTGCAGGCAGACGTGAAGGTTCCCTGTCAGGAGAAAAGCAACATATCCAATTACGAACAGTTCGTCAACAGACACGTTCTAAAATCTTATTAGTTGGTGAAGTCCAAACATGCCGAGCTGGTTGGAAATGTTGGCAGCTTTATTGACAGGATAAGAGCGTAACCACATAATGAGGAGCCGGCAGCTGACTGCTGTGAGGACTCAACTCATTGCTTTTCTAATCACTGCAATTAGGCCTACTGACAGAAGTAATTAAGGCCCACAGAGTAATCGTGGTGAACTAAAGAGTGACTCGGAGTCTAGGTGACAGGGCAACATGATGACTTTGGGGTCAACCCAACACGTTTGATATCCGGGATTTGTGTTTGATTAATTTAGTTAGTAAAAATCGTCTGCAACTGTTCTTAAAACCATACGTATGGTAACAGATATATTTGTCTGATTGGCCCTCCCTATGTTTACATTTACACTTTACACACAAGTTTCATATGGCACAAAAAGTAGCACATTAAAAATACAGTATATGTAGGAAATATGAAAAATGTACAAAAAGAGAGGAACTTGTGGTTTTTTCCCGTTAAATTGCGGCACATTTGTTAAAAGTTTGTCGAATCTTTTATGCCAAAAGCCCCTTTTGTACTAAGTTGTTGTAGGATTGCAGTTCTAAGAACGGGCTTGTTCTAAACCTGTCATCTCTGGTCAATCATAGCAGCAGTCTCAGTACAGGGAGATATGAGATGAGATGAGATGAGATTCTGGTAGTCCCATCTCTCCAAAGTAGGAGACTGTACCCTGTTCATCAAAATGACTGTGCCCCCACAGAGCAGGGTTTGTTAGAGACCTCCAGGATTTGGGAGTGGAAAGGCCTGCCAGCAGTCCTGACTCCAGTCCTATTGAACACTTGAGGGCTCAGCTTTGGTGTGCCAGAGGGACCACATGCTGGTTGAGGAATGGGATGCCATCCCACAACAGCGGGGAACCAGCATGAGGAGGAGGTGCCAGGCTGTTGTGGCTGTGCGGGGTTCTTCAACAAGCAACCGAAGCTCCTGTTTTTAACTGTATTAATTGTGAAACTGCCATTGTGCCAATCGCACAATGGTTTGGCAAATGTTTCAACGACTTGATTCAAATTTGGTTCCCCAGGATTTCCTCCCATAATCCCCCCCTCCTTGTTCCCACAAGTCCAAGTTAGTAAACCTGGATAATTTATAATAGCCATTAAAGTGATGCCAGGAGCGCTTGATGTTGATGAATGGAAGAAGATATGTGAGATACAATTTAACACCTAGCAGCCATCAGTCCTCCCTATAGCCCCCTCACCTGTTTTGTTCCGATAAAAAAGTCTCTCTTGTGATCCTCCCTGTGCCCCCAATTAATTTGACATCTTCTCCACTCTCCCTATCTGCACTCTTCCAGTAACCCGACCCTTGTGCAAGTTTGAGTGCACGGAGCCAAGTGGGAGGTCAACGGTGTAATTGCCTGGCCCCGTCTGCCAATAATCACTCAGCATCAGCTGCCACAGGAAGAGCTCAGACTACCATGCTGAGCTGTCAAAAAGCTGGAGGGGGAGAAAGAGGATTTCTTTAGTTATACCTGCCTGTGAGCTTGCTCCGAGTGTTTATAACTCCGGGTAACCTACGGTACATGCTGGTCAGGCTGGCTTTGCTCCAGCATAACTCAGGTCTGTATATAAAACTACGTCTTGACATATATAAAGTTCTATGTATATTGTTAAAATCATAAGAAAAGCCCGGGCTGGCACAAACATGAAGGTAATGTTCTCCCTCCCACAGTTCTGATGCTTTGAAAAGTCTCGATGAATCACTGATTTGGGTGCCAATGACAGCAGCCGCTTGTTAACAACTCGAGCTGCCGAAAAACAACTACATTAGCTTTGCTGTCAACATGTCCAACCGTTTCATAGAGCTGCATAGTTGTTGTTGTTGTTACTGTGGAAATGTGGGTCCAAAACAGATTTTCCGAAGTTAATGGCTACAAACTTGTTGCTAACTGGTGAATTTTGCAAAGGAAAAGATGGTATTCATAGGAAACTTAAGATTTAACTGAATATTAGTCAAGAGAAAGACAAGTTAAAATAACCGGTACGATAAACAAACATTTTCATGATGCTTTTGTGCAATTAAATAACAAATTTCTCTCTAAGGATGCCAGATATTGTTTGCCTTGTTTTGCCAGATTTTCTTTATTGCACTTAAATAACCTTTGGAGCGGTGGGTCCCCTCAAGTGTAGGTTACTACTACTGTGTATTTAAAGTACTCTTGGCATGTAATAACCTTTTTATGATGTTTCAAGCTCAGCAGCTCATCTAACAGCTCATGGCTGCATTCTTTAATCACTCCCTCACTCATTTTAAATTAATCTCATATAATTGATTCCTTTACTTCTCTCCAAAACGTGGTGGAAGAGAAGTAATTTATTGTTATCTGGTGTCATCAGGCTGAGAGTCCAGGTCTTTCCCCAAGTATTTATAAGAAACCAGGGTGAGGTTTTGACCCAACTGTCCCACCTTGAGGTTAGATTTTCAATAAAATGACTGGAAGTGCGAACTTGCCTTCAGTGTCTGTCCTCTGGTTTTATACGTTTTAGTCTGGCGCCATGACCAACGCAGTTTGAGACACCGATGAGTCATTTGTTTGTAAAAGGTCAATACTGGTTCAATAGATTAGCCTATTGCTAATATGTGTAATTATGTGGACCCTGATGGTGAGTTTGGGTGATGTTATCGGGCACCGATGTCCGTTCCTGGTGCGTTTCAACGAGTAATTCCAACAATGTTTTAAACCCAGACACTGGTTTAAATACAGCAAACGGTAAATGGTAAATGGACGCGAGAATATGGACCATAAATCTAAATTTTAAATGGATGAACAGTTGTACATTTTACTACTTGATGATAACAGTCACAATTTCAAACACATACATAGGATCCAACAAAATACCTTCTCTATTCCCACAGGCAGCCTTTGAAATGAAGAGTTTTTTGACCCGTCTCTTCTAGCTTGTGAAATAATTCAAGTTAACACGCTTTGGTCCCCATGCTAGATCCCTAAATTAATGACACATCATGCTACAGGAACACATCAGGGTGTTCCACACCAGCCTGTTACATAACACTATTTCCACATGGTCATGAAACATTCACGCACAGCAGTCAACCCCAGCTCGATGCCTCCCGCCTGTGGAAATACACGGTTTGGAAGATTGCTGTAAAGGATTTGGTAGGAAACGTTGGAGGAGCCTTTATGTTTTGTTCTCTTATTGGGCTTTGTTCTTTAAAATAAACATCCTTTGATTCTTTCGAGGCGATTTCACTTTTTTCAGCGAACAGTGTGACCTCTTTGGAGTCATGATGCAACGGCTGCAAGGCTTTCAGCAATCTCCACAGCAGACCGGCGTATTCACAACAACAAACTGTGGGGACAGAAGTGTCCGCGACCGTGTGCGAGTGACTCACTAACAGAAAACAAGGGAGGCCAATTTACAGAGAAGAGTCCCTGCTGAATTTTTTTGGGTGGGTTACATAAATCCCCTGCAGGTGTTCCACGCAACAAAGACGTGTTGAATGATAATTTTTGCTACTTCTTACCACAGATTGAATATGGGGAGGGGGGTTTGGACATGCAACTGAAAGACATATTGAAATGTGTGACATTTTGAGCCTGTTTTGCTCTGAACATTTGTGGTTTTGTACTTGTTTGGAATCCTGGTACCTACATAGCCAACAGAAGTAAGCACAGAGGAGAATGTCTCCGAGAAACTATAGAGTCAAGTGGTCTCGTGTAAATCTTTTATGTTATGGCTTGATCTACTGCATTTCCCTCGTGCATTTTCCAGATGAATAATTTAGGGGGAGACGTTCGTAGACAGAGGAAGACTGGGAAAATCAGCTGGGGGAGTGGTCAAGATGACGGGCGGTGGGTGGGCTAATTTTAGCATTGAGGAAATCAGCATGTGGGACTGCTGTCATAGACCTGGAGAACTATTTTGGGAGGTTGTTGGGAGCTGTTTTCCCTGACTTGAGAGGCAGAGTGGCTGTGTTAAGAGCTGAGAAGTACGAGCTAACTACCTTCCCTGGAATGTATTCAAACCTAAAAGTCTTCATTTTGCCTGTATTTTTAGGCAACCACTTTAAGCATTTCCAGCTTTCTTTCAGCCCCAAAGCAGGACTCCTCCAACTCCTTCTTTCAGCAGGAGAGCTTTAAAGCACATTAGAGCAGTTGTGTAATATCTTTTATGGCTCTGGATGGAGCCTTGATGGTGGCATACGGGTGTCATGAGGTTTATCTCAGCCCAATCTTGAAAATTAAAAATTTATAAAGAAAAGTAAGAACCTGTGGAACTGGAAGGAAATAGGCGTCGTTCTGCGCTACATATGCCCCTAGGCATAATCCCAAATGTTTGTATCAGTGTTTGAGATTTATAACATAAACGCTGCATATGCAACATGATAGGTGCCTCACAAATCTTGTTTTGTGTTGACAGCCGTTGAGCTGCCTCAACCACACTGTTGTGCTCCGAGACTGCCAACGGATCCCCTCCCTGGGTTCGGAAAAGTGATCCTGGATTTGGTTCTATATTGGGGGCCATCTTTAACTGCACTTTCTCAGTCTGTCAACCAGGGCCACGATGCTTCGGGAGACCCTACCAGGCTAAAAATGTCCATGACAACATGACACCGTTGCCGTCATTAGACCATGATAAGGTGCCACTCAGAATTTGACATGTTAACATGTCTTTTAAGGAAAGAAAAATAGGCAAGAAACACTGAATCATATATCCTGGTTTTACGCAGAATGGCTATGTTCCCAGGTTAATGTTTTATTAGGGTCAAATATTGCATAAACCCTTCAATACCCTGTAGCAACAAAAATAATTCTTATATAGGAAACCAATCTGCAGCATTTCCTTCATAAACTGATTCCCTTCCTGAAATAGCAGATCCCAAATTAGTCTCTTCTCCTCCATCACCTATGTCAATTAAAAATGTAAGCATGAGATTTATTGTGAAAGGACGTGTTAATGGTTACCATGGCGACGGACTGACCTTTCCCTCGGGTATCTCGATAGTTGGGAGGAAATGTGAATGGACGAAGCAGAAGCCTCTGTCAAACCCCGAAGAATTATTGTACATTATGACACCTTTTCTACAGGATTACGATAATTAGAAGCAACCGAGAAAGAAAGGGGAGGAAAAAAGGATCGGCAGCGATTTCCTTCAGCTCTTTCCTGGTCGGAATACTTGTAGGTCTCTCTGTGGCATCTTGTCACAGTGGAACAGCAAATTAAAAACATATTCCTGGGCATGTGTAAGCATTTTAGTTCGCACCAGAGCAGTGATGAACATGAGTGTTTACATTATGACAAAAAAATAACAGATGGATTCCATCACGGGGGTGGTGGGTCAGGCTGTAGGGGACTAGACTGAGAAGTGGAGGGCTCTCGGTCCAAGTCCTAGTCCAGACAAATCTTGGGAGATGTTCTGCTAACAGGAAGAGGTGTCAGGACACCTTCAAAGCATTACTGAGGTACCCTTAAGCAAGGCACCGTACTCCCAAATTCACACATTTGGCCCTGCGATGAGCTGGCAACTCATCCTGGGGTGTACGCAGCCTTCGCTCATATGCATCTGGGATAGGCTCCCTCCCTGTGACCCCAAAAGTGATAAAGTGGTCATTAAAAACTCATTCACAACAATAAAAGCACTGCAGGTTCTCCACATCAGCTCCGTATAACCTGCAGCTAGTTGGTCTCACTACTCCACAGCAACTTGCTTTCATTTTAGCCAGCATGCAAAAAACATATTTAACCCACAAAGTGGGTTAAACTTGGGCCAAACCAGGAGGGGATGAATACAGTGGATTACTTTACACACAGTACGAAGACCTGAGTTGTGGTCAACGGTACGCATTTCAGAAATATCACTGGAGTACAAAAGTGCATCAGTTGAACTTTTCAAGGTAAAAATGCCAGTGTCACCAAGTCATAAAGTTGTTATTGCATCTCTAGTTGCTCCTTTTTAAGGCAGTTAATGTTAAAACCAAAAGACAAAAATGTTTTGCCAGCATGAGCGTGCCTCAAAACATGTTAAATTACACAAATGAGGAAGACAATGTCAACCAGTAAACACTGGTTTCACTAGACATTATACAAACACAGTATTAGCCTGGGAAATTTTGCGGCAAGCTAGCTAACCAAGTAGCTTCAAAAGTTTATATAAAAAACACCATCACCGTCGCCAAGCATGAAAAGGAGCTTTAGCTTTATTTCCCAATTCAATAAATGATAATTGCATATTCAGAGGTGGCAATAACCAGTTATTTTGAGCATCTGCCCAGGGCACCTCACTTGCTCTGCTCTGATTGGCTGAACAGTCTGCAACAGACACTCAGGCCCAGTAGGGTCTTATTCTGATAAGCAGCGTCACTTGGCAGCGGTGGGAGGAAATAGATCAGATCGAATGACCCCAGTGTGCAAATAATGGTTTAGGAGTTTAGTCTCTTCTCACAGGTGTGTGTAGCTGTGGTGAGAAATGCCGCTAACATGACTCATCCCAGGAGGGCTTTTAGCTTCTTGCTAAGCATGCAGAACAGTCCTGGGCTATTTACAGAGGTGACTAAGGGAGGCTAGTGTACGCTGTAAGGAGACACCTCTATTCTGACAGGACAGCAGATGGAAAATTCAAACCATTTTATTTTCTGCTGGACACTGATTTGCAGAGCCACCGGAGCAACGGCCTGTCCTACCAGAAAGGTGCATGGGAAATAGCTAGAGAGATAAACTATACTTGTAAGGTGACACTCACAGTCACTCAAACAAAATTTGAAAGGGTGTTTCAGAATAAAAAATTCCTGCACAATGGAGATGGTCTTTGGTGTCTCCCGATCCAAGAATTCTCCTCCCATGATTTCGCTGGGACAATTGCCTTCTACTTCTACTCAGTTCTGCGGTATCAAAGCCATGACTGTGCATCAGGAATCCTCAACTGGAGCCAACTTCTCCAGATTTCCCCTCTGCCAACCATGACCCTTCACCCACATGGGCAACCGATTCATCCAGAGCCATAAGATGGTAACAGACCCACCTCCAATGCCAGCTCCTCTATCTGCAACTGCTTCATGGCACTGCGGTTCCCATCCACGTTTTTGTGGTAGTAGATCACCATCACGTCGTACTTCTTCATAATAGACTTGTAGTTCTTGGCACTAAGGTCATGAACACGGTCTTTGCCATCATACTCTGGGATCTCCAAGCCCTTCTCCCCCCAGGACAGAGTCCCTAAAGAGAGGAAGACCCCTAAAAACACCCAGCCCCACTTCATCCTGGCGGTTGCGACCTTTCCTCAGAGCCTTAACTGTTGATGTGGGGAGGAAACTTGCACCGTTTTTGTGTTAATGTTGTCCCTAATGCAAGTCGACGTCGTGAAGGGAAAGTTAGGAACCCAGCCTGCTTCCTTTCTCCTCCGGCCAGAGAAGAGCCGGTTTGACCGCAACAACCCCCCTTTAAAATAGACACACACGTGGTTCCACTGGTCACTGGTCAGAGAAAGGAGGGGTATAAGAGACACTGATCCCACTTACCCAACAACGCAACCCAGTTGATGGCGGGGTGGGGGTGCTTCGGTCACACGGCCACCTGTTTGAAGCCAAGGCTATGAAAAGGGACAGTGGGTGTGTAGGGCGTCTGGAGAGCTCCAGATACTGGCTCTGGAGGACTTAAGGTATGGATGGATATATGCTGAGAGCCTGAGGAAAGAAGAGCTTCAAGATGCCATTCCCATATTAAGTTTTGAGGTGACGCTCGCTAAAAATAAGGGCTCTGAAAGACAGGGTCCATATGGAGGATAAGACAGTAAAAGTGGGCACTGGTGTAAGGGCAGGAAATTTGACAGAGTTGCAGCGAACCGGTAATTTTGTATTATGTTTTATGATTTAGGTCTTGCTGCAGTACAGGTCATAAAGGCCTGCTAAGTTATATAGCCTCATTTTGGTATGACGAATATGAACCAATTGAGATCGTTGTCTTTACACTGTCCAATAAAATGACCACCCATGAGGCATATGCTAACTGCTCACTCTGCTTTGATGTATTTCAGAGGCATCAGGAAATCACTGGTTTGTTTAAAAAAAGAAAAAAAAGGGAAGTTGTTCTGGTTGATGGAGAATGTCAGTGTTGCTGAATGAGAGATGAGATTTTGGAGCTGTCTTGTAAAATAGCTGACGCAGCAAGATTACGCGTGCCATGTTTCTGCACAGCTGTCACACGTATGTGCAGGATATAGTGGAGGAAATGATGCGATGCGCTATTACCTTACGATTGGCTCGGAATAACATGATCAGCCGACAGACTGTTTGCTAAGAAGAATGTGAGCTTCTGACTGTTGGAGGGTACATAAACATCACAACACAGTGCACCTGACTGCTCCTTTGGGATATACAAATTAGCACAACTACTTTAAATGGCATTTTGTAGGCTTATGTCTTATAACATTACAGACATTACAGAATTAGTATTAGGTTAGATGTCTGGAAAAAAAGGTTAGCATCTTTAATCAATAAGGACAATTTTACAAAAAAACAACCCAAAAACATCACAAATATGGCATCTTTGGATGGTACCAATGTGAGCTATTCTTCAAAAAGTTGCTTTTGATGCTTCATCATTCTTATGCTCTTCATGTACGATTCAGGTACACTTTACTGCGGAGCAAACGCCATGGCAACAACACGTGGGGGGAATATTAACAGGAAGAAACCAGGAGCAAAACCCAGCACCTAATTTTTTAACTTATTTAGTAATTTTCTTTCCTGTCTGAAAGTGGAAGGACACATTGAAGCTGACAGACCACAAACATCCTCTTGTTGTGCTCATTGCTAAGAAACTTTCTCCGCCAATTTAATCAAACTATCAGCTGCGTGACCGCAGACAGCTGCTTCGTTTGCTGCATGGATGCGTGTGCAGCGCGGCGGTGGTGCACAGTAACACCCTGACCTGTTGCGCCTTTAGACAAACGGCCCCCTCCTGTGGCAGCTGCACGGACAAACCTCACTACTGCATGTGCATTCTGTTGCTACGGTAACCGCTCAACGGCTTTGACAACCACAAACTGCTAAAACTACTGATCAGCGGAACATTTTACATTTTTGAGACGTTTTGTTTTGTCTCTTTCTGATGGTGACTGGATGACAGTGTTAGATCACTGGATGACAGTGTTAGATCACTGGATACACTGTCATATTACTGGAGGACACTGTCATATCACTGGAGGACACTGTCATATCACTGGATGACAGTGTTAGATCACTGGATGACAGTGTTAGATCACTGGATGACAGTGTTGCTGAATAACACTGTATTACTATTGAATAACACTATTAACACTGAATATCACTGAGGTCATATCACTGAATAACACTGTCAGATCACTTAATAGCATTATTACCTTTAATTATCATTGGATAATACTGAATAACACTGTTATAAATAACAAGTTCAGTTAATTGGATAGTATCACGAAATCACAAATGTCAAAATATTGATAAAACATACAACTTCTCAGCATAAAACTCCCACACAGCCATATTTTGTCGCCCTGAAAGCAGAAACTCTGCTCTTAAAACATCCTGATTTATTCCAGAGTCAAGAAATAGCTGTAAAAGTCCACCAAAATCATACCAACAGTATTGTAAGCCAGGTCGAGGAATAACAATATCACCCATTTCCTCACCATAAGTCAGGTTGTAAAAAGTGTTCTCTTAGCAGGAGACAACACAAAGTGACAAAAATCTAGCTGATGTAAAAAGAAAAAAGGTTTTTGACTTCTAAAATTTCTATTATGAGTAATCTCAAATCAGACACAAGTGTCAACCCCACCCCCACATAATGCCACCTCCCACCAGGGCTTCGCTGGCTCTGGCGGCCCCCCATCCCCACTGTCCCACACCTACGGTCCATATGTTGACGTAATTGTTGCGAAAATGTCTCGCCGCAACGTCTCCCGCTCTGAGACACAGGGTAGCGTGCCTGAAACATCAGCGAAATCCCACCAATTAAAAAACACAAAAGAAGCAACGCACACAGCAAGATTTTGGCAGCGAACCGCCGGTGTCCAAGCAACCGGAGACAGGAGAGACTCTCTCTCGCATCATTACACAAGCAACTGAGATTCTTTGACTTTTTACAGTTCACGAGTTCCATTGTATCAGGTGACACGTTCCAAATATCTGTCAGCCACCCGGGCTGCCAACACAAGGGCAGGGTGGTGTCATATGGGCGGGATTTTGGCACCTAACAGTTCAAACAGAAAGTGGGTGACAAAGTAGATTGTTATTTTCTACTCGCTTTAGCAGAGCTACCAACATTTTATATATTTTATCTTTTTATTTTAGATGACTGGATGCAGAAATGACCTAGTTATTACGGAGCTAGAGGTGATTCTGGGACCTTTACAATACAGTGTCAACTGCGAGCAAAAATGATGCTAAATACTTTGTATTCCCTGATACTCGTGGTTGGTTACTCATGCAGCAGATACCGAATGGATGAAAGAAGTGAAATGAAATATATAAATAAATGTACAAACTAATGCGCGCCTGATTAGGAGTTTGTGGAGCATCCGTGCGGGGAACCTGTCTGTGGAGTGTTTCACATTCAGGCTGTCAAGAAATGTCAATACGAGGATCCTGCTTGACAGCTGGCAGATGATTGGAGGATGAAATGTTGCTAAGTAACAGAGAACCTGACAGACTGACTGATGGAGCTTCAGACTGAACATTTGGAGAGAGTGGGATGGGTACGAGCAAACGCGTGTGCCTGCGTGTGTGTTGTAGAACGATTCAACTGTAAATCAGCTAACAGAGGAACAGTCCTACCTAACCTACGTTAGCTAATGCTAATCTGTCCGCCCATCCATCCATCTTTCTGTTCATCCTCCCATCTATCTGTCTGTCTGTCTGTCCGTCCGTCCGTCCGTCCGTCCGACCGTCCGACCGTCCGTCCGACTAACTAACTAGCACCCAAAGTGCATGCTGGGAGTCTCAGCCAGCACAACAGGGCCAAGCTGTTCAAACAGAAAAGCCGTTAACAACTGCTGGGCGCAACAACTTCAAGCGGAACCTGTTACAAATCGCAGCCAATTCCAGACGTCTGTGCCAACCCGTGGTCCTAAAGGTCGTGTTTGCTGGAAATAAGAGGAGCGAAAGTTGCAACTGTTGCCGTGGGAATAACTGCTGATGGAAAATAGAATGTTCCCACCGCACCTGCCAGTCCTTCAAAACGTCTCAGAAACATCGTAAAGCAGAGGAGGAGAAGTTACCCCACCGGGGAATAATGTGTGATTGGTTTCGCCAAACTGGATCATTTCCGGCTGCTGAATTTCCGACTTCACTTCATACTGGATCGTAACGTGTGGTTTTGCCCGAGCTGATCTAAATCTGTTCGCTATCAGTTTAACGCAAACAAAGACGCTAGTCATACAGCTTCATCTACAGACCCGTTTGAGCTAAACCACAATATGGTGTGTGTTCTTGCTACTCGCTCGTCTTGTTGTTTGTACCAGTGGTGTGTTGTGTGTGCTGTTAGCTAACCCAAAGACTTGTGACTGGCTGTAAATATAAGCACTTAATGTTGCCCCTCTTAAGCCGTTTTGGATCTAAGTTGGGGAAGTTGAACAGTGATCCAGGCAGCAAAGAACTCATCTGTGTAGAGAACATGTTCATAATGAGGTTCCTTAAGAAGCTGAGCTGGGCCGGTTGCTGGTTATATAATCCAGGGTGGAGTTTTTTGTGCTGTGATTAATGAGAGGCAATCCACCCCTAATGTGACAACCCTGTTACGCCCTAATTACAAACAGTAATTGTGTTCTGGTTAACAAGCCCCTTGGGGGGTGCTGTAATTTAGACATGAAAATAGCTTATAATGGAGGTTGCCTGTCATTACATGGGCGCCTAACCTCAACCCAGCTTCACACAGCTGTGGTGGGAGTAGGAGAATTCACCAATATCTCTCCTTTTGAGTCAGATCAGTCGGAGGATCCGGAAGGGATCACAGCTGACGGGCTTCTGAGTGTTTCAGAAGTACGCAGTTCAAGAGGAACCCTACCAACCAGCCGTAACAAGCATGAAAATCAGATGATGGTAAAATCAGAAAAAATGACATTGGGATTTTTCTCAGTATTTCTGTTAAATTAACAGGCTGAAATT
The DNA here is from genome assembly GCF_901000725.2 of Takifugu rubripes. NCBI lineage: Eukaryota > Metazoa > Chordata > Actinopteri > Tetraodontiformes > Tetraodontidae > Takifugu > Takifugu rubripes. Next base: position 14,827,274 of record NC_042292.1, on the reverse strand, counting down.
GAGCCTAAGGGTGAACAGAAGTAAAGACCTCTGTAGGTTCCACCAATGAGTGTTCTTGAACACATAGCCTCAGGACCCCCAGGAAATCTGATTTAAGGTTTTCTAAATTAAAAAAGCGAAAAAGTGGTTACTGGTCAGAGAAAGGATTTTGAAGTTAGCACAATCTTGCACATGTTGCTAACATTTCTCTCCACCAAGGGAACAAAATGTACACAGAAGAGTTTAGCTACATGGAACAAGCGCACAGCTGAGGGATATAGTTCTCAACGAGTCAACGGGCCAAAATTTTCAATGAATTAAAGAGCATAATAATGATGGTCATTTGGGAGATTACTCATAGCGGTAATAGCAGTGCTTTTAGTTTAATATTTAATCACAGAAGCGAGTGCAGAGGAAGAATGAAACAGTGTTTGTGGTTCACCGAGGCGGGCCGGTCGCCTTTGTTAATAACCGGCTGCTATTGTGTGGTTTGTCATTACTTCTTTCTGATGACCCCTATGTGAGCATAATTTGGGGGGGCACTCAGCACAGTGTTTAAGTGAGGCTCTGCCTTTGAAATCTAATATGAATTGATGCTATTATGCAAAAAGGTGATGTGGGTGGATTTGGGACGGAAATAAATGCTTTTAAAAAACGCGTGATTCGACCTGAGGGCTTGAAACCACGCAAATGTGGTTAAAAGTACATAAAAATAACAAAAATGGCACATCCAGGAAGTGCCGGTTTCAGCCCCTCATAACATAAAATGGCAATGAGAGTCGCGTTGGACAATTAGCAACCCCCCCTTTTTTTTACAGCACTGTTAGAGCTATTGTTTTTTTTTAAGTTGGCCCCAGCCAGAGACGGCACCATTCAGCAGCTTTATGAAACGTTAGCCAGTATTAACTGTGTGTGTCTTGAAAAACTTTATTAAACATTTGTATTTCCTTAAGGTCCCTTAAGGCTCAGACATGCAGCTGAAGCATTAGCATTTCCAGGTTGATCTGTTCCAGGACAGACCAGGCAAATCAATAAACAACCTAGTTTGTGGAGACGAGCTTCTCCTTTCATTCTGCATTTATGCTAATCAATGTGAGTCAAACGGCAATAATGGGTGAAGTGACTGGATTTTATTGTTTTTGTCCACTGACTCACCCATTTCAACACTCACAATGAAACTGAACAACAAAACAGCCTTTCTCTGATCTCTCTCCCTTCCCTCCATACTTCTGTTTTCTCTCGCCATCCTTTGCTTCTCTTATTTCTTTATTTTCCTGTACCGACCTCCCCAAATCTTATTTAAAGGACAACTTCCTTTCTGCGGTTCTTTATTCTCCTCAAACTATCCGGTCTTATGATGGGAAACAAGAACTTCCCTTTAAAAAAAAGAAAAAAAAAAAGAATAATCTCTGGGGAAAACACACAAACACACACGCACGCGCACACACGCACACATGCACACACACACACACACACACACACAGATTTATCTACTTTTTACTGCAGGTTTACTGCAGGTGTTTTTCGCAGCCTTAAAAAAAGAACGCAAACTTCAGCTAGTACACGTTGGAAGCTAACTTAAGCTATTTCCAGTCTTCACGCTGGATTTACAAGATCATCAGCTGACTCATCCATCACCTCCTGGGAGCTATCTGATTATCCGACACATGAAGCACAAGCTAGGGAAATGTTTTTCGGCTTACTGCTGTCGCTTTCATTTGTGCCAGAACTTGTGACAGAAAAGCAGCCCCTTTTTGAAAGTACGGACTTGGTTTATATAAGAGTTTGTAAACAGCTACTACCTTTTATTTAGCTACGTTTGTACATAAATCTACTTTAACAAGAGTTTCACTTATATCAATGAGAAAAAAGGCCCGATCCAATCATGTATCACACCCCCAGTGACCTCAGGGAATCTAAGGTCTCAATTTGTTTTGTTTTTTTATTGATTAAACACTGAAGTTTACTAAATGGGTAAATAAGAAGCGTCAACAGAGGTTATTTCCAGACAATCTGTGTGCATTTCATAATGGCTCGTGTTTATTCTCCTGCATGTTTGAAAGGAGAAAGGAGACTTTATTCCCGCCGCTGGGTCACGGACATCCCGACAAAAGTCTCATTTATGGTTGGATGCTCGAGGATCAGGCTCCTCTTGCCGTGAGGCCACAAAGTCATGATTCTTGTTTTTGCAAACGCTAAGGTCATGAGATGTTCCAAAACGAACGGAATGTTTCGCTCCGCGTTCTGAGAGGCGGCCATTAACAAACCATGAACAAATGCGGGGACGTTACGCACATTAGCTTAAACACGAGACTCCTGAAACCAGTGGAAGCCGGCGATCTTGCATGCGTAGCTGCAGGCAGGAAGGCTTTCTTTGTCAAGTGGACGAGACTCGAGTGCCAAGAAATCGATAAAAATAAAACTTGACAGATGAGTGAGTTCACGGTGGTTATTCAGCAGGCCAGACCCAGCCCACACAGCTTTACACCCCAACTTAAACCACCTCTTCCCACGGCCGAGGCAGTTGGCTGCTGTCACTTGTAAAAGAAAAGAGCTGAGGTTGGGGGGGGGGGGGGTGCTTTGGCTGCTGATGGGATGGAGAGAAAGGCACAGGAGGAGGGGTGTGCAGACCGGATGGCGGTGGTGACATCAGTTTTGAAAAATGTGTGTCACGATGTGTGTGTGTGTGTGTGTGTGTGTGTGTGTATTCTTGTGCTTGCCACATACTGACTAGCAAAATCCACATTCTTCTAGCAAAGCGAGGACAATTTCGGGAATTGAGGACATTTTGGTTAAAACAGGTTTTAACAGCGAGGTTTGAATTGGGTTTCAGTTAGGGTCAGGGTTAGGGGGGTTATTTGGCATGGTTAGGGTGATGGTAAGGAGCTATGAAAGTCCTCACAAAGACAGAAGTACAAGGTTGTGTGTGTGTGTGTGTGTGTGTGTGTGTGTGTGTGTGTGTGTGTGTGTGTGTGTGTGTGCGCGTAAGAAAATGCAGAATCAGAGGGCAGGAAGGAAAGTTAGAGCTCTCACTCGATTGATGTTTCTAAAGTCAGAATAATTAGGTGAAGAGAAAGCCACTCATCCTTTATTTAAATCTCAAAATAAGATGAGATTTTTGTTTTTTGTTTGTTTTTTAATACTTTTTTTTCCAACACGGAGGGTTTTTCTCGTTCAGGACCTAAAAATCATTGTACGATCGTTTCTGAGCATCTGTGAAATTGTTTCCCACCTATAAATGAAAGTGAACTATTCCAAAAACAAAGTCACATTTACCCCATCACAGTGATAAATTACATCCGAGAGAGTTTTATTTTATTTTTTGCGAACATTAACAAACGACGATGCGAACAGCCCAAATGAACGCGTAATGTTTTGTTGTTTTCCCCGACCCTGTTATTTCCTTTCCTCATACCCTGGAAGGAACCGGGGTATTTTACGTTCGACTCGCTGCGTTTTGTTGATTTGTCTCTTCTAAATAAAGTTTGTACGACATTATCGACCATTCAAAAGGTCCGGTTTACTTCCACAGAGTGAACGAGTGTCTTCCATAGACGATCTCTGGACGAATCAGACAACGTGTTGACCGTGATGGCGGGGGGAGAGGGGGGGAGAGAGAGAGAGAAAGAGAGAGAGAGAGAGAGAGAGAGAGGGGGGGGGGGGGGGGGGGGGGGGGGGGGGGAGGAGGAGGAGGAGGAGGAGGAGGAGGAGGAAGGCGTATCCGGGCTCCAGCAGCCGGTGACAGAGCAGCAGACAGACGGACATCGAGCGGAGTCACGACCATCGCGAACTCTGTCAGTTCACCGCGCCCCCTCCACGGCAGCATCACCCACGCACACGGGAGCAGAGTGCTACCGACCAGCGGAGCCGCACCGACGAGCCGAGCCCGGCGGAGTGTCCTCCTTTTGAAACCGAATTCCGCAGCACATCCCCCCGTCTTGCCTTTTCCGACTGACATTAAACTCGCACAGAGCTGCTTTCCCGTGACATCCACAGGAGATTATCTCAACTCCCGCGTCTGTAGCTGACTCATTGTTGCTGCTCTTCGCGGTAAGTACGTTCCGCTTCAGCCCCTTTTCGCCTATATTGTTTTCTCATTTAGGGCTATTGTTCTGTTTTACGCCTGCGTGTGCTAATTTATCATTTTTAAAATAGTGAATGAGAAGGAGTTGAGAATAGTCATCCTCCTTCATTCATACCGTTACACGACCGGGCGAGTGGATACTTCAATGTCAGCTTGGAAAACCACATTTCCGATCGGTTTGTGGTTTTGGACGCAGAACACGGAAGAAAGTTCTTCGTAAAACTCATTTTTTGGGGGGTTTTGGGGGGGTGAAACTCAACTATTTGGGAATTTCCCGGTGTTATAAACGTCGTGACGAAAGTAAATGAAATTCAGGAAGAATTGTGGAAAAACCATGACTCAGTTAATATGACGATTTCGTAAATTTCCAATTTTCATCATGGATTTTAATGCATCCGCGCTGATGCTAATTGCTCTTAGCGTCACTTTGGTAAATAGCATACAGACACTTTATTTTAAACTTCTCCAGAATCACTGGTCAGTAAGAGCCTGTTTCATTCTCCGACGTTTCTACAACTGCATCTATAAACTTTTGAATGTTGTAGTTCTTTTGCTCCAAATTACATTAAAGTGTGTGAATGGACATGTAATTCAATGAGAGGAAAGAGGCAGTCGTGACCCCTGGCAACCACCTGCAATAGTGTGCATGGATAGGAAAAGGGTGGGTCTTTTATGAATGAATCTGGCCTGCAACCCCTCCCTTTTCTGTGTGTGTGTGTGTGTGTGTGTGTGTGTGTGTGTGTGTGTGTGTGTGTGTGTGTGTGTGCGCGTGATTACACACTTTGTGATTGTCAAAAATTGGTTAATAGTTCAACTAGGCTCGCGCTAAAAATGTTCCCATTGTGATTCTATTTTGCCATAAAAGGGTTATTTCCATCAAAATGAAATGATCTACTCACCACCGTGTTGATCCAGGGGTGGTTGAAGTTTCTCAGGATGGATTGTTGAGGGGGAACAGAGCTCCAGCACTCCAGGTTTAACCAAACTCTGGCCCGTCCACGTTGCTTTACTGGTGCCGCCTGATTGTCTGCAAGCCACAATCATTCACATTTGACTTTTTGATGCCAAACATGCAATGTTAGCCTACCTGACCCTGCATGTCTTAGCCCCTGCCTTTTCACATGATTAGCATGGTGCACTAGCGCACATCTGGATAAGCAGAACTCTGAATTTACCGTCTGTATCCGAGGGGGTGTTTCAACCCGACAAAAAACCCTCTTGCTGTACATTAATGAGAGTACTTCTTGTACTTGTAACACGTGCACAGCCTGACAACTGTCCGTCCACTTCCTGTGAGGCTACATTCCATTCACATCACCCCCTCCAAATTCCCAGTACAACAGAAAAGATCGATTTCCCTCCATCCCCTGTGTGCTTTGCAAAGGGCCGCGGCAGGTTTATGAGGGTTCAGGGGTGTTCTGATATTCCCAGAGGGACTAAAATGCGGTTTGGAGAAGAAATTGAGGGTAGTTTTGAGGTTAACATCATTGAGCTGGTGAGGGTGACTCAGCTTTACGTGAGACGGCCCTTCTCATACGTATTGACCGTCTCCTCAAATGGACAAACAGACAAAAGTGGACAGCGCAGCAGAAATGTGCTTCCTCCCTTTAGTTCCCTTCCTCTCTGTGTCGTGGAAAACACACACATACACACACACAACGACGGCACTGCTGAATGTTTGTGGATGAGCATTTGAAGGCGTCGATTCATTTTGTTTTATTTTATTTCGGTAAAGATGCCTGTTAAAGTGGTGAAAAACTGAAAACAAACATGCTCGTTTTTGTTTTCCGTCACTTCTCTCGTCAGCAAGCTGTTCACACCATCAAGAGGTCGTAATTAGTCAAAGTGAAACCTAAGGATGCAGCCGCTTCTGCAAACGTGCGAAAACTTTGCCCAGACGAAACCAGACACACGGATGTTTCACCCCCTTCCTCGCCACAGACTTAAACACGACAAACGCGACCGCCACAGACTTAAATCTTAGCAACCAGTCGTCCAGTCACTGCCTGACTGAAGCGGAAGTCAAACCTGCGTTGTGTCTGATAGCTTCTGCATTAGCATTAACTCTAATTTGACGAGTGAAGCAAAGTCCCATTTATTAACGTTAGCAAAATACAACGTGATAAAGTAAATGTAATCACACATCAGAGTTACAATTGTACGTGTGTGGCTTCATCACTGCGGCATCAGAAGTTGCTATTTTGTGGTGACGGAGGCTAGATTCTAACTAAAGTTAGATGCAGCTAGCATAGGTAAGCTCCAGCTGCATGTGCTAAAACATCTGGGGTGTTTTTAGTGCAAACAAGTATAAGCACAAGTTACATATGTGTCCTTTTTAGCTGAATGTTTTGCTAAGAGTTTTGACGTGTTGTATAAGACTATAAATATTTTGGTGAAGGGTCATGCTTTTCTCTCAATTTAACACAAACTAGGAGACTTTTAGAACCACACAGCATAATGTTACTGAGATAATCTATCGGGATATGGCAATACTTATCGTTCGATTGCGATATAAAAGGTCCAAGATAGCGGATGACAATATAGCGAAATATCGCAAATGAAATGGGAAAGGCTAAACTATTTGGAACAATCTGCCGGAAACGGAAATATTGATTCCGATTCATCGATATTGGATTTTCTTTCTTAGTTAGCTGCTTTTACGGAGGATTATATCGTGATATGTACCTTATATCCTGAAGCAGCGTAGAAAGTGTCTTTAGTGCTTGTCCACATTGCCCTGGATGCATCGTACCCTTAATTTGAGGCCACAGAGATTAAGCCTCTCTCTCCGAGGCCGCTGCCACATGGTAAATAAAAAGGCAACACGGATTTAATCCCCCCCTGCATCCGCTTGGCAGCGCCGATGTTCGATTATTTTGCTAGCAGTACGCCAACGGCAACCAGGTATTCTTCTGTCTGCTGGTTTATCAGCTGTGTGTTATAGTTTTCCTGTTTTTTACTTGCAGCTTCAAGGTTTTCGTTTGGTTTTTTTGGATGGAGGGAGTTAGAAAAGAGCTCCGCCTCCCTCGACGCAGCTGTGGCAGCGTCTCACAAGCACTGGCGGGCCGACGGGCGGCGTTCAGAATAATGGATTAAATGCCTGTGCTGGCTCTGCCCTGGCCCCATTTGTTGGGGGTGGGGGTGGGATGGGTGGGGGGGGGGGGGGGGGGGGTAATCTACTTCACTCTGAATCGCCCTGGCTTTGACTGGATGTGATAAGAGTTGATTTGACTGGAGCAGCGGTGGCGGTTGGAGGGAGGAGACTTCAGGAGGCTTCGCAACAGATTTATTACAGTTTTGGATGTTTGGATGGAGAAATTCATGCCTTAATCTGACATTTTGTGTTGCCCAGGTGATCCAGTTTGTAGCCTTTATACCACCTTCAATGTCCCAACCCTTTAACATTTAACTACATTTTGTAGAACTACAGGTGAAACACAGGCATGTTAGCTTTCTTGTTGACTATTCCATGACTGTCATGTTTATCTCTATGAATCTATATTGTATCTGTGCCGTCTTAATGCCATTACCCCGTTTCTGTAGATTTATTCTGTATATTCTGCAGTTGGGAACAAAAAAGCCTAAGGAATCAGGTTAACCTTTTAGCCACGCAGATGGAACACACACATATTCTCTCCCGTTCTACTCCGGCTGATAAAATGTGTTTATGTAACCCTTTGGGGACCTGTGTACCCACCGATTGCTCGCGGCGTTGCAGCCTGGATGCGCAGATTAAACCGCTGCTAATATAACGTGTCGCGTTGGCTGCTAATGTCGCGCATTAAAACACACGTGATCCTCTCGAAGGTTTGAGACAGCGCGCAGCAATTTGTCTCGAACTTTTATCTCGGCCCAGGCTTATTACATCCCATCACTCAGTGGGAGTAAACCTTGAAGCATCACTCTCAGGTAGCAAATGAGATGATGAGACATAAACAAACGCAGCGTACTCTGAAAACATCGTCTTATTTGCGGCCACAGGCGATCCACATCATCGCCAGGAAGCTGTTTCGACATCGTGATATCCTTCTGAAGCTAAAGTTGTCTGAGTCGTTACCAGATATTTCTAAAAATATCTCCTTATTTCTTTAGCTACGCTTTGCGTTAGGGGCTAATTAGCAGCGCTCGTATGAAACGAGAAGGCCAAACACGCGCCGCAGCTTTCGCCATCAACAGGTTCTTAGCGCAATCATCCAGCTTTGCCAGTGGGAAGGCTCGTTTAATAGTGACATATTAGCTCAATAAGGTGGCGGATGAAATATGGGGACTGCACTCTGTCCCCAGCCCCGAATTCATCTGCGGCTCCGTTATTAGAGGAGTCAGTAATGGAGATGTAATGTGAGGAGGCGATAGAGAGCGGCAGGTAAAGGATGGCAATTAGATGGCTGAACATCCCCAGGTGCTGGTGATCGACTCAGCCTCATTTCCTCCCAATTTCCTGCTGCTACCGAAACGCTTAACGCGCCACTGATGGAGAAAGGAAGGCGGCCTCGGAGAATCCGAACATTTTGGTCTGAAACGGACTGAAGGGTGTCTTTCGTCGCTAATGGACCCTCGGTGTCCTTTTTTGGCGTGCGCGTATCTAATAGATGGACATTCCCCCCCTTGGCGATCCCTGGCTATTTGGCTCCATGTTGGCGTGACGGAAAGGCAAGGGGGAGCTGCCATTTACCTCCCCCCTGTAACCGCGTGTGCTCTCCCCCGTCGGCTCAGACGATGGCCGCGATGATGACTCAATCCAGCCCTCCTTCCTCCTCCCTTTCTTTAGTCCACCCTTCTCTTCCTCCCGCTAGCAATACCTCCCTCTGCATAGCGCCGCTCCTCAATCAATTACACTTGTCATAAGACAAAATTGAGATGAAACTAAGGAGTTGTTACACATCTTCTCGGTCTGAGCTAGTTCATATCCGGCAAATATGAATTAAGGGTTATTAAGCTACTGAACTGCAGTGATTATTTCGTAATGGCATTTTGCACGACACTCATTTGAGCTTTACTTGGTTTTTGCGTCCCATTTATGACATAAATGTAAGCAGATGTGTAAAAATGCAAACCATTTACAGCTAATAACAGCATGAATCACTCATCAGGCCACTGTTGTTCAAAATGCCTAACTACGTCTCACTCATGCCGTGGTAACCACGACGCTGACGGTGCAGCTGAGCAACAATAAGAGCTCGATAAGAGCGTTACTGCAGGAGGAGGAAGCAGAATGCCGGGAACAGTGTCAAGAAAACATGCTAGCTCTCCGTTTTCCTTTCCTGGCCTGCAGCAGGCCGGAATCCATACGACCGCTGTCCAATGGTCAGATTTGAAGGGCTTCCTCGCCCACACGGGTGAGAATTGGGCGGGACAGGCGACATTTCGACAAAAACCTTCTTCTTCCTTCGCTCCTCTGCCAGCTGGACCTCCTGCTGCACGGCCGCAGCCACCGCTTTGCCACCGCGCGCGAGGCTGTAGCTGTGTTTGGTTCTAAACCGCCTGTTTTCTCCCGGAGCTCCGTGCATCCATGTGGGCTGATGCAGGCGTGGGCGCTCTGGCCTGGTTTCTGTGTTTGTGTTTGCAGCTGCTGCTCTTGTCCACTGTGCGAGGCGAGGTTATGGCATCCTGTTCCTTTTCCTCGCTGCCTCTCAGTTTGGAGCCGAGCCAGCCTTGGTCGACTGTGCATTACAGCGGTGTAGCCACAGCCCCATTATCAGCGTGGAGAATGCCGACATCCGGAGCAATGCCTGCTGAGCTACTCTGCTAGTTTGGACTGCAACTTGTTTTCAACAATCGAGTCTCCCTCGTTTTTTCCCTCTGGCTTACAACATGCCCATTTAGGCAGTTACCCAGTTGTATGCAAGACTTTTGCCTCTAATCTATACATGTTAAGGGTTTTAGAGCTAGCATTCCTGCTAGCATAGCAAAGGGAAACAGGCTAGTTGCAGAAAGTAAATACTTCCAAAACAACAGGGGAAATGGCAGCTGCTGTTTAAGTCAGTGATGCGCCTAAACACTCCTACATATGTTTCACAACCATAAATACAGGTCAGTCACGGGGGAGGGAAGCACGGAGACAATGCTAACGTGCTGATAACAGCTTTGGGAAGGCCAAACTGTGGGTTTCGCACAGGTGTCCGTCAAATGCTCGACCTTGAAAAGATGCGCCTACGCAGGAGTTTGTGCCACCTGCGTATCATTATCGTGTTATTATGATTTTAGTTCTTCTCCGGGCGAGTGCGCCATCACGCCGGCATCATGAAAGGTGCTCTTTTTCTTTGTAGCCTGGTTGGCGTCTGGAGCCAACAGATTAAAAACCAAAACTGTAGCACTGAAGCCCAGTGAGGGATTGTGGCGGCGACATTAGTGGCGCTCTTTGTTAGCCTCTTGCTAAAAATAGAACGAGGGTCCAGAAATCAGAATTCAAGCCCGCGGCAGGGTTGACACCTCATAGATGGAGCCTCCAGCTGTGAACAACCTGCAGAGACGCTCTTGGCAGAAGGGTGGGGGAGGCAGGTGCCGTCTTAGCTTATGTTCTGCCAATCCAATGGCACCTAAAGCTAATTTGAACCTAATAAGACTCACAGGACCAAGCACAGCTCTAATTGGTCCTCCTAGTCCTCTATTGTCTTCTCTCCCTACTCTTTTCTTCTTACTTTATCAGAATAAATGAACATAAAACCGCCACTTCAGTCATCGTGACCACATCTGGACGTCCAGAGCGCCGCCTGTTTGTGTCAGAGAGCCATTAAAACAAACCACTGAAAGGCCCGAAGCCTCGTTGTCCTATTACCGATTGTTAAAAGCCGAGAGCTGCAGAGGAGGATCAAAATGAAAGCGGGGGGAGTGAATGAGCTGGGGGTGAATGGAGGAGAGGCAAAGGGGAGTGCTTAGCGTCGTAGGGTGTGAGGATGTGATAGCTGAAAACGAGGCCGGCGAGACGTCGCCTCAGAGTCACGAGGAAGAAACCGTCTGAAGGACTAACACGCTGTTACGAATTACACTTCTCTCTTTTATTCTTATGAATCCCGACTAAACGCAGAAGTGTTTGCGAATTAATGCCACATTTTCTTCTCAATGCTAAATGCGCGGGTTAGCCGCAGGGTTAGCGTGGCAAACGCCTTCACAGCTCAAATGTTAATCCCAGTGAGACATATGCTGCGATAAAGACGGGCGATGATCTCCACCGCTTGGATAGAACTCATGTCAGGCCTCTCTGTGAGACCTTCCGCACCCTTTATCTTCGTTATCCCTTCTTGCCCTGGGCCCTGCTCTTGTATTTTTTTTTTTCTCGGCCAACGGCGCCCGTACATTTCAGTCTTTGCCTCGCTCTGATTTGTGTGATTATTGGGCAACAAATCAAACATGTGACAGTTCTTCTCTGGGGGCAACTGCAGCTGAATAAGTCCGTCTCAGTCACCTGTACGACAGTCCAAATGGGTTTCTCGCTTGCTTTCATGTGGAAGAGAACTTTCAATCCAAAGCTGACACTCTCAACGCTTCTCTTGTATCACTGTATATAACGTATAGGTCTATAAGTGGGGATTCCATAAGAGACGTGCTAAGCTAATGGCCAAATGAAATCACCTTATTTTGCTGCTGCTAATAAGTGAGACTGTTCTAATCAGCTAATTGGCGACAGAGTATGAAAGGCAGTCAACGCTAATTAGCCAAAGCACAGTTTCATAGATGGAACCAGCTCTGGAGCATCTTAGCTTCGTTGCTGTTGCATTCTGCTACGGTGATTACAGGTTAGGTCACGCTGTGGAAGCCAAAGATAACGTTGCAACGAGGGAATCGTTTGTCGGAGCTCCGTTTTTACCGAAGGAGACAAGACAGCAAAAAGGGAAGATTTTCCGACTTCACAGCGAGGCGACTGGAGAGGCTGACGTCAGCTCTCAATTTGCACCTTTTGTCTGAGTCCGCCTGGAAGTTGCATTGTTACGGAAGGCGCAGCACGGCGGCCCGTATCCTCGCCTCATCTGCGCATCCACGCGGCCAGCCCCTCCCCATCCTCATCTTCTCTCCTCCCGGAGGCACGCGGATATTTTTATCTTCCATGAAACGCTAATGAAGCATCAATTCCGCGGTTTTTCAAACTGTCGCAGCACGTGAAAGGTTTCAGACGTGTTTCAGGCATTTTCTTCAAATTACCTTGAAGAAACAACAATATCCCGATTCCACCCCGCATCAAATTAAACGCCACCTCCTTTGATCTGGCTTTGGACCCCTCAGACTTAGCTTCTTTACACCAGTTGTGCCACCTAATGATGGTTTTTTTTGGACATCTGCTGTGAACTCCTCAGCACGGTGTGAAAATTCCCTGCAGATCAGCAGCTTTGGAAACACCTTTGTGGACCACGCCACCCTCACCATCATTTAAATTACTTTTTCTGCCATTCATCACGGTTTATATTGATGTTTAAGCTATTTTCTGCAAAGAAATCCCATTGGGTAAAACAGGAAACAGATCATTTTGAGCTAGCTGCCAAAAAAAGGTAGTACTAACTTATTTTTAGGACTCATTTTTGCCTTGAGGCACATCATGTGCATCATTAAAAGTGAAAGTTTTAAACATTAATAAACCGCAGGACGCCTGGAAGCCTAAACAGTTGTAACGCCTGTTGACTGCTGCTATATCAGGTGCTAAAGGTAGCTCAGCCACATGAAGTGGGATTTTAATGGATTAGGGGAATAAAACCTACTCAGCGCTTCCCCGCGGTTGGGATGCCATTGCGTGACAGCGCACTGCCGCTGCCTCGTTTGGCTGCCTCTGTGAGCCGCTTTTGCCGCAGGGTCACCGAGCGACTAGGATTCTCCTGCCGGGATGAACGTCCACTGTGCGGCTGTCAGAGCGCGTTTGTATACGTTTGCGGGCTCCTGGCGTTCCTGGACTCACTCCCACCTATCTACCTTCAGTTCCCACCGTCTCTATAAATCACAACCATCTTTCTCTTGGAGACACGATGAAGTGAATTTACAATCAGCAGGAGGAATCTACAACATCATCCCTGCCCCATTCCTCGTTAAGCTAACATGCTAGCAGTTATCAAGGTGGCAGCACAGGGCTTGTGAAGATAAGCCTGGGTCGGATTGAGACGTAATATTTTAATTGTATCATTTTAGTGGGACAGCCAAGTTTAATGTGATAAAACCTTCAACTTTCTTTGTTCGAGGCAACGTTCAGGAACGGTGGAGTCTAAAACGCACCTCTCGGTAAAGCCCTGAGGGGAAGAGCCCGGCAGAGGAGCGGAAAGGGGATGTGCCGAACAATGCTGAAGGGCTTAGCTCTGCTTTGAATTCTTCGGCCAGCTGCTCCGGCTCTCCTCCCCTCCCTTGGCTGCTGTTTTTTCCGCTGCCCTAAACCCCAGGCCAGGAAATGTGTCCATGGAGACAGCAGGAAGTTTAAACCTCAGCTGATCAATTGCAGCCAGGTCTCCCTGGCACACGACGCCCTCCCCGAGGGATCTTTTATTTCCCAGTCTCTCTCTCCTTCCTCTGTTTGTCAGGATCCAAACCTGTGATGGTGGGTTCAATCAGATTGGACAAAATAACCGCACATTCGGACAATTCCCGAGGACAATTTTAACTGGTATTAACAACATGCCGAATTTCTGAAGGGAAAGTTTCGTTTTCCCATTTTTTCAACCAAGAATTCCAGGCATTGATCTGAAACGTAGCTTCTGTCCGAAGTTCTCCAGCAGCGCTTACTCGCTCTTTTTCATTGACCTACACTCACGTAAAATCAGGTACGCATGAACACGTTCAGCTGAGGCCCGTGAGGGGGGTGCGAGCAAGCAAGCATGCACGTAAAAGCTACATGCTACAATTGATTTTGTCAAAATAAGGATCGAAAGTCTGTGGCCGTCATAAAAGATGACGGTAACACGTGAAGCGTTGATCTTAATCAGGAAGCAGGAGACGCACTGACTGCATGACAGTGAACGACAGATGAAGGTGTCTGAATCAGCAGCACTATTTTTACACGCTAAATCTTCTTTTCTCGTCAATGAGGGGAAAAAAATGGGCCAGTGGCCTATATTCTGCGGCGCATCGCTGCGTCTCCCCAGATTAGCGCTGCCTCTCTCCTCCGTATCGCTCCCTCCCGCGCCCTCTCCCTCGCTCCGGGCTTTTGAACAGATAAGCATTGGCAGTGCACGCCACCTCATTGGACACGAGGCCGCCTGTGAGGAGAAGAGACGAGCCTCCTCCTCCTCCCGTCCTCTAATCCCGTACGCAAGCTCAATCTCTCCACTTGGGCTGTCCAGACTCGTTGGTTTGAGCGGGAGCGAGGTGGCGCCGAGGTGGGAATGGACAGACACGGAGACGGGATTTTATAGAACTCTAATGCTATCTTAAACCTGGGTCTCACGGTTTCGCCCCGCTACCATGTGATGCTAACTACGTAGCCGTCTATCCTAAAGGAGAGAGAACACCTCGTCGTTAAACGCTGGTATTTGACTGATGTTCCTGTTCTTGTGGAAACTTCCTGCCCTCCCCGAAGCCAAAGACAAGACGGCCACGGGGTTTCTGATGAGGAGCATCCTTAGAGCTTTAGCGTGACCTTTCCAAATGGCACGAATGCATGTACCAGATGTCAAACGTGTATGTTTAGCAGTTAAAAACCCCCGTACTGTGTGAAGCAGCAAATGCCACCCTCGCTAACCCTTTCCATCGCCCTCAAACTCACGCTTAGCAAAATGGAACCTTGCCCGTGAAGTCATAACGACCCCCCATTCCTGCTCAACTCCGATATGATTAAATCATAAAGTATCCATTAATGAATCCATTTCATAGTTTGAAGGATCGTTATGATGAAAAGGACTTTTCAAGGGTCATAGAGGACATTCTGCAGACTCGGGGAACCACAGGTTTATTCTTTCAGAAGTAACAACACGCCGTTCTTGACAGATCTGTTGTTTCTGCTGTTATAAACCTCATTTTCCGCTCACTGTCGCTTCGTTCTGACATGTTTATTACACGGACAGACGCGCGACGACCCAAATGAGTAATTACGTAACCTCCTCAGAGTGACAGAAGTGCTCGGTGCAATATTTGGGAAGAGAAAACAGATTTGTGTAAAGCGGAGTGGGCGGGAATCACACTCTGGTGTAGGGCGAGAGGGAAAAGCAGACAAAGACGAGCAGGAGTGAGGCGTTCCGAAATGTCGTGCGGCGCTTTGAACAAAAACTTTCGATGGCGACGTTCTTCTCCCCGGTACTGAGCAACCCCTCGAAAACACCCTGACCTTTACAGAAAGTTCCTGCGTCCTCAAAAGTGTAATATCAGGCGCAAACAGGCAAAAGATCCACTGTGCAGTCGATTGTAAACATGGATGTTATTGTTATAAACTGCAATTTGGTTTGTTAGTTGCTCGAAATCCAGCGCGACACTTATTTTGAAAGAGGTGGGAGAGTGATGGTCTCTGCCCTGTCGCTAGGTAACAGCCTTTGGGCCTAAAGGCAAAGCCAGGCCTGATCTCCATGGCAACCATCGTTGGTATGGCGGGTGAATGTATTTTTTTTTCATTGTGATGTGTGTGTGTGTGTGTGTCTGTGCTTGTGTGTGTTATCTTACCATCACATCAAAGCAGCAGTGTGTGTGTTATCTTACCATCACATCGAAGCAGCAGGTTGTTTATCAGAGCAACTGGAAATAAAAAAAGAAAAACGAGACTTGTGTTGGAAAATAAAATAACAGATCTGATGTCTGAACATCGAGATTAATTAGATCTCAGCACACCAACATGCACACACACACAGACACACACACTAAAAGGAACATATTGATTGACTGCTGAGTGACTGCCTTTGTCGCTCACCTGCTGAGGCACATTTATGCGGAACAACACCCCCTAAAGAATCTGTCGGGGGGGGGGGTGATTGGGTGTGTGTGTGTCAAAACCATGACAGATCAGATCAAACGGCGAGAGACAAATGGAAAACAACTGGAAAAATAAGTAAGCTGGATATGCTCTCACTGGCTACAACTCAACGCATCCAGACATCGAAGCTCACACCGAGCATCTGGACGGGGACAGAAAGTGGATTTAAGTGCCTCCGAACGTGGCCTGGGTGTTCTCTGGCTGCTCTCAGTATCTCAGAAACTGCTGATCTACTGGGAATTTCACTCACCACCATCTCTGGGGTTTATGGAGAATGGTCCCAAAAAGAGGAAATACCCAATGAGGCATTAAATGCATTGATGTGAGGGGTCGGGGGACAATGGGCGGACTGGTGCTCGATCACAGAAAGTTAGAAGGTACATAAATAACCAGTGGTTACAAGCAAGGAATGGAGAACAGCCTCTCCGAATGCTCAGCTACAGCAGCAGGAGACCACGCCGGCGGCCACTCCAGTCCGCTAAGAACAGGAAAGTGAGGCTGCATCACGGCTGTGCAGCCAACAAATCGGCAGCAACCGCGTGATGCTATCCTGCTCACACGGGCCGAGATCTCTGAGGAATCCTTCCAACACCTGGTTGAAAGTATGGGACAAAGAATGAAGACAGTACCGCAGGCAAAAGGGGGTCCAGCCTTTTTACTAGCCAGCTGTTCCGGATTATTTTAAGGCTCCACCTTTGGTCAGGTGGAGTTGTTATGCTAGGCGAGGATATAAACAGAGTTCTCCATGTTACATCCCATAAACGCTCAGTCATTAATGTATTCTAGTTTAGCTGTGTTTTCCTTTTTTAATGCCTCTGCTAAATCAAGCTGAAGCTCACTACGCCTTTCTCTTACACACATACAGGCGCACATGCACACGCACGCACACGCACGCGAATGAGCAGACAGAAGAATGTTTGTGTTCACGAGAATAGAAGCACAGTGGGTCTGTGTGGTGGCAGTATCAGGCTATAACACTGTGTGTGTGTGTGTGTGTGGGGGGGGGGGGGGGGTCCTTTAAAAATTAACAAAATAAAGCACTTTTAACTGGTTTTAATGGCTCAAAAATGTCTGTTTTGCCTTTTATGCAGACTCAGTTTATCTGATGCTTCCAGTTTCACTTAACCCCACGTTAGCATCCCGTCATTATTGCGCCATTTTTAAACAAAAAAACCCAAAACATCCAATTAACATCAAGAAAGATGTGCAAGAAAGTTGCAAAATCAGATATTTCAGAATCCAATCAAGTTGGAATTAATCAAAGTTATTAATCAAAGTTTTACAGCTATAGAGATATTTGACTTTAGCTAGTCATGACTGTATTGTTGCTAAAAATACCAAAAACCACCTAAAGCATTAACAATTTTCATAAAGTTGGTAAATTTCGTGCTTTAGAAAACGGGGGCAGCCTGGAGGGGGTGAAATACGCGACGTTGTAGCTGCTCCAGCTATTGATTTTGTTCCCCTCATTCCTGTGAAACATGCACACAAAAGCAGCACCACTCCATTGTGGTGCAAAACACGGAGCGGCGAGAGCGACCTGGATCAAGAACAACACACACACACACACACACACACACTCTTTTACATCGTTTTGTGTTGATTGAGCAAGTTCAAGAGGAGATTAATGTGCCATTCTAGGCACACACACACTCTGTAAAAACACATGCAGTGTAGCCTCACTTTGCCATCGTTGCGCTCACGCTCTGAGGTTGAGTTGGTGGAGATGGATCAAATGCCACCACTGGCCATCAGAGACCAGGAAAACAAAACTGACCTTCAATAAACCACGTGGGACGCGTCCATACGCTCACCACTGATGCCCAGCACAGGACTGAAGTATAAAGGAAGGAATTTTTGTCCTCTAATTTTGTGAGACACAAAACGCAAACAGCGGAACACGAACATGATGCCGGCGAGCAGGAGAAAGGCGCAGACTTAAGCTAAATGTTGGCGAGCAAGTGCAGTTAAAAGTCAACTTTGAACATTGCGGTTTGCACACACAACACACATGCAGCCAAGCTGCATTTGATGAATCTTACATCTGTGCTTTTACACTGAAAGCAGCTGTTAGCTGTTGGATTTGGCTACTCTGCTGGTCTTGGAACTCTGAGGGAATGTTCTTGGAATCACAAACTTCCAAATCCAATCTACTCACAAGTCCAGAGCGAGCAGTCGGGCTTTTGTCAGAATTCGAGCGAAAAACCAGCTCGGCTATTACAGGTCCTCTAGTGGCAGCTGCAGGTAAGTGCAGCTCTGCTATATAGGTCACTCACCAGGGTGCTCCTGTGTGTTTCTGAAACCGAGAGGATCCCAGGCAGACGGCGGTCGGTGCCAGCCCCCACCGTAACGTGCCACATAGACACGCAACCTCTTGCCAGATGCATCAATGGCAGGACAACGTAAGCGAAGCAAACATAAACCATGTGCTGGTGGAGAGGCGAACTGAAAAATCCTCCAACCACAAGGGACACAAACAAAAATAAAGTCCTCCTCTTGCTGTATATGTAGCCAAATCATCGCTATTATCAAATAAATATCCATACTGGATATCTTTGTCAAGTCACTCTATTCTACAGTAGAAAGGACTCTAGACTCCACACTATTACCCTATAGCTTTAGCTTTCTGTTTGCTTGTACCATAGTCTATTCCATGTTGGTAGCTTTTTTGGAAGGAAGACAAACCGCTGCATACCTGAGGACTGAGTACTCGAACCACTGTTCTCTCTTTTCAAATCTAAATCTGAATCAAAGTTCTCAAAAGGCTTGAATGCTAAATTTAGCGAAGGCAGCAGCCTCTCTCGCAAATCTGAGTCTTTTTTGAACGCCCCCCCCTCCATGTGTCTCCACAGATCATGGCGGAGTACACCTCTCTGCTCAGTGACCTCTCTGAAAACATCACCAACGAAGACTTGGAGCAGCTCAAGTCAGCCTGTAAGGAGGACATCCCGGAGGACCAGAGCAACAACATCACATCCTCCAAGGAGTGGTTCAGCTACCTGGAGAAGAATGACAAGCTGGCTCAGGGTGAGGAACCAGCAATCCACCCTTATTTCTTTACCAGAACAGTCGGTGTTTCCTGTTTTCAGGGTGTTGGTTTGTTGCTATCTGAATGCACCTGCCTCACTGTACAAGAAAATAACCACAAAACACCCGATCTTAGTGACGTTTTAGCGGTAAGGATGCAGAAGGACGGGCTCGAGTCCTTGATACGAACTAGCGCTTGTCAAAAAAAACTCCTCCCTGGCAAGGATCTATAAGGGGTACAATTAATCCTAAATTTTAATTGTGTATCTCAACAAATTTGTTTGTGTAGCCGAAAAGGCTCATGGATTCTACCAGGATAAAGTGGAAAGTCACATAGGTTTCTCACAAAAGGAAGTCACTGATAAGGTTTTTTGGCTGGGTCTTGTTTGTAAATGAAAATTAGTTCTCAAATATTTTTCCTGCATGAATAAAAGTTAAATAAATAAATACAAATCAGCCATGTCAGCCGGAAAATTGATTGCCCCCCCCTAAAAAAATTTGGGATCCCCCCAAAATTTTGATAGGGCCGTGCCTTGCCACTTTTTTCCTTCCTGCTAATGACCCGTCTTGCGCAGATAACCTGTCGTACATCGAGCACATCTTTGAGATCTCGCGGCGACCCGACCTACTGACGAGGGTGGTGGAGTACCGAACCACCGTGCTGAAGATCTCTGAGGACGACGAGATCGACACCAAACTCACCCGCATCCCGTCAGCCAAGAAATACAAAGGTACGGCGTAAGGCCGGCTCGTGCGCTCTTCAGCTCTCGCTCACAAGGCCAAATTTGAAAAGGAAGCATGTTGATTTGTTGCTCTCATCTTGATGTTTTTGCTTCAGGCCTCAGGTTTAACTCACCGCCGTTCGATTCTCAGGGGAAATTTAGCCTAAATTGAACTTGAGGCCAGACAAACAAACAGCAAAAGTCTAATTAAAGAAGCAATGAAGAGTTATTGTCATGATTCGTACTTCAGTCTAGTCTCTGTGGGGACAAATGGCTCGTAACCCTGATCCTTAGATCCTCTCTCCTCAGGAAGTGCTTCCGACAGATTTGATCTTACTCTTCTTGCCTTTTCGTGTCTTCAAGTATAACATTTCTGTCTTTACCCTCCCTTCCCCAAAAAGACATCATCCGCCAGCCCTCTGAAGATGAGATCATCAAGTTGGCGCCTCCCCCGAAAAAAGCATGAGGTGGCAACCGCAAGCACTGATCTCTACATCTTGGATTCTTCGCTCCGACCAACTGACCAACCCCGCCGCTCCCATGTCTTTCGCGCAATGACACAAAAAAAACAACCCACCCACGACGCAAAACCAATCAGACCGCCGCGATGCAGCCGCTTCCCTTGCTGAGGGGAGACGAGAAAAACAGACAGGAGGGGAAGAAATCTGAAGATGGGAAAAACAGTGTAGGAGTGTGAGGAGAGAGCCAAAGATCTGAGTGGGTCAGGTGAGAGTGAGTGCAACATGTGAACTGTTCGATCTGTGATGCTGTGTTTATGCAACCGTCTGCAACGTTTGTGAGCGCGTGTATGTTTGTGTGTACGCAGCATGTAAGGCTAATTTATCACCGCTAGAACACCCGCGGCTGCACAGATCACGCCTCCTAGACTTTAGTTTCCGGTATTTCGGACAAGGAAAAGCAACTGTGGCTACTTTGTGAACCATCGAAATGTAAAATATGCTAACAGATCAGACAACTGTTGCATCTGTTTAATCAGATTTAATCATCAGTTTATAGGAAGTTAAAAATTGTTAACGTCCCTGGTTTTATGTGCTGCTCCTTTTTTTGCACGGGCATGTTTGTCAAATGAAGGGACGCCTCGACACTTTGGGAAAGACGCCAGAGAGTCAATTCCAGTTATCGAGCCATGAGCAAGTTAGCTTAGCTTAGCATACAGATCCAAAATTAGCTGAGCCAGGAGCTTGGCAAGCCAGATTTACATTTTGCCTTGCCGAGAGATGAGGACTTTCAGACTGATTTTTACAATGACTGGTGTATTGGATACTTTGTGCTAAGCTAACCATCTCTTAAATGAGATGGCTAGCTTAGCAAGAAAAAGTAAGCTTCACAAAAATTAAATTGCCCAGTACAAAACAGAGTTATAAAGAATGCTTTTTCTTGCCTCTTTTGCCCAATTTACCATGGGACAAAATTAAACTTTAGTCGTCCCGAACAGGACAGTCAGATCTGTTCGTATTACCTTTATGCGGATGATTACGTACCTCTACAAAAAAGCCCAACATTTTTAGACAATTTTGGGAGAAAAGCCACAATTTGTCTTTATTTTCACTCATACCCACATAAAATATTTAACGATAAAGGTTTTAACAAAAGGTGCCAGTTAGCATAGACATCTATATATATAAATATACAAATAATATATTACAAGAAATAATATATTGCCCCACACTGCATCTAGGGGACATCCAGCCACACATGCCCACTATACTGTATATTTGACATTTCATCTAATGAAACCATGTCAACGTACGTGATAACGCAAATATAACAGACTTCTTACCCTTTAGCATTTTCTTGTTTTTTGATTTGTTGCACTGAAATGAATTTTTGTCTGTTGGAAAGAAGACAGCTTATGCTAAAAAGTGCAGGTCTAAGAATAAGAAAAACGTACGGAAACAAAAACAGATCGCTACATAGAACAGCTCGCGACTATGCCATTTCTGCCATGCACCATCTTCGCTAACAAGACTGTTGAATCTAAACTAGAACTGTTCTTTTTGAACACTGTGTCTCCTTTCTCTCCCCCGCCCCCCCCCCCCCCCCCCCCCCCCCATCGAAGCCTTAGTGAACTTTGCATTTACCCCGAAATTTTTCAAAAACTGTGACGAGGTAGAGACGAGTAAGTGAAAACGGCTCTCGCCGATACAGAGAGGTGACGCTTATGATGAGCGATGGTGCGTTTCTGCCCCCATTTTTCTTAAAAAAGAGAAAATCCTAAAAATCGGTACCGCTACATTCCTGTCCGTTAGCACCAAAATGCAACCCTCGTGCCAATGACCAAGACTTTTATTTTGATCACTGTTTACGTGATCGCTTTTTTATTGCTTGATGTATATTTTAGTGTGAGATTAGTCAGTGAGATTAGTCAGTTAGAAAACTCGGCAACGTCTCCTCTGAACAAATCCCTTCGGCTGTAAAAGTTACCAGTGACCAGACTGGGTGACGCAAGGGCTAGCTAGCAGTAGGCAAACCTTTTGAAAATTGGATAAATAGTTCAATTCATTAAGTTAGAAATTTGTATGGTGACAATTTGACACCGCGAAGCAAACACATTTGCCTCAACACAAAATGAAAAGCTAGCGTGTAACCTTCTATCTAACCTGTGGAAGTTTGACGTTAATTCCGAGGATCCACTGAAATGCCAGTCCAGGATCTGCATGGTCACTTGGGTACATTTAACTGGGAATCCTGGATTTTTAGATTGTGGCTATGTGGCTAATTATTGGCATTAGTCCGTCAATGATGACAGTACACATGAATACCTAGCATTTAGCTCGCAGCTTACATTTCATACATCACTAACCCATTAAAAAAAGACAAAAAGACAAACCACTGTTTGAAATGAATTCTGGCTGGGTTTTGCCTTTAGCTTTAAGACTAGCCCACGCTTGGCCCGACCCTAAGTGAAGCTGTAGCCTAACTGCCCTCCTACAGCTCAAATCAAGGAAAAAGTCGGATTCATCATGTTTGAGAGCAAACGAGGAGGCAGTTACTTCCTGTACTGCTATGATCTATGGGTAATGGTCTTCTCCAGCTTTACAGAGGACAGAACTAGGTCTAAATCGCACTCACCATTAACACTGAAGTAAACCAATTTGCAGGTGAGCATGGGTTTCTAATTTTGTAAAAATAAAAAAAAACATCAGCATGGGAGGATTCTGGCCATTCTACTTGTTTTTTAAGCTTTTATTAGCAACTTGAGAATTTAGATATATGTAACCACGTCTTTTTTCCCTGTCTGGATTTCACTAGCCAATGGAATAATGCACATGATCGTGTAGTCGTCTATCACGCAAAAATCAATAATAAAAAAAAGTCAGTCTTTGTAATGCTTTAGAATCTCCTGCAGTGACTCCTCTTAGCAGTTTAGACATGTCAGCGTTAGCATCAAAATGCTGCGATTTGTTACTTTTTTCGCTTTCCGCTTTATTTGAGAAACGACGTTTGTCCCGTATATATTTTTTTTTTATCGACTTTGCAGATGACTGCTTCATGTTCACCTGTGTAGCTAGTCTGATTCCATATCTTAACATATCACTCGCTAATGATGTCAGAATCTGGATTTCCTTCTACAGAGTACATATCAATTTAGTAAATGCTGCAAAGGAATAAACCATCTACAAGATGATTATTGATATAATAAACCGAAATATAAATAGAGATCGTTTGAAGGTAAACAAAGAAATTCAAACTGTCTCATTCTCCCTGAAAGAGTTTTTTTTTTTTTTTAAGTTTTGGGTTGTAAATATGTATTTTGAATATACATCACTGTGTTTGTTATGAAATTAATTTATTTAATGCCTATATATTGTTGTTAATTTGTATCCAGACTCTGTTTTACTAACTGGAAACGATTTAATGGGATGAAAATATATCGCTTATCTGATGTTAAGCAGGCTGTATGAGGAGTTTTATAATTCGCGCTGTTCTCTGTTCGTGTTTTTTTTTTCTCTGCTTTGGATGACTTTTTAAAAAAGTGGTGTTCATTTCTACCTATTTGACGATATTATGTTTTCAATTATGTGTCGTACTTGATCGGACGTGTTGTAGTGACTGCTTGTAAAATGAGTTATCTTCAGAGTTTCTGAAAATCATGACAAAAGCGGACACAAATTTTGCCTTGTATGCCCTCACAACAGTGGGAAACGGCAATTGAAGCTAAAGTTGCGCCAACTGCACGGACAATGTTGGGTTTTGGGAAGGCGGATTTCTCATAAGCGAGTCCCCAGTTCCATAAAAATGTATTCCGCCATTACTTTGGTATTGCGTATTAATGAAAAAGATTTTAGTATTAAATATGAAGGTCACAGAAAAGTGGGCGTTAAAAAAAAGCTAGCACTAAAAGCTGCGCATTCATTATTTCATGACATTAGCCTTTCAAATTTGTAAAAAAGAAAAGTCACAAATGTCCATGAGAAAATATTTAATGAATGATGGTTCATTTAGATCCGAGAGCAGTCGTAGCTTAGCAAGTAGTCTAATCACATATGTGATATCTTTTTGTTTTTGCTAAATGCTATTAAACACGAATGACTTTTCTTTCTTGCAGATTTGCCACCATACAGCACAATCATTTAATCATTCAATCAATTGAAAAACTAGCAGTTAAGTAAATACTATCCCACAATCTTGCTGACTAAAAAAGTTATAGCTTACACAGGTAAACAATCAGTTGAACTTCAGCTAGCTCAATGTATACGCATTTATACGTTGTGATTTAAATCAAAAAGTGAGGTTAGCGCTATTTGAACTTGAACTCTGTTTTTGCACTAGCTAACATGGGATTAACAGCTGTTAGCTGTGCTAGTTTGACTGAGACTAGAAGGAATGTGATTAGCTGAATACCTTAAGATAGAAAATAACTAATGACAGATTAGATATTTTAAATAATTACTTCAAATAGGTAACATTTATCAAAACTTAGGTAAATTATATATTTTTCCACATTGTATTCTTAGTACTGTTCATTGGTGTTTACATATTCTACTTCCATCACTTGAGGCGCCACAGCTACTTTTATTTTTGTGTTGAGAATGAAAAGGAAGAGGAAAAAATGGTATGTAAGAGTTTTGTGCCTGGTTAGAGCAAGTAGTTGAGAGTAGTTTAGCAGGTTGAAGGTGTTGGAAGATAAATAAGCCGTGGTGTCAGCTGGGTGCAACAGTTTTGTGCTTAGTAGACGTCCCTCAGGGGTACGTATCAATGCCCCTGAGGTTTCATTCATTTTGAATGTGGAAGTTATATTTGCACATGAATTATGTACAATGTGAGAACACTGCGGTGTGATCAGAAGTCCGTTTGTTCTTTTTTTTTTTAAGTCTTAATGTTCTATAAATATTCTACATTTTCTCAACATTTTGGAACTATTTTAGTGGTGTTCATGCTACACTAAACTTAATGATGTGGTGGCCGTGGCGTATAGGTATCCAACGTTTGATGGAGTAGAAGTAGGCTAGCGCAGTTAGAAACTGAAACAGCTTAGCAACGGACAAAGTAATCATTTTGAAAGCAGATAGGTTTGGAACAGTTTTCAGTCAAATTCGATGCAGATTCTTCTTAAACTAGGTATTTAGAATAAGTGCGTTTACATCCTTACAAGAAAAACGAGTCCCTGCATTAGTTTGATTACATAAAATGCTTGTCGGTGCCTTAGCTCGACTATAATCGGCCCAGTCTGAATGGAGCCGGACTAACGCCCACAGATAGCTTGGATTCGAGTCGACTTACCAGAGCACGTGCACGTGGAATTGGCCAAAATGATCTACGAATGTGCTACATTTCGCTTATAATTCACTGACCTTGAATCAGAAACGTCCCACTTAGTTGTTTACAAACAGTCTGGCGCGTGCTGTAGCAAACGTGGGAACCTAGCGAGCTATGGCAACGTATGTTTGGAACGCCGTGACGCCGATTCACGGACGACTTTACTGAGACGAACACTCGTCCATCGCTACTGTTAATTTAGCTATGGCTGCTAACACGCTGGTTAACTTCTCTGTTTATTGGTGTGGTATGGCGTTAAAATAAATAAATCAACGATGTGGCCCGAGAACAACAATGTAAAAGTGTAAACCGCCGATCCAGCGGGCGGGGAGGCGGCTCAACTCCGCCTATAATCCGACTACCGCAAACTGCATCGTTTCAGTCCGGTTACACAAATTATTCACGTCAATAGGGCGAGAAGTGTAGTCCGATTTCGATGCACAAGTAAACGCACTTATTGACTTATTTTTCATCCGGATTATAATAAATAGCTGACACAACACATGACCCAAACCCATTCTGACAAAATGTCGCAGCGGTCGAGTATTACTCTAAAAAATGGCTTTTTTGTCATGATTTAAAGGAGACTGAACTGAAATTATGCCATTTGTCATGTTTTAAAAGAAATGACTTGAGTGAAATGTAATTATGCCATTTTGTCATTGTGCTAAAATAAATATTATATATTAAAATATATTTGCTAACCTAACCTCTGCTGCCTGCCGTTGCTTTCTTTCAGCTAAGAGGCGATACTCTGGTGAAACTGCAACAGAACCACAACTTTAGCACACATCCAAAGCCGGTTTTAAAATTTTATTGACACACACTTATACACTGTGCTGAAGCGGATCAGACAGCCCCACCACCCTCAGTCCCATAATTAAACTGTAGTGTGCATGCTGTGGCCCACAAACCTCGGCTTTCTCACTCCGTGGAAACAAATCTACCATTAATATAACATTTGTGACCACTCCACAAAAGTGTTTTGATGATTGAAACCAGACTCATTTCTTGACTCTGATGTGTGAATGTTGGAATTTTATGAACAAATTTTGAGTCGCCACAGTAACGATGTGATCGGAAATGAAATTATTGGGGCCAAAAATAAAACTTCTGATGCCAGGAGAAGAAAGGGAGCACTTTATTTAGAGAATGTCAATCATGAATGGTTGAGTAATTATAAATATAAACTAGAAACGACTGCACAAATGTGTGTATCGTGTAGTCCACCAGTCCTACTGGTTCATCTGAGCAAGGAGCCCCTCCAGCTCGGGACGCCCCTTGAAACGTGCTTGATATTCGGCCTCAGTGTGCTGAGAGGAGAAATGGGGGGGGGTTCTCAATTATTATCGGTTTCTATATGTTACGGATGCACCATGTAGGTCAAAAGAAAGTGGATGCACTGGACTTAAGGCTACGATTGTCTTTTAATTTAGGTTTTGTTGCGTTACAGGAGAATTTTGGTGTTTCAGAATGTCCTTTTAAAATTGTTCCAGAGTTAAACTCAACTGGGAACACAGCAAGTGGGATGACAAAACCCACGTGGAAACACCATGACCAGAAGGAAATCCTAAATTATTTTTTTTAGCACATAAATACACACAATGTGTTGGTACACAATGTAACAATTCAATCAACTTTAAGCTCGTAAATATAATAAATGTGCAATTTCTGAAATATATCTAATATTGTGGTTTATGAACTCACCTCGTTGACAACTAGCTTAACTCCTTCTGGCTGGTTCTTTAAAACAACGTCCATGAAAACAGGACACAATGCTGCATCCAGACTGCTCAGCTGGAGAAACAGGTACAACAGATCAGGAGTGGCAGAACTCAACGACACATTCAGCGTAGAGACAAGAGCCTCACCTGGACGACTCGCTCGTGTGTCTTGAGGACAGCGTCCACGTACATTTTGGTGCCTTGGTCCTGCATTACCATGACCTCTACGCTCTTGGTGGGCAACGCATAGCTGGTAAATAAAGAAAAAGCTTAAATGTGAGTAACAACACGTATTTATGTCAATGTAATATTCTCTCCACTATTCATCTACTTTTCTTAACGAGGGGTCGACGCATTTGTAATGAAGTTCGAAAAGCAGGTTTGTAAAAGGATCTTTCTTTTGTTTGTGATAGTGTTATCATTTCATTTGCTATGGAGTTAAATGTCTAAAATAGATATTTGTCATCATGTTCTTAGCTGAAGAACAAACACTACATAGTCTATAGAACCATGTGTAAATTTGTGATAAAACATTGACATCTAGTGTCCAAGTGGTAAACTACTGTGGTCTCCAAGGGCAACCGACTGTTCCTGAATATCTTTTCATGCCACCAACTGTATTGTCAATTCTATTCTGCTATTTTCCTAACTGGATGGCGGCTTAACCAGACATATAAACTATTAGATTACGTACACGCGGGGCCTTGAAACGATGACTGAAGCGAAAATAAAAGAATTTCAAACACGTTCAGTAGACCCACCTCTCAGCTACCTTGATGCCGAGCCGGTTGCAGAGGTTGTGGATGTACTGGGAGTAGTGCTCCACCAGCGTCATATCAAAACCCGACACCATAACGTTCAGCGTCCCGTACGCCGTTTCCGTGGCAGCCGAGATTGGTTTGATCTGGAGTTTGTCCTTCTTTTTCTTAGGCTGACAAGACATTTATCATTTCCGGGGTCAATCATCTTGAAAGCCAGGTCATATTGATAGATAAGACTATATTCTTATCCATTTTATTCTGTTTTCATGTGTCAATTTAATTTCTAAAGCCATTTCCATGTTGTCTGAAACATGTTTTTAAAGATCCTTACAGCTACTTTAAGTAAAAGGTGCCTCCACTTCCCAATCCCGTGGGTCGGCATGCCTTTGTAGCCCCTTTCAGCGACAGCACCTGCAGATTCATTAAAAAAAAAAAAATCTATTTAATAAAAATGGCCGTACAATAGAAAACAGAGATGCTTTCATTTAGAAATAACATTGATCAGTAGATTTCAATATCTACCCCAGACGGGATTTGGGTTGGATGGTGCAGCCCTATAATTGGAGAGAGAAACTGTCAGTGGAGTTAAAACAGAAACTTTACATTTTTACAACAGAACCATTAACAACACATATCTTTACAGGCTAGTTGCTCGTCTGCAAACTCTTGATGGTAAAATGAGTTTAAGATGGAAGAATATTTGAAAATGAAAATCGTACCGGCATGATAGAACTGCTCGATTTAACACCTGGGGAGGAAAAACGATGATATATCGATGATATGGACACTTGTTCTAAAAACTTGTTGCAAAATAAATGTAGCCTATTCATTTATCTGGGAACTATTATTATTTTTCCAGGAACATCTGCGAAACGTATTTTCACACTAAAAGCCTCTAACAAAGTAGAGATAAGAAGGTTTGATCAGCAGCGTTCTATCATGGAAAAAAATGAATTTTTCTTTAATTGCCATCTTTAATAAAAACCATGTGCCAGCTACAGTTCGTCGTGCCGGGAGTGAATTTAATGACCCTGGAAACTCGGAATGAAGCTCACTGAAATTGCTGCTGCTGACCTCTGCTGGGAATCTAAACATTTAGCGGAATTAAAAGCAAAAGTTTACCTTTTGAAAGGTAGGAATCATCTCTCAATATTCCCTCGACTGTGTGGTGGTTGTCACGATAAGAAAAATTAACTACATGTGGATACAATTTCACAACAAGCTTAAAGACGCATACACACAGCGCGGAAGCCTGATCCGGAAGTGCATCATGGGAGTCGGTCCATCTGGGCTTTGTGTCCGTTCCGGTATCATCGGCCGTTTGTTGCGTTTTATTTTTATTTTTCAAATCTAGTTTTGTACTATAAATAGTATGACAAATCAAGGGGGAAAAAATAATAAATTATATTCTTTTAAAAAATAATCACAATTTAACGAGATTATTAATAGAATAATAGAACAGGGAAAATAAAATAAAAAAAATCCCAAACTGGTATTAGATAAATTAGGTACTTCAGAAATAATGTTTTTTTCTAAGGCAACACAAATACAAAACAATGTTAGTAAATAAAATCCCTTTATATCCTCTTATAAACTCCCCATTTATGTGATTATATCCCTCTTATTTCTCCATGTTTGCAAAAGGGGAAAAAACAAATGTCCACATTCAAACAGGCATTTATTAAATTATGTAATATTCCTAAATGAATGAATGCTCATAAATCTGACACGTAACATTATAATCTCTGGCATAGAATTGCATTTTTGTGGGGGGAAGAAATCATTATAGGGCAAAATTAAATACATTCAGTATTTAATCAGTGCATGAGAAAAAGCATCGCATTCAATACATCAAAACGTATTCTGAAGCCATGAACCAACATTCACTGCATATTTTAAGTATTTTTCTTTACATGCCAGAAGCATCCATTTGAATGCAATCAACTCATCTTTGGCCTCAAGTATTTGAAATCAAGCATGAAGAAAACAGTCCAACAATCATAAATCATGCAGAGGTCCTTCGGGGTCGTTGATCTTCCATCTCGTTTGATCAAGCTCTGAATGTCTTAAAATACTCATACGTTCGCAAACATAAGGATTATGCCTCAGTGTTTAGAAAGTCATTTCACAAGTAATAACAGTTTAACTTGTGTTGGATTCAAAAATATATTCTTGTCGTGTGTATAAACATGTTTGCAGCAAACAGCTGAATGAGATAAAGCACCTTAGTGAGCAGGACACAACAGAGCTCAGTTCATGGCAGCAGATTCTTGGAGCTCTTTGGAAGCTGATTCTGTCCATCACAGGTTTGAGGTTTGCTAAAGTTAAAAGCAGGAACATTCCAAAACTAAAACATCAACATTCATCTGCAGAAATCTAAACACACAAGCGCTCCTTTTTTCACACTCTCCTCGCTTCAAAGTTAATTATCTCCTCTTCCTCATCTTCATCCTCCTCCTCCTCTTCCTCTTCTGGACTATAAAGATCATATGGTGCATCACTCAGATTGGCCGCCTCCTCCTCCTCCTCCTCCTCCTCCTCCTCCTCTTCCTCCTCCTCCTCCCCCTCACTTAATTCCTCCCCCTCACTTATTTCCTCCACACTGCTGATGTTGAGTTCGTCATCGTCGTCGTCGTCCTCGTCATCTTCCTCATCCGCTATTGCCCCCTCCTCCTCGTTCTCCTCCTGCTCATCCTCCTCTTCCTCGACGTCCGTAGTATGACCTGTTGCACGGAACGGTTAGTTTTTCAGATCAGAACTCAATGAACTGAAAGCAAGATGACAGAAAGAAAGTTCTTACACATGGTGCTAATGGCATTAGTAACGTAACTCTGGAGATCCTCATCGAGGAATTTTCTCATTTCCAATTCCATTATCACCTCCAGCCCCTCCGTCTCCATATCGACGTATTCTGGGTAGAACATGTTTTTCCTGAGCAGCCTGCGGCACCTGAATCGAACACAAGTTGACAAACACACGTAGTAAAACGATTTGGAATCATGAGTTCTGGATCATGAGTGAAACGTTCTCTTCGTCAGCACTCAACTGTTTTCCTTTTGTCCTGTATGCCTGAAAAGACAATAAAAAGGATTAGAACTATAAAGCGAGTGCAAAGGAAACGTTTCTAAAAGCTGATCCAACACATCTGCACCTCGATGAAGCGGAACGGGTCGTTTTCCTGCATGAGGGCCTCGATGTTGCTGCGGGCGTCTTGCAGACGGGCCTGGTCCTGGCTGATCCTTGAGATGTTCTTCTGAATGGCCGAGCCGTTGGTGTCACAGTGCGTGCGTGTGCATTCCTTCAGAATACTGGTGAAGGAGAGGACCGCCGTCTTCATATCCTCACACAGAGTGTTCAAGACCCTCTCACAGTCCTCCATGTACTTCTGTGAGAGGAAAGAAGTGAGGGGGGGGACGAAGACAACAACCGCCTCCACCATATTGCCGTACCTTGTTCTGCTGCTCCTTGTCCTTCTGCTCCTGCTGCTTTTTCTCAGCGATGATGTACTTCCTCTCCACCCTGTGCAGCTGCTTCTCCAGGCTGCCCTGGTGACGACACAAAGACCACGGTGTCACCTGGGATTTAATCGCATCATGAGCAACAGCTTCTGTGTACCTGTAGATCTTTCATGGTGTTTCTTAAGGTCTTGATCGTGTGTCCCGCGTGTCCCCCCTCGATGGTGCAGGCGTTGCACACGCAAATCTTTTCATCCATGCAGTAATATCTGTAGTTGAGTACAATACCATAAAACATGGTGCTGATTAAGTAAACGAATGTGTCATTTAAAAAGTGAATCTAATCAAACAAGTGGCCCCCTACTGGTACATCTCCTCGTGTTCTGGGCACTTCCTCTTCCAGAAGTCATCAACTGGTTCTGTCAGAGGATGCCCTCGGAACGCTGGCAATTCCAGATGTGGCTTCACGTGCTCCAAGCACATGGAAACCTCACACTTTAAGCACGTCTTCACTGCATATGTTGGGGCGGCAGCGCTAGAGGCAGTGCTGGCGGCGGTGGCGCCCTCTTGCTCGCAGTCCCCTTGCTCGTTGCTGGCTGCACTGGTGCTTGATGCCGTTCCAGAGGGGCAGTAGTCACAGGGAACAGCACAGCCGCCCATGACTTGCTGCACCAGAAACGACTGTATTGCCGTTGGCTTCAAATCCCTGGAACACACTGCACTGCCTCTGTGCCGCTGACGGTAGTTGTCAGAAATACTGGCCAGTTTCAAGTTCTTTTGGACCGGGGCACTACAGCGGTGGCTCTCGCGGCACTCTGGACATCGGAAGCGACCTCTTTCTCCCTGGCGCTTGACATTGTCCAGACAGGTCTTGCAGAAGTTATGGCCGCATGAGAGCAATTGGGGGTTGCGGTACACCTCCAAGCACACCGGGCAGGTGAGGTCCTCCTGCAGCATCCTGGCCTGCTGCGACTGGCTGAAGTCCATCTTATCGTTCACACAGTGAGCTTAAAGAAGAGGAACAAAAGAGGAACCACCGAGGAACATGAGTTTCCTGGTGCAGAAGTTCAACTTATGCAGATGCAACCTATGCAGCCACTGAACAAAAAACAGCCATATTAATAATCACAGGTTAAAAGGTGTTGGAATATCAGTCTATTTCTTTTATCCTATCACATGCATCTGTCACATATATTGTGAAGGAAAATGATGACTTCGCTCTAAATTGCACTGTAAAATTAAAAGAGACAAAGCAATGCCGAAGAGACAAACAGGCGAGATGATTCTGTTGGGTCCAAGGTTAGCACCGGTCTGTCTGGGATAGTGAAAGTCAGACTGGTTGGCACCACACATGGTTGACACCAACCAGTAACCTCCCATGGTGAACTGTATACCTGCAGCTTTAGTCACACTTACATAACAGTGTGACGCTGACCACAAACGTTCGTGAAACTGAAAGCAAACGTGTCCACAGAAGGCCTCGCCACACCGGGACACGTTATCCTGCTGCAATATTAAAATGACATATATAAATATCAACCCAACCCCCCACCCCGGAAAAAAAAAAACACCAAAAACTTCACATGAAACCAAAACCGAGTGTCAACAGCGATTTCGCCACCCTGTCAGTTTTTGACGAGTGAACGACCTACAAAGCTGCTCTGAAATCAACATCAGGGTCGGAATAAAGTAATCGCGTCTGATTATCCGTCATACATTTTCCCCGACGGACAAATGTGAGACAACACCAGCAAAGTCGCGTCTCCGATCGTGTTAGCTAAACTAATATCAGCTGGCTAGTTAGTGAGACAGAGAGAAGCTAAAACCGCATAAAAGACAAACACTCCGCGCTACTCACCGGGTAAATTTAAGTCAATACAACCATCTCAAAAAGCCGAAATTTCTATTTCCATGTGTGGGAATTTGTCAGTATTCCGGCGCTTAATATCTGAAACCTAGAAGCTGCGATGCACCTGTCACAACGGGGCGCTAACTCATGTTAACGTTAGCGCACCTTTGTCCAGTCGCAGGGTGGACAAAAACAGACCACTTTGTGTTAGAAAATAGTCCTGTCACTCATTTATTTCGGTTGTCGTTCAGACTTTTCGTGTTTTCCCCCATACAAAAGAATGAAAAACGAAAGGCTATTGGTACCAACCTGCTGAAAGCCTGTGCAAAAGAGAAGTGATGCTTTCAGGGCACCGCGGAAATGTCGGACTTCCCGTTTCAAGCGCGCTGGCGGACAGCGGAGGGCACTGCGATAAGATACTTTCTGGCCACACACGTGTGGTTCGTGCACAGAATCTATTAATTTTTGAGAATATAACAGAAATCAGTGTCTTATCATCTAAATTATGGGACAGCTTTATAACTTTATCTTCAAGGCTAAAACGGAAGGCTAAAGGGACAACAAACCTACTAGGGGGCGCTACCAACTCAATCGGCGACTTGAGCTGTCGTTGAGAACCGGCTGTTGATTAACAACGTTTAGCTCATAAAAACCCATTAAAGAATCAACTATGGAGACTGTGACAAAACACGCTGACAATGTTCAAGTTATTATTAATGATATGATGACTTAAGGGGGAAAAGTGCACCAAAATTAAAACAAAATAAAACCAACAGGCCCAGATGGATCACTCATCTGCAAAGAACAGAGACCTAATTCTCAGCCCCACTAACCTGACCCAATGAGAAGTGTGATCCCCCTGTAGTTTGTGCTCCTCTTTCTTGAAGGATACCCTACTTTTCCATTCCACAGTCCACATTTACACACTTAAGGGTGAAAACACAAAGCTTTAGTTTCATTTGGGCTAAACCACTTTTGCATTTTGGAGCAAGAAAAACAGAAGCGCAACGGCAGATTCCCAACACATAGGGGTATGAACTTATGGCTACATCAGTGCATGAATGTGTGTTTTATGTGAATATGATGACATATATGTACGAATGTCTGTAAATAGACATTGTTGAGTGACAAGGCAGATCTTTACTATCAGACTCAAGCACACTAAGCACAGTAATTGATCAGACAGATTTGTCATCAAATTGCATCGGATCAAAGTGGCTTCCAACTGATAGATCTCCCTATGAAGTGAGCATTTCCTCTTCCAAAAGTCATCAACTGGTTCTGTCAGAGGATGCCCTCGGAATGCTGGCAATTCCAGATGTGTCTTCCATTGTTCTGAGCACATGGAAACCTCACATTTTAAGCACGTCTTCACTGCATATGTTGGGGCGGCAGCACTAGAGGCACCACCAGTGGCACAGGTGTCCTCTGTGGTTACCCTGGTGCTTGATGCTGTTCCAGAGGGGCAGTACTCACAGGGAACAGCACAGGCATCCTTCTGTACCAGAAATGGTAACTGTATTTCCCTGGGCTTCAAATCCCTGAAAGCCGCTCCTATGCCTTGATGCTGCTGATGGTAGTTTTCAGAAATAGTGGCAAGTTTTTTGGGGTGGTGGCACTACAGCGGTGGCTTGCCCGGCACTCTGGGCAGGTGAGGTCCTCCTGTAGCATCCTGGCCTGCTGCAACTGATTGAATCCATTTCATTAATCACACAGTGAGCTTAAAGAAGAGCATAAAAGAGAAATGCAGAATTAATCAGAAAAGGCCACAATTGGGACTTTGTTGTTTAATCGGATCTTTGGTTGTAGGTCTTGGACACTTCAGTCAAGAGGTGCTGAGCTTTCAACAAATCGCCACCGGGTGGTGAGTTGGACCCACTGGCAGGGGAGGAAGTTGGACAGCTGATTATGAAGGAGGAGCCTGTGACACAAATGGCCTGTGAAATTCAGAAAAAATTGCAACAGAACTTTATTCCTTATGTGACAGTGTGCTTCCTCCTTCCTGCAAGATCCACACCAGGTGTGTATCCTTGTATTGATTGCTAGGTGGTTGGCGGCATTAAATCTGTTTAGTTGTTGGCTGAGTAGCATAAAGGTCTTGTCCTTCTTGGGTTCGACATCATTGTGTGCTGTTGCGGCAGGTTTGGATTAAATTGTAGCAGTTCACACTGCCAATTTTTGTGGAAGTTTCCCATGTCATCAAAACCAGTGACTGCTTGCTGGCTGCAGCAGTGTGTGGCTGACATGTCCGTGCTGGTCATTTCATTACCTCCAGCATGGTTTACCTGCAGCTCACTCCTCCCTCTTTAATCTGTCGGAGGTTGTGCCGGTGCTTCGCGGTTGGTCTGAGCTTGATGGTGCACCACAGTGTCTGGCTCAATGGTGCCATTGCGCTGCAGCACTGCTACAGTCTTGTCTTTTTCTCTTCATTTTGTCGGTTGGCTTGGCTAAGAACTGCTGTCCCCTAGCTACCCATTCCCCCCTCAGCCTTCAGCTACTACAGGCTAGGTTGTATGTATAACTGTACTTTCTCTGATCTAATCAGTTAATTGTTTTGTTTTCATTGTTCGGGTGTGGTTTTTGCTTTTTTTTGTATTTCTATATTTGTTTCTTTTTGTGTGTATTGTGATTATGTTAAGTCAAATTAACTATAACCACTATATATTTGCATTGCATTTTTAAGTTAAATTAATTTTCATTGCATTTTGAGAAGTGACTGTTGCAACAAACACTGGCTGTCACATAACCTCCCTAGTGGAGGTTACAAGGTGTTACAAGATGTCTTTCACTGACCCATTTTCTGCAAAA
This sequence comes from Takifugu rubripes, assembly GCF_901000725.2. Lineage (NCBI taxonomy): Eukaryota > Metazoa > Chordata > Actinopteri > Tetraodontiformes > Tetraodontidae > Takifugu > Takifugu rubripes. The sequence goes on along the minus strand of NC_042292.1, from coordinate 14,791,218 downwards.
AAAAAATAAATGTAAATACAGTACTAGACTATTGAATGTAGAGGTTCCAAGTATCACAAAGTAAAAATTCATTTTCTGGCATTTTGTAGGGGAAAATTAACAAGAAAATAAAAACCTAGTTGAATGCAATTTGAAAATTTATTTTATTTTTTACTAAACAAATATACAAATAAATCTAATATACAATTATGTAAAGTCAGAATTTCAACAAGGGTTTCACACAAGTGGGGAAGTGGACAGCGTGGTGTGTCAAAAGAAATAACGAAACAAGACAAATTCAACAAAGGGGTCCGTCTCACAATGCTACAAACAATGGATTTCAAAAAGTACAATGGTGACACCTGCCACTCACCCTGGTGTTTCTTCATGAAGTGTACTATGTGACAGCAAATTTAAAGGGTACCCAATAAATCGCCTAGTCCACAACCCACCAGAAACCTTTAATAAATTTAACTTTCAAAGCAACACAAACACTTAGCAACAGGCAGGACCAGCTTATACACAGGTGACAGTGCCTATCAGCCCCTGAAAACAGAATAAAGAAGGAGACAGGCAAAAAAAACTGGTATAAAGGAACATGTAGATTGGGCAGGAAATATTCTGTACTATACTGAATATGATGCCTCTCCTTTTAGATGAAAAATATAATAATGCACTTCATAATCAATTCACTTTTTGCAATGCAATCACGTTATTATGCAAAGAGACAAATATGCTTCTGGCTAAAACTACAATGTAGACCCCTATTTTGGGCCAGATGCTAACGTGCCAAGCAGCAAGTTTTGCCTCCAAGTATAGATTTGCATACAGAATTGAGAGACATAATGCTACCAAGAGTCTTTGGATGATGATTATTTTTTGCAATAACAAGAGTAGAAAGCCTGCTCCTGGTTTCTTCCTGTAAAGGAGAGTTGTTTTTTTGCCACCATTGCTTGTTAGGAGTCAGACCCTGCCTTCTGTAAAGTGGCTAGAGACAATTCTGATTTCAACAGATGCTGCGTAAATATAATTTGAAATGAATGATGACCCGCATTTTGTTAATGTGTCCTCAAGATTAATAAAGCATAGCGGTGATTAGATCTCATCTGTATTATTTTGATTTGTTAATATCTGCTAACAATAACAATAAACCTGATGATATTATATGCCCTTCTCACTATGTTTCACATTGGAAATAATTAAAGGATCTGCATTTTTATCATTCTGTTTGGCGTGTGGACTGAAGTAAGGGAAGATTTTGCCACCAAAGGAACATTGAGTAAATGAGTAGATGTGCGTCTTAGCCATCACATCGTAGAAAGAAACAAGACCTTCCTCATAATCCACAAACACACCTACTTTCTTTGGTTTTTCCTTTAGAGACAGAAGAAGTGGTGGTGCCGTCAAGGCAGCATATTTTTCACCTTCATAGTGTACAGTGGCCCAGTAGCCATTTTCAGGGTTTAGCACAAGGTGGCCTTTGCGGCTGGCATTACCTCTTGCTACACCGAGATCCCACCCGCTCTTGTTGCTGACCTCCACCTCCCAGTAGGACTTCCCAGAGGTCAAACAATTGACTCCGAGGACACTTCCAAACTGATCAAACCTTTCTAGATCATCATCCTTTTTCCTGTTGTCCTCCCCTCCATCTTTCACCTCCTTCCCCCCTTTGGAAACAATGAGGCATCGATGTGCGGTGACTGGATCAAATTTTACGTCAACTGTTACACAAAAGATACTTGGAATTAGAATTGATCTGGCATAAAACAAAAGTGAGCTGGAACAACTCATAGCTTTGCATACCTGCAAACCTAGACACTCGCTGAAGTTCTGTAAAAAAAAAAGAAAAAAAAAAAAAGATCATGGAACATTTTAAGATTTTGTAAAATTCTGATACAATCTTACCTGTGGCTGCCAGCTTATCCAGTTCCTTTTGAATTTCCTCCAAAAGGGTTGTTGTGAGTTTTCTCATGGTGCCAAATGACAACGAAGTGTCAAGCTCTGTCTCACAGCAGTCTTTAAAGTCCACCATGTCATTAACTGATGGGTAACTCTGAAATGAGCAAGAAAACCACTGAAATCATCACGCTTCTTAAAGCGAGAACCAACTATGGGAACTTTAAAGCTCCTTAGATTGCTTTTGGGGCTGTGTGAACTATGCACCTGCCTCACATTTCATTACACTGAAATTATTCTTCAAGTTTGCAATAAACAGAGTGCACCACGTGTACTACAGCAGCATATTTTCTCTTAGTAGATCCTTTTTTTTTATCTCCACCCAGAAACTGTTTGGTTAAAGTAGAAATTAGGGAAGAGTCCGTTCTTTAACTACACTTATTAAACTCATTGGGAACCAGACACAGTCGTGGTGGTACCGGTGGGAGAGGCAGACATACGCTTGCACAGGTCCTGCAAGTACAATACAGTCTGTGGCTATCACACCTTCAATTCAAGACTGAATGCAAGTAAGGATGACAGTGAGGGACCTAACGAGGATCTTCTTAATGACAACCTGGGAAGCCTGGAGGGTAAAGTGGGACACAGTGGACAGTGGCCTGCTGTAAAGAGATGCAATGTCTCACAGCAGCTGTCAGAGGTAACGTATAACAGTGATGTGGTGTTAATTTCCCTATAATCCATTCATTTTTCCACTCTCTCCTCCGTTTTCTCACCCAGAAAATGTTTAGAGGCGTTGCTGCTTTTGGATTGGAGACTACACCCAAAAGTGCCGCAGTGTGGCATTCTGACTCGCCACAGATAAAGTCTCAAGAGCGAATAGAGACGTCAAAGAATAATCTGATGTCATTGGATGTATTTTTCCAATATACGATTAGGTATCATGGCACCCTCCAATAGGAAACAGTAAAACTAAAAGTAGGTATTCTCAACCAGGTATTCTCAACCAGGACACTATTACACTGCTTTTAAAATCCATTCATGAATTGTGCCCCAAACAAAATCTAATAAGGCATAAATGTCTACCTAGACATGGTTCCTTTTATTAGACTGTAAAGGCTCCGTTACTACAAAGATTCCTCCCACCTGCAAGAAAAAGATGTGATCCTCAAGTGCAGAAAAGTCATTCAGCTCTGAGATGGTCTTCTCAAGCCTGCTGATCTCTGCTTGTAGACCATCCGTTAGGCCTTTTGCTTCTCTCTCAACATTCTGTCTCCTCTCCTTCAAGGGTTGGAAGACGTTGCTCTGGGCAACCAGCACAAGGCCAATCACAGCTTTGAACACAGACTTGATGTCTGACCATTCGTTCTCTATCTGGTCCTGAAAATGGAGAGAGAAGCCACCATGGAACAATGAGACTCCTCATGAATGGTCATTTAAGCAACCTTTGACACCTGTGCAGCTTACTGTACAGTTCTTTAGAGACGCATTTATCTCCTCCACCTGTTTTTGTCGTTTCAGAACTTTTTGTTGCAACTCCATCTTTATTATGTCGATCTGAGCCTGTCATCATAAAAAAAAAAAAACAAGATTCCAGTTGCAGATCATCAAAGTTTCAAATGAAATGTGCACAGCAGGGCTCACCTTCTTCTCGTTCGACTTCTTCTCAGTGGATATGAACTCTTCCTGGTGTCCCTCCATGCAGCAGACGCAGATGCACTGCTCCCCCTTCTTGCTGTAAAGCTCCAGGGGGCGCCCATGCTTCAGACAGGCCCTCTTGTCCAGATTTTTCACAGGCTCGACCAATTTGTGGCTTTTCAGCCGCGAGATCGAAGAATGGTTCTTCAAGTGGGTCGAACAGTATGAAACAAGGCACACTAGGCAGGACTTCTCTGCCCTCAGCTTTTGCTCCATGCAAATGTCACAGGCCACTTCGCCGGTCGCTCCAGTGTACATGTTGTCATCACTGCTCGCCGGCTTCGCCATCTGCTGGACGAGGGTGTTTATGATGATGTTCACCCCTGGGGTCTTGTGCTGCGGTTGCTTGCAGAGAGGGCACACCCTGTCATTATATTTAAAGTTGCAGCGCAAACACTGCTTGCAGAAGGTGTGTCCGCAGCCTGTGGTGACAGGGTTCTGAAATACACCCATGCAGATGGAACATATCAGATGCTTCTCCAATGAGGACGTCTCTCTGGTTTTCGGGACAGAGGCCATGTCTATTAAATGAAAACATCACAAAGTTACTGTGGTTGGTGCGTAGGAGTCAACACATTGGAGCTGAACATCCTTGAGCTTTCTAGAACCTCTTGTTTGGTTGATCCTCTGGACATGACCCAGAGGGTGGATGTGCACCCTGTCAACTCATTTCTCAACTCAACACAATTTCAGCATCAGCTAATCCAAATGCTATGCAGCCTTGAGATGCTTCCACAGCTGATTTCTTCCAGTTGTGGAAGTTTCCTTCTGCCAGCACTTGTCATGAAGAACTGCACTATTTACGCTTGCAGACTTATTTGTTTGAAACCAAAGGTAGATGTACAGACAACCACTATTTTGATTTGAGAAGGGTGTCTGCCCAACTCTTTCTGTGGAAGGTCCTAATTTGCCCTCTCTCTCTGCTGAGAACTCCCTGGATCACCTCCAGGCATCAACGTCAACAGAGGTTTAAAACAACGGCTTCTCCCCTGCTTTGTTATTATTAGCAAAGTTTCTGTCAGATATGTGAAATGGCTAAAAGAGATCAAGTTACTTTTGACTCTGACACAAATTCTGATTAAATACTCTGGAGATAAATAGGAATAACTGCAACAGCTGTTGAAGAAATCAGGATAAAGAAAAGCAGAGTTTATTACCTGAGGTGCAGTCTGATACCACCTTGGAGAAGCGCCTGTATGGTTTCTGTCTCTCTTTCCTCTGAATAAATATAAATACTCCCCTTTCAGAGTCCCCTCAGTCCAGTTTCATTTCTGGCAAAACAGAATCCAACCCTCAGAAAACAGATCACTTCCTGTTTTGAAAAAGGCAGCATTTAATTGGATCATGGGTCTGTGAAGTTCAAACCAATCCTGCCCGTCCACTTTGAAAAAAAGAATATTGGCCTTAGGAGTGTTTGATGCAATATAAATAACACGCCACGCCCTTTATTATAGCTTTGCAGTTCTACCTGTTGCTAATAAACACAATGAGCAAATGCTAACTTTAGAGTACATCAAAAAAGACAGCAGGTCGGAGCGCGTGTGCGCACTCACGCACACACCTGTAACAACACATGCAGTGTAGACTCACTCTGCCATCGTTGCGCCACCACTGGCCATCAGAGACCAGGAAAACAAAACTGACCTTCAATAAACCACGTGGGACGCGTTCATGCGCTCACCACTGATGCGCAGCACAGGACTGAAGTGCAAAGGAAGGAATTTTTGTATAATTTTGTGAGTCGCAACAGCGGAACATGAACATGATGCCACACGCACATTTACAGTTTGCTTTCAAGTAACCCCATCCACCCAGTGGAAATTCACATTCACGGTGTAGTATTGCAACATTTTCATTACTTTAACTGAGTTTTTTAATTTGTTTTTCAGTTTTGAGACAACGGGGGTCCTCAGGAGGTTGTCCTCAGTCTGCATCAGCTTCTCCCCTCCAGCCCGTGTACTTCCTCTTCCAGCCGCCTTTTCTGCTCCTCGTTTTTGTGCTTTTCAATATGATCCAGCCTCTCTTGGATGGCTTGTAGAAGCTTTGTCTTCTTCCTTTTTAGACTGATCTGAAGTGTTGATCTACAAGTTTAAAACTTTTCAAAATGTAGTGCAGTGCTACTACATTAAAGATTTAACATTCAGTTTCCATATTCTATAATCGCGGAAACACATGAAACATGTGGGGGAACCCTTTCGAATTCTATGAAATAAAAAGTGAAAGTACTTTTCATCTGTTTTCCCACCACTAGGTGGCTCCATATCTCGTGCACTGGGCCTTTAAATCATGTTATTGCTGAAATGTTTGTGAAACATTACCCTCTTCTTTGCAGCCTCTTTTGTTGGTGTTAGAATTTTTACACCTGTGTTACAAATAAACTTAGTTTAATGCTAGTGGACACACCCCACAATCACAACTGCAAAACATCCAGTGTTTATTTTTCAACTGCAGTTGTTATCAAAACACTCCCTAATCATTTTTTACAACATGGAGGTTATAGTTTTCATGCAATTGTTTGATGTAACATGAAGAACAATTTTAATATCAGACAATATGATGATCCAGCATTTCCTTTAAAACTAGCAGTAAAATGATAAATGCTAATTCTCAGTCCTCAGGAGCATTGCTGTTCCCAATAGAGATAAAAATCCAAGTATTGCTGTGATCCCGATGTTATACTAAAATGTAATATCCTTCACGACCAAAAACGCTGTCAACAGTTGGCAACAAGGCTAACTGGGGGAGCTAATGGGAGGTAAATCCATCATCTGTGATGCTTTAAAGTTACAACATGCTTCTAGCATATAAAAATAAAAATCTTTAACGTGCCAATGCTAAAATATAGGAAAACACACATTTTTTTCAACTTGTATTCTGTTTATTTACTTTCCATCTACATCAGGCATTGCATTATGATCCATATTTTTCTACTTAAGGATAAGAAAGTCACTCGATTTATCAACTTAAATTAACTGATTGATTGAAATTTTCTAAAAAGCAGTTTTGATTATAATATTATATAGTTCTACATCAAACAAAAGCTACAGGAGTTAGGAAAGATCAAGAATCAGACTGAAAAATCTTTAGATTTTACTCTAGCTGTTAAACCTTATATAATGGAAATGATAATAAGGAGCATGTTTTCCTACAAGAAATGGGTCTAATCAATCATAGAATTTGATGCATACAGTCCAAAAGAACCCTAACTGTGAATGTCTGTGGAGATTCTCAATCATCCAGGTCCGATACCTAGCTGTTACTGCAGTACAGTGATACTTAATTCCCAATACACAGTCTTGAAAACTACAGGTAACCACATTAAGTGACCAATTGTGACAAATGCTACAGTAAGAATAAAATAACTGCATGCTGGTTTGCTAGCTGCTTCTTAGACTGAAAGTCTTTGTGATCTAGCCGCTTAAAACTTTATTATTAGCAGTCTAATAAAGTTTAAAGATCAGCTCGTAGTTTATCATTTTCATTCAAACAAGAATTGAATCAAATAAGGATATAACATGAATAAAATTCAAACACGATTTGCCTTTTTTGCAGTGTCTCCCTGGGAACTAACAGTGTGAGGCTATGCCATTTGTATCTCCTTTACATCTATACACACCTGTCCATAGCAACCAGGCCAACCTCCTTGACAGAGTCATAAACACCTGATAACAGAGGCAGTAAAGTTGCTTCAAAAGCTGAAAACTGTCATAGAGTTACAATGAGGACACAAACGTTTACGACTGTAGATTTTGTGTCCTTACAAGGCATTTTACTTCTTGGTCTACAACACTGGCAGCATTTGAAATCTCTACCTATGACCTGCTTTGTCATTAATGTCATTTATATACAGTGGTATGAGAAAGTTTGGGCACCCCCTCTGAGGTTGTGTAATAATGGACTCTGACTTCTCACAAAATTATCTTGGTGGCATGTCCTTCATTTGCCCATAAGAGCCAAGTGGTAGCTTGATTTCCAAACACAGATTTTAAGTATTCAGAGTATGCAGGCTGTGCAAAAATGTGGGAACCCTTGTCATTTTGTTGCTTTGATGGCCTGTAACTAATCATCACAAGATAATTGGACACACAAAGTTGGTTTGGTGAGCTCATTAAGCCTTGAACTTAATTGACTGGTGCATCCAACAAAAGGTATTTAAGGTGGCCAAATGCCAGTTCTCATTCTGTTTGACTCTCCTCTGAAGAGCTGCAACATGGGATCCTCAAAACAACTTTCTGATGAACTCAAAACCAAGATTATCCAGCATTACGGTTTAGGGGAAGGTTACAAAAAGCTGTCCAAAAGATTTCAGCTGTCAGTTTCCACTGTCAGGAACATTGTGAGGAAATGGAAGGCCACAGGCACAGTTCTTGTTAAGCCCAGAAGTGGTAGGCCAAGAAAAATTTCAGAGAGGCAAAGATGAAGGATGGTCAGAATGGTTAAAAACAACCCACAGACCACCTCCAAAGACTTGCAAGGATATCTTGCTGGAGACAGTGTCGCTGTGCATCGGTCAACAATACAGAGCAATTTGCATAAGGAAAGGCTGTACGAAAGAGTGATGGGGAAGAAGCCTTTTCTTCACAGTCGTCACAAACTGAGTCGCCTGAGGTATGCGAAAGAACATTTGGACAAGCCAATATCATTTTGGAATAAGATACTCTGGACTGATTGAAAAAAAATTGAATTGTTTGGTCACAACAAGAGGCGATATGCATGGCGACAAAAGAACACAGAATTCGAAGAAAAACACCTGCTTCCCACAGTAAAATTTGGTGGAGGTTCCATCATGCGGTGGAGCTGTGTGGCCAGTGCTGGTACTGGGAATCTTGTAAAAATTGAGGGTCGCATGGATTCCACTCAGTATCAGCAGATTCTTGAGAATAATGTTCAAGAGTCTGTCACAAAGTTGAAGTTGCGCCGGGGATGGGTGTTTCAACAAGACAACGACCCCAAACATTGCTCAAAATCTACCCGAGCATTCATGCAGAGGAACAAGTACAATGTTTTGGAATGGCCATCCCAGTCCCCAGATTTGAATATCATCGAGAATCTGTGGGATGACTTGAAGCGGGCTGTCCATGCTCGGAATCCTTCAAACATCACTGAATTGCAGAGGTTTTGACAGGTGGAATGAGCCAAAATACCATCATCCAGGATCCAGACACTCATACAGGCTGTTATTTTTGCAAAAGGAGGCTCTACTAAATACTAATATGATTTTTCTATTAAGGTGCCCAAATTTATGCACAGGCCTTTTTTTGTTTTGGGGCATATTGCACATTTTCTGTTAACCCAATAAACCTCATTTTACTGCTGAAATATGATTGTGTTTCCTTGATTTGGGGCACTCTCACTCTAGGGTCCATTGCAGTGCACTGTTGGAAGAGGTGTGCTTGAACATGGTACACACGAGCACAGTTACGCACGCAACATGCAGAATGTGGTCAAATCTGGATGTTTGCGAGGGTGGACTGTTCTGAAGATTGAAGAAAAAATAAAAACAAAGTCCTTCAACAGGTTTTCCTGCTGCTCCAACCAGAGATAAACACTAGTTCTAATAATGGCTTTTTTGCTATGCATTTGTTGTCTCTTAAGGGGTTGACGGGGAGCGGTTGGGGGGACATTTGTGCTAAAGACACGGTACTAAGAATGTGGACCTGGTGGAAGTGCACCCTCATTTTAGAAATTCATCTTAAATGTTTCCAGAAATCAAATGTCTGACATCCAAATACTCCAGGTTGCTGCATGTAAACATACCAATCAGAAGAGGTCAAACATTGCATTAACAGAACAGGTAAAAATAACCCTCTAATAACCCATTTTTTTTATAAATGTTCCCAAAAAAAAACCTTTACTTTGCTTCAGGATGTAATCAGAAGAGGTTTGGGTTTCTTTGCCCAGCTGGAAATATAGAAGTACGGGAAGACTTTCTCTGAGAAAGTCTCCCCTGTGAAAGAGAAAATGTGCACATTTCTGTCTATGTCGTAGAAGGACAGTCGGCCTTCATTATAGTCCAGATACACTCCCACATGCGTTGGTCTTGGAGACAGATGAAGGGCCAGCCAGGAAGTGCAGTTAACTTTATAATCAGCACCCCTCTTCCCAATGGCGAAACACCCATTTTCCTTTGTCAGGGTAGTCTGCTGTCTTCTGGAGACCGTTTCCCTAGCAACACCCACATCCCAGTCCGTTTTCAGCCCCACCTGCACTTCCCAGTAGTGGCGTCCAGAGGTGAAACCCACAGATCCTAAAATCCTGGGAAGGGTGAAACGCTCAGGGTCTTTAACTAAGGGAGGACTGGCATCTCTGAGGTATTTCAATCGTTTCCCATGTTCAGTCACCACAAGGCAATGACTGGCGGTTTCTGGGTCAAAAGTGATGGACTCTGAGAGAAAAGGTTTTGTTACATGAACTACAAAGACACCAGACGCCAAATAATCACCTGCACTCATACTAACCTGTGTACTGTCTTATCCTGGTCAGTTCTATAGAAACAAAGAGATGGCAGCATGTTTGTGAGAAATGAAGACATTTTTTCACCAGTTAAAATGTCCCAAAAAAAATATGTCCACCTTTTTTCGTCAGAGTTCTCAGTTCTGCATCAAATGTACACACAAGATGAGTCAAGGCTCTCCTCACAGTCTGAACGCACAGGTCTGAGTAAAGCACCAACCTTGACCAGTTTTTTGTGACAGATGTGGTGTTCAGGATCTGTAAACATTAAATTATTTCCCAAACCACTGATATCTACCAACTAAATTAGCCCTGAGAAATATAATTGTGATTATGTCAGTAGGGACATCAACTAATTCCACTAAATGACAATTTTTTGACATCAAAACAATATAAGAATATAAAACTAGGGTCATCTTACTCCCTCTGAAGCTAACAATAAGATCAACAATAAGATGCTAATGGAAACAAGGTGAAAAATAAAATACCTGTAAAAGCTGAAGAGGGTCCTCACTTTGGGTAAGGTCCTCCAGCTCTGAGAGCTTCCTCTCTAGCTGCTCGATTTCATTGCGCAGCTCTTCAATCATGGCTTTGTCTTTATCGCAGGCTTTTCTGAGTTTCAGTTTGATGTTCTGTTTTAGTTTCTCTTGCGTATCCATCACGTGGCTCATCAGAGTTTTGAAGACGGCCTCACTCTCGTCAATCTCGATTAGAATCTTCTCCTGAAAACAACAAAAAAATTTTTAAATTAATGCTCAGATTGAAACAGGTTTTAACACATTTTGCATGCAGTTACCTACTTTGCTGAGTTCTGAATGTCGTTTAAATTCCTGAATCTTTTCATTCCTGTCATCAATCATCTTTTTGACTTTTGCTTTCCTGAACTCTATAGTTTCCTTTGGTACAAAAAAAAAAATTGTTGAGCACTCTTTAAACTGGACTAACTTGGAAAATATATTCTTACTTTCTGCAGAGCCCATTCTTCCTCTACAAGCACTGTCTCGTGGTGTTTGTGGTCAGTCTCACTGCACAGAAGACAGATGCACACTTTGTCCTCTCTGCAATAGAGCTCCAGGAGACGGTGATGTTTCAAACAGGTCCTGTCCTCCATGTCCTGGACCGGCTCGCTCAGCTTATGCCTCATTAGAGACGGAACTCTTAGGTGAGGCTCCAGGTGGGCTTCACAAAATGATGTCAGACATGTGAGGCAAGACTTCAAGGCTATGAGCTTCGTCTCCACGCAAACATCACAAGTTATTTCCCCAGGACCACTGCCACCCGAAGTCGAGATAACCTTCCTTTTCTTTAACTGGATTGGAGTCTCTGTGGTCACATCTGAGGAGATCTCAGGCCTCACATGGAATCTTTTATTACACACAGGGCAGTGACATAAATCACTCCTGCTCCAGTGCTCGCTCAGACAGGCCTTGCAGAAACTGTGACCGCAGGGTGTGGCGACAGGTTCAGTGAAGACGTTCGCACAGATCGAACAATTGGCACCATCCCCCAAAAATGATGACATGATGGAATCTGTAATAGAGACTTAATATGACTATTACACCACTCATTAACAGCATGTTTTGAAATTCTTGAACTCAAAAGGAATTTATTTTGGGACTATTTGTATTGCAAAACCTGAACTGCGTAATGCTATATTTGAACATGAACTGTAGTTGAAATATCTAGTTTGCTAAAATATCTTTAGCATTGCTTGCCTGAAAGCTTTTTTCTTGATAAGGAATAGCAACAGAAGCTGGATGGAGCCGTAACATTCTTACATTTAAAAGCACAAACAAAAGGCTAACAACTAAACAGTTTGGAAAATAGACTCACCTCAGCTACATCTGTAAACACAAACTCTTTGATAGTTTGTTCAGAGAGGCAGGCAGTGCCTCATTCTTCAGTAGGAGTGGTCAGAAGAATCTCTCAGTGTGAAATGAAACTGAAGTATTTTTTCCAAACAGGATGAAGTCAGATGTCAACACACTTGTAAAGGTAGGCTGATAATTTAAAAACTCACCACACAGTCAAACTCTAGATTTGTAAACTTTATTTAAACTTTTCAGTTGAAATTCCTTCAAAGAAATGATCATCACCACCACCATCATAGAGACAGAGAGCTAGTCTACCTCCTTCAGTGGCTAAATACATCTAGAGTCTTCTGTGTAAGAAAAGGAACACATCAATTCATTTTCAACCCCTAAAATGAGCTAAAAGAAAGTGTTCATTGTTTTTTAATGCTAAGCTAAGCAATTTGTGGCTCTTCTTGGACGCTATAGAAAACTACTATAGAAAAATAAAACTCACAAATCCATATTATAAATTTCATTTACTGACTAAGTGTGCAAACCCAAAACATAATGTTCAGCTACAGGAATTTGTCAATAAAACAACAATAATACATAATTGTCATGGTTCATTGCTAATTTTAGCATCTATCCTCATATTAGCTTTGCTTTATCAGACCTTTTTCGGTAACTGGACATATTGCGATGGTGTCGGAGGTTTTGTCAGAGCAGTACAGGTAAAAAAATGGTAAAACCTTCTCCGTGAACGTGTCTTTCAAAGTATATATATGGGTCCGAGCCCTTACATCATAAAAGGACACCTGCCCTTCCTCATAGTCCAGGTATATACCTACTCGTTTAGGTTTAGGTTCAAGGGCGAGCAGCGTTGGGGGTGAAGTCGATACACGGTATCCTTGACCCTTCTTCATTGCCAAAGCCCAGTAGCCCTGGGTGGTGCTGACAGAGATCCTGCCCTTTCTGTTGATAGAAGACCTGGCCACACCCAGGTACCAGTCATCTTTGTCCCCCACCTGGACCTCCCAGTAATGTCTCCCAGAGGTGAAGCCCTCACGGGCAAGGACAATTACCACTGTGTCAAAGCGGTCGGGGTGGTCTGGGAGGTCTTGCCATGCCCCCAGATGCCTCACCTGACGTCTGTCCTGTGAGAGCTGTAGCCAAGGGTTGGCTGAGTCAGGGTCCAAAGTAACATCCACTGCAAGAAGACAGGACATACCAAAATACTGGTTTATTTGCAGACTGTTAAGATGATACTTAATCAAATATCATAACAGGTTACCTGAATATTCTAGAATCTTTTTGATCTCTGGAGGGAAAACAACAAATGACTCAGGTCATGTGATTTTACTTTGTTCTGGGATGATTAAAGATCATCATTCTCCCCATCCATTTATCATCCACTCTGGTCACCAGCCAGAAAGCCAGAATTAGAACATAATACAGGTAAATTCTGATGATAAAATAAATCTCACCACTTTCAGCTAATTTGTCAATCATTTCTTGTAGCGTTGTCTTGAGTTTGGTTACAGATTTCCTGATCATACCAATGCAGATGTCTGGGGAGACGCTAGTTTCAGACCAGTCCTTGACTGATGGAGAGCCACTAAGAGCTGGAAAGTTCTACAGAGAGAGCAAACACAATTTTACTTAACCACACAGTTTAAACAAAAAACAAATGAAGAGCTCCCCAACTGTTCTCACTTTTAAGAAGTGAATGTGGTCAGTGCGAGCCATGTTCTCCAGGTCCTTTTTCCTCCTCGTGAGGCCAGCTATTTCCTCTTCCAGCTCTGTAATAAAGCCTGCAGCCCACCGCTCTGTCTGTCTCTGCTTCTCTTCTATAGACACCACCAGTTCAGCCTGAGTCCTCTGAATGGATCGCACCAGTTCTGAGAAGACCTGCATGCTCTCCTCGATTTCCCTTTGTGCACTGGCCTAAACATAAAGAAGAGAATATTAGCAAGATATCTACCACTCCAGTTATTCTAACATTAGTAACCCATTTACTCACCTTGTTGAGTTCCACAGAGTGTTTGATTTCTTCCATTTTTTTTTCTCTGTCCTGGATCATCTGCTGAACATCTATTTCTGTTCTCTTCAGCTGTGCCTGCAGAAGGTGATTTCATTTCTGATGACGGCTAAAACTTCACCTTTATAGCCACACATGTTTTTCCAGCTGTTCGCAGCAAAGAAAAATCTGCTAGAACTGCCCTGTATAAGCTCAACATCAACCTTAAAATTATAATGTACAAGTTGTTTTTTTGTAGAACTGTGAGAATGTCCTTTTGATTGGTCAGAATTTTGGGGTGGGCTTAGTTAAAGTAGAAAAGTGGAAATGTCTTTTCTTTTTGCAGCAGCTGATAATTTTGTTAACAGCTGGCTGAGGCAGCACAGAAGTGTTGGGGAAATGTATAAAAATTTGTGAAAAAATGTAGCTAGAATATTGTGCACAGTGGAGAGCGCAATCTCTTGATGTGTGAAATGGGTCTAGCGCAGGAGTTCAGCACATTTACTTTGTTCTTGACACCTCAAGAAAACAAACAGATTTCTTTGTTGTTGAAGAATATTTTATTGCCTTTGTTCTTAAAACTGTCTTTAGACTGCTACCAAGATTAACTTGACTAATCATGATTCATAAATGAGGGATTTTGACTCTAGAGGCCAAAGAGTTAGGAGTTAGCGAGTTTGTTTTCTCACACTTATGTACAAGAGTTGTACAAGTTCTTTTGCCAACAATTAATAAGATGAATAAATAGGTTTGATTAGGTCATAATTAAACAACAGAACTTTTATCGAGTAACAAAGGTCAGACTGGTACAGACATGCAGTCCACATCTCACCTTTTTCTCTGTCCACTCTCTCTCCACAGGGATGGTGTAGTGTGCCCTGTGGTCTGTCTCTGTGCAAAGAACGCACACACATGTCTGATCCTTCTTGCAGAACAATTCCAGAAGCCTTTCGTGCTTTGGACACATCCTGTCTGCCATGTTTGCAACAGGCTCAATCAGCTTGTGCTTTGTGAACCTGGTGGAATGGGACTTGAGGTGCTCATCGCAGTAGGACGTCAGACACACCAGGCAAGACTTGACGGCTAACGGCCTGCCCTCCCCCAGGCATATATCACAGAGTACCTCCTCCCAGGAAGAAGTTAGCAAGGAAGAGGAGGGAAATGAAGGCAAGGTCAAAGGAGAAACAGGGGTCTGAGGTGAGGGCGGGGCTGATGTGTGAGTTGGTGATGGTCCAGGAGCTTTGGCTTGGGGCGATTGTGAAGGAGAGGTTTTCCTTGCTGAAAGTCGGGGAGGGATTGCCTGTGGTGGCTTTTTTTCTACAGATGTTTCTCTCTTTGTTGTTTCCTCCTCTTGCTTCTGCTTCAACTCATCTACCACCTGTTGCATCTGATCTTTCTCCAAAAGCAACTCCTCATCCTCCCTTTTACTGCTTTCCATTGTCCACCTCTTTTCTTTCCCTTCCTCGCCCTCTGCCCTTTCTACACTTCTCACTCTGATCTCCTTGAACTGCTCTGCGATCTCCCTCAAGACAGTATTGACACTAATATCCGGTCGTTTGTAGAATGACTTTTTACACATAGGACACTGGTACAGTGGGCTTGTTTTCCAGTATCCTATGATGCAACTCTGGCAGAAGTTGTGTCCACAGGGGATAGAAACAGGATTGGTGAAGACGTCCAGACAGATGGAGCAGTGCACCTGCTCTTCAGAGAGGTTCCCAGTGGTGGCCATTCCTACACGGCGGAGAGGCAGGGTCATTGTCAACGCAAGTATTCAGCCTCTGAACTGGACACCCAACCTGCTGTGATATTGAGGTCACTATGGTTAGAGAGACTCAAATTAGCAACTTAAAAAAATAAAAACCAAAATAATAAATGAGCTCTCAAGTGTCTTGTGGGAGTGTTGTTGCTTAAGCAAGAAGGTTTTATGTATAATTTCTAGATCAGGGCTTCCTCTTGTGAATTTTGTATGTTCTCTATGCATACTAGGTTCAAATCATGTCCTTAGGGAATGGTATCTCATTACCTCTGGCTGCAAATGTGTAGAAAAGGCTGGGTGCACATTTTTTTAGTGGCCAGGACATATTGGCAAAGTCATCACCAACGGATTACGTGGAACTCTTTCAGTCCTACCCCAACCCTGTTTTTGTTCTCTTGATTTTGTTACTGGAGCTTGACCTCCTTTGTCAGGGTCCAAATTTAGGTTTAAAATAGTCTATGGTGGTGCTCAGTGTAGGTTCTAACATGAGACGGCAGACACAACTATTCAAGAATCACTAATATTAAAAGGTCACCTACTGATTTGTGGATCACAAGCTGAAGATTCACTTTTACTTGAGAGTTTCAAAGTATGGTTGTATGTGCTACATAATAATTTATGGATGTTTTTCACCATTTGTCGCTATGGATTGTAGAAACAATGTACAAGCCCTCAGCAGGGACAGCTTATTTTAGCCGTATGCAATCACATGCTTGAACAATGACTTTAGTCTTTAAATCCTGGCAGAGTGCCTGTGGAGGTATTAAGGTCTTTCCAAAATTACTGGTCAAACTGGTGATTTGTCTTGCAGTGCTTCCTTTCTATTCATATCCGCCTCAACGATAAAACACAAAGAAATGCTGAACTTCATTGTTTCCCCCCAACACTCCTTGATGACATTTGCTGGTCCAATGAAAAGCAGATGAAGCTCTAGATGAAAGCAGAAAAAGAAGCGATAAAAATGTAGATATTGGAAACTCACCCGAGAGCAGCTGCCTCAAGACTCTGCTGCACTCTGACACATGAGATGGGCTGTAAGCACTGCCACCCCTAACTCTCCAAAATATGTCGCCCCACCACTCTGCCTGTCTATTTTTACATTCAGATACAAATTTATACTCCTCTGTTGGCCCTCAAAGCTCCAGGAGGAATGGCTCTAACCCTCTAGAGGACGGCATCATTGGTTGAAAACAGGACAAAACACACAAGCTAAATAACATTAACATGGCTAGAACATTAAAGATGCATGTCATTTCCCCCATTTAAACAAGTCAGTTTAGAAGGAAGACAAATGGCAGTAATCTAATTAATCTAAGTTGGATTAATGCTTGGATAAATTGAGTATAGTGTGTATTTGTTCAGAATGTATTTTTATTGCAACACTTAGAGAGAAGGTCCAAAAGCACAAATTAATATCAAAAGTAGAGAAAAGTAAACACAATTTGAGCCTTTGAGCTATAATTTTACACAAGTTGACATCTTGTTAAGAGATAAACAATACACTTCTTGATAAACACAAATGGCATCACATCTGTCCCAAATGCCACCTGGTGGTTGGCTCAGGTACATTTCTTAAGCCCCGAAATTAAAGAGGAGGCTCAATATTTTAGAGGAATGCAAAGACTTCACATATATACACACATAGTTGTTGCATATCTTGAACCTCTTGACAACTGGAATGTTTTCTCTGGCTTCACTGAGTAGATTAATGCAGAACGTGTTTGACACAGCTATGAAGCAGGGCGACAAAGCGAAAGACAGAAAATCAAATTCAAGTTTACATTGTCACATTTTGTTTGTCCCTTTTTTAAGTTTGTACATAGAAAACAAAATTTGGCAGGAGGTTTATGTGTGCCACATTCACACTTAATAAAACCTTCATATTTGGTCCTTCCAGTATAGTTAGATAAAGGTTCCCCCAAAATTTAAACTGTTGTATGTTGCCTTTATAAAAAATAAAAATGTTACGCTCTGTTATCACTTTGTGGAGCAAAAAAAACCCCATGTTCGAGAATTATGGGGGCCAGTCTTTTTTAGTGATCCTCACTGAGCCCAAGTCTGACTGGATGTCCATCTCAGGTGTGCTTCACTTGGGTTATAATAATGGGAGCAGAGTTCTTACCCTCCTGGCTGAGACAGGGGCTGAAGATGGGGTATAGACTTTCGTTGAAGGTGTCGCTGAAGGTGTAGAGGTGCAGACGTGCTTTTACATCATAGAAAGAAATTTGACCTTCCTCATAATCCAGGAAAATTCCCAATTTAGTAGGTGGAGACTGCAGCATCAGAGGCAGACGACATGATGCCAAAGCCTTCACCTCCCCGCTCTTGAGCCACAAGCACCAGAATCCCCCCTCAGGACTCAGACTGATCTCACCCTTCCGTCGGGCCAAGGCACTGGCCACACCGAGCGTCCAGGCTGTCTTACGCCCGATGTCCACCTCCCAGTAGTGTCGACCAGAGCTGAGACCCTCGCGGCCCAGAACGAAGAGAGCGGGGCTGAAGCGCTTTGCACCCTCAGAGTGGTTGGTCTTACGGTCTTCGTATTTCACCTGCCGACCATCATCAGACACAACCAAGTTCTTCTGGGCCGTCCCAGGGTCCAAAATCACCTCACCTGGACAAAACATGAATAGAATCAAAAGCTAGAACAAAATCCTGATAAAATCTTCGTGAGATCTCAGACTAAAAATTGAGATGAATGAGATTTGAGAGTTCCATCTAGTTTTGGTGTTTTCTAAAAAATAAAATAAAATTCTGATGTACTTTAAAACAACTAACACTCTTTAATTACAATTAATAAAATAACAACGTAATAATATCTCTACCCTTTCATAGTACAACATATCCTTCTACTTTTACTACATGCTACCAAACTAGTGCCACCTTGTGGACAATATGAAAAGCTGAACATTTCACTAAGTTTAGATTGCACCATGCAAGAGTAAAAAGATAAATAAAATCCCTTTTTTTATATTACATGCAGGAAGAGTTATTCGAATAAAAGCATACTGCTCCGTAAAATGCCGAGTACAGTTTTACTTACTTGAATAGTTCTGTACCTTCCGGAGCTCTGTGAAAGAGTCAAAAAAGGGGAAAAGCAAACAAAGGAGGAGAGAAAGAATTTAAGTCAGTGAAAGAGCACAACACATGTTTGTGTCAATGGTGAGATTCTAGAAACAGCTGTTTCTGTCAGTCAGCTGCTTTCCCTCCACTGTGGATGAACTGGGGCATCAACACCTTCGCCATCTGTCCCAGCAGCTCGGGTGTGATTCCCAGTGTGCCGAGTGCTGTTTGATGCAACGATGAGTCACTTTTCTATTTTGAAGCTTTCGTACACTGACCTACATTTGGTGCCGAATCTTCCTCCAACTTTCATTTTTATTTTTAGCCAACGGTGGTTTAAACATTAGAAAGATCTCTTTAGTGCTAAAAAAAGGCAGCATTCTAAGAGGGTCTGCAATCCCATGCTTCCAACTGAGCTTACTTTGCATCACAGCCCACCCACACATGACAGTTTAGTTTAGGTTAAAATTTTGTTCCAATTATTTCCTATGCTTTTGCTTTTCATGCTTATTGTTGTTGATGTGTTCACGCATAAGACTAGATGTTGATGATAAGATTCAACCACATCTTCAGGCATATTTTGAGTTCTGCATTCAAAACAAAGCTTTTTAAAGCCAAACTAAATTGCTTTTGGTTCTATTATTCCATAACAGATAAGCAGTCTTACCTTTTCCATACAACCTCTTGAGCTCCTCCTGAAACCTGTTGATGAGGTTGTTCACGGATGAGCGGATGGTCCCCAGGTAGAGATCCGTGTTGATGCTGACCGCCGACCAATCAGAGGGCTCCGGCGGGGGCGACAGTGTTGTCAGCTTCTGCCAGTTAATGCGGGGAGAGGAGATGGTGACTAAAGAATTTTCCATGAAAAGCACAGATTCTCCTGTTGTTGATACAAAATTGGCCTTGTATTTTAACATCGGGGCTGTTCTTTTTTTCTTTTTAGAATTGCAAAAGCCTTCAGGGGCAAAGCACATGGGGATAACAGCCAGCACGTTTGATGTGCTGAGTGAAGTGAACTACATGACCACAGTGATTCTTTCAAATACATAGAGAAATATTCATCTTAGAAGGATTGATTATAAAACATACATAACACTGGAGTCTGATGAGAACCAAAGATTCAGATGTTCATTTGTGCATTAAAAGATTCTATGTCAAAGGCTTTTTAACTGCTGTAATTAGTTCCCTTGCTGTGTCCTAAATGCATATTAAGCATGTTTGTTCAGGCAGTCTCTGCAGTGGAAATATGAATAATGAATCATAATCCCAACATTTTGATGCAGGCATTCTGATCGCTGTATTTCCGAGTCAAATCTCCATCTCCATGGCACTGACTTCATTATTAACAGCTTTGGTGCATTTTAAGGGCCACTGCCGTAACCTCCACCTAAGGTTAGGTTTGAGGTTAGTACCTGCAAAAAGAGGACTCTGTCTTGCATCTTCGCATGAGCCTCCAGCTCATTGCTCCTCCTCTTCAGCTGGCTGAGTTCGTTCTCTAGACCCCGGGCCAGCTCCTGGGCGTGGCGCTCAGCCTCACGCTGCTTCATGGCGATGGCCTCCACCAGCTCCGCCTGGCTCTGCTCCACCATACGCTGCAGCTCAGCGTACACCTGCCAGCTCTCCTCCAGTTCCTTCTGAGCACTGGACTGCAGGCGAGGAGAAATGGAGATGTGCACATGTGGAGGAAAAAGTCCGGCTTTCCACTGGCAAGGCTCAACTTTACTCAACTGTGACTGTGTGTATGTTCTCTTAAATGTTACATAGTGAGGACCATAATACACATCTGAACTTTTGGGGAAGTGGCTCTTACAATGTGGAAGGACCGTTTGAACATCAACTGGTTTAATGTGCTTTAAAGAAGTTAAGGGTATCCTTGGGTTAAGGTTCTGGTTAGGCAATAAAAGTCCTCACAGGGACAGCAATACAAGTGCCTGTCATGGACATTCAACATGAAGGTTGTTTTACTCCTCTCTGACATTCTTTTGTCTGGTATACGACCCAAACAAGATGAACGAGAGGCTCTCCCAGCACACAATTAGTTTAGAACTGTTGAGGATGTGCCTATCAATCCGAAAGTTAACTGGATGTTTAGCATTGTGTGTTTTTAAGGTTATTTTTGGTAATATTTAAAAATGGATGAATAACCCTGAATCCTGTTTTTGTTACCAAGTTGGTTGAGGAGCAACTAATTTGGGTCCATGACAATAGAAAATGTAACATCATCACCAATCACAGTTTTGCCACTGTCTTAATAGTACAAGTGGTCTGACAGGCTTTGCTTTCTTGCAACAAAGCTGTAAATTAATAACTGGTGTATTTTTTAACGAATACATGTCATTAAACACACTCAACTTAGCGTAAACTTGTAATAAAAACCTTAGTTCTATAATTGTAATCATTTAAATGCTAAATTGATTAGATTCAACTGTAGGCTTCAGAGTCACTGCCTAAAAGAAAATGTTGAAAGGGGTAAAAAAATTCCAACACCAGTCTCACCGGTCAGACAGCTGCAGAGGCGGATCCAAGTACGTGAGAGAAAAACAAACTACTGAAGTGTGAGCAACACCCTGATGAGAAAATGTGTCATAGGAAATGCAAACGCTGGATGCTGCAGGTATGCTTTTTTTCCAGGGGAGGGAAATGCTCACTGCAGTCTCAAACTTTCCAGGACAATAAAATGAAAGAAGAATTTTTACGTTTGTACTTCCTCTAATATCTAACATTACTTTAAACTCCAAGTATTAACAAAGGTTATATCTTTATTGATCCTCTGATACCTGGTATCCAGGTATATTTACAACCTCTACCACTTTTAGTTCCCCTAAAACTCCAGCTCACCTTGATAACCTTGATGGACTGTTTGATCTCCTCCAGTTTCTTCGTCCTCTCCTTGATCAAGTGTTTGAGCTCCGATCTCTTCTTTCCAAGATTATTCTGTGAGCAAAATCAAGACCCGGGGTGGTAACTGAAATCTTTTACCCTTCAAAGTCCTTCACACTGGCAGGGAGGCCTTTGTCAGCTGCTTTCAGGTATTCTACCTTTACATGCAAATGCAAGACCCATCAATCCAAATCCTGTCACTGACACAACAATTTGCCCTTAAATAATTGAAGGTGGGTAAACACTCACCATTTTCTTCTTCCACTCATGGTCAGTAGAAACAATGTCGTGGGACTTGTGCATGCTGTCGCCGCAGGATGTGCAGATGCAGGTGTGGTCTGTTCGGCAGTAGTGGTCCAGGAGACGCTCATGTTTCTTACAGATCTTCTCCTCCAGGTGGAAAGTGGGTTCAACAAGCCGGTGGGAAATTAGAGACTTTACCTACAAATGAGGATGTTATGGACACGGACAAAAAAAAAACCAAAACTTAAATCTTAGGTATTGTCAGTGACATCAGCCCAGTTCTTCAAGACCTCGTAAACCACTTGCTTTTGGCAGTTCCCTTGACAAAAGCAGTGGTCTACCTGCTAGGACAGACCCCTGGTGGATTGAGGGCCTTGTACGACTGGGTTGCAGCCACATCTGCACCTAATTGTGGTACAGGATAAACTTTCTGGTTTGTGGCACAGACTGTACGAAATTAAATTAAATTATTGGCCACTTTTCTGTAAATTACAAATGTACTCTTTGTACTTCTTCACAATACAAATAAAACCATCATGATTGAGGAGCTTTCCATAAATGCATTAATTATGCTTTTACTGGTATTGATCTCAACAGTCAACCCAAACTAGCCAATATTTTACTGTAAATCAAAAGTGAAAGATGTTATGTAAAATCTGTAAAGGTGCTTTAGTCACATTTCAACAATCCTCAGTGTGTCATCAGACGTGTTCACAAATGAACTAACAAAATAACTTAACCTTGATGTAACTTTCATGCTGGACAGAAATCGATAGCTTAGTATTTGTGTAATCCAATGGACTAACAGAGACAAAAATGGGCATTTGTTTTTTTTTAATCTTAAAAAAAAATGACCTTTTTGTGATGTCTGAGGTGGGTTTCGCAGAATGATCCCAGGCAGTTCAAACAAGATTTGTGAGCTTTCAACTTCCTCCCAATGCAGGCATCACAGGGCACCTCCCCACTCTGGGCAAACTCCCCAGTGTCTGGGCCCGGAGAGGCCACCCGGCCCGCATCAGAACTCAAATTCATCACGGAACCTCCTGAGGTGGCTCCTCCGGTCATTGCCAGGCCCTGAAACTGTGTGGAAATCTCAGCCAGGACCCTGTTGACGCTCATCTCGGGCTTTTTGGAGTAGCACTTTTTGCACATGGGGCAGACAAATTTCTTGCTGTGGTTCCAGTAGCCCTGCAGGCAGGCCTTACAGAAGCTGTGGCCACACGGCGTGGACACAGGTTCCACAAACACTTCCAGACAGATGGAGCAGCTGAACTGCTCCTCAGAGAGGAGACGACCTCCTGGAGAGCTCATGCCTGCTGGAGATGTGATGGATAAGGAACATGAATTATCATTTGAATTATTTTGACACTTTTTATTCAGGTTGGGCTCAAGTGTTATACCAAAAGCAGATGTCATGTTTACAGACAGCACACTTTGGAGGCATTTTAGATTAGAAAGAGCTACATTTTAAAATTCTACTGGCAGCTGAGTTCAGCCATAGTTCATGTGTTCAGGATTTCTGATATTAATTTGAGGCATCAGACTTGTTTTCTTTAAAATCCTTAAAAAATGTCATACCTGAAGATCATTTGTAATGAATTCAACAGCACAATTAGCAACAGACCATGTTAAAAAGTTAAAATTGTGACTATGATTTGAAAAAAGGAGTACTACTTCCTGTTAAAGAAAACTCTTCCAGTCTTGTAGGGTCAAAGGACAATCTATACAATAATCTGTGAAGTTAAAAATCATCAAACTCAAAGTGTGTTTGGGTAATATTTTTACCATATGATGTAATTTATCTCAGCTTTACCAGTTCAAGTCTTTTGTAACAGAGGACTTTAGTGTATGTAAGTGCGTCTAGCATGTTATGAGCAACTATTTGAGGAATGCAGAAACTCAGGACCTTCTACATCTTCCAGGTTTGAAACAAACCAAATGTTTGAAAGGTCCCATGATTTAGCCTGTACTTGATCTGAAATAACCACGGATTAAACACCATTATCAGAATTAAAAATCCAGATTTAATGTTAGACAGTCTTTTCACGGTTGTGACCTATTACAGGTTAAGTGTATTTCACTGAACTGACAAACTAAGATGCTTAATAAAGTATTGGAAACATGTCCAACAGTAAGTGAACAGTTAGCTAAATGTAGAAGTAAAAGTAGAACTTACTCTGCATGGAGTTCTCTGATGTGGAGCAGCTTGGTGCAGTTCTTGTGTTTTTGCTGTTGAATCACACGCTCCAGGTGTTTCCAACTCCCAACTCTTCCTGAAACTCAACACGGTCCACCCACTAACAAGAAGACACACCCAGGACTTGCTCATATGACCTCCTTTTATTTACACATGCTGATCTCTTTTCTTGGTGTTGTTATACCCACAAGTTAATCAGAAACCTGCTTGGTCTTCCGTTGGAAACCGAATGGCAGTGGACCTGAAATCAAGGTCATATTGTTATTTGTGAAGGTTTTAATTTGACAGTATGTGTGTTTTCTTACCTCTAGACAAAGTGTTGTCTCCCAAAAAGATCAACAGTTCTCTTTGGCTATGTTCACATTAGGAGCCGTATGGTTCAGTTCAGATCTCTTTAAAGTTAGATTCGTCCCTCATGTAAATGTGAAGCCTCTAAAACACCATTCATGTGCAAAAGATTCCAGTCAGAATGCATCCCATAAAAATACAATTAATTTATTGAGTCTGTGTTTAAAAGTAAGATTTCATTTTTGAATTCAGAATTGAAAGTGACAGAACAATTGCAGTTACCAAACCAGGTTTGAATTTTTTAGATTTCTTGGTGACTTGGAGGGTGCAGATGTCCACTGAGCAGGTCATTTCCTCTAATATTGTGACTTCGACCCCAGTATAGAATATATAATGGCAGTAGTAATGTCAGGTTACATAACACAGTAGGTTGCTTAATGATCAAAGCCCCTTGGAATCTGTAAAATCAGCAAAACCTACCTCTACCGTTATAAACATTTCCTGAAATTTTCATTAAAATCTGCGGAGTTATTGTGATAAAAGAAGGACAGCCATACAGACAACTAATGCCAGCTGTCACATAACGTCCTTGGCAGATGTAATAACAGAGCCTGACAACATGGACACTGTCCTCGTGAAAATCTTTCAGAATCAGGGTATTTTCCACAATAGCAGATTAGATTGTTTTAATCAGAAAAATGAGAACTGCTTTATTTTAATTGGTTAATCCAGATTAATTTATGATCGCATGAGTAGTTTGAGTGAAAAATGTGCGCTGGTAAAGCTGATGCTCCAACGATATTCGTTGGTGACCTAAGCAACATTTTGGCCCTCAATGTGTGTGTTTAGAAAAATCCAAGGCAGAACAAAATGAGATGCAGAAAGGAGGCTTAGTCTCGCCGGAGCACTGCCGGCTCAGAGTACCACATTATCCTGACAGACACTCGGGGATTCATCAGTAGATCTACCTCTGCAAAACACTGCAGCACAATTGATATTGTCAAGGACACAGGGGCTTGAAAGCTGCATCACAAGATGCAATTTTTTCACAATCACAAGACACTATTTGTTTTATAGTTTAAATAAATGTTATGTTTGCGTACTGTTTTCTGTTATGAGTCATTTTGCAGAAGTAAAATGAAAAACTTTATCTAATGGCAATAGATTATAATTATTATTGGTGTGTTAAATCATAAATCAGCTATTATTATTTTATTTTTATCCATGCGGCACTTTGAGTCTTTTTGACAACTGCATTTTTCTTCATAAATAGATAAAGCATATAGTATATTATAAGAGAACATTTTATTTGTATTCCAGTTTGATGATTCATTTTATGCTTTTGTAGCAACACTCGTCAGGTTTTCGAGTTTAGGCTGTAACACTTAATCTTCGCCACTAGTGGGCAACCTTGCGCTAAGGCAACACCTGCCAAGACTCTTGACATTCATGCTGCATTTTCCCCCTATACCCTGCATCTGAAGCTGTCGCCCATAGCAACCTGCTTGTGAGCCCAACAATAGAAAGCAACAAACTGCAATATGGCTGCAGCAGCGTATGCACGCTAATATTCAGACGTTCTGCTGCAATGACTCTTTTCTTTTTTAAAGCCGGGTATTCTCACATTTCTGCCCTCGAACTTTGATTAATGAACCTCACATCCACCACCCGCTGAGCCCCATGAATGATTGATCTTTGTGCACTGCAGCAGATCGACGTACGCTTTGATGTCACAAAGGCATCAAAAGGTTCTAAAAATGACCACACGCGCAGGTTTTGGAGCTGTTACCGAGCCCTCTCAAGTCCTATCGCCTCTTCTGCATCTTCCTGCACATTATTGATTATAGCTCACACCGGATTTGATTTTCCTGACAGGGTTACAGTCTCGCTCCCCTCTGGAGTTGAGGTCACTTTTGATTTATTTAATTGTGTTTATAATTATGGCTGCGCTGGCATAAGCCCACTGCAGCGAACACGTCATGTGACGTACGGAGCTACAATTTCTTGGAAATGGAGGGGGGGGGGGGGGGGGGGGGGGGGGGGGGGATTCTGCCTCAGCTCCCTGTCGCAGTGTCACTCCAGGTATTCCTCCTCCCTCCCTCCCACCCAGTCTGTCCACTGGCCACTCTGGCTCTCCTTTGCATCCACCCAGCTCTTCATCTTCCTCCTCCATCTGCCCATTTTGTTGTTGTTCTTGAGTTTCACCGGAGCTGGACCTCCTGTTCCGTTTTATAAATAGACTCGTTATTCTCGTAATTAATTCCATTTTTTTTAACCGATTATTTATTTATTTTAACTCCCTACCCCATATTCCTTTGTTTCCTGCATACTTGAAACTCCGTCTGTCTTGTTGTCTTGAGGAGTCTGCACAGATTTAAAGCACATTCTGCTCACTCACCTTAGCTTGTCTTCCTCCTGATGTTCTCTGGTTTCTTAAAAAGGCTATCAGTTCCCCACCCCCCTTCTTCAGGGGATATGGTAGCACCAGTAAGTGTTGCTGATAATGTGGATTGTGTCACACTCTCTGTGTTACTGATAACCTCTCTGTAGCCTGGAGGGTAAAACCCTCAGCAGAAGCGATCCCACCTGCTTCTGATGATATGCAGGGCGGAAACACTTAAGTATTCATTCCAGTTGAGATGATTACTAAGTGAGATATTGTCTTTAGCTAAAGCTGAGCAGGTGCTGCTTCCACACGTTTCCCTAACCTGCTGAGCCATTATGTAAGCGTGCCGGTGCACACCGAGCGTTCCAAAGTTGTGACACAGCTGCTCTCTTAATTAGCCACCAATCACCTTCATTAGCTGATGCTGCCTCATGCCGAGTCTTCAATTTGTTCTGACATGCTTTGGTTAACACAGTTAGGGTATATTCAGCTTTTGTTTGAGCTTCTGGCAAAATTGTGAACAATTACTGCCTCATTTTACGGTATCATTGCAGTAAATTCTCCTCACATGTGTCAAAAAAGTTTTTGAAAAGCCCACATGCTGACTAATTTCTTTGAGGGCATCCCCTTTCCATCGATGACCTTCCTGTAGTCATTGCTAGCGTGCAAAGTGGATATATACATATATCAGAGCTCGGGTGGCACTATTTTAACCTGAGCTCACCGCAAGACCCTTACCAATAATGTCTTAAACCACATTTGAGAAGGCAAGAGGGAGATGATGTACATTCTTAGAACATGTAAAAGTCATTAGGCCTTCATCTCGAGCATGATGTCTTTAGTGTTTTGCTGTTTCTGCATTGCATTGACTGCTTTTGTGTGCTGAATTGTGTAGTTGTGCATGTTTTTGTTACTTACTGAGGACCTATTATTCCTAAATACCTTCTTAGGACCAATAGTTTTTATGGGGACAAAGGAGTGATCATACAAATCTTATTTACAAGTTTTTGGGCTTGGACCAGGTTAATTCAGTTACCCTTTGATACAAGTACAGCAAAAAGCCAGTTATACATCATTATTAAAAAAAAATCCTATAAATGTGGGGCATTTATGTGTATAAACAATGGAAGTCACTATAAAGGGCCCACAAAGATAGCTGAACAAGTGTGTGTGTGTGTCTGTGTGTGTGTAGGGGGGGTGCGTGTGTGTCCATCCACCATCCAACAAATCCTTTCACTGTAATAGAATACATGCCCCTATCAGGTTTAACTCTTTCATGCATCACATGTCTTTTGTTTCCCCGATGACACATAATTGTCTCATAATTCGAGCTCCTGTTTTCTGCTAGTGTCAAATTTCCTTTAAACCCTATTCAGCTTGAACTGCTTGCACAGCAGTGCACTTTACTGAAATATTATGTTTCCAGTTTCTCCAAGATGTGATCTAATCTAATCTGATCTCATCTGATTTGATCTTGTCTCTCCTCATATTGTCTTGTTTGAATTATATCCCACATACGTCATTAATATAGACAGCACCATGGAAGCCATAAGATGTCTCATCTTGTTATTTCTATTTGTTATCGTTTGTGACATTTTGAGGCTGAAAGTGTGGTTTAGAATAATGCAAAATCCTGTTGTGAAGTTAAGGAGTCCAAAAGTAGGACAGCTGAAAATGCTAATTCTCTTTGCAGCAGGATTTCATTTCATCCTTAACAAAAGAGCAATTTAATCCAAAGACGCCCAAATACTGAAGGATCTACATTTTCTTTTCAACGTTCACATCCCAGCAGCTTATCCAAATATGACTTAAAGAAAGCTTCATATTTTTTATGAGGCATCACTTCGAAAATTTATTCAGTTTAATGAAATAATGCGCATTTCACTGACCTCAATTCCTTCAGCTCAGAACCATTTGAAATGCAAATGAGGCCTTTACACAAGATTCAGGTAAGCAAGCATCACTACCAATATTTGTCATTCATTGCGTATAACATAAAAATGATTCAACAAAACGTTTATCAAAGTATATTTGGGTAATTGTTATTTGGGTTTAATTGTTCCATTCAGAATCAATTGTACTTAACCATACAAGTTGCAAGATATGTGATTATGAAAGCAAGTTTAGCCTGCTGGGTGTGAGGGAAATGCTCCCAGTCACTAATATAGGTATCATAGAATGCTGCTAGCACTGGTAATGGCAACAACATAAAATTAAAATGTATTGTTTTTTATAATTCATTGTAACATATAGAATAATGGATTTGTTTTTGTGGATTTAGGCTAGCTACCAGACCAGTCAACAGTTAAAGGTAAATTTCTCAGTCAGGTTTTCTGGCCTGTCTTGTCAACTAACTTAGCATGGTCAGATACTATCTTAGGCCTTTCAATACTGATCCATCTAGAACCTTTTCCTGTTCAACCTTTCAGAAAATTGTCTGCTTATATTAGCTAGCCTAACTAATGGCTATAGCTACGGTTAAAGTTGGGGTAGCACATTTTAAAGTTCAACCTTCCAATGAACACCTAAAACAAGCACCCCAGCTTGACCTTTGGCCTCTTTGGTGGAAAAAGAGCAATTAAAGGTACTCAAATTTCTCAAGAATCAAAAAAAAATTATTTACTTTCGATATGATTTACAAGGATATTTAATTTGGTTTTTCCACTTGTATGTGCACAAATCTTTTAATGATATAACAGCGTTTCATGCTACGGCACAAATGCTGAACAGTATGTGCGTTCATTTATGTCAAGAGGACGTGCAAAGACGAGGCGTCCTATTTACCTCGTTCATAATTAAGCGCTCTGAAATCTCACTCAGTGGAGCCCGCTTGAACTAGAACAGCACCCAGAGGGAGCAGGACTGAAACATATCCCCAAGGGAACTGTCCCTTTAAGGGCCCAGGTCAGAACGATATTGTTATGGAAATTGAAATGTGTTTGGTCTGTATGCCGATTTATTTTCCATAGCTAATAACTGAAAATACATATTTATGAGGGGAAGCGGCATCCTTGGATGAAAAGTGAGCAAAAAAGGGTGAATGATTCAAAATTATACGCAGCAAATTTTATTAAGTGAAGAAAACACAGTACAGGGAGTGCTCTTGTTCATTCCCACTTTACCCACCAGCTCTACAGTCCAACAACACATCAAAGGCTGAAATACACAAAGGGAATTATAGACTAAAACACACAACCACAGGTTCCACATGCTTTCATAAGTTTGGAGGTCACAATGTAATTTAATAAACCAGGAGATAAATAATCAGCATGGTAGAAGAGGTGATGATGATATTTGGTGGGTTATGGGATTGATTCCTGATTGGCAGATGCCTCCCTGAATGGTCACACCTTTACGCCACATACGATCACCTCAAACATGAAACAAAACTCAACCTCTGTTTTCACACTTGGGTTAATCTTCTGGTTTGCTCCTTTTATATAAGGGACGCAAAAGAATAGATATAAATATACATGTTTTTCATCTATAGTATGGCTTTGATGTCATTTCTAGGCTGTAAAGCTGCTTCAAGATATCCACTGTTAGCTTACCGCACCACTTTTTACGACGTTATGTTCTTGTCAGGCATAATAAAAATTGGTTGTCATTGAACACATACAGTATAAGCAGGAGAATATTAAGTCTGCAAGCATGGATTAAGGGAGACACTGCACAGATACTGTCGTGTATAAATGTTATGTACAAAAACCCGAGCCGCCTTTTGCCGAGCTCTCATCTGCCATGACGTCAAGAGGTCTTTACGGAGGATATAGGGACTTCACTTAAGCCGCCCTGCACAAGCTCTAACCATATTTGCTCCATTCATGATCACATCAGTAAGACAAGCCCCTTCTCCCCATCCTTTATGCTCAGTCGCAGCGACCATACTGAGCCCCCCCTCCCCTTCCACCTCCACCGTTCAGCTGCCTTCAGGGTGTGGGGAAATGAAACGAGGTCAGGCTAACAAAGCCAAGCAAAAACACAACGTTGCAAAAACAGATCATGAAGAAAGGCCGTATTTACATGAGCTATTATGATGGCGCATACAAGAGGAAACAAATTGTTGTAAAGAATTATTTTATGTATGCTGGAGCTTTTGGGGCATCTTTAGCAACATGCAGCTTTGTTAGCAAAGTGCATCCACACAAATGGCTTGTAAAGTTTCACCTAGCTGCTCAAGAGATTCAAACCTAACTAACAAAATCCACACCAATGATGGCTTTATCAAGTCATCCAATTTAGGATCAAATGTTTTTGGGGTAAAAGTGGACTCTTGTGCTGAGTTGAACACTTAGCTACCTAGAAAAGGGCAAAAACTTTGTCAGGCTGCTTTTTCAAAGGATTCTGCGAACTGTAACCAGCAAAATTTTATTTTCTCATAACTGGTATTCAAGCTTAAAGGTAATCTCACAGAAATGACCAGAGTACATCACATTCTCTCCTATCAGCTGTTTCTAAGCAACAACAAGCCCTCTTAGATTCCAACAGGTAGCTTGGTGCTGCAATAACAGTTCACCCTTGAAACCTAACTGCTAATTACTTACAGGATGCATTGGTGGAGTATGATGACTGCACCACTGCCATCAGAGCTAATTCAGCCAAGCTACCTCGTCACGGTCCATTGTGGGGGCATCTCTGCACAGAATGTACAAAAAGTCCTCCTTGGATGGATACATTTTTTATGATAAACAAGAACACATTCAAAAACAATTTCACAGAACAAACACTGCAAGCAGATGGATCCCCCCTCGTCCCACAAAGGAGGGTCATAGACTATAATGGTTAAAACAGACAACCCCAACCTCATCTCCGTTTGGTCGGCTCGCAAAGATTCCACATTTCTGAAAAGTCTCTGCGCTTTTACTCGAGGCATCTACTCCACATGCCTGCCATGTCAAATCCACCTAAATCCTTAATACCGAGTGTACAACAGATAATAACTTGCTAGCCATGTCAAATCCAGTTGAGGCTCAGAAAAGGAGAGGCTCGATATCAAATTCAGGTGAAGTCAGAGTAGGACGAGCAGGAGGCGGCAGTGGAATCGGGCCTGTGCTGGTTCCTCCAACCATCTTCCATTTTTCGAAAAGAGGTTACATTCCAATAATAATTCTGTTAATTAGTGGGATTATTATTACGAGTGCTTTGAAGTGGTTCGGTGTGCTACATATAACAATAGGGGGGAGAAAAAGCAGGTGTATGAGTTTTTGTGGCCAAAATGATCCAAAGTATGTTGTAGCCGTCATTTAAAATGTGCTTTATACAGCCAGTTTTGGGTAACTTTCTTTCATTCGCTCTCTTTGTCTGCGTGATCTGATCCAAAGGTGACATCGCTCACATTTATGGCAGGCATTTGTGGCAAATCATTAACAAGTCTTTATTTACCGACACCGAGGTTTAAGTTACCAACCCTTGGCGCTTTGTAACCTGACACCAGAGGCCCTCGGTCTCAGACATAGAAACGTTCAAAATGTAGCTTAAAGAAGCAGAGAAGGCGTGTTCTGCCAGTTCATGTGGACATCATTTTATACTGACAAGCTCTGGCCTGGTAAACACTCAAGATGCTAAAACTGGAATATTAGAATTGGTCAGTAAAAAATCCATTTTAAATAAGAATTTAGGAAATTGTACATAACACCATGGCCTAAGTAATGTATATAAACCTGTAGTGGGTTGAAACATTTCCTGCAGAGGCTACAACCATCAGTGTCACCAAACCAGGTCAATTGTTAATTTAAAACTGCTATGTTTTATTCATGCCATTATTAATCAGATTGAAAGAGCTGCATCATTTAGAGTGGTTTGTTTGAATGCCAGCACTCGATGATATTAAAAGAATCTCAGAGGGATCATTAAAAATGGAGACCCTCCTGATACCAGCTCCTGATAATCAGTCGATCCTTGGCCATAATGAGCGGGAGGGCTTTTAATGTGTGTGCGGCGTGCTGTCTCCGAGACACATCGATCGTGCCGACATCTAATTGCCCTTGGTTTTCTGCAAGTCGGGAGTCTGTTTCCATGACCACAACTCTCGTCACCTATGAGCTCAGACTGAACGGGAGGCATTGCGGCGGCGATCCACGGCTGATACGGTTACGTGGTGTTACTTTCCATCACAGGCAGGGAATGAAAGAAGGCTCGCAGCAGCAAAGGGAAGGAAAGACGAACCCAGAAACAGCGGTGTGCTTCTCCTTTTGTGCATTGAAATGTGTACTCGCCTAGATGAACGCCTGCTGATTTTGTCGCATCTGGCGTGGAAAAGGGATTGGGGACGTCGTAGGATACATGGGATTTGTATTTGAGAGGTTATAGGAGGTCGTTAATATAGATTATAGATTCCTCATCCTGATATTTTCTTCTTTCTCCACCTTTATCAGTGCTCTAACATGCAAAAAGGCATTTAATGACATTTGCATATGTAACAAGAGATCCAGTGTTAAAATCCCTCCTCCATCACCCCCAAAGTACTCGTTCTAATCATTTGCCATATTTCTGTACATTTGAGAAAAGCTGTTTTTATGTGTTTTTGTTTATTTTATTTTATTTATTTTTTTACATTTTTTTACCCCGACCCCTACCCTTGCTTTTTTAATTTTATATTTTCTGGCCTTCCGATTGGTCACTGCTTCTTTTTCTTCTGGAAACGTCTGAACTGGTTCTGGATGGCCAGCGCCGCTTTCTCCGTCTCTGGTGCCTCCAGGTCGATGTCAACTTCCTCCTCTTGCTCCTGAGGTTTCGCTGCCGTGGCCTTCTCTGGAGAGATTAGGGATGGGGGGAGAAAAGTCAATGCGCCACAAATTCGAGAGGGAGTCGATCAACCTGTCATGATTTCAATACGATTTCTGATCATTTTCCTTAATTTTGCCCTTAATTTTTACTAGATCGAGAGATCGCCCAAATTCAACTCTATCTAAGAAACAGTAGGTCTTTTCCTGTTGTTGCTAAGTTAAATGCTAAAGTTTATTAATAGCCACTACTTATTTGGCCAAACTTTGTTAAAGTGAGTTAGAGTTGTACTGTAAGGCAGGGATGTGGGCAAAAAGGTGGAAAATGAATTCTTAGCACTTCTGCTTGATGCCCAATGGTACCTTGTACCTCAGGGGACTGTAGGAAAAATGCTAAGAAGTGAATGAGAAGCGGGACCACTCCTTTTTGAGGCAAACATGGCATGAAGACAAAGACAACAAAAGTGATAAAGTGGACTATAAATAAACCCAGCTGCCAGTAAGAAGTCCGTTGTTAATATTTCACTGCATGGCAGCCTCTTTGCTTCATGCTGTGCGGAATACATGGATGAACACCCAATTCAGGTAGGGTATTCGCACACGAGGGTCTTTTAAAATCGTATTAACGGCAAGGACGCTGTGCATTCTGGAGTCAAAGATAGCTCCATTAATTTTTCAGTCGTGAGGGACAAGTTACTCCGCCATGAAAAAGTGTTCCGTCAGCTAAAAATATGCAGTTTTAGCACTGCAAAAAGATCTTTGCTGACCGCTAGAATCAGTTACAATGTTCTTTATAATCCATAGATTTCAACTGATGGACTGCTGACAATGCAAAATATGGTTGGGAAACATTATACTGCATAGAAAAGTAAGTATGAATGTTGGGAATGCTTATGTAAGGCAAGAGATTCAGCCAGGACTATGATTAGCCTTGAAGTGTCAACATTTCTGTTTGTATAGGCTAACCTCCCCCCCCCCCGCCTTAGGGCAAGAATGTTACCTCCCTATCCTAAGCACTGGGATACAGGAAAAATGCAGACTCAATAAGAGATCTGGGCTGCAAGGGCAAATAGCAATGACCCAGTCCAAATCCCGCAATGCTGAAATTGGTTATTGATGAGTGCTGCTGCACAAAGGTTCAGCAGCCATCCAACTTTTTCTGCCTGATACGCTGTGAGTGCTGCCAAAAGGGGCCGCCTTACCGCAGCTGCTTAGCTCATGGAAAATCAGGGGGCTGATCCGGAAAAACAAGCTGTGTTTTTATATCAAGCCAATTGGACAGTAGAAGAGTCGGACGGGGAGGTCAAAGACACGGATGAAGCTTTAGAAAGTTTCATTTTCGAATATACTGGTACTGTTGTGGTGGTTTTAGTGTAAGAGTTAATGGTATATCTGATGCTTGTATCTCTAGAAGGTGGATTCATTGTTATAATATATGTTATTGCCCTTCTGTGACAACAGACAGCTCTGCAAATGAGACAGGAGCAAATGCACAAAGCCCCTAACGAGAAGCCTAACATGCTCTGAAAGAAGCCAGAAAATTGTTCATGCTCTCATGGTTGCAGCAAAAAAAACAAAAAAACGCCATTTTGTTCTCGCATCTTGTTCTCAACACATCAGCCAGGCAGTTTTTCTGGTGTGGTGTCCCAAAACTGTTGTGTGATCGGTCAGAAATTTTGAGTGGCTGGGATTAATATGGAAAAAGAGATTTCCTTTCTGATCGCACAGGGATTCAATGGCATTGGACAGTTTTGGACAGAGTGGACTCAAAAATTGAGAGCATGCCTGCTGTGTTGGGAGGGACCTGATGTAGGAGTTTGGCACTTAAGTTTTTAGGACATATTCACTTTCCTGGCCAGAAGGAACTTTGATCTTGAACCCTCGAAAAAATGCAACAAAAATATCTCGCTTCTTGTGGATTACGTAACAGTCACTATGAAGGAGTTGTTGCGAGCTAAAATCCGACCGTCGTGAAATCCGATGTCACTGACCTTTGTTGTCAGCTGCAGTCGTCTGGCTGCTGCTGTCAGAGTTGGTGGATGCCAGCTGAAAACAAAACACAAAAAAAGCAAAAAAGAGTCAAACATCTCTAATCAAATGAATACCAGAGTAGAGTTTTCACAGTAAAAGGTCACCCAAACACATTCAGTCTGAAGTCTGTTCCATTATATCACGCCATCTTTTCTTTCTTTTTTTTAAGTTTTGCTCAAAGCTTTGGCAGACTTCATGAGCGGCAGATGGACCGGCGTCACCTTGGATCCTTCTGAATGGCTGTGAGGTGATAAAATGACAAGTTCAGTGCTAAATGAAGGTGAGCGTGAGCCAGTTCATTCTTTTATTTTTTTCTAAAGTGAGACCAAGATGGACAGAATTACATGATAAGAACACAAACAGTATGAATGGGTTTTATGTTCTCTCTTCTGCCTAAAATAAACTGTTTTCGTCGGACGAGAACATTCCCTTTTACCTGGGAGCATAACTAAGGACCGACTGTTATTTATGGAATATTTTTCTGACATCTAGAATTCGAATGAAACTCTCAACACTTCCACCTCTCCAACTCCAGTGCATTCTGTCCATCTTTCAGCAGGCAGTTTTGCAGCCAAACTGAGAGCAATAATCTTGAGATAAGAGGGAGGGATATGAAAAAAAAAAATCTAAAGTGGGACATAAACAGATCTCAGAGAGATTTAGACAGATTCTGTGATTATGCAATAGCATGTCAGATGGAGGGGGGAAAAAATAAGTCACGCGCATGTCCTGGTGCGTGTTTGCAAGCAAATTAATGTGTGCATGAATTTACACGTGCGTTTGTCCCTTCTTAACTTGGTCCATATTGCACTTTAAGATCCGTGTAGCAAATGACCCGCGCTTAACCCGATCTCCAGCAGAGCGTGGACGAGTCATTGAGGGCGGACTGTCACTCCGGGCCCACCAATATCACAGCAAGTGTCTCACTGTGTGCGTGCGCACCTATGTCAAGCAGGCATGAGAGTGCGCACGCGTGTGTGTGGGCGTTAGCTCTGCACTTATACAGTCTGTGAGCGCGACGTGTTGGATTTATGTGTGCGCACACGTGCAGAAGGAGCCCCAATCGGGTCAGCAACAATGATCCACAGGGGAAGAGAGCTGTTGTCCGGCACGAGTGTTTACGGTACGTGTCCGGTAGGGAGGAAACAGAGTCGGGAGGGAGGTAATTCAAAGGAGCAGAGCTGAAGAAAGGAGAGCAGATGTAAGAGAACCTGCCAGAGCGAGTTATTTTTACATTCCGTAAACATCATATGAAAACAAGTGGATTTTAAATCTGGGGAGTTTATTTTTTGCTGCGTTCGGCCATGTCCCGAAAGACAAAAAGCCGAAAATTTGCCAAGAATAGCATTAATAATCCCTTTGAGTTACTGTCCGCCATGGCTTTAACACCCCCAAACCGAAACAGCTAAATAGAACCATCGCTGCCACTTGATTGTCTGTTCAGAAAAAAGACTGATGGCCGCTCGGTGATAAATGTACACAGCTGTGTGGAAACTCTGTTAGGATGATGGGTCTCTCTGTTCCATCCATTGACCCCTGACCCCCTCCTGTCACACCATCACTCCAGGGTATAAATGTGCTAAGGTTTGGATAAAAATAGCCAGTTTGTGTCAAACAAATGCTGCTAACATCAGCACTCAAGGATGGCAGGAAACTCACAATTGAAACTGAAATGAAAGCAGTCCTTGCTACAGTACTTAGCATTAGCTTGCTATCGCATTGAGCTCCATTCTTTAGGTATTTTTACCTGTGTTGTTGTGACATTTTTATTCCATCCTGAAATCAACACAATTGCTAGGTGAAAATGCAGCAATTTCCCCTATAAAACAATTGTCAAATACGTGGCCCGCGGCCCAGACAAGGTACATCATAAACATACTAGTGGCCCAACGCCAATTTCAATCATCTGTTTTCGTTAGTTTATGTTGTAAATGTTAGTTTAGTTAATGTGGGAATATACCGCATTTTTCTTATTTGGGAGTTTTCAAATCAGTGAAAATGACTTTAGTCATTGTCTTCTTTGGCATATCCTAATGCATAAAAGACAATAAGCGTTGGCCATTTCCACTTCTGGGTTTCTCTTTTTTGAAGTGTCAAAAGATGGCCAACTATGCTAACAGCTGCAAACAGAAACCAAAACACATTCCTTTTTAAAATAGTAATTTTGTTATATAGTAAAATATTCAAATTATTTTGCCTTCCTTTGAAGGATAAACTATTTATTCATTAGTAATAGTGGTTAGAGTGATTGTAATAAATTTGGGGATTTAAGGCAGCATTTAAGAAAGGGAAAAAAGCCAGAAAATAAAGTGAGCAGCAGGAAGTGTGAGAAAGGGTAACATGATGTAGTCAGAGGAGGGAGGACTGCAGAGAAACGAGTCGTCTGCAGTAAAAGAAGCACTGCGGAGAAGCAGAGGGAGGATGTTGAGCATTAGCACACATTACAGCGCAGAAGCTTTCAGTGAAGAAAGCATTAAAATGGGCTTTTACTCGGGAAGGATCCTCTCTCAACAGTGACTCAGATAAGCTGAGAGTGGAGAGGTCTGAATTTGGCCTTGACGAACACGGGGATTTTTTAAAAAAAAACAGTGGGTGGGGGGGAGTTGAGGAGACAGTGAGATATGACGAGGAGGTTTGAAAAATGAATACAGGAGTGAGAAAACATGCACAAATGAAGGGAGATGAAACATCTGAATTGCTTTTGTACTTTAATCAATCAAGGTGATTGCACAGAGCAGCTCCCTGGCAGCCTTAAAACATTTTTAAAAAAAAATCTATTTAATCTATGGCTTCATCGTCATTTAAAACCTGGTACCTCTCCACCTGTGAGCATGCTTCCTCGATGCTAACTTTAGTTTTTAAGCTAGCATCCACTGGGGCAAATTACGGACTAAAACTGAAGTTCCTCTTAGAAACAAACAGCAAATTCAACTTAAAATAGCTTTCAAAAACCACTTTCCCATCCCAGCAGCATTTTGGAGGCCAGTCAACCCCTTTTGGTCCAGTGAAGCTGCTCCAATGAACAGAAAATTAATAATGGCGCTGCACTTGGAGAAACCTTCCACTCATTCGGGACTCACGAAGACCTTCCTAATGGCGTTAGAATCATGCCGACTCAGATGTCCCTGGGTAATGATCTGCATATTATCTTTCTATCCTCGATTAGCTAATGAGATATGTCCTTATCGCCCACCTCCACTTTCACTCTTTTTTTGTCCGGGGGTTCCCCTCCTTCAGGAGCAGCGGTTAGCGCAGTGATTCACGAGCAGCGGAGCAAGGA
This sequence comes from Takifugu rubripes, assembly GCF_901000725.2. NCBI lineage: Eukaryota > Metazoa > Chordata > Actinopteri > Tetraodontiformes > Tetraodontidae > Takifugu > Takifugu rubripes. Next base: position 14,752,533 of record NC_042292.1, on the reverse strand, counting down.
AGGGAGGCGAGGGTACAGACCGGGAGACGGAGACAGATTGCAGCATTTAACAGCCTTCCCTAGGGGGCCGCTGAAGGTGATAGAGAGGGAGTAAGACACATATGGCGGAGCATGGAGGCAGGATGGAGAGAAAGAGACATGCATGAAGAGTGTGATTTGGGAAAAAAAAAAGCTGGCAGGGTGAGAAAGATTGGAACGCACGCGGTCGATTCAGAAAGACTCAGCTGACATAAATGGAGTCCAGATGGACACTTGTACTGTACACACACGCACAGGAAGTGAAAGCACACACTCCTCCTCTTCCTCCAGACTCTATTAGCGCACCTCTCCAAGCCGCTATCCTCGCGCCTCTGTCACATTTCTTCCTTCGCCCCTGGCTAACCTTTCCTTGTACCCAATTCCGAACTCAGTGTCTTTGTGGAATAAATGCATAAATAGAGTTACATAAGGTTCTGGAGAGCTGCCTGCAGTTGCCAGAGATGATTGAAATCAAAACTCCTGGCCGCTGTTGAGTGGTTTGAATTCAATTCGGAATTCAATTCAATTGTGGTCATCGTTACGGCGCCAACATTTTGTCTCAGCGCATTTTGTGCACTATCGCTCTTTACAAGTACTTCTGACTTTGCAACATGAGCCCAAAATTCTTCAGTTCGCCTTCAAAACAAAATTTTGATTTGACCGTCTCAGTCTGGCTGAATAATTAGCTGGACTCGATAACAGTAGTTCCAATCTGACTTAAAGTAAACAATTATATTGGTGGTAGGGGGGTGGGGGTACGGGGGTGGGGGTTAGGTGTCAGAATGAGGCATCGTGCGAAGTCCTCTGGTGCATTCAGAGGAACGCCTCACTCGCTTTCCAAAAGGGTTTGACTATTTTGGTCTACTATCCACCTTTTTTGTTCTTTTTTCATCATCCTCTCTTACGTAAGATACACCACAGAGGGGGTCTGGGGGGTGGGTCTCTATTTCTCCATCTTATAGTTCCTAAGAGTGCTTACATTTTTAGCTTGGGCTCTTTCCAACACCTCCCTCTGTCCTCTTCTGCACTCACGCGCTCAACTTCACACCCACCCCGGTCATTTTCTTCTCGTCATGGCTTCGTTCCAGCCTCCCGACGGACTGCGCTTGGCTCCAGATGCGCATCAATGCTAGGCTAAGTTAAACATCTGCTTGATGCTGCTTTTTCTGCATGTGGAATAGACTGAGTTGTGAAGCTGCCCAGATGCAGCCAGGAGTTGTGATCCTATTTTTTTTTAAAAACAAAAAAACATCAAAGAAGCATTAAAGCCCCTTTTTCTTGCTAACTTGCTTCGCAATAGAGGAATAACTCAGGGAAAGTGGCTACTCCTCTAGGCTATTCCCTAAAAGTGCCATTTTAAGCACTGGAATGTATAAACGTGCTAGATTTTAAGCTAGTTTTTAGATTCAGGCCTTAAAAATTAATCACCAGCTTTCAAAATTTTGCCAGCAAGAATTACAGCATTTGTATAGTGTAACTTTACACTTTGTACAATTCTGGCAATCATTTCACGCAATACTGAAAGTGACCGCATTGGACACTTTTTTAGGGAACAGAGTCAAACGATCAAAGTGAGAATTTGACACAGATGATTGGCTGTTTCCTGGTTGTCCAACTAAAACACTGGGTGAGTATATTTGCCGCTACTACGCCTGCCTTTTTGATATCTAAAACCAGAAAACACTTTTGTATCATTTGTTAAATGGTGCAGCTCAACTCAGCCTGGCCCCCGTCGGAATCTCTTTGAGCTCGAAACACACTGTACCTGCCAGATAAAAATAGCACTGCGCTGGTTAATGGTTTTATATAAGTCGGTGGGCGTCGGCCTGCACACTCAGAGTGATTCTGAAATAGCTCTTCCTCCTGGGGCTGCATGGGGTTAATTAAGCTGGTGTTACATAGTTGTCAGTGGACTTACTTAGAATAGTAAATAATAGAACTGCAAGAAACACCATCACCGGTCACTGGAATAATTGGAAACGTGGATTGTGAGTTTGAATCATGCTCTGACATCTGCTGATGAACCCAGAACTTGTAGGAGGATCAGTAGCCCATCTGTCCCAAAAACGCCTCGGAATGTCAAGAAGAGCCGTGGAAAATATTGACAGATGTCTTGAATACTGCGCTAAACCCGCTGCCACCTGATCTTGAACAAACCGAAGATAATGGCTTGGGTAATGGAAGGTCTGACTCCACGTCCACAGCAATTATCCCAGCACTACATCTATAAAAGAATGATTGCTAGCATGCTAACATCTTGGACCCTTTTGAATAACTTCCAATTCTGGATTGGCACAATACTGAAAGGCTAAGAAATTACTGAATGACCTTGAAACTTTGGATCTTTAACCGAGTATGCAAGGTTCTATATCAGGCCCCACTTCCTTAATCTGGAGCTTTAGGGTTCTTGAAATGCAACATTGTGCAAGTATTGTCCTTTAAGTAATTCTTCACCCTCAAAATCAAACACTAGAGGACCGGGTTCCGTCATCGTGGTGACGCCTCATTCCATGTTTGTCTCCGTGACTTTCTCATTGCCATAAGTCTTTACCCAGGAATCTTCAGGCTAGCAACTAGACGACATCGTGTTTCCATCATGAACAAGAACTGCCAGTGCTGTGTCAAGAAATGGTAGCTTCTAAGAAATGGAGATGCTTTTTTAAAAATCTTTCTCTTCGTGTTGTCTCTGCCCGACTCTCTGCAACAGAATATTTCATGGCTTAGTGCTGCTCTTGCTGTTGGGGGGGGGGGGGGGGGGCAGGGAGCCTCTAAAAGCTCAGCAGAAATGTATTTATAGTAAGAAAAAAAACAGGATTATACCTCCGTGAAAGCGTGAGGGGAAAGCCAGTGATTTCCAGACATGTTGGATGTTGCACACGCTCATTGTAAGGGGGTGGGGGGGTGGAAGAAAGGAAAAGGAAAGTGCGGAGGAAAGAGGGTGGGTGAAGCAACTGACAGATGGAGGGAGACAGATTGACGAAAAGGCTCCCGCTTACGCGCTTTTACGCGACTTGCGTCTGATTGACCTCCGCGCCACGTCAGACATCGATAATTGCACCCTGCCAGCTTTTTGTGAGGGAGGACGCCCAATAAGTGATAATTACCAGCATAATGAGACGGCGAGCACTTTATTCTCCCCACTGCGATGTAGGGGTGTGCTGACAGCCTGCATTGGGTTATCGCAGTGTGCATCGCAGTACAGAAACACTCCCAAGCATTAGCACAGGTAGCGCAGCTTTGTACTGCTGGCAACATACTGATTTGGAAACATGTATCACATCAATCAGAGGACTAAAGGGATATGATACCGTAAATAATTTTGTATAAATGCACAACTGCAATTTTTATGCTAAAAAACAAATTTGAATGAAAAACATTTTGTTAGATCTTTGAAGTCTTTATTTTAAAAAAACAATGAATAAAGGGATAGAAAAGCAATGTACATGTGGACATCCTATGCTAAGCTAATACACCAAACTCTATCGCATTGCTAATTGCGAAATATTGAATTGCTGATGAAGCGCGACTTCCCAAATAATAGGGTGCCAAATTTGTGTCTCCTTATGACTGCGGCGTATCGCGAATAGAACGTGGTTTTGAAAACGCTGTGCAACATTGCAATATAAGGCTTTCAAATTTCAACGTTAACATTTTACGCGCTAACGGAAAAAAAAATCAGCAATATTTTCCAACAAACGCGGCTAAGTGTCAACAATGTTGGTCACTGCTTGAGAGCTAACAAACGTCAACTCTATTGTTATCATTCCTCTGAATATAGTTGCTGCTCAGGCTCAGTATGAGAGGAGACAGATGTCAGAAGTAGAACGTGAATTACGTAACCTCCAAAGCTCGTTTCGTTCCATTCATATTCCTCCAAATGCTCCCGATTCCTCCCCCATCTCTCTCTCTCTGGTTTTTTTTTGGACTTTGTTCCATACCTCATGCTGTGCAGATGTGAGCTCCCGCTGGTGTTAATACCCAGCCTGAGCCCCCTCCACCACCACCACCGCCACTCTGTCTCACTGTTGCTAAGGAGAATACAGTCGAGCCTTTAGAGGGAAAATAAAGAGAGGCTGAGAGAGTGGGTAGATGGCCGGGAGGATTGGGGGGTTGGGTGGGGGGGTGAAACTGGTGAAAAGAAAGAGGAGGAAATGAGGCAGTGGGTGACGAGAATTCAGCTGGAGGAAACAGTGTGTCAAGGTGCTTGGCGACAGCTCATCACCATGACTTCATTGAGAGGGGCCAAAGAGGCAGTGTGGTCGCAAACCCCTCCCACCCCGCCTCCCCAACTCAAATTAGTAATAACAAGAAGTGCATGTTAGGATACATTACCACGGGGTGTTTGTGTTGATATACTATGAAATATCATTATTTTGAGTTAGCATCCCTGGACCCCCTCATGCATGCCCTTAGTGTTCATACAAAGTGGACGTCTTGGTGTCAAAGAGCATTTGTCTCTGGAGTCTCTGGAATCGCACACGCACAGATGTGCAAAACAATGGCTTTGCCACCCCCCCTCTTTATCTATTATGGAATAGAAGCATCATAATGCATGAGGTCATGGGTTCAACTTATATTCGTCCGAATGGGCGGCCGCCCAGGATTACAGGCGGTCGGTGAAGACTGCGGTGCTTCATGTCAGCTGCTGTACACGACTGTGCTGCATTTAGAGCGCATGGATGACTTCACATGTACAGTTCTAAAACTGGTGTAGGAATCAGCAGAGCTAGGGGGTAGGGTAGCTTCGAGATTCGCAGTACTTCTGTTGCTAAAAAGCCGATGAAACAGCATTTTACTCAGCACTTACATCTTTTTTTGACAGGAAGTGCTGAAGGAGTGGGAAAAAACTCTCAAAAAGCGCATCTCAGAAACACTAGCTCGTTACGAGCTAACTTTACATGTGCCTGGAGACATGTCAGAACCCTGTGTTGAAATGTACAACAGCATTTGATGCTGAAGTGCCCTTGGAAACCAAACTCTGCTTTATGCACTGTACTTTCATCTGACGCATGCTAGCATTGGTTTCTGAGCGCATCGTAGTTCCTCATCCATCCATTCCTCATCCAATTCACTAAAACACAGGCTGCTGGGTCTCTTATTGTTACATTCTCTCTCATGTGACCACTTTTTCTGTCCAAAAAAACCCTTTATGAAATGGTGTTCAGTAACCAATACTGCCAAGTGGATGGGTAAAGTAATGCTTCTAGAGGTAGGGGTCGGAATGGAACACAATGTATGCGATCTCATCAATATAACGGTTCTGTTGTATTTTTGTGCAAATATTTTGCACATCAAAGCTACTTTTTGAAACACTGAGACAAAAAGGATCTCTCTAAAAAGGATCAGAAAGGTTATTTTCCTGTAAAGTTATGTAAATGGACGTGACATTTAGATGTGAAATCAGTGATCTGAGGCAGCGAGCAGATGTTGCTCCTCTTATTCATGTGATTTCTTACACGTGGCACGTGAGCGGCATCATCTGCTGCATGTCGAAGGCTCCCCGTCTGCTCTAGAGCTGAGGAGGACGCGCAGCATGTGAACAGTCCCGCACAGAGACAAAAGTATCTTCAGTGGTGATTCAGTGGACTGCATTGAATAAACGTTGCTGCAGCTCATGCAGCATTTATCTTCAGATTAAGAAAAATATAAATATGCCTTCAGAAGTGCTTGAGTTGATTTTTGACTGTAGTCTGTCTCCAATAAAGCATCAAAACTGCTGTTTCAAAACACCTTTTTCCTTTTACGCTAATAATATTATTACCATATTGCCACCATACAAAAAAGACAGAACCTAACGATGCAAGTTGTTTTGGAATAGTCCTGATCAATTCAATTCGATCAAAGATTTCTTGAAGCAGAGCTATTTCCCTTCCGTCTGCGGGGAAACTGCTCCCCCAGATGTTCACAGTGCCCACTGGCTGGTGCCGCTGCCGCCGCCTGTCGCCTCTCTCTGCAGCACAGCTTCACACTCGGGATCCGAGCCAAACAAGAGTCAAGCTGACACGTTTTGTTCCAACCGGCTGGTGATGGATCGAGGAACACCGCTTTAGTTCACTCGGCCGTGAGCTGTCGTCGGGGTGGAATGGAATGTTTTATTTAGGTGCGCGCCGATCAGGCGCAATTGGTTGTGACGCGGCGGGGGAGCGCGTTAACTCAAACTGCACTTTTTGTCGTCGGGGCCGGGAGCCCCCCGAGTCCTGACGCCGACCGCGAATCGATGCACGCACTCACCTCGCTCATGTTGGCGCGGAGGGAGTTGCTTCTGCCGAAGGAGTGCCGTCCGAACCCGGGGGGAGAGTGCAGCGGTTGTGGAGGAAGAGGAAGAAGATGAAAAGCAAGTGTTGATGTGGATGCTGGAGAGGCGAGTCGAGCTGGCGGTGCGCTTTGCCGGTACTGCGCCTTTGCCTCGAACGGTCTCTCTCTCTCCCTCTCGACCCCCTCTCTCTCCCCCCTCTACCTCCCTTCTCCTCTCTCTCTCTCTCGGGAGCAGACAACTGTTCTAGTACAGGGATGTAGGCTAATAGGTACATAATAAGCGCCGTAACCCTAGAGCATTGGAACTCTTCATTTCACGGACTGGTGTTAATTGGTATATACTATAAATCCATTCCCGAGACAAAGAAATGTGTTACGGATACATCATCTTCTTGCAAAGACTCAACTGAAACATGTTAAGATTTTCTTTTGTGTTGGCCGAGTTCTGCTCCTTTGCACCAGATCTAGTTTTTTATTCCGTGTAGCAAAGACATGCTTTCGAAATCAATCTAAATGATATTAAACGATGGGTAATAATAAGATAAAGTAAAATAGGGCTAAAATTGTTAAGTTTCGGTTTTTTCCAGGAACCGACAGCAGGCAAAAACGCAATGGGAAATGTCCAAAGAGCAAGTCTTTATTAAAAGATCAATTTGGCAGTCCTCCTGGACCGCAGGGACGCGCTCGTCCAGTCTTCCGGGGCGCAGAGAGCTCCACTGCGGAGCCAACACGGGAGTCAGGTCCTGCGCGTTCTCCAGTCCAACAGGGCGGCGCGGAGACCTCGAACGAGCAGGGGAAAGCGTTTCAAACGAGTGGCAAACAACCAATAACGATGAAACATGAGCCAGCTTTACCATTCGGATACGAAAACTCTCCAACGCTGGTAGATGTGCGCTCCGTCCTTAAATCGGTGGCCTGATGTAGATTGCCGACAGGTGCGCCCGCCTGCAGCGCCAGCTGTAGCAAATTATCAGCTCCTCCCCACCCCCTGCAGGAAGAAACAAGCAGGGCCACAACAACACACGACCCGGAACCCTGGACCCCACCAAAAATGTGTTGTTCTTATCAGATTTTGCTATCATTTTCTTGGAAATACATTTATTTTCCTACCTTTTACACAAGTTCTACATGTTTTGGGCCACACAAAAAATAAAATAATAATTTAAAAAAACGTTTCTTGTGCCGTCCATAATACACTCTTCTCTAATTAACGTGATTACATCTTATTAGCGCCCTAATTCAACGTGGGAGCTAATTGTTTTAACCTCCTCGGGAGGAGCTCCGCTAGAGGGCGCCAGCGTATCGCGATGAAATCCCAAACATCTGACCATCCTGGCGCCAAATGCGTGCTATTGTTGCTCACTGCTGTGCCACTCAGCTGGACCTCAGCGTCAACCTTTCCAACGATTTTAATTGAGTAGTGTTGTGATTGCTGTTTTGCACATTCAATGGGAGAATTTGATCATCCGAGCAATAGATGGCTGAGGTCACAGTCTGCTTGTTTGCTCCCACCAGATAATTGTGACATTTCCTCATAATTAGTTGAGATCACAGGGAGCTTTGAAAATATATCAAACTAGCTCAGGCATGAGTCCCTGAGGTCATCGGTGCCAGGCCCTCTTGAGATGTTGATGAAGGGAAAATGGAAAAGGACTCAACAGACTCCTTCCTGGTGCCAACCCAGTGCCAGAAAGCCCAAAAATGTTGCACGAAACCCACAAAATCCAACCTTAAATGACAATCTTATCAAATTCTGTCAAATGATAAGCTCAAAATTGTATTATTTGACAAAAAGCAGTAAGTTGTAGGCAGTGAATTAAGCTGTGTAAAATACTTCAAAAATGTTCAAATTCTTTATAACTTTCATAGTTTTAAACAAATTCGAAAAACCTGAGGGAAGGAAAATCCTCACACCACAAGGCCAGAATGATGAGATTGTGTAGTTTAAACTCCCATCATCCATCCTCTAATTACTGTCCTACTTCTACTTCTTGTCAATTTGAGACTTTACTACAAGACCAGTGGGCATAATCTCACCTTCTTGGCACAGTTCCGATTATGCTCACAAGGGGCTCCGTTTTTTGTACACCCCCCCCCCCCCCCCAAAAAAAATGCTGTGGTGTTTATCATTTAACACATAAAACACAAAAGTCATGAAAAGACAAACCAGGTCGTTTTTGAATTGTGTTTTATTTCTAATGTGTGTGTGGTTTTTTTTTTTTTTTATATTTTCACAAAGTCATATTAGTCACTACTATGTTAGATCAGATTTCCCTCACTGCAATGGCAGTAAACTACACAAGAGCCCAAACCGAGCACGGCCCCCTCGCCTCACAGAGATTTGTCATAAACAAAACCATCAAAACGAGTGGATCAGCCTGTGATACCCACACAATCCTAGTGCCATCCCTTTTGGGGGAATCTGATTCCCAGTTAGGACTTCATAAGGTGCAATCTTTCACAAAAAAATTTAACATAATTGAAAATGGGTACAAATGCAAGGTAAGGTCCCCCATTGTCAGTCTATAATCACTTTATAATTCCACTGCATGACAGACCCATGGCTAACGCTGTAATAAAAGCAAAATTAGCAGCTACGTAATTCAGTGGAGGACGCTAGCAAGTTTGGAATTCTGTCAGAACTTGGTACTCGCAGCGTAAAGGTAGTCTATTTGGACTCCTGCTGGACAAAATTTGGTGCAAACCATTTTAAAACAGTGCTTTTTCTGTGACTTTAACTATTTTGGTGCAAGGAGTGTGACAGGCTGTTTTGTTTTTGTTTTACATTCAAAGAGTTGAATGGCAGATTTGTTTCATTCCCATCTGCCGTTGGGAGGAGTTGAAGGGACCGCCACTCGGGTTTGTGCTCTCTTTAAAAAAAAAACAGAAACCAAAACACAACATCTCTAGTGCTATCTGTACAACATTCAACAACACATTTCTCTTTTTGTCATTTTTTAACCATAATGCCAAAAAACAATAATTATTATTATTATTATTATTATTATAAGAAGAGCATTTTTCCATCTCAACGGCATTGAACAAACACCACACAAACTGAAAAAAAATCTAATAAAGGCCTCAATACCAGATAGAACACGTCACCTTCGAGTGGTGCTGGAGACAGAGGGTTAATTGGGAGGAGAGAAGAGGAGAGCTAGCGCAATGAAAAACAGAACGCGTTAACAAAATGTATGAAAAAGAGGGAGGGGATTTGAATTTTTTGATGATTTATCGTCACCTCAGACAAGTTTTGGCACCTTAATAGATTAAATATTAGATTAAGAATTGGACTTTGGTTTGCCAAAGGTTAGTTTAAAGACCAGAGGTCATCTCATCCTAACTCCACAGGGATTTCAACTACAGATTACATAGTTCTTATTACTTCGCTAGACATGTTTGGCCAAACAGGCCAAATGAAGGAATCTAATATGAAAAGGAGGTGAGACATGTAATTGGGCTGGGATGATGAAGATAAAAATGGAAAAATATGCAGATATAGGCTAAGTGCTTTTGGTGAGTTTTACAAAATATCCCAGGAAGTGCTTGAAACAGAAGGCACGATGGCATCGACAGTAGCTGTAAAGGAGACACCACTAAGGGACCTGACTACGGAACTCATAAGGTGCGCTAAATAACGTACTTCAACACAATAATGCACATTACAGTGTGGTTACAACCCAGCATACCCCATCAAAAAGTTCTCTCAGGAGGGATCGATCGATAACGTTCACTCGACAACAAGAAGAATTTGGCATTTGCATCATAAGATTCACCTGCTTATTAGATACAAATGTAGTGTACTTTCATACAAGAAAAGATTCTATAGTCATGCCAAGATTTTAGATCGGTCATATTTCTTATTAATTTCCAGGTGGATTTTTATCTAAGGTGACAGATCGCATGGTAAGTTTTCTAACGGCTCAATACTACAAGTTTAGTACCTTATTCATGCTAAACATGTGAAAGATAACAATGCTTTTTGTATCAATGCTGGGATTATAAGTTTTTGCTTTGCTTGGATCTCCAGATTTTTCATGGTGGCACATCACGGATTTGGATGCAATTTTGCTAATTGCTGGGGTGACTTGGCTGAAACCACAGATTCATACAAGTGAAAGCAAACAAAACATACAAATAACAGAAAGTGACGACTTCCATTGAAAAAACGTTTGGTCTATCGATAAAGTCAAAACAACTACTTTGGGAACTTAAACCTTGCACAGTGCTCTGTATAGACATTTCAACTAGTCTTAGCTCACAAACATTATAATCATTACCTGTATTGATAACCTTTTTCCATAAGTATCTTGAAAGGAAAATAAACTGCGCAACGGAAAAAGTCTGCTTTTTTTTTGTCTTTACAAAAGCTACACATACTCTACTGGGATGTCTATGCATTTGTTAGTGTTTTAATAATAGCTCCTACAAATATCTTTTCTTATTAAAAAGAACAGAGGGACTGTACTCTTCTAAAAGAACCATACCCCATACGTTCAGATTTAATCATGTTGGGCAGGGATACTGCTTTCTCTTTTTTTGTGGCTCTCTGTGCTGTATTTCTTCTCTGATTCTGTCAATGAGGCTCTTGCTTTCTCTCTTTGAAAAGGTGTGTCCAGCGATTCTGTTGAGGTGCTTAAGCGATGTCCCTAACGCATGGACTCCCCTTTTCTGTGTTCTGCTTCTTTCCTGTAGGTAGCACTGCCTTGGCAACCGGATCTGCATTCAGCACCAATGTAAACACTGAACTGTGACCCCCCTTTTGTTGCTCAGCCCTTGACCTCTTTTATGGCGTAATACATTATTTATAACGCGACCTTTTGTTGCTTGCTAGAGCCACCTGTTTCGAGAATACCAAGCTGCAATGTGGCATTTCTTTGACAACATAATTATGCACAACACCCTATAACCACTTTTAACAAATATAATGTAGTTAAAATTGTGGATTCAGATAAAATAAAGGACCTATTAGAGCCTCGATCCAAAGGAAAAACAAGAGACTCTATTGAGAACGTACATGTACAGGCACTAACTGATAAAAGAAAAAAAGAAAAACTTCCTCCAGAAACACTTTGCAGACGCACAAGGCAGTGATATATAATTGAGGAAAAGCATGTGGTCTGCAACGGCAACCTCATGCCTCAAATTAACACTAAAAATCTTGTTTCACAGCTTGAAACTTAGCTCAAACTCTCCTCCATGTCAGTAGGAGCGTCAAAGGAACTCGATGTTGGAGCTTTCAAGCCATTTCTCCTCGCGGCTGGCTTCATCTCGGTCTTTACAGGGATGTGCAGCCCGTCGTTGATGTGGAATGAAACACGGAATGTCGTGGGATTGGCCCCAGGTCTTATGTGAATGTTTTCAATTTATCAAAGAGTCATTTCCAAATGTCCATCTTAAAGTGAAAAGGTGACCTACAAAATCCTGCAAAGATGCATCTTTTGCTCTTGCTCACATGCTCTTTTTGTACAGGGACCTTATTTTAGAATGAGAACATTTTTAGAACAATGTTAAAGGAATCAAGACAGCAAAGGTGTTTTTAAAACTTCAGGTGTCAACATTTCTCTCCCCTGAAATAAAGTATAAAGGGACAAATATTAATTTGACCTAAAACTTTTATATTTTCAAGGCCTCCTACTGCTTGTTTAATTCTTTGTTTGCCCAACTTGTGATTTAACAGGTGTCATCCAGAAATCTTATTAAAGCTGTTAAGATTCTTGGTTGGCACTCAGGGCTGGTGATAGAGAAAGGGACATCCTCATACTCTGATCCGGTAAATCCTCAAAACTACCATTCTCTGAATCCTCTTCCAACTCCTCTTGCTCTTCCTCGTACTCCATCTTTTCTTGGAGTCTCTGGTCATCTCTCGCAATATTAGACACTGAGGCCACGTTGGAATCTGGGCAGTCAAGGAGGTTTTCCAGATGTCTATCTGGATCATTACTGAGCCCATTTAGGGCATGGGATTTAGCTGAGGACCAGTTCTCCAGAGGTGCCTGGGACTCTGTCTCACTCAGATGCCTCCATAATGAATGAAAGTCTGAGTGATCCATCTGTGCCTTGATAGCTACTTGGGTTTCATCATCCGGGGTAGACGATGGGCCCCTTTTACGCCTGGACTTACTGGTGTGATTGACCTGAAGATGCATGGCCATCAGCTCTGTTGAGGATGTTCGGAAAGGACAGAACAAACATTGGCTCAGTTTGACCCCTGTTGAATTATCATCGCCAATACTAATACCTCCTTCTTCAGGGCCAATACCTCCATCCTCTTCCATCCCTCCAAAAGCAGGTGAAGGACGACGGGACAGATCCAAGGGTTCAAAACCTCCTTCTTGTGTCAAGCTCACAGATCCTTCCTTATCATTCAGTGGCAGAACCATTCGGCTTGTAGTTAGAGGTTTTCGCCGGGACACTTTAGCTGCCTTTGGGGGAGGAGACTCCCTGATCCAAGTCCCTTCCATCCCACCTTGATAAAGAGCCCCCATCATCCCAGACAAATACCTGTACTGGGTCTCCAAGTCAACGCCCCTTAATGCCTCCAACGCCTTACGGTGCTCACGCTGGTCTGGAAGTCCTAAAAGCCAGGACTGCTGACTGGATCGAGATGTAGAGCTATCATTTGGACTTCGGTTGGTGCTGGAGTGGCTGACCTGGGAACGGCGTTGCTTGAGTCCAGATGTTCCAGAGCTCAGGCTGTTAACAGAGGAGGAGGAGAGGCCAGCAGAGGAAGAATTGGAGGAGGCTGCCAAGGCATTGCGTTGCTCCCTGTGGTGCCGCTGGAGGTGGTACTTCAGCGATCCTGACTGGGTACCCGCATAATCACAGTGGGGACATTTGTATGGGCGTTCACCTGAAAAGAAAAAAAATATGAATCCTTCTTAGGACTACAAAATGGTTGGATGGTTTGGATTTCCTTTGTAAACATTTGAGTCTAAACTTTAAGTAACTGCTAAAAATAAATACCATTGCCTTTTATCTTTTTATACTGGATAATGTTTGTGTATTTGATTTTTTTGACACGACGACAGTGCTTAAACGGTTAAATAAATATTTCGGCAACAAGTCGGTGTGTACTAAATTAAGGCAAAAAAAAATTAACAGTACGTTTTTGCAAATCATCTTTGCTATGAATAATCCCAAACAATTGTTGCAATTACAAGTTTTAAAGGGAGGTGGCAGCATTCCGTCAGTAATTAAAATGCTGCTTCCGGTAAAGTAAAAGTGGACTCACCAACTGAAAATGTTACATGTGTCTTTATAGAGCAGGAAAATTACTCAAATGATAAATACAGATGTAGCATGACTTAGTTCTGGTAGGTTCTGGTTCATTGCGCAATTCTCAAAAAGACAGCTATCTGAAGTGTATTAATTTAATCCAAAACCCAGAAATTACTGACCATGTGTTATCCCACATGGTCCACAGACTGCAGATGAAATAGTGCATGAGGAAGCTCTGTATGAATAATACAGCTGGGATGTGATCGGTCCTGTCAGCCATAGATGAGTGTTCATAATGGACTCCACTTGGTGCATTTTGATCAAGCCTTGCTAGCTTGAGATGGGTAGCGTCGCAAATTTGGATTCCTATTTTTTCTCTGAGTTGTCATGGCAGAGTCTATCCCAGCAGTCTGTATGCAAGAGGCAGGAACACCCTGGATGGGTCACCTGTCCGTCACAGAGTACCAGCACCTTTCACTCACACCTTGATATCTCCAAGAATCAAATCTGGATCAAGGCATTTGATAAAGTGCTGAGCGTTTCAGTTTCTCAGAAAATACAAACATTTTATAAACTCATGCAGTAAGCATATCTAACCTGTGTGAACTCTCAAATGTACTTTGAGATGGTGTGAAGAACGGAAGGCTTTACCACAGTAGGGGCAGTCTTTTATCCCCCTACCACGCACCCGCTCCCTGGAGGGAACTGAAGGTATAGAGGATACTGCTGTCAAGTCATTTTCAGCTGCAAGTGGGAAAAACAATTGTGGCAAAAGAGGTGAGTAGCATAGAGAATTTCCTTTGAAAGTGTTGAAGCAGCATAAAAGCTAAAATTGCAGGAATTGTGAGCACAAAAGATAAAACTGAAAAAAATAATCGTACCTTTGAAGCTTGAGATGACAGAGTGAAACCCTGTAGTTGCGCCTGATTGTTGTGAGCTACCACTGTGTGGTTTTGACTCCTGTCTTACGTCTCCCGTTTGTTGTGTACCAGCAGCGTGTAGTAGAGATTCCTGTCTCACATCATTGCCCCCTCCTCTTCCTATCCCCATTCTCCTACAGCTGCTACTACCCTCCTCTTCACCGCCACCTCCTTTCTGGGGCCTCTGTGTGTGAACTCGAGCATGCACTACCACCTGCTGGAGGCTTCGAAATAGTTTTCCGCAGTCTGGGCATTCCCATGATCCACTAGTTCCTCCGGAATTGTCTCGCCGGTCAAGGGCTCCAAGGTAAGTTCTGACCTGGTCGGTCTCTGTGATCACTGAACTTCGACTTGTACCACGCTGACCTTGCTGATGACCCCTTTGCTGCTGCTGCTGCTGCTGTTGCTGCTGCTGCTGTGCAACAGCCAGGCTGCGAGCCACCAGCTGCCACCAGGTGGTCTGATCCCCTCCTTCTGCAACTAACGTGGGAGACTCCCCTGTGCTGCCTCTAGATGCTCCTGAGCTGCCACCACCATTCCCCATCTCTGCCACCTGTGCAACAGCTTGAAGTCGTTCCATGCAGCTCGCTCCACTGCCATCACTGGGCAATCCTAGGTAGCCCAGGATGGCTGATTTGCTGGAGCTGATCCCAATTCTGCCACCAGCTTCCCTCTCCAATCTTCCTTGCCCACCTCTGCCAGCGCCTTGCTGGGCCAGAAGGAGGCTTGTATAGAGTGCATTGAGCGACTGATTACTTGCAGGTCCTTTAGCCTGCTGTTCTGCACCTACTATTCCTCCTAGTGCTCCTAATCCTCCCTTCAGCCCAAGCTTGTTTAGATGCACTTTCATGTGGTTTTTGAGGAACCAAGGCTCTTTGAACCCACGACCACAAACCTGACATTTATGGTCCAAGGAGTCCTTGTGTTTTCGCATATGTCCCTTGAGAAACCAGGACTGGGTAAAACGCTGTCCACAGGTATCACATCTAAACGCTGGCAGTGAAGAAGACACAGCTACTGATGTTGACTGTGGCGTTCCTGGGGCTGGGGTATCGGTTGGTGTAGGTACAGGAGTTTCAGGGGTTGCAATGACTGGCCTTGAATTAAAAGCTGGTGGCAATGTAGGTGATTCAGAGGAAGGGTGGCACTCCTGCAAGTGAGATGCAAGATTCTCCTCTTGGCTGGCAGAGAAAGGACAAAGAGTGCATTTGTATGGGTTGTGAAGAATGCGAACATGCCGCGCCAACTCCAAAGCCGTGCGGAATTTTCCTTTGCAAGCGTGACATCGAAATGTGGATGCTATAGATGTAGATGCACTTTCCACTATGCCAGAAGAATAGGGAGAGATTAGAGAAATGGGGTCCTCAGTGAGTGGAGGAGTCAGTGTTGTGCTGTCATCTAAAAAGTTTGTGTTCTGCTCTGTCTGGAGGTCATTATCTAGACTTTTGACTTCACAATCAGCATCTTCTGTGAGGTGCTTTATGAGAGTCCCTGATGACAAGCGCTGGTGTAGGTGACCCCTGTGATTCTGGGTCAAGTCCTTGTGATTCTGTGGAGTTTTAAGGTGTTGCTTTATGGGTGCCGAGGGAAGTCCCGTTCGATATAAAGCTGATGCTCTGCGGTCTCGGTCCAGGCTGTGAGCGCGCGCATGAAGGGACAAAATGCTCTGAAATCTGAATCTCTTTCCACATACGTGACAGGGAAATTTTAGTGTGGGCCCTGATGAAGCGCCTCCCACTCCAGGTACGGCCCTAGTGACAGTCTCCTTTTGGAACTGCTGTAGGTCTAGCTCATCATTGCAGGTGCCACTCTGCTGGGAAGAAAGCGCTAGCTCCAAGGCTCCAAATCCAATGACAGCCGCTGATGGTGTGGTCGGGGGAGAGGAATCCAAACAAGGGCTGCATCCAGCCTCTTGTACCCCTCCTGGGAATAAAGCCACTGCTGGGGTGGGAGATGGAGGAACTCCCTCCATTCCTTCCTCCTCCTCTTCATTATCAAGTTCATTCTTTTCATTTTCCTCCTGGAATGGGAAAGGTGAGAGTGAGGAATAAGGTGTAGTGTCCAAGGATTGCTGGGCGGAACTATCGAGCAGAGAGAGCACCGTGTGCGGAGAGGACACCTGGGGGCTGTGGTCTAGGGATGGCAGTGTCGAGGGGGACAGGGGTTTCTCACAGGACAGTGACAATACACACTCTGGTGGAGAATCCATCCTCTATAAGTAGAAAACACACGCAAATAATCAAAACACCCCACAAATGTGTGTGGGAGCATGTGTAGTGTGTGCGATGGTAGGAAATTACCAGCAGTGTGGGTGCTGCTATGCCATTCTTTAGCGTTTCGACTGATGGGGGACACGCTTCTGCCTTCTCCGTAAATTTCCTGAGGACAAAACAAATCCGAATGATGAATGAGGAAAGTTTAAGATAAATGTGTGCAATTTGCAATCAAGCATAATTTACAGCAATGATAACGACACGATACAGTTGAAAGATACACATTTTGGCACATCGTTAAAGGCCCTTCGTCACTGTTGGGAGGGCTGATTTTTGTCAATCAGGATAGTAAAAGAAGCACCTCAATGTGTTCCATCATAAATGTTAAGGACAAACAATCAGCTGTGAGGACACGGGCAGCTTTAGCACAAATAAATAATTCTGCAGTCTGCACGGATGTTTGCACGAGCTCGAAACAAGTGCGCACCTGTTCCGATCTCCTGAACGTGTTCGCAACGCACTTCGGCGTAATGCCGCGCATATGGCGTGATTAACCAGGGTCCACATGTCTGCTGGGTGCGTCTTTGCATATGTGTGTTCAGGGGTTTAGGACAGAAAACACAGGACAGACTGTCCCAAACAGGATGGGCGAGCAATGTTTGGACTTCCCCACACACCCTTCCTGTGCACTTGCACAGTAGCAGATATTTTTTGTTTCTTTTACTTAAATCAGAAAGCACACACACACGCATGCATCTAAGTATGAAAGTGATCTTTGGCTGCGTTGCTCTTGATTCATAACCCGCCCTGTCTCGGTTGTTTAGGTAATGCACAAACGTTAGCTTGATCCTCTGCTCTGTTGACTGTCCCGTCACCCCAGATAACAGAGTCAGTGAAAATGTAAAGTGTGATATGCAGCATATTGAAAACACTTTGGCAGGCTCGCTCGCACGCCCAAATATTTTGAGCGCACAGCACTTTGCGTCGGACCGGGATGATGCTCGTGGGCTGTTTTTGTCAGTTGAGAAACAGCATAAGCGCCAGCGACAAAACAAAAAGGTCATCAATCATTACGGAGAGAAACAGGGGGAACATCTGCGCACGCAGGTGTGTCAGCCATGTTTGTGTTCGCCAGGCGTGCCGCCCGCATACGTGTTTGTATGATCTGGTGGATTTGTGCGCTTGTGAGTGCCACTGAGCCTGGATGACAAAGAGATTCTCGTGTAGCCAGTTGACATTTTAGCTCAGCTATGACTCACAGGGGTATCACACCATATCAATCACACACTTACACACACACACTCTCCCTCACACACACTGCTTTCTTAATCCACCATTATTGTTCTTCACTGTCTTTTCTGTTTTCTGATTCATACTCTTCCCATCCCCCTCTCATTCTCTCGCTCTATTATTCACTAATTTTCTTTCATTCTCTCTCTCTCATCCCCCCCTGCAGTGTTGCCAGTTGGCAGAGTGCCAGGGAATGCTGATATCAGCTGGTAGATTGGGTCCTGCCAACATGGCGAAGAGCAAAAAAAGAAAGAAAGAAGACAGACAGACACAGAGACAGACAGAGACAGACAGAGATATAAAGAGAGAAATGCTGTGCAGTTTCAGAAGCTGAGTGGAAAAGATTGAGTGCGAATGCAAGCCTGGTGAAGAGAAGCAATAAAATGATGAAGCAACAGACGTGTTGGAACAAAATAGGAGGGTAATAAGAGCAGGACATAACATGAAGGTGGAGCATATTTAAAAATAATTTTGAAAGTCAACACATCTGTATCCAGACAGAAAAGCAGTCCTGTGGCATTATCATATGAATATCACTGTCACAATGCATTGTTCTGGCGTGACGGTAGCGGTCGCCAACCACCGCTGCTGTCACGCCAGTACGGACAATTTGGATAGATGAAGAGGAGCAGATAAGGTGCAGGGAAGGATGCAGGGAAGAAGGGAGGGGTGGAAATCAGATTTGCATTCGGTGGAGTGAGCGCAAAGACAATGCAGGTGGGCAATAATCAACAAAAAATAGCAAACAAATGATTGAAATGTCATTTTCTATTGGGAAAACGTGTTTTCGGTCGAAGAAAAGTTGACTTGTGTTTGAATCTTGAATGTCTCAGAGGTTAAGGACTTCTCAAAAACCCTAATAGAACAGTTGCCTTCAACTCAAGCTCTTGAGAGTACCACGGACCTACATCAAGCCAAGGGAACATCATTTTTAATGTTGCCGTAATCCAGTTAAAATCACAACAGATGGAGGGGAGAAAAAAAAAGAGTCCTGGATTTCCCCGCAATTTTTCAATTTCAGCTTCTCATTCCCCCACTGCTCCCTCTGACTTGAGTAAATGCAGCAGCATTAGAACAAAGCAATTCAAGTGCTAATGGCAGCTTAAAAGCATGTTGTGTTAAGAGTCGCAATGTGATCACAGCTGCCGAGTGGCAGTTTCGTGGATTCTTAACAGATTTTATCTGAACTAAAACGGTAGATATGAAAACTTTCTCTTTACTCTCTCCCCCAACAAGTGCAGAAGAGGAGTGGGGGTGTGGTGAAAAAGACAGTCATCAAATCTGTGGCAGATGGCCGGCAAGGGATTTGAGGCACATGTTTGAACAAGGTTATTTTTCTAAATTTTATAATGTACATATCCACAGTGACTTTAGTCTCATTGTGAAAGCTGTTTGTGCAGGTTCATACATGCGAGAACACCACGTAGCATAGTCGCTAATGTGAGGGTGTGACCACCTTTCACTTTGCTCTTTTAAGTATGTATTTGTGGGTGGGTGGAGGGGGGTGGGAAATACGTCTGTCGGTATTCACGATGACAAAAGTGTTTGCTGTTATGTTTGAAATGATTCATATTGTGCTGTTTTTCATGGGTTCTTTTTTAGTTTGCTATTCTCTGTATTCCAATGGTAACTACTGTACTTGCAACCACTTGTCACAGACTGAACATGATAGTCTGTGAGCTCTTAACGGTGTGGTTAGCTGTTTTGTGTAAACAGTTTTTTGGTGGTTTGGGAGGCCTGTAGTAACAAAAGCACCAAACTTCATTCCCCCCTCTTTCATTGTGCGATTTATCTCGCAGCTGCTTGGAAGGCACAACCACGAGGTTAAGAATCCCGTGGCCTGAAATGAAATGGTAACAACTAGCTTTTGTTGTTAAATCTGCGCCCGATTGTTGCACACGTCCACCTCTGTGTGCCTAAAAATAGTTTCGCTCCGAGGTCTTAAACCGGTGCTTCGGGGGCTTAACGTAAAACATGTATCTGCAGGCTGTCTCCATGTTTACTGCAGAAATTTTAGCGTTTTCTTCCAGCTGTGTTAATTGAATTTTCATGTGGGCGTGCGTAACGAGGTGCCCACTGGGGATAAGTTAGCCCAATCACAAAAAAGAAAGTGAAAAAGGAGATGAGCATCTGAGGGAGACAGTGAGGGGAGTCCACTCTGTGTGAGGTACAGTATAATTTGGCCCTGTGGTTTTATTATCACGGCGTCACGTGGCCAGCTTCCCTCACAGACGGTACTCATTTCCTTTACTTCACCTTTCCCTGAACCCCTTGTTTCAGTCCACGCTTGAGTTTTTCCCACTTACCCCCTTGCAAAAGGCACGGAAAACTCTACTTTCACTGCTGCGAGGCAGGGGAAAATGTTACCTTTTGCTGTCATTTTGGAAGATAAAACAGGTTCTTGCACTTCACCCTGCTGTAAACGGATATGTGGTCGACCTTTTTGATTCTAAAACAGATTCTATGACAGCCCTTCGATCTCTCTTCAGCTCTTTAAGAAAAACTTCCCCTTGCTTTATCTGCTCTATTCTTCATTCAACACAACCCTGCCTTGGTCTCATATCCCCTCTCCCTCTCCATACTCTATAAGCTGTTGCTCCTGCTTTTTTCTTTTTCCTCAATGAACGTCTCCTCCTGCAGAGAACACAAACCGATGCCATCCCCATAGTCAGGAAACAGCAAACCGGGAGCGACACGGGGCTGCCAAGATCTGAGGGAGTGAATCAGTAACGTCGGAAACATCACAGCTCCTCGGCAGAAAAGCAAGTCTCTCAAGCCGAATTCTGTGGGCTGCGTACAATGCGCAGGGGGCAGAGGCTGACTGATTTGTAGAATTTAAGGTCTTCGAGACTGAAGCCTTAAAAAAAGTGACAACTATATCAAAGAAACGTGCGACCAGCACTCAGACTGAGTCAAGAAGGCCAGTATGACGATCATGGACACAGACTTGCATGCTTTCTTCTTGAACTTTTGCAGACCCCCTAGCTGATCCGAGTGATTTCTTCGCTTATTACATAGTTCCTCCCACATTTCTGCTATCGTCCAATAAACATGGAGCAAATCTTACAGGTTAAATATTAGCATCTGTGTAGCTCCTACTAATGTTACTAAAGACAAATTCAAGGAAACTTCCAGTACAAGAGAAAGTAAAAACACAGCGCTGTATAATGCAGGACACAATGATTAATGGGCCAATAGAAGTACTACCACTGCTTGGAATTTCAAATATTTGTTTTAATTCTAAACAGCCCCACTTCACAGGCTTTCATTACAGCATCGTCTGACATTAATAAAGTTGGCAAGCCAACGGCCTTCAGTCCCTCATTATAAGGCCACGACTACCAACCCAGCGCTCCACATCCAAGTCGGATCAAACATATGAATCTCGAGTGGCCTTGAGCAAGATGCCAACTCCCCCTGAGCCTCAAGGATGCCTGACCCTATGCCGTGACCTCCTTGAGGTACATGCACACCAGCAGTGAACACCTACGGCAAAAAATAGAAACTCTTAACACGGGCCGGTTCTTGATTCCCCTGGGGAAATTTAAAGAGCATGTGTTCTCTTTCCTAGTAACACTTTGCTCCGCGCACTGTCTAATCATGGAGCGAGAGGCTGGCGAAGAGGTGAAATTTAGGGCGTTGCCGAGGATTCACTAAAATCAAGCTGTGTGTTCTGGTGCGACTGATTGCTTTTAGACTTTATCAGAATAAAAAAATTAATGCAGTTAGTGTTAATTGTGGCCCCAGGAGTGGGGACAGTGAGCCCAGACTAAGCTATAATTCTTTGAAGACTTGAGGAAATTACTTTGAAAAACCGATGTCTTGACTTTGCTGAATTAAGGTTTTAAACATGTAATGTGAAAAGCTGTTTTTGTTTTGTTTTGTTTGTTCAACCTGTGTGTTTTCCAAGGTGCAAGTTTGACACTTGAGGAGTCGGCATCACTGCTCATTCATAGGAAAATCTGAGGCCTCCCATGCACATGAAATAGCAAAAACAGTTGTGGTGTTATTTGAGAAGTTTAAAAAGCATTTAATTGAAAATGACAGTCTAGTACTCCTCTGCTCAACAGCTCTTCCTGATTATGCCCATGAGATTCTCCCTTGACCTGCTGTTTGGAACCCTAGCGTCACCTTTCCACCGCTGCTGTGACCTGCTTGGCCTGCCTCTGAAACTCGCAGATACAGATCAGAGGGGAAGAGTCAAACATTCTCTCACTCCTGTTCATTTCAACAATACAGGTTCTGCAAATGTGTGTGCTAATCTTAAGGAACCAGACAAACTCTCAACACTCTTGAGATGTCATAATGCAGTAGATTCTCCCCTAACCGAGGGCAAGCAGGTGCCTCTCCCACAGAGCACTAATGACCCAATTATATCAATCAGAAGCCATGATTGGTGCTACACTCCTCTCCTTTTACTCTCCTCCTCCCCTCATATACAGACTCCCCCCAAGAGCCACCTGGACTGGGGTCTACGTGCCCCCTCGAGCACAGTAGAAGCCGCAGAAGGGGGTGGCGTCGATTGTGGTCGAGGATTTGAGGTCTGAATGAAAACCATTAGGCCCTTTTACGCAAAGCCGGGCTTTTCGTTCATTAGCACGCTAGGCTCCCACTGAAAAGCGCCCTATTAGAGACACAAAATCATCTTCAATTTTAAAGTTGACAACCTGTGTGGGTGGCAGAGGATGCCGATCTTTGCACAATTTGGCCATAAAATTGTGCAAGTATGATGAAGCTGGCTGGGGGGGGGACGTTTAATTTTATTAATCAAAATAATATGTAGCTAAAAGAATATGTGTTGGGAAATGATATTATATTCTTAGGGACCCTCCACAAGGAGTGTTTATAGGACAAGACAGCAATGTCAACCTACTTCCAGTGTGCACACGGTCTCAAAAGTGTGACATTTTTGGGGTGGAGACTAAATAAAAATAGGACATTTCAAAATCCCTGAATGTTTTTTTTCACTGGATAGAAAAAAGACGACAAGAGTGTCTTTGGCCAGTCCAGAATGACACGTCTGCGCCTTATCTCATGAGGAATTTCCTGCTCGCCCCTGTGATGTGCGTCAATAACGTGCAACCATTTTCAGTCGCTCTTTCCCCTCTTCTCTCCCTCCCCCTCTCGCGGCCATGTCAATTAGAGGCACATTATTGAAATAAATAACCGTCAACAAACAATGCACTCATAAACACCCTTTTAAATAAGGTTGCCCCCACCGCGGATGAGGTCCCACGCGGGGAAAATCGCGATAAAATGCCCAGAAAAAGAGAGTGGGGTGGATTTTTTCGTGAAGTCGGAGGTGGCGTGTGTGTGTCATGTCAGCCTATCTATCGCTCTCTCCCCTGCTCCATTTTGTTCCTAAATTTTCTATACAAAAGATTAAGGGAGGGGAAAGACGAGTGAGCGAGCGGGAGAAGACGAGAAGGAAGAGAGGGGGGGAAAGTGCCATCATGGATTTCATCTCGAATTTTCTGCCAATCTCCCGAACACCAAAAAGGGACACCGTGTCCAAAAAACGCACATTTTTAAACAGCGACAGGAGGAGGGGGAGACGTATCATTTACAGAATTTGGACACACACGCGCGCGCGCACACACACGGTCCCAACGTTGCACGCCACACTATATTCTACTTTTCATGCTCCTGAAAAACCGTAGGTGATGTTAGGACAACTAAACGGGTTGTAGTAAACACTGGAGTAAAATAGAGGAGCAGGACGGTTTATCAAAGCGGCGCCGCCGACGCGTTCGTGCGCACATCCCGCATGAAAAGTGGCACCGCTTATCGCGAAAACAATGCGCTACACAGCGCCTAATGTGCGTCCAACAAAAGAATTAGTCGAGATAATCGCATCTCCCCACAAAATTGCGCTTTGTGAAGCAACTTGCTAACACGGAAAAATCCACTTTTACGCCTGGACAACATGTCTGCGGCTTATCGAAATCCTCCGTTACGCACCGAGAACTTATTGTGCCCTCTTTTTCGTGGAGGCTCCTTCGGTGTTTTCGGCAATTTGGGGGAAAAACTGCCGTCCTCGTGTGGATGACAAACTGCCACCAGAACTCGGATTAAAGTTTAAAAAACGCACATTCGACCGCTCCGAGCGACTTTTGGTGCCACTTGAGGCGATTTCGAACGACTTGTTTCAGACTGTTTTCCGGGAGCAAACGGTGCGTTCAAGGCGGTTTTTTTTTGTCATGTCACGGTCTAGGGTCTGAGGGCTTGTACATGCACATCGGCCACGCGCGCACATACACCGGCTTCATACATGACACACACGTAAAGTGGTCCGGAGCGCGCAGTTACATACGATCGCATGCCGATCTCGCATGTACGCACGCACGCACACACGCGCGCACATAGCCAAACTGCAAATAAATATTGTAAAAAAGAGTAGAGAGAGATAAAACAACAACTACTGTGTATTAGCCGCGTTGTCTGTGGAAGAAGGTAAAAAAGGGCAACAAGAGTCGCGAAAAATTCGATCATTTTTTTTTTTTTTGAAAGCTTTGGTGCGACCTATGCATCAAAGTGTCCATGTAATCATGGAGGCAGATTTCCAAAATTAAAGTAGATAAATGTAGATATAGGCTATATGTTGAAAGTAAAGACTCAGTGTACTTACGGGAGAGGCGGCGAGGAGATTAATGACACGACACGTCATGATTACGTTTCACTTGAATTAAATACATTACGAGTTGGGAAAAAAATGGAAATCAGGGTTGTATACAAGCATACGCCGTTTCCCCCTCCCTCCCTCCGTTTGGTCACCCTCTTCTCTCTCTCTCGTCTCTCCTCCTCCATCTCCCTTTCTTTTCCTTCCCCCTTTCTTGCATTTTTGCCCCCCTCCATTTATTGTACAGGAGCGAGTGAATAGAAGAGAAGTGGGAGGGTGAGTGATGTAGGTTGGAAATGTTAATTATAATCTCAGCACGGGCACCATTTTACAACATTGTCATCCCCTCACATTTGGATCCTAAATATGGCATCTGGGATGGCGAGGCGGTGACAATCATGTTGTGGTTGGTTGGGGGGGAGACATCATGAAGTGTGAAAGTTTGAAACGTTCACCCCGGAAGCGCATGTCCACTTCCAGGTTGGAACAAGTGCGGACTTGGGACACAGAGCTCCTAATGAAGGGTCTGGGGGCGGGGGCCACTGGGAGTTTCTCAGGTTTCCAAGGGATTTCCTTTTGCAGCAAAAATAGCAGCAGTGACAAATCTGTGTTAATATTGTGGCACAGGAAGAAAGAAAGAAATCAAAAGTAAAAGTGCAGAGTGAACAATGGCTTAATAGCAGGTGCATCGAGGAAACCCTGCGTACTCCTATATTATTAACCCGGGGGTGTGAAGCCCCTTGCTGGGCTGAGAGGTTTGGCCTGCATGAGCACCTGACAGATTAATTCCATAAAAAACACTCCCTTTAGGAATCTGTCATGTTCCAAACCATTTAATGCAAATTCAGTCCCTGTTGACTCTTTGTCACACACTTTTCACATCATTTCCTGTGGTTCTTCCCCCCCCCCACGACAACACCTCACCCTAACTTATCCAAGAGTAGTGGGCAGAGTAGCTCACCTGTTAGCCGCTATGACCCAGTAAAGTCACAGGAGACACTTAAATGCACCCTTCAAACCCTTCTCCACCCACACAGGATGTGGGACCAACAGTACCAGGGTCCTTGAGGGGGTTGTCACTTTGTTTCCTACTGTAGCAACCCAACTGCTTCTTTTGCATGCTAATTAGCAACAGAAATCAGTGAACACATAATTTTCCAGCGATGATCTGGTCTCCTCAGCTCTGATAGCATCTCAGCTGCGAACGCTGCAGAGCATCTTTATTGAGAACCTCCGCCTGCTGCCCTTAAAGGTGGCTAAAAGGAGCAGCAATGGGCCAAACTTTAGAAAAACAAAGTTCATCTTGAGCTCGCTTTTAAAGGTGGGTGTAAAGATAATGCGCCCTCCTCAGGAGATACGAGGTAGTGGACACTGAAGGTCAAAACGCAATTTTGTGCTGAAGAGCCCAATTGCTCAGTGCTGCATGATGCAGACACGCAACCCAGAGAGCGTTTTAACTGATTCATACATCTGGCGAAATTACTTTATCAATCTCTCTGGAGGTCACGTGACCTTATTGGAGGCATGTCGGCGTGTGCAAAATTTCACCAGGGAAGTCGGCTTCCTTTGCTCAGAGGCCCCGTGTGGAGGTAAACCTCCACTGGGAAAAGCCGAATGTCTTTGCTGACGCATAACATATCTCGTGTATCAGCCATTGTACCGCTGCCATTGTGTACCAGAGAGTCTGTGGCATAGGCTCACGCTCATGCACGCATCCTGTGTGTACACAGGAAATGTGTGAATGCGTGCAGAATCTCCACGTCAGCAGTAAGAGCCTGTATAGGTGTGTTAAAGGACATATATGCATCAGTGTCTGTATCTGTTTGTGTGTGTGTCTGTGTCTGTTTGTGTGTGTGTGTGTGTGTGTATGCGCAGTCCTGGTACACATGTGTTTGTGGCTGCCACAATGGCATCATCACCCGCCCCTGACGCTTTGATTGTTTTCTCCGCCGCAGCAGAAATGCACCAATTAATATTCAGAGAGTGAGAGAGACATGCACGCACGTGCGTGCACACACACACACACACACAGACACACACACATAAATACAAACACTGGGGGAAAAAAACTAAAAAAGCAGCTATGAGTGAGGGAGGTGTGATGGAGAGGAGGGAGGGGGCACAAGAGTTGTTACGGCGGTGGTGGGGAGGTGGGGGGGGGTCGGTGGTGGGGGTTGGAGATGAAATGAAAGATGAGGAAAGTGTGTGTGAGGGAGATGGGGTGAGATAAGGGTGGAGGGGCGAAATCTGAGAGGAGGAGGAGGGGGAGGGACAGCGAGGGATGGGGCCGAGGAGGAGGGGATCGATATGCACGTATTTGTGCCAGATGTGGCAGGGGAAATCGATCAGTGGGGGGGGGGGGAGTGGAGATTGATCCAGCGGGGGGAGAGAGGGGTGATGCAGGTGAGGTGTGGGAGGGGGCCTGAGGAAGGAGACAATGGGGGGAGGTGGAGGAGTGCAGAGGTGGAGTGATGTGTGGCGATGGCTGCTGTCCTTTTTGTCGCAGTGAGAGAGTATTGATACTGTAACACACACACACACACACACACCATCACAATGCTGTCGCGGCGACGCCTACTGGCACAATGCAGCCACAATACAGAGGGCACTGAAGCATAACACACACACACACACACAGACACACACACACACACAGTGAGAGAGCGAGAGAGCAGGCCAGAAGAAGACAAAAGGGGGGGAATATAGGGAGGGAGAAATTAGGAAGGGAGGGAGGAAGACGGATGGAGAGACAGGGAGATGGAGTGGATTGATGGAGAGACAGGGAGGGAGGGGTGAGGAGGAGATATGGCAGGATAATATTACATGTGTAAAATGCCGGAGGGTGTGTGCCCATAGAAACATGTTAAATGGCTTCTATGATTGGGGGAAGGTTGGGTGAGGTGCCAGCTTTTTGTTTTTCTTGATGTATTGACACGTGCACAGCAGACAAAAGGTGCTCGGTCCGCGGAGCCGGTGCTCTTTTATTGGTACCTGGACTTCACGGGCGTAAGGAAACACACCCCGATATTGACTGATTCTATTACCTTTCGAGTCTGTAGCAACATTTTAATTCGTAATCGTGTCAGAACTGGCACCTTCGTGACTTTGACTCGCGCGTCGCGGAATTTTCTGAAGGCTGCCTGCATGTGTGAACAGGTTTTAGTGTCCAGGCTGCTAAAATACGACCTTCTCCAAGTACATACCAACTACCCCCCCCCCCCCCCCCCCCCCCACCCCACACACACACACACACACACAAAATTGATGCTGTGCGTCGCCCTTGTTTAAGTGCCCGAAGTTGATGGTGTCAAACTTCAGATAGTAAAAAAAAATGACCTCCCTGCGCCAAAAACCACTGAGCGCGCTCCCGTTGGCCGGCTGCCTGTAAGTCAGTTTATCCGTGTGAGATGACCAGCGTGCCCCCCTCCCCACGCACAATCTCATACACTGTGTGAGTGTATGATCTATAGCTCCCTTCCTCCCCAGCCCCACCACCCTCCCTCACCCCAACCCTCCTTAATATGATGTAAAAAGCTAATCGCATGCAAATGTCTGTTGTCCCGGTAACCGGGCCTGAAAAATCCCTTTGATGTTTCCCCCGACTCATTCTCTTCACGTTCTCTTTGTTCGCCACAGTCTCGCTGCTTTGTCAACATCTCCCCCCCACCCCCTTACCCCGCTTGCTCTCTCTCCTTCATCCCCTCTGCAGCTCTCTCAGCCTCTCTTATTCCGCCCTGGTAGAAAAAAAAAGTTCTAACTCCACTTTGTGTCTCTTTCTATAAGCCCCCCTCTCTTTTTTCCCCTGCTCTCCCCTTGAGTGTGCCTCTCTAGTCTGTCTGCCCCTTCGCCCTCGCTCATTTCCCATCATTCCCACCTACTGTCTCCTGTCCTTCTCTGCCCCCCTTCCTCCTTCCACTTCTTTGCTTTATCACTCATTCCTTCCTTCTGCACAGATGGAAAAACGTACAACGCTCTCCTTTCGCTTTAGAGAATTTGATCCCTGGAACGATTCGATACCATCGTTATCTAATCAGGGGCTTTTCAAGAGGCCTGGACATGGCACAGCTGGTGGACAGAGAGGAGACCCCCCACCGGCTCCCTCTCTGTAGACATGCTCATTACAACAAGTTTGAGGTCAGAAGGTTACAGACCTGCAGGAGAAGGTTTGAGCCCCCGAATCAAGTTTAAAGTGACACAGTTGAGTTAATAAAACGCATCACAGAGGTGAAGACTGCATAAAAACCTCCTCTAGAGTGACGCTAAACTGTCTCCACTGCACCCTGGTGGTAGGTTGCAGTATTGAGGGGGAAAAAAAGAACATTTCCATGAAAGAGCTGCACAAAATGCAGCACTTTTAATTTTCTTTAACAGGTATAAAAAATACAATGCAAACATTAAATCGAAACCGGAATATTTATGCTTATAAATACACGCATTACAATGTATAATGCATCATAATTGGCATTACAATGGTTTTACAAAGCATTTAAAATGATCAAGTGCTTCTGACAGTGATTATACAGCACTAAAGGTTATTACGACGCATTATGAAATACTTTCATGGTGCGTTATAATGCATTACGGACTTGGACAACGATCAAGTTAGCATAACAAGCATTTCTAACATTCCACATTCCGGAAAATGTAAACATCAGGCGGCGTCTGCCGTCGCAGCCGAGCGAGCGGGAAAGTTCCCGCGCATTAGCACCGCCTCGCCGCAGCACGCTAAAGGTGAAGAATGCCGCGTGTGACAATCCATGCCGCAGCGAGAATGAAAGATGGTGTTCATTACGTTGCTCCTAATGTACCAAACAGCTGAAGGCTACGGAGTGCGCGGCGCTTCTCCAAGCCAACAAATTACATATTGATTCAGAAACGGCTCGATTGCCATTTGCAATATTTGAATGCAAATCTGGAGGCTGTTAAATCCGATAACGTGGCTGCGGACGCTATCAGGAGGTTTAATGGGCTTTCTTCAGATGGATGATATGTAATTGATACAGGTGTGAGCCAATCAAACTGAGTGGCTGATGATTGGTTTCACGTGGCTACGCACTTGCTGCTATTGTGCTAAGAAATTGGCAGCGTTGTGACAAGTTTTATGAGCTGTGTGTTGAGCGTCATTAGTTAGCGCTGCTCGAACTGTCCTGAAAATTAAAGCTTGACAATTGAAAGCTTCCACGCAAACCCATTTCCACGAGAGAAGGGGGAAAAAGTCACAAATTTTAAGTACAAGGACATTTTTACCTTTTTTTTCACTGCAAATAGAGAATTTTTAAACCGTCGGAACACAATAGGAAGAAAATTCCATCCTTTCACTGCATTCTGAGCAGCAAAGCTGAACTGGTTACACATACAAAGCTATTTTTTCCTGTTTAATATGACATGTTTGACTGTAAAACTTAAAAAAAATGTTATAAGTAGTTTACATAACATTTTACATTCCAGTAAAACCAAAAAGAAACTTTTTCCATTTTATGGAGAAAGCAGTCCAAACCGGAGCGCTAACATACATACACAACGAGTCACCATTGCACAGACACCCATTTTATACCTTTGGCATATGGAATACAAACATAGATTTATTTCCAGTACATTTTAAAGCTCCAAAGAGAAGCTCATCTACTTAAAATGGCTGAACCTTGCAGACAGTTACGATGTAGCATAAACTACTGTACCAGGCTCTAGAACGGCCTTGGTGAGAGGATGTGAGCGTGCATGTGTGAATAGTGCTCCACTGTGTCATAACAATAGGAACGACTGCGTGTGCGCAGCGGCGCTGGCTGTGTTTGTGCGCGCTCGCCTCATTTACATACACGCAATCACACCTCGTCTCTCTCTTCCCCCCCCCACCCATACACGGGCAGAAATCCGACAGTACTCCATTCATTGGAAATGACATTCCCCTAGTCCGAACTCTGTGGAGTCACGGCCTGTGTTTTACTTCCTGTGTATTATCGGACACTGGAGCATGTGATGTGTACAGTCAGCCAGCGAGGCAGTCAGTGGTTCAGACCAAGTGGTTCGGCCTAGCGGGGAGACGAGGCGCAGACAATGGCTGCACTGTGTGACTGAAGTGCCTTTGCTGTCAATGACTCTGCCAGCAACTGAGACTGGCAGATCCAAAATGGCGGCGCAGAGAGCGCCCTGCTGGTGCTTGTCAGGGTCTAAACAGGCCAGTTTTATCCTTTTTTTAGAGGAAGCTTTTCTCTGGGGGACTTGTGATATCGGCCCTGGGAGGTTTAACGCAGCGCGGCGCTGCTCCAGATAATCTGTTTGGTTTAAAGACAAAGGACAGAGAGGGAGAGGTTCGTCGAGGGTCTGGAGGAGGCCTTCCTTTTGTCCCCATCGTCCAGTGGCGCAGAGGCAGCGAGTTGTTTAGATTGTAAAAAAAAAAAAAATTTAAAAAAAGGCCTGTTTTTCCAGTTTCTGTTTGGAAAACAGGAAATTCACTTCCATTATTGTCACTTAAGTCCATGAACAAAAGAACAAGCAAGGGACTCACAATTGACCAGACGTTTTAGTGAACGTAACACTTACTCTTGTTTGAGATGAGTTACACGGCTGTCGAAGGTTGCTGACTCTGGGGGGGGGGGGGCAGAAAACAGACATCTTTAAAAACCTCGACTAAAATGTGAAGCCCGCGTATCTGCCAGCATTCCTCGTCTCCTGTTGAATGTGTACGCTACCCTCTCCGCGTGTTTGCCCTGTCTGTTCGGGTCCGTCTGTCTGTCAATCTGTTCCATGCACAGTCTGTTTGCCAATCTGTCGTATTCTGTTTGCTAGATAAGGAGGTAGCGTGGCTGCGCTGGGTGAATTCATATAAACCGTGGCAGTGGTGCACAGGTATTGCTGTTTTCTGAGATGAGGTATTTGCTTTGGAATGTTATTAACGGCTCTGAAAAACGCCCAAACTTTGGTGCGTTTGAAGCCTTTTCATGCATTTATTAGCAGGCAGAGACCTTAGGCTCATTCATACCAAATTTTCAGGCGTAAAAGGTAACTGGCTGCCCTTTTGTACAAAAACAGCATTTTCAGTTTCATTTTCAATGATACCGTTTTTTTTAAAAAAGGGTCGAGAGTGGAGCATTTTGAAAATGCCCTGGCCTCTGTGTCAGTACTACAATGCTCAACTCAACATGTTTCTTTACGTTACTATAATGATGCCCCTGCATGGCCATGACGATGCCTACATCAGCAAAGCCCAGTCACAAAACAAGTGAAAAAGCAAAACCCTCTCAGGTAACTTCTCCATGGATGCAATATGTAAGATAATACTAACTCTAATCCGATGTTATTGGTTTATGGAGAGCTACGTTGCCAACAATGCCTACACTCAACCTCTTTAAAAAAAACTTTTCCTTGAGAATTGATGCCGTTTCGGGAGCAACAGAACTGACTGACACGTAAAACGCACCGCCATCTAGTGGTCTGGCATGTAAACTGCTGCTGTTTTCAACATTTGTTGTGTTCCTGAATATGCAGCGCACATTTCAAGTTCTTTCCATCAATACTGTTTCAGGCAGGGGTTTCACATGTAACTGGGGTCTTGTGACGTGCCCTTTGGCATCATTGCACCATTGTGCTCTTGTCCACTCCACCTGTGAGTAAGTTGTGGATCCAGAGCTCCTTCTGGGATCTCTCCCAGACGCCGGGGATCCCCCTTCCTTCTGACTGCCCACGGAAGACGAGTCTGAGCAGCTACTGTGGACTGGAAAACAGAAAAACACGTGTTTGACAAAGACCATTTAGAGGGTTTCATGCTCAGATGGGACGTTTGTGTCTGTGCACATTTGCAATAAAATATAATTTTTCAGTGTCACAGTGTGGGTTTAGGAGAGACACGGGGGGGCAGGGGAGGCATTTTTTTCTCATCCTGCTCAATGAATTTCGAACACTGTTCTTTCTCAGAGGACAATTCATGCATTGAAAGCCTGAGCCGCTGCCCTCACTGAGACCCCTGGTGAGCAGTATGTGTATTACACCGAGCAATGAATGGGAAATCGCTCTGGCTCTTGGTCACCAGTGGCCTTTAGAACTGGACGCTGGGAATGGAATCTGAAAAATCATACCTCAGATTTTGCATTTTCACTGGAACACTAGAAAAATCGCAGTCGTTCACAGCGAACATCACATTTAGACAAATGACACTTAAATTTATGCTTCCACCTCTTGTCCCCCCCAATCTTTCCTTTTATCATGTAGATTCTGTAAAGATGGGGTGTGTGGTATATGAGTGGGTCACTCATAATCACCCCTCGTTTATGGTAATTAAAGCGTGATTAGGACTATTATACAGACACACATTATTACAACATTTTCCAATTATCACTCGGGCAAACAAAAAAGTGAAATTACGTATTTATAGGATAGATGATTTCTGGCTGGGGCCGTTTTCTCCCCTCATAGTTCCTGTCGCGGCAGGGGTGTCGATTTTTCAAATTTTCCCCGTGTGAGGCAAACATCAAAAATTCATCGAGCAGCCGAAGGGGCGAGTAAATGAAAAACTGAAGAAAATAATCAGGCCCAGTTTGGACAAACACGGGTGGAACTTTCTTATAAAAATCAAAGGAGGTCTAAAGTAAACAGGAAAGGTAGATTGTAAGTCAAAAAGACTGAGGTTGTGTAAAAAAAATACTCAGTTTTATAGAAATTGGAAATAAGCGTCATAAAATTGCCAATTGCTTCCACCCTCCCTTCTTCAAGCAATTACCACCAAGGGAGAAGATCCCTGGGCCCATATTCTCAATCAATGCTACAATTATCTCCAGGGTGCTTTTTGGAATATTTTTGTCATGTTTTCAAATATCCACACTCCCAAAATTCCAGAAGAGATTTGTTGAAATAAAATATATTGGTCAGTGCGATAAAACAAAGGTGGGGGGCTAGCTTGCTAGCATCAACTCCCGATTGACACAGACCCCCAAAAGAGGCTAATTGGGCATCTTTTCAGCAGATTTGGGATCCGCCAATAATATAAACCATCTCCCCACGACTAACTAAACAGGCTGATTATGGACCACTATCAGCACCACACCAGTGGGGCTAAACATTTGCCCAGACTAACCCAAACAAAAGGAAAAGAAGAGCAGCAACTGGAGCTGTTGACCATCTGTCTGTAAACAAACAGCCAGTCAGAGCCTGTTAACCAAGCAACTTTTAAAACCTCCCACTCCCGTCTGATTGACGCCAGTTGGGAGAGCTCCCAGGTTGATCCCGTTGCTCTTAATGAGCTGAAAATTCTGTTAAGTAGATTGTGATATCACATAAGAAACTTTATCAAACTGATAATCAAAACAGATGTTTGTTGGGATTTAAAAAAAAAAAAAAGACCCAAACTTTCCTAGGCTTTGCAATAATTTTGGATTAATTAAATTTGACTAAGTAAAGCTACTAAGTAAATGTCAACTAAAAGTAGATTTTTTTTACCTCTAGCATGTAGAGTGTTAAAACTGTGGAATTGCAATGGCCCGATAAATTTGAGCGTAAAACACAAAGCCAAAGTAGCACTTCCTGTTTGAGGCACTTTCACAGCATAAATGCTCCCACCTCTGTCATTAAGGCTGTAGATGGAATCCAACTCTGAACCCTGAGTTCCTGACGCATCCAGCAGCAGCTTACTGGAAATGCCCACACAGAGGGACTCCTTCAGACACAGTTCTGGGAACAGCAGGGAGGATATTAAGGGAAAACCTTTGCACTTTAGTGCTTTCACTTTTGTATAAACCAATAAAAAAAACTGCATTTATTGATAGTATCTTTGAGGACACGCAAACAACACAGCACTTTTAATATAACATTTCAGTGATCACATTTTTCTGTTTTCCATGATGCATTTCAAGCTCCTACAGTTTGACAGTGGTAGATCCCTCATGTGGCTGTCTGCATTCATGCTGCTGTCTGTACCTGTGTTGCTGTCTGTACCAGTGTTGCTGTCTGTACCAGTGTTGCTGTATGTACCAGTGTTGCTGTCTGTACCTGTGTTGCTGTCTGTAACTGTGTTGCTGTCTGTAACTGTGTTGCTGTCTGTACCTGTGTTGCTGTCTGTACCTGTGTAGCTGTCTGTACCCATGCTGCTGTCTGTACCTGTGTTGCTGTCTGTACCAGTGTTGCTGTCTGTAACTGTGTTGCTGTCTGTAACTGTGTTGCTCTCTGTACCAGTGTTGCTGTCTGTACCAGTGTTGCTGTCTGTACCTGTGTTGCTGTCTGTAACTGTGTTGCTGTCTGTACCTGTGTTGCTGTCTGTAACTGTGTTGCTGTCTGTACCTGTGTTGCTGTCTGTAACTGTGTTGCTGTCTGTACCTGTGTAGCTGTCTGTACCCATGCTGCTGTCTGTACCAGTGTTGCTGTATGTACCAGTGTTGCTGTCTGTACCAGTGTTGCTGTCTGTAACTGTGTTGCTGTCTGTACCAGTGTTGCTGTATGTACCAGTGTTGCTGTCTGTACCTGTGTTGCTGTCTGTAACTGTGTTGCTGTCTGTACCTGTGTAGCTGTCTGCACCCATGCTGCTGTCTGTACCAGTGTTGCTGTCTGTACCAGTGTTGCTGTCTGTACCAGTGTTGCTGTATGTACCAGTGTTGCTGTATGTACCAGTGTTGCTGTCTGTAACTGTGTTGCTGTCTGTAACTGTGTTGCTGTCTGTACCAGTGTTGCTGTCTGTACCAGTGTTGCTGTCTGTACCAGTGTTGCTGCCTGTACCTGTGTTGCTGTCTGTAACTGTGTTGCTGTCTGTACCTGTGTTGCTGTCTGTACCAGTGTTGCTGTCTGTACCTGTGTTGCTGTCTGTAACTGTGTTGCTGTCTGTACCTGTGTAGCTGTCTGTACCCATGCTGCTGTATGTACCAGTGTTGCTGTCTGTACCTGTATTGCTGTCTGTACCTGTGTTGCTGTCTGTACCTGTGTAGCTGTCTGTAACTGTGTTGCTGTCTGTACCTGTGTTCCTGTCTGTACCAGTGTTGCTGTCTGTAACTGTGTTGCTGTCTGTACCTGTGTAGCTGTCTGTACCCATGCTGCTGTATGTACCAGTGTTGCTGTCTGTACCTGTATTGCTGTCTGTACCTGTGTTGCTGTCTGTACCTGTGTAGCTGTCTGTAACTGTGTTGCTGTCTGTACCTGTGTTCCTGTCTGTACCAGTGTTGCTGTCTGTACCCATGCTGCTGTCTCTAACTGTGTAGCTGTCTGTACCTGTGTTTCTGTCTGTACCCATGCTGCTGTCTGTACCCATGCTGCTGTCTGTACCTGTGTTTCTGTCTGTACCCATGCTGCTGTCTGTACCTGCGTTGCTGTCTGACCCTGTGTTCCTGTCTGTACTGTACCTGTGTTGTTGATGGCGTGTGTCCAGAGCAGGTGTGCGACGTCGTGAGTCCACGCCACCTTGCCTTCCCTGTCCTTCGCCTGCAGAGTGATGCAGTCTCTGGTTCGAGCCGCGTGCCGGACCCACACTTCAAACTTCACCCCCTCCTCGCCCACATCCTGAGTCAGACCCATTTCACCCGTCTGAGGTTAAAGAAGAAAGAAAACATCTGTGTCAGGTGAAAACTGGAAAGACAACATAAGAAAGGATGGAGGTTTCACCTTGATGCTCTGTTTGTAGCTGTAGACGGTGCGTCCTGGGCTGGGACTCTTCAATTTGGTGAAGATCAGGGCGTGTTGGTAGAGGAAGACGTTCCTCAAGCCTGCCCGTTTCCTCCGAGGGCCCCCGCATACGGTCAGCTCCCCCTGCCGCACCAAGTCACCTCGTTCCGCCACCGGAATCTAGTACCACCAAAAGACACATAAGTAGTATCTCTCTCATCAAGTTCCTTTAATAAAATAAAATACATTCGGAAATGTAAGCAACTTTAAATGTTTTGATTTTGCGTCTTTTATGAAACTGCCAAAGTCGATTTGTCGCGTTCAACTATTATTTAACAGCAAACTCAATGGTCCCCCTTCTGCCGGCAGAAACCCAAACATCTGGTTAGTTGTCGGTAACCTCTTTTTTTGAGAACCCTCTCCTGACGTGTGGGTTGTAATCAAAGTGATGCTTTATATGCGTTTTCAACACCCACAGCTGGGCCCACACACGCACTTCAGGTACGGCCAGTTTGAGCCAGAGATCTGAAGTAGATTTTGTGATGCTGTATTCACATTTAAAATAGAAAAGAATGTGTGTTATTGTACTTGCTACATGTAGTGCCAAAATCCTCATTCTACTAGCAAAGTGGGGACACTTTTGTAAAGTAGTGTCTATTTGGCTGCTACACACATTGTCCAAGGACTGTTTGAGCATTTAGACGTGGTTTTAAGGTGAGTGTGTGTGTGCGTGCATGCGTGTGTTCAGTTTCTGAACCAGAGCAGAGAACCTCAATATAGGTCAAGTTGATGCTAAAAATTACGTAAAATTAAAAAGTGACAATTGATGACATTATAACTTCTAAGTTTTATATGGTGAAAAACGTTCATATAATGTTTTTTTAAACGCCACCTAGTGGTTAATCATGCTTTTTTTAAATGAAAAAAAAGTTTTTAGTTTATAATGATGCAAAATGAGATTCCCTGTTTTTGGATACAAAAGACCTGTGGCATCATAGATTAAAGAGATTAATGAGGTATAAATCTTATTTAAAGTGTTATTCAAATGATTAGCTTGTGAGTAATCTGTTAATACAATGAAAACAGAGAAAGCGTTTTCATAAAATAATAGTGAAATCCCTCTAATAATCTAAAATTAAATCTTCATAACTTAATTTTCAACAAAGGACATCAGATTCACATCAGAACTCCTGTCCTCCCTCTAACCAGCATGGTGACAAACTGGGACAGGCGTTCTCACCGGACAGCCCACGATGAGGTCACTGGCCCTGAGGTCCTCGCCGTGTCGCTGGGTGTATCTGAGGATGGAGAGGGCGGAGTCACAGGCGGGGTTTATGCCTCCCAGCTCCTCCAGGGCCTCGCAGTACTGCTCCAGCCTCTGTGTGGGGGCCTGCAGGCAGTGTGGGAAGGACAGAGGGTAGACGGGGGAAGCCGGGGAAAGTTTGGACTGTGGGAGGAAAGAAAACTTAAATGTCAGCAATGTTACTGTGTTGCTGATAAACAGGTAAATTGTGACATAAAAACGAAAATACACACATTCATTTCTCTAAAAAAGTTTAAAATGGAAATTAAGTTTTCACATGCAAAAAAAAAAAAATTCTCCTGTTTATAACAGTCAACTGGATGCTAAATGCGTGGGCAGAAGCCCCCCGGCGCCCCCTGGCGGTGCCCTGGCAGAGCTCCTTGTGAATGAACCAGTCAGATCAGTGCAATCGGTCCTTCTGAAATTCCTCTCCGCACTGTCGCAATGCTATTGATGTATTAGTTTTAGTTCATTCTGGCTGGCTAGTCGAAATGAGTTTCATTCTAATCCGCCTTTAATTGGCTTTGCGAGTGTACATTAAACGTGTAATTAGCTTTACTGTATACAGCTCATTTTTAATTGCAGCCACTGTTGAATAAAACAACTTTAATTGGCTTGCGTTTGTGATGTGCTCCAAATTTGCTTGTAATGAGCTTCTAACACTGTGATCTAGACTTTTTTCCCACCACAGACTGTGACCCTGATAAAAACAACCACGCATGGTCGTTGGGGGCCTCTGAGGACCATCTGGCTGCAGAGGTTTGAGGTTTTACTCAAACAGCAGCTGTGCAACGATTCTCACCTTGAAGAAGTCGGCAGCCTGCGTGACTATGGGTGAGTCCAGTTCTGGTTTGGTCCTGATGTAGTGGGAATACTGGAGAAACTGGTCCCGCTGGGCAATGATATACAGTGATGGTATGTAGTAAAGAACTTTTTCTCACATTAAAACCACTGTTTGACAACAGTAATCCATAAATTCCACATTATGGATCACCAAAAGAGTGCTTTTTGCTTCGTTCTTTTTTACATTTTCTTATTGTAAACAAAACAAGACATTTTTTAAAGGGATCTAATTACACTCTGGATGTCCAAAATCAACAGCGAGTAGGACAATTTTAACAAGAGTTCCAAATATATCTCGAGGCTCTCATTTTTCCAAACAAACCATGTGGGAGCAATCATTCTTTATGGAAACATTCCTACTAGTAAAAGAGATGCATTCATTAAGCTTTCAAATACATTTTCAGTGGAAACATTTAAAAACCCTCCAGGTGCTGTATTTATGGTGTATATATGGTATTGCTACACTTACATATTTGCTAAAGCAGTCCTGTTGCAACAGACTCTGCACAAGAGCGCCCTCCATAGCAGGTAGGAGGTTCTGCGAATGAAAGCTGCTGAGGCTGGACCAGTTTGGGAAGAGGGTGTCCGCCTTCCCTCTGATGGAGGCAGGAGTATCAGAGAGCTCCAGTAAGGGCAGGTACGTCTCTTCCACCCCCTTCAGGATGGCCACGTACTGCCTCTCTGAGCTCAGCATCCGGCACCAGAGCAGGTAGAGCTTACTGCCAGGGGGAAGGATATAAGAGAAAGAAAGGAAAGGAAGGATAAAATTGAAGGATGGAACACACTGAGAGCACGGATCTGAATCTTTCAAAGTGGGATAGAAAGATTGAACCTCTGTGTGGTTGTTCCAGCCCGGTCTGCCCCCATCTCTCTCTCAGTCCTTCCGAGCAGCACATGTTGGCGGGGCGACCCCGTGTGATCCACCACCTCTTTGCTGCTGACCTCCACACCTCGAATTAATACACCACCACCTCCTCCTCCTCCTCCTCCTCCCCCCCCAATTAGAGATGGCCGTAGCCATGCTGGTAGTGATAACCGGGTCAGCCACAGCGCGCCTACCCAGCCAGGACATGGGTGAGTTACGGCTCGGTCCACCAACTGGTGACTCAGCGGGCTTTGGGGTTGACGCACCTCTGCGGGGAGCCAGGAGAGCCTGGAGGTCAAAACTTGGGTGCCGTTTCCTGGGAGGCTTGGAAGGGGGTGGGACTTCTGTAGGCTGGAAATTTGGAAACATGATGGATTGGTCTCAACTAGAACAAATCATTTTTTCCCAAAAACGCCTCCTGATGGCCAAACCTGATGTCATAATATGTTGATATTAAATCAAACTTACACTCTTCTTTGTAGGATTCAGAAGGTTCTGCAGAAACTTTCCTCCTCCAGCGCCACCAGCCCCTCCCCCACCACCTCCCCCTGTTCCTTCTTTCCTGTTGCCTTTCTCCTCACCAATCTTCAGTGTGGAGCAAGTCTGGGGCCTGAACAGGGATGCTAAGGACCCCCAGGACTGCAGCCCCCCATCTCCACCTCCAGCCCCTAGTCCCCAGTCTGCCTCTCCCTCAGGACCCATCAGGTCCCACAGACTGCTGGCAGAGGGTGTCTTTGGCTTCCCTTGGCCTTGATTCTGGCCCCGGTCAGACTGGAGGAATCGTGGTTTGACGTGCGCAACAGTCCTTTGGTACCGCTCTACAGTCTGGGTCCAGAGATCTAGGAGCGCCCCACCACCGAGCTCTAGAGCTAAGGATCGGGCATCCTGGAAACGAGATGGGGGAATTGGTGGCAGGGATGCAAGGGGGCAGGTGGAAGATGGTGCAGAGGTGGAAGAGGAGGAAGAGACCGCATCACACCACTGAGTGGCCTATACAGGAGAGAGAATACAGTTTTTGAGATTAATAACCACAAATGTGCAACACGTCCGCATCCTTTTTCTTCTGGTACCTCAGTCAGTGTGGACAGTAGCCTCTGTGTGTTATCCAGGGTAGTCCAGCAGTCAGACAGACAGTGGGACATGTCCCGTAGCTTCTCCCTTACGGGGGGGAGTCGGATCTGGACGTCACTGAGGCCGGCCCAGTCTAGCTCGCACCAGCCTTCCAAATCACTGAGTACTGACAGAGTCTCACTGTGCAGCTCCTAAAGGAATGATTCAGGAAGCGTCACTAATTAAGTCTGATAGCAAATGCAATACACAAAATATTATATCCAGAATACAGCATCAACTAGCAACTTTCTGCTAATGCTATTTAGTTGTATTATTACATTATTTAAAAAGACAGTTATATTCCTCATCAACCTCCTCATTTTTCAGTTTAAAAAATAGACCCTATAAATGAAAATATAGCTTTTATACAGCAACAGTGATTGAAGCTAACAGGTGTAAACAAAAACTAAAGTTCAGAGGGAAAGCTGTCCATTTCAGGCTTCTGTAGAAAACTGGGTAGCAACCTTCAAGCACCCATGGAGGGGGATCCAAATCAATATTTATAGGAATTAATTTGAATATAAATAATGAGAAACATAGAGAACAGTATGCAAATGCTTGACTGTGTATATTTACACTCACATTGGCCGTTTCTCTGAACGTCTTGAATTTCTGCTGCTTTAGCGACAGTCTGCTGAGGGACAAAGGAGGCTCCTTATACTCCTCCAGCTGGGACTGGACTTGCTCAATCTCTTTATCACACTGGGAGAGCGGGGGGGGGAGACAGAGAGAGAGGGGGTGTTACAAAACAGCTGAAAGTGTTGCATAAAGCTTGTATTTTTAACAGTGGAAATGACAGCTGGCTATTTCGTAGCATCCTTCTAGCTTTTTCAGCTTTCTGACCTCTGTCTTTGTAGTGTTGTTTTTCAGCGATATTGGCCAAAAATGTAAAGGCAACATGACATTATTAGTTTGTGTGTGTGTTTGCTACCAAGTTAGCACAGATTGGCATGGTATTTGGCCTGTTTTTGTATAACCTAAGTGTGCTCACATGTTTTCTTCCTCACACACCTTTTCCAGTTTGTCTACCAGCTTCGCCAGTCGCCCCAGGGCTTCCAGATCCCGGCCTCTCTGGTTGGACACTCGGACGAGATTATGGAGGGCGTCGTCTACGCCATCGTAGAGTTCAGAGGTCACAGCAAGAGCCACCCTGCAGGTATCAAATTGTCAACTGACTAAACAAGAGCAAGGCGTGCTATTTGAATTAGCGAGACCTTCATGTCACACGTTTTCTTGATTAAATAATTAGGTTATTAAAAAATAATTTTAAATCATCTACTAAGCTGTGCTTGTGTTTCGCTTGTGTTTCTTCTACAGATGCAGCCAAAACTAATTAAAATTTGAAAAAAAAATGGAAGGATTGCAAATGTAAGAGTGTTTAGATCATCTTAAAGCTGCAGGCCCAAACATTGCAGCTGCTGTGTTGGTGCTGGTTAATATTATCCAGACGGTTTTCATATTTCGGATTAAAAATGTCCAGGATGAGGATTCCTCTCAACAGAATAAAAAAGAGAAAAGCCTCAATCAAATACAAGGAACACAAGGCTGGGTTGCATGTTGAGCATCTGAATGTGCAAATACTGACCCAGTTACGAATGTTTTTAGATCTTTGTGTTTCAAATAGTGCTGCTACGATGAACTTGTGGCTGTTCCAATGCTGTACACTCTCATTAGCATCAGAACTAGCAGCTATTCTTGTCCAAACATGTGAAGGCACACCTAATGAACGTGGCATCTAAATCTACATTCTGACTCATATGGGATGCTGGTACCTGCAGTCTGGTGATTTCTGTGCAAGACCTGAGTTGCCATTGGTCAGTCCTGCGAGCCAGGCGCCACCTCTCTGCTGGAGTTCAGTAATCCGCTGGTCGGCCAGGACGCTCATCATGAGCTGCTGGTGTTTTTCAATGCTCAGAGGAACGGCCTGGAAGCCAATATCCACTTATTAGTTAGCTTTATTTTTTTGACGAACGTGATGCTCAAAACACATGTTCGGTACTTTGATGTTGTCTGGCATTGGCGCAGTGTCCATGGACTGCAGTGCTTCTCCCAGCAGACAGAGGGCGCCCTCACAGCGTTCTGTCAGGCTCTCCAAGCTCTGGGTGACAAAAAGATAGGCAGGAATGCATTCGCAGGGCCTCAAATTATCACAAATCTTAGCTCCAATTTTCTTTCCATGAGAGAGGTCAACCAGCGTTTAGAGAATTATTGCTCGGACAAAGCAGATTAAACTGTCTCATTCAACAGACAATTGTCACATAACCACCAACCACTGAATTTGAAAAATCTCCAGCCAAACTTGTAGTTTTATTGCCACGACATTAAAAAAAAAAATGATTCAAATAATTCATTACAGCTGCAAGGTAAATATGAAGGATCATTTTCGCTACATGAACACAGACTAGAAATCTGATTCTTACCAGTCTAAAAACAAGCCAGTCTGAGTGACAGTGGTGGAAATCTCCATCCATCTCTTCAGGCAGCTGCTGCTTGTCAATGTACTGCTGAAGGATGCCAGTTCCTCGTACCATGTGAACCTGAACAGATGAGGAAAATGAGAAGAAGATGGCTGTTACGAGGCATCTGTTCTAACCGCTGTGCTTATGTAGATTCAAGATGTGTTGAGAACGTATGTGAGCAGAAGATAATTTCTACTGATGTATCCCAATGCCCTCGTTGAGATTTAAATGTGGTTCAAGACTCAGAATG
The DNA here is from genome assembly GCF_901000725.2 of Takifugu rubripes. Classification (NCBI taxonomy): domain Eukaryota; kingdom Metazoa; phylum Chordata; class Actinopteri; order Tetraodontiformes; family Tetraodontidae; genus Takifugu; species Takifugu rubripes. The sequence goes on along the minus strand of NC_042292.1, from coordinate 14,709,593 downwards.
AGCAAGAAGTCACCTCCAGTCCTTCCAGATTGCATGATGGGGATTCCTGCTGCTCCTCCACCAGAACTAAAACAGATCCAAGGCCGCCGGGAAGCCACACCTGGAAACAGGCACAAGAAACACGCAATCAAAGCGGCGAGTGGCGATCACATTCAGCTAAACAACAGTTTTTACGGTCTCACCTGGAACCGTTTAAGCGCGGAGAGAAGAAGGGCAGAGGGGGGAGAGCTTCTGCTGTCGAGTAACACAGTGAGACCCTTCTCTTTGGCTGCAGGCCTGGAGAGGACAGAGAGGGAAGGGTTCAATGCGAGATGCAAGATGTGTCGGGCTTTACCGGTTGTGGTGACTATTTTCTCAGTTGTGTTTGCTCTCACAAACATAGTTGCACTTTTGGCCTTGATAGTTTTGAAAACAATAAGAACAAGAAATATTGAGTTTATTTTAGATGCATTAGTACTATCACTTCAGTGCGCGGATACCAACGGTGACTTGCCGGGTTATTCTGTGGTAGCAAGCCAGGACGCGAGCCATCTCCTCCACGCAGAAACCTTCTTTGGAATCTTTCGTCTCACTGACAATCAGAGCACGTCCCAACCTGTCGACAGTGCCTGAGTAAACCACAGAGCAATAATCACTGACTGAAGAGGCAACGTGATATATATGATATGTAATTATCTGTCGCCTAATCCCTGAACTTATCAATTTTTTGGCATTTGGTGTATTCCAAGCTACGTTTCCCCCAAATATTTTTGGTAGATCCCAAAAGAAAAAAATCGGATTATGCACAAGCCCTTACAATCTGTGAGATCTATGTCATAAAATACCCCCCCGCCCCCAAACAAACAAACATACAAACTATTGTTTCATAGACAAAACGTGTCCAGTAGAGACAACCAAGGAACGTGAGAAGGTTGAAGGTTGTATGTGTTTGGGGGTCAGATCTGATGCAATCAAGACCTTGTTTCCCTCAAAAATCATAAAATGTCCATCTACTCAGACTTCTTCAGTGCTCATTTGTGCAACTCAAACCAGGGTGGGATAAAATTCATTACAGTGCTGAGCTGACTACGTCACCACAGAAAGATGGCATTGCTCATATCCGTTTTTTTCCCCTGTACAATAGGAGGAAGTAGAGAGTCATCATCTTTATTTTTAATGTCTGAAAGACACTTGCCTGTTAATTTTAACTTTCCTGACTGGAGCAGATCTGGGTTCAGTTCCCTTAAAAGAGGAGGCTCCTTAGAGACAATGCTGTTTGTTTGGCTGGCACTTGTCTCTCCAGACTTTGCTTCCTCATCAGTGTGGTTGAATAGGGTTGTCCCTGATTGACCGTTGCAGACAGGCAAAGACTCTGCTTCTGTTGAGAGAAAAAAGGCTCAAGTATATTATTTACCAGAATAAACTGGCAACTTTTTTTCTGATTTAATAAAAGTATTATCATTCAACCTGCACTGGGTGCCCTTGCATCCTCTGCCTCATCTGTTGAAGGCAACAATCCATCAGGTTTGTCTGCGTTTCCTCTTTGCTCTGATTGGTCGTTCCCTGTTATAGGCAGCTTTGTCAGATCACAGCTGGTAGTGGGACTCGGCTGCGGCGCTTTATACTGCTGTTTTGATCCCTTCTGGTGTGCACGACCACCAGACCTAGCCCTTCCTCTTGCCCCCTTTCCCTTCCTTTTCCTCCTGAAGATAAAGTACAGGAAGGCACTAATGAGGTACAACGGAATGTTAATAATCGGTATTAGTGCAGAAAGCATCCTGTACGTTCTGTACATTCAACGAACCTTTAACTATTGCATACAGGTGCACCAAATTCTTACCAATCTATTCTTTCATTCGGAAGCGTGAAAAGAAAAACAAATAAGCAGTGCAGTGTTCCAGAAATGAATGTGTACCTTGGGGCCCTGAATCCTGCCATTTTGACCTCCTTTCCCCTGGGACACAGTCTGTTCTCCATCTTTCCTTGATCCCTTTCTTTTGTCACATTTGGATGTGACAGACTTTTTGTTTTTGACCCGCTGTTGGCAATCATTCCACTTTCTGACACAACAGCGAATGGTCTCTCAACAGTGTCTGATGTTGGCGTGGTGGCATCACTGTCTCCACTCAGTGGTTTGTCTGTGTCATCGAAGACAGAGTCGGAATGAGATCCTTGATCTGAATGTCCCTCACTAGCGTGACAAGCTCTGTGGTTTGTTGAGTCATGTGCGTCATTTTTGTGATTGTCTCTGCATTTAGTCAGCCCGTTGCTATCTCTCTCTTTGCCTACACCAGGCCTCCTCTCTTTAACAGGACCATCAAAATAAATCTGGGGGTTTTCCAGGCCCTCAGAATGTTTCCTTGATGTGTCTTCTTCAAAAGAGTTTTGAACAGAAGAGGAGCAAGACTGCCTCCCTCTCACAGGTTCATCGGGTTCTGGTGCATGCTGTACCCGCAAAATCTCATCTTTTGAGGTTCCTGTATCTCTTCTGGCACCAACAACAGCTCGAAAGCTTCCAGATCCTTCAAGTCTACTTTGGCCCCAACCTCTCCCCTTTCGAAGTTTGATGGTTTTGCCTCTTCTGCACAGAGGTAAAGTCTTAGTCTTACAAATTCCGTGCATTTCCAGGTACCTTTGCTGTGTATCAACACCTCCATCAGGACCCACTCTGGGCTCCAATAGCTCCACATAATCCCCATCAAGTTGAGAGTTCCTCACTGTCCTGCCGAGTCCATCCTCGCTTCGCCTTCGACTGGGAAGTGCAGGTGCCGAGTCCAAACCGTCTGGTGGTAAACCTTCATCTTCATCCTCATCCCAGGACCAGGAGTCCAGCTCTCCAGAGGATGAGCAGCCCCATCCTCCAACAGTACTCCCTCCCTCACTGGACATTCGGTTTGGAACAGAGTCGTCGTGGCATGACATTAGGCCCAGCTCCTCAGAAGGGTCATGAATGAACTTTGGATAGACGACTTCTTTCCATGGAAGCCTCAGCACTCCATCACATGTACTGACCAGGCAGGTATCAAGACCACCTCCAACTGTGCATGGATGAGAGAATTGTCCACATCTTCAAATCAAAGAGTATATAAAAAAAACTCAATATCCATAATCAGGGCGTTAATTCTTTACCTTCCCTCCGGTGTCCCCGTTCTTTGTTGACACTATGCAGCCACTCAGTGGTGAACACAAGTGGATGCTGTGACTCGGGCACCAAGATTTCCTGAACAGTACGCCCCCCGGGGGCAAGGCATTTCAGAGCCAGCCGGGGACAACGTGTTGAGAAGGGCACCACCTGCAGGTAGAAGTCGTTACTGCGCAGAAGCCTCCAATCCAGGGTAGAGAGTTGCACAACCACTTTCTCGCCCAGACACAGAGGCCAGCCGGAGTGAAGGAACAAGCAGCCGAGGTACTGAGACTGTGATGAGAAGATAAACAAAGAGACACAGAGAGGATGATGATCTTAAATGTCTCTCTTGTACTGCACTTGTTGAGTTTTAGAAATCTCCCTGGAGCTGGAACTTAATCAAATGCTCTTGTGCTGTCTGGCACTTCCATTTACAAACCACGGCCCTCACCAGCTGCCTGTATCTTTTTTGTTGTTTGATGCAGTTATTCAGCCGGAGTCCGCAGCATTCATCGGCTCCACTGGCCAAAGGCCACAGTCAAATGTCAGCCATGTGACTCGCTGTGTTATAAAGTAAAACTGCTTAGCTGGCATGACTAAGGGAGAAGGCTCTGGAGAACTGCAGAGTGATGGCATGAGTCAGATAAAAACACACTGATGACCTGTTTTCACAACAACAAGCCACTGTGGAAACGGTTCCAGAAGCAGAAATCACACGGCGTCCCTGACACTCTAACACTTAAATCAGGCGCAGTCGACATCACAGACCCTAAACTTTACATAAGAGCACACTTTTGTTTGTGAAAGTTAATGAGTCAGGATGTCAAGTTAAGCCGCTTCAGCCAAATACTGCTCTCATCTGTCCCCTAAAGACTCACGGGATGTGATATTCCACATCTGTTCCAGACCCAATGTGTCCTCTAACATGGATTCGTACCCCTGACTTTCCTCTCTTTATGAGTTTGTTTGTTTTAGTCCGTCCGCATTCTGTAACTCACTGTGTCCTCTGGCCCTCCCACTCCTCCCTCAATGTGCCCCACTGTTCGCTCCCTCTTATGCACACAACCTTCCCGAAACATTCCTCAGCCGGTCGACGCTAGGCTGCAACCGTTCCCAGCATCTTTTTTCTCTTGCTCTCTCCAGCTCTCTTTTCCAAGACGCACATGCACGGAACACATGCGAGCGTGGTGAATGAAAGCCACGTTCATTCTCTCCTTCGACTCCCACCGCGCCTCTCGAGCGAACTCTCCCATTCTCGCGCAGTGGCAAACGCGCTCACATGTGGAAGACATTACCATCATGACTCAGAGCACAACTCCCGTCTGTGACAAAGAAAACTGTTTGCTCCCAACGGCTCTGTGTGTCTGTACCTGGGTATAAAGCTGAATATTTTTGACTTTAGTTCAGGTTTTAACTCAAGAAAATGAGTTTGGGTTTTTATGTTTGCATAAGGTACCTTGAATGGCCTGGTACAGCTTTGGTCAGAATATTAAAACCATGCACATTAGCTTATATGGGTTAGGGTTAGATTGACTGGTGACCTGTGCACAGTATCGCCTACTGCCTTCTTAAATACGCCCACGGTGCCTCCTGTGACCCCAGTTCGGAGTAAGTAGAGTAGCACACCTCTTTCTTCAGGTAGTAGTGCCTCAGAAATAAATCTTGAGTTTCCCCTGCTGCTTTACCTGAATATCAGTTTGCAGGAGCTCATTTTATAACTCGTAAAGGGTCACACGTGACTTTGCAGTTTCTCTCTTCAGTCCTCCAGTCCAGTTTAGACATGGCACCAGGATTAATGTTGAAACCATTTTCCGTTAAAGAAGAGAGTCTAATTCGCTGACAGGTTAATCAAAATAGTCATTTTTTATTGCCAAAACCGTAACCCTGACTTGGACCCCTGTGCAATTACTTGGGTTTCCCTTTTTTTTTTAAAAAAAAAAGGGGGGGGGGGGGGGGGGCTACAAATCATTGCGGAAATGAAATCTTTATAGCGACTCATGACCTCTCAACTTACACATGCTGTCTTTTTCAGTATTTAAAAAGTCAGTAAATGATAACATAAAGCCAGACTCCAAAAGACTTGTGAGATATGATTCTCCCATTCAACTTAAAAATGAATAACTTTCCAAAAGTTCAAAAAGAAAAGACCGAAAGCCACATTTGCCTGGGAAATCTTCCCATCGGTGGTAGGCATTGTATCTTGGTATGAACCTACAAACATAATTATGATCCTTGTGCCGAGACAACCACTCATCACAGAGCAGATGGGGGAAAATCTGACAGGAACTGAATGAAGAACAGGTAAAAATCCATTTCCCTAATTATTGTGTGTGTGTGTGTTCTCATCCAGGAAAAAGGAACGTACACAGGCGTGCTGCTGGAGTTTATGCAGAAGGTGCTTCGCAGGAACAAAGTAGTCCAGGAGGTACCGAAGACTATCATGCTGATAGGTTGACTCTAGGACCGAAAAGACCTGGAAAAAATGCAGAGAAAGTGACACAAGCGAACACTTTGGTGTACATTGGTGATAAGAGGCACAAATGGCTAAACTTTACACCATGTCTGTCGGATATCAGCCTCTTGTGGCTGGAGAGCGGCTTTTGTTTCAGCTGAGTGTCTCTGCATTTCGGAGCGTATCCAATGGATTTTGAAAGGGGCTCAATTTGCACACGAGTGGAAGAATTCCCTCAGCCTAGACGGCGTGTAATCAGAGGGAAATCATTGCAGAGGCTTCATTTCGCTGTATTATTTTACAAAACAGCCTTTCCCAAGACAACTCACACCAGAGTGGGAGCAACACGGTAAACTTGTATGAAATGAATAACCGAATGGGCGATGCAAGAATGCATGCGGTTAAATTTTAAAGCGACATATATACGTGCACTTTTGTGGCTTTGGCACAGGTTGGAGCCAGAGATACCAGAGCCTGCATTAAAAAGACCTTTGAAAAGTTCTGCAGGAATTCACATAGAAAACAAATAGTATAGTTTCTGGTCTAAGCAAAAACAAATCATCTCGAGCTCTTCTGTAGAGGAAGAGGGCTTGGTTATAATTGAGCAGCTGGCTCAACTTTGTTTGTGTTGGCTTCCAGCTGCAGATTAGATGTGGGGAAAGATATGTACACAGCATCGCCTCTCCCTCCAGGAGTTTATCATTTAATTACATCTGCATTATTTTTTTGGGTCGCGTTGAAGATGCCGCGCTCATGCTTACCTGCGAAAGGAGGGGAGGCGCCGTGCTCTCAAAGGGAGGATAAAGTGACGAGAGCGCCCCCTGCACGCAATCCTCCATTGCCTCCGAACCCTGGAAGTGAGAGGAGGGGGTTAAAGCTTCACACATGCGCTGGCATCTAATAGCCAGCTTGTCTCCCTTTTAGATGACGCGTGCGCACGCACGCACACACACACACATACACACTTATTCTCCATCTGACTTCCTGTTTTATGGTCTGCAATATGTCAAACATTTCCTCTGAGGTCTGGCCAGTGTTAAAGCACCCAGAAAAAAGAGTCCAATCACTGTCAGCTCCCTAATACCAGTGATGCAAACAATGGTACATTTATATAAATACTCAATACTTAAATAAATAATTTAAAGAAATATTTTATAGAAAGACTGTTTAAAAGAACTTTGAAAAAAAAAAAAAAATCACAGTCAATTTAAAGTTTTTAACCGAGTAGATTTTTGTTGCATTCCATCAGTGCTGAACATACAAACAGACCCACTTTTGTCTTTATGCAGTTGTAAGGACTCTCATTGAAAATACTTTCCCCTGCCCTCACCTGAACCTTCACAGCTGAAGCCTAACCCCAACCCTGACCTTAACCCGACTGCCCTCTTTGAAGTTGCAACCAGCCAAAATATCCTCACTTCCCAAAAATGTCCCCACATGCATACTCTGGTCCTCGCTATGTAGCATATACAAGAACTAATACACACACATGCACACAGGGGCTGTGCTGGCCTCTGAGGTGAACAGGTGACAGAACAACACATGCAACACAGTCTGTTTATTTAACTACACTGACCGTAACCATGGTAACTAGCAACTTTTCTCTTTTCCAGTTCTCCTTTCCCCTGCCCTCCATTCACACTTCCTCTCACAACCCCCATCTGTATTCCCCCGTTCCATTTCCCTCATCTCCTATTTTTTGGTTTGCTCATTTTTTTTAAAGGCAACTTTCTTTGTTTCACCTCCACCCAACTCACTGAGAGTCATCTGATAACAATTATGCTGGGATTCTCTTCAACAGAAGGGATATTGTGCTGAATGCACAAACCGAGGGGATGGACTGACAGTCATGGGAGAAAACCCGGAACGAGAGCGGAGCGTGTGGAAAAAGGAATGATTGGCCGGGAGCGAATGAGCTGATGGTTGTGTGGGTTTATGGAAGATTTGGTACAGCATTTGAATTCTTCTCTGGGATGTTTTTTGTGTACAGAGGGGCCATTGTGGTGGACCGACCGAAGAAATAACTGAGGAAAAGAACTTGAAAAACATCCCCTGAAAAAAAATCGATTGAAATATTGCTTCAAAGTTGGGTTGAAACAAATGTCACAACTGGAAAAGAACACAGAGAAGATGGAAAAACTAACTAGTGGAAACTGGGAGGACCTGGTTTGAGGATGCTGCTGGTCACTAATTTAAGATTTAGCCTGTTTTTCCAAACAATTCAGATTGTTTAGGCTTCAGGAAAGTTCATATTTTAGTCAAGATGCAAACAGTGGAACTCTCCAGTTTTAGCATTTTCCATCTTTTACGATTGCACAATGGACATGGGGACAAAGAACGCGGCTAACATTTTGCTAACATCCTGCTACTTTTATCCTTGTCAGTGCTCACACATTAAGTGGAACTGATTGTTTACCAGACTAAAACTGATGTGCTTCACCATGCTAACCTCAGTATATCTGTGCACTGAGATTTACATCGCCTCCTGCTGGCCTGGCATGCTAATGAATTATTCTGTTGTGTGGAGGAGATTTTTGTAAGAATGCAATATAGAAAATTGTTAGATTGTTAGATAAATGTTTCACTTTTGGGGTAATGCAATGTAGCAATTTTAAAAAAAAAAAAGCTATTTTATTGAATAGTATAGGAGAGTAATAAAATGATATAATAAAATAACTACTAAAAGACGTATTCGGGCATCAGTATAAAGTTGTAGAACATGTAAACACTCATTATGCTGCAGATGAGGATGAAAAAGCTTATGAATTTTTGTTAGTGAAACTTTTCCTTTTTTTCTGAAAGTTTTGTTTCCATGAATGTGTTGACAACGAGCTCTTAAACAGCTACGCTCACAGGAAGATCCGTTTCTTCCACTGGACCACCGGTGAAAACAACACTGTCGAGCAGCATGTTGTAATAGGTTTGGTGGTTGTAAAATGGCCTTCTGGCTCACTGACAGAACATACTAGGTCTAGTAAAAGCTCTGTAGGGGTCCAGGAGCTTGTGGGGCAAGTCGGCAGGAAGTTTCTCTCACACTTATGCCCTTTAAAAATGCCCTAAAGGAATCAAGTTAATGGAACATAAAGCAAAAGGCTAAAATTACTCAGATCTCATAATGACATTCAGGCTTTGCGATATTTCATAGTATCAATGGATTTACTGTAAATCCTTTAAATAAAATGTATAAAAATCTTAAACCTGGATGCACACTAAACTCAATGTAGCTTAGACCACAGCTAGCTAAGTAGTTTCCCACATGCTATGTATGGTGACGTACAATTATGTCTGTAGCAGCCAACCTCTTAGATTCTGTGTTTGCAATCCTGTACAACAACATGGAACCTGATACACTACTGCTCCACTTGTTTGACGTTAACATGAAACAAAACGGAACTGATCAAATTAGACGGATTCACTTTCAGTCATACTGTCGACCTCAAAGAAGACTTTGTACCAAGAGGCCCATCCAGAGTAATATAATTAGGCTAGTCTTCCAGTTTTTAATAAACAGGAAGACACAAATTTTTTTGCATTAACTTCAGTCCTCTGAGACTGTTTCATGATATCCCAAGAACTACCAGAAATAGCATCTCAGAGCTGGTGGTTAAAAAATGTTGTGACCCATGCACACACACTCACTTATATTTAAAGTCAAGCATAAACAGTAATGGAGAACAACGTGCTTTTTTTATTCTCGGTATGCAGCTGAGACAGAATGTCTGTCCAATAAGACCAATAATTCCGTGCACCCTAACTATCCAACTTTATCTATGTCAGGCACCTCCTGGAGTCTGTTTGGCAAAGGAGGGTGATGTCACGTAAACACAATAGGTGGTCTTTCCGATTTGATCCCAGACCCCATTTGTGTTTTTACCACCAGAAGAATGCTGTCAAGGGGTCCGGACCACCTCAGAGTGTTGTCTTTTGATCTGATCCCGAGACTCACCGGGGGGAGAACTCAGGTACATTTTCACCTCAGCTTTGATTACGTGAGGAGATCCCTCTGGATGTGTGTCAAGACGAGGTGAAAACAGTCCCTCGCACTCTGGAGATCATCGTCATCTCTGCCTGATGGGACTTGGTTTAGGCTTCCATTGGGCTGTTTTGGCTTCCTGGATTCCAAACAATGGGTCACGTGTTGCTCACTCAGGTCACCAGGAGTGTCTGCGAGAACAATCCTGCTGTGCAGAATGAGGGTATGTCATTCTCACATCAGCCTTCCTGCCTTTTAAACTGAAATGGAAGTGGCAGCTGGACTCTTCCCCACTTTCCCATACAAAGGAGAGATGACAGGAAGGCAAGGCTAAAGCGGTCCTACGGGCCTTTGCGAAAGTGCCAACGAGCTGAGAGCCAGACAGAAAAAGTGCCTTTGAGAGAACCAGACAGATGAGCGACGGAGGATTGAGACAGAAAAAGGAAAAGAGAAAAGAAAGAGGAGGAGGCTGACCGGTGGGAGAGATCCATGGGAAACAAGAGAAACAGCAACATGATAGAAACCAGATGTGTAGACCCCTACAGTACACCAAGAGAAGGAAATAGAGAAGAGAGCGGAGAGGAGCGGGTTGGTGCTAATATAAGGTGACGTGCTTGTGGGACCGAAAGGAGGCAGCAAAAAACGGCAGTAGACAGACAAAGGAGTCTAAAGACGAGACAGCGAAATCTCCCTGTATAGTCCAGCCTGACCTCCAGTCAGCTAAACACATCTTTTATGGTCTGTTTTTAACTGCTTTGGGGAATTGGGGGGATTCCGAGTGTAATTCCAAAAAAAAAAGGGTCACCAACAACAACTGACTGCACAGACGCACATTGCTCCTGACAAAAATGCCATTTAGTCTGCAACTCCAGTTGTTCGACACTCCAAGGGCTCTGTTGTCATAGTTTTACATTTTGTCATAATGAGAAAACACTTTTTTTTTGGTGTGCAGTTTGGGGCCTGAGAAATCAGGCTTTCTGAACCCAGAACCTTTCTGCATTGATGGTGCAAGATTTCTACAACATAAACAGTTACGCACTGCGACATGAGTGCTCGCTTTCGAAACTGGATGAACTTTACGGTATCTTGAGATCTCCCTTCCTTTTCTGGGGAATGAAAGTTGTAAACTTGTGGTTGTAAGTAGGCGCTACACAAGAGCACTATGCTAGCCTACCCATGTAGCACCGAACCTTTATGCTGCTATGTCTTTGCCCCTCTGACAGTATTTGAAAATCTAGCAGAACCAATGGTCCAACACGGAAGGCTAGCATAGCCTTGAGGTTTTCAAAGTTTTCTTTGCAGAATGCCTCAAAACATCAGTGCTCAACCAGATCTGTGGTGTACTTGGCAGCCAGCCTTGACAATCACAGGAAGCTCCATTAAATAAAGATTCCTGCAACTGACAACATGTCTGAATTGTTCTGGCGCTGTTATCGCTGTCCGCCTGGTACAAGAGCCCGTGTAAAGGAAAACAGACGACTGTTTGCAGTAACTTTATCAGTCCTGATTCTGGATCTGTCTCTATCCCCTTGTGGACAGGCTTGACGCCTGGTTCATCTCATCGGTAAACTCAAGCCAGGCAGAGGAAATGGAAATACCCTCTGTCATGGATTTTTGTGTCTCATCCATGTGAGCTTGTCTGAGTGTCTGAGTGTGTGTGTGTGTGTGTGTGTGTGTGTGTGTGTGTGTGTGTGTGTGTGTGTGTGTTAAGGAGGTGGGGGTGGGGGTGGGGGGGGGTCCTCATGCACTTATGCACATATGTTTGAACAAGTCTCTTCAACGCATTCCTCTCTGAGGGCCTCCCAAATCTGGGATCCCACTCCGCTGCTCTCACGCCGCATCTTTTGACTCTACCTTGATCCCATTTTCCTGCTCTGGGCCTAAACTTTCCATCCCAGAACTGTTGCACATCAAACCCTGTTCGTGCTCACACTCTTTCTTTCTTGAAGCCCATCCATCCCTTGTTCCCTTGCGCTCTCGGCTTTTCCCCCTTGGCTCCAATGTGGAAAATGCGGCATCACTGAAACCACTGTTGCAACAGTCCAAGTCTCTTAAAATAAAAAAAGCCACCCTGCCCCCCTCTTTTATTCCACTCTTTCCTTCTCCAGCTCTGCTTTTCCTCTCCCTGGAGCCAAAACCACTCCACCCTGCCCGACGCTGGAGCTCCAAATGTGATCTAAAGCCCTCGGTCTTGATTTCACCTACAGTATGTTTTCATGCGTGTCTGCCCTTCTCTGTGTGCAACTCATCGTCACCAACCACGAGTGGGTGGGGACTGTAAACAAAATCCTCGAGCTGATGCAAACAGAGGGCTCCTTTAGCGTCTGATAAAGCCCCGACTCCCTCCGGAACCAGAAAAAACTCCTCGTGCTGCAGAAACTTTTATTCTGTGGCAATTTTATAAACAGAGGACGACAGCGCGCCAATAACTGTCACTGGCCAAAAGTCTGCTGTCTGGAACTTTTAAGGCATTCAGATGGAGCTTTGTCAGTTTAAGACAAAGTTGATGCAAAGAGCTAGTCACTGTCTTTCATCAGATTCAGAAAAGTTGGACTTACCATGTCTTCAGTCTACATTGTCCTCAGCGTCTGCGTCCTCTGCGCATTTTCCACAACCCTCTCCTCTCAGTTATCAGACCATTGTTCACTTCTTTATTTCTGTCTCCTTTTTCACTCCCTTCTTCCCTCTGTAAGATTTCAGCAGCTGTAAACTCAGCCTCCCTTTGCAGAGTTTTTGCCAGCCTGGGAATGTCCAAACTGCCGCATTTTCTCTCCCCTCCTCCCATCCACAGTCCCACGCACTCCCACCTCCCTCCCACCACCTAACAAGAGTACCACAGTCCCTCTCAACACTCAAACTTTCCATTCCCCTCCAACTCCCACGTCACAAAAAAAAAATGAATAGACAATGAGGAGCTGTTAAACCACCCAGCCATCATAAAATATATAAATAAAAGACAATAAAATGGTGGTTAATTGACACTTTTTTTGCTTATTGTAGGCTTAGTAAAATCAATTTGCTGAGTTTGGGCGACATGAAAGTGGGGTCTGTATTTGCACATTATGCTCTCATAGTGCCAGGGAATGTTTTTATAGGAGTTTGTGAAACAAACACACCAGAGGACATTGACAACATGATGCACGCACCAAGCTGCTTATTTTTACTCTTTACAAGCACAGTTTGAAGTTCCCATCTTCGTTCCAACCCTCAAACACCCGCCTCCTCCCACCAAAGTCAAGAAAGCATGAATACATTTAGATGTACTTTAAATAACAATGGGTTTTTGTGTTCAAATACATTATTTTTATTATTTTAATAAAATTAATTAATTCACAAGCATTTAGATTGTATATATAAGGATCATGCTTGTCAGTAATACATTGAATATTAGTTCTGACATTTAATTATCTTTAAAAATCCCCCGAAAAATATCTGTAACCACAATCAAATTACTTCTTTGCACATAGTAACTTAATTTAGTACTTTTTTGAAAAATTTCAACTGTGGTGACCGCATCTAAAATTAGCCTCTAAATTTTCTGTTCATGCTGCCGTAAAAATTTCAGGATTGAGGCGTCACCATCTTCGGCGAGCAGCGACCTCGTGTGTTTAAAGTTGGTATTACAGTCTTGTTAGTAGTAGTAGTAGTAGTAGTAGTAGTAGTAGTAGTAGTAGTAGTAGTAGTAGTAGTAGTATAGTATTACTTTTATGTCTTCATTTTCTCAAGATGTCTAGCAGTAGAATAAGATTTTTTAAAGCCAAAGAAGAATTGACATGACTACTACCTGACTACATGTCAGATAGGAAAAATACAAATTTATATAAATATAAATGCATTTATATAAATGCACTGCTGAATAGGTACCCCGAAAGAAAAAATAAAATGTATGAGTCTATGGTTAGAAATTAAAATAACAAATGCAAAAAGCAACTTCGAAACTGTGGCTTCTGCTGTCGTTAGCCTGTATCAGCTCTTCCGTAGCTGTTGAACGGTACTCTCTGTGACCCGAACCCGCTGCCTACAGGAGTCAAAGGAGTGTGCTGATGAGGAACAACATGTGGAAATATGTGAGAGGTGAAGAGCAGTTGCTCACCTGACTGGCAGATAAAGTTCAGGTGTTGCCCGCATGAGCGATCCACCCACTGGTGGGGCGCTCCCACATCCATGCTCCCACAGGGGCTGGAATACTGGTGGGGCACGGAATGATGGGGCCACTGGCTGAATATCATGGAATCACCAGACATCCAGAACCAGGTTTCGCTCGTCATGTATCTACCAAACAAAAGATGTTGCTGCTCATGGTTTTCACTATATCAACAACATGAAAACAAACATGTCATCAGAGTTTGTCTCAGGGTGTGGAGAGCTGTTTGTAAAACATCCACATGCAAATAAAATTGCAAATACAAGGACAAGCAGTGACTGACTTCAAGGCCTTTTCCAAAAAAAAATTTGCAAAAACACAAATAAGCTACTTATTTATTCAGCATATGGAAAGATTAGGAGTTCTCTGATGACACCTTCTTAGTATTTTGCTCTTGGTACATTTGGAGTGAGAAAGTTCCCCTATTTTAACATTTTATTTAAAAAAAACAAAAGTGGAGCATCACAATACAACTGTGTTTTAATTATACAATGAAATATGGGGTCATGTCTCCGCTGAGCATGTTTCACTTTTTGGGCCTCAATTGATCCACTTATATTATAAAAGCCCCAGGGGGTGTAACAGGACTCATTTTAGTAAGTAGTTTCACTGATCCATCGACCAATTGTACCTGCGTAATCCCAGCCAGACGCCGTCCGTTATGACAAAAGTGGCGCGGCTCAGCAGCCGCACTGCCTCCGCCTGCTCTTCCTTGCTGTGAAGGCTGAGCAGGTCCCAGTGGTGACGCCGGCAGTAGAGCACAGCGTCGGACCAGCAGAGTCTCTCCCCGACCATCGTCATGGTTCTGCCGTTCAGCACCACGCTCTCGGAGGACGGGGCCAGAGTGGCCAGAGCTGTAGGGACCGTAGGAGCTGTTGGACCAAGGTTTTTTGCTGACTCTGACAAGCACCAAGGTCAAACGAAGGCACTGGAGTTAACATTTGGCATGTTAAGATCCCAGGAGAATAGCGAGCATTATTTTGGAGACCAACCATACCTGCAGAAGAAGCGTACACCTCCACTTCACACAATTTTACCCATTGATTTGTGACGACATGCGGAAAAATAAACTGAATATAACGGCCCACCCTGTCATTGCAGTGGAAGGTGTGCGTCTGGGTTTGCTGCTGAGGTGATGCCTGAACACAACTGATTGGAGGACAGTCATCAAAGAGGAACTTTTACCAACAAGAAGGATTTTTGCTTCTGTAAGCACACAGATGTTTTTAGCACTGTTCCCCAAGATGAGTCCTTAGGGTGTGGTTGCACTATGTTGAAAGCCATAGCTTGAATGTGTAATTATCACAAACAGTTAAGCGTCAGACTCACAGGTCATCGTCCAAATTAGCTCCCGGATTTCGGATATAGATGTTGGTCTCCTTGAAATCTTCTTGAACGTTGATGATGGTGATGGCCTTGATTTTATAGACAGCTAATAAGTCAACCTTCCACCAATGTTTGAATAGCTCAGCAGTGCAGCAATCGGCAGAATTTACGTTTCTGCACCCGTTGACAGAAGCAGAGGAAGTGTGATACTGGGTCTGGAGCGACCACTTGACGGGCTTCTTCAAGGCCACATTTCGAAGAGGTCTCTCTAAAATAAACAAAAAGAATAATATAATGACAAGAGATGCAAGAGGGCGCATGGTGAACACGTAAAATATTATATAATGCAAAGTACGTGTCAATTGCACTCAAAGTCTTGCCAACATTAGTCACAATATCGGCTAAAAATCTCGTCATCACAGATTTACCTTCTGGTGCTCCGTAAACTTCCACTTCACAAAGAGTGAGGGTCTTTCTTTTTCCAGGGATGAGGATGTTCACAAAACGACCTGCCATGCTGCCCTGCTCACAGTGGAATGTGGAAGTTTTACCTGGTCCGATTCGGGTGATGAGAGCACACCTGGAATCGGGGAGCGGAGGGATATTTAGAGTCATATTGTGGTTAAAACACAAGTCAAGAGTTATAAGTTACTACACTCCTGCCAGGACCTGGAGTTGTTATTCCCGTTGTTTCTTGGCTCATTCCCAATTCTGATCTCAGCTCCATCCAGTCTCTCGTGACAGCAGTCTCCTCTGTTGGTGACCTTGACTGTCGTGATGATAAACTTCTTCTGAAGGTCAACCCGCCACCAGGGGTCTGTCTCGTCCCCAGCAGTGTGGCTACAGTATCCACTGCCGTAAAATGAGTTCCGTCTCCCATCAATGGCTTTTGAGGCGTCAGAGAAAGAGAGTGTGGACGACTGGCTGGCCTTGCCCTTCAGTGCCACATTAGGAAGAGGATATGCTAAAAGAAAAGAGAACACGCATCCAAAAGGGCCAAATATGCTTTGGCTAGAGGGTCGAGAGAGCGTCCAGCCTATAATTCTTGGGATTACACACAAGAATTTATTGTGAACAACACCACAGCAATAGAAAAGGAAGCACAACAGCAGTGTGCAATCAGGCGAGCCAATCTCTCACAACAGACCTGAAGTCCGCCGCTCCACTGAGTGTGTTCTTACGGCATCCTGTCCTAGTACGGTAGAAGTTATGCTGGAGACAGCAAGTCACTGCAGAGGACTTTAAAAGCCACCCAAAACATCACCAACCAACAGCTACCTACCATGGGCACCATCTTCAACTGCCAATGCTTGCAGGAGACAGACAGCATTCTAAACAACTCCCTCCTTCCTGCTGATCACCTGATTGCCAGGTCAGCTGATCAGCTGTTGCCCTCAGGAAAAGGTTGCAGGTCCATCAGAATGAGCATAAGATCCATGAACAGATTTTATTCTATAACGATCAGGATACTCCACTGAGAGGATGGTCTAGTGCATGTAACTAGATGTATGTGCATGTATCTGAATGTAACTGAGTGAATGTTTTAAATTTACTTTTTATAAGTCCATGAAGTGATTGCACCATTTTTTGCAATGACAGCATAAGTCTATTGATCCAACTCAATTGTATTTTAGCCTTGCAACTGTGTCTCTGTATAATAGCTATATTTGTTACTTTTGTTGCAAAAGTGTTTTTGATAGATAAATTTGTATTTACAACTTAATGATACATTGAATTATGATTCATTCTCAATAGCACTATTTGACAAGCAGAAGGGATTCTTGGTTCAAGAACCCTATGAAGAAAAACATGGGGTTCTGGTAGTCGAGCAGGAGCACTGCCAAGGTACCCTTGAGCATGGTCATAAACTGCTAAATGCTATCTATAGGGCCCCTAAGCTTGTGGCCATTCACAGCTGGGATAGTCTCCAAAACCCTTCCCATGACCCAAAAGGGATAAAAAGAAAAATAGAGAAGTGTCTGATATGTAAGGTTTTAAATATAAAATATGGAAATATTATAGCCCACAGCATGGTTGCAACAAGTACCCAGTGACATTGTCAAAAAGTTTAACCCACATCTTCAGACACCAATTGCATAAAACTGCTTTTAAAAAAGTTCCTCCTCTGTTAATTAACTAATTAGAGAGCCGGTGAGGGCCATACCAAAGTGCACAGGATAGACCTCCACTTCACAAAGGCTTAGCACTCTGCTGGCACCCGGGAGGAGCACGGTGACATATCGTCCCTCAAATCCGCTACACGGGACATATAATGTGCGCTTTTTTGGGAAACGGGAGATGACCGTGCACCTGTTTGAGGGAGTAAAGAAGGTGAGAACAACATGTCCGCCCGACATTTCACAAAAACTCGAATGGCGCTTCACCTGATATTATTGATGTCGTTGAGCCTTTCTGAAATTCCGATCCAGATTTCAACACCGTCCAGGTTGGTTTTCTTGTCATCCACACTTGTTATAGTGACGGCATCGATTTTGTACTCATCCTGCAGATCTACCCTCCACCAGGGTCCTGATTCGGATTGGGTGAGGGTACAAGTCGACCTCTCAGCTGGATCCCTGTTTCCGTCAACTGCCCTGCCAGCAGCAGCTGCATCCTTCTCAGATGACTGGACAGCAGGACTTTTCAGCGCCACATTTCGGACAACATGTCCTTATTGACATACAGAAATGTGTAATTAGACTGAAAAGGTTAAGAATTTTCCAGAAGAATACAGAAGAAATTACCTGCCAGCACTCCTGGTAACAGAAAGAAGAAAATGCCTAAGTGGGCAAACATATTAAACAAAAAAGAAAAAACAATTGTTGCATTAGTATTAACGATTATAATATACATTTCAGATCTTAAAAGAGTGAAATTTCACAAATAGGACTATTAGAAAAATAGACAAAACCAAAATATTTACAAAAATATATGCTCACTGCTGAGTATCCAGACGTTAAGTCTCTCACCCATGACTTGGGACTCAAGGAAGAATGAGCACGATTAGTAAAATGAGTTGAGAAGTAAAATACAAATGGGATGTGCATCAGTTTGACCATCATCTCACGCTATACAGGAGCGAATGTAAATCTGTGTGGATATTTGCATTGAAGGTAATGTCCAGATTGTTAGCCGGGGTTTAAAAACATGAAGAAATTGTCCCTCTGAATAAACTTATTTTAACATACACTTTGCAAACCGATATTGCTCATTGTTTCCCTTTCAAAGTAAAACACTGACAGTTTGTAGAATGTGTGCAAAGGCAAAGTCTAGTTACAATTCTACCAGCATCATTTTTGTATAAGTTTCTATAAAAGTTCAATTTGTGTCATTTATTGCCATCCATAATGGCTAGCTGAAAATGTTTCACTTTGATGTTGAAATAAATTTATTGTTGGGTTCCTGAATCTGCCAAAGTATGTTTAACTAGGCTTTGACAGCATTAAAGATAGGATAAAATAAAAATAGAAGTATTGGACCCAGAACCAATTTGCTCTTCGCCTAACTATTGGCTATACATCTTTTTTTTTCTTTGCAGTTCTGTCAGAGCTTTTGGCAAAATACAGCGACATGCAAGCATCTTATTTACAATTATATGAATAAGTCTTGACAATTTTCTGCATCTTTGGACTACAACAACACAGTAGATCGAAAACATTTATTTCAAAAATATGCAATACGAAGATAACAGTTACAATAAACAGCGAGCAAAACCTTCAAAAGTTTCACTATTTCACAAAATAACATTATTAACACACATATCTGCCATTCACTGGCTTCATCATGAGTGAGACAATCTGTAGATTTGTCAGAAAAGCGTCATGTAAACTTTCTGCTGTCCTTCATTTTATTTGGAAGGGGCGACACCTGCTGGTGAAATTGCACTTTGAGTTACTTTAAATTGGTGGTTTTAATTTCTGTAGACCGGTAGTATTGATAAAAGGGAAACATTTTCCTGCCCTTCAAGAGTTTCAAAAGTAGAACAGATACATTAGATCAGTTGTTTCTGAGTTTTATGTCTGTGGAGATGCAACAAACTCGGATTTTCAGGCACCTCATAGTACGGCGAGACCCATCACACCCGCAGAGATAAACAGAGCTGGAAAGAAAAAAAGCACGAAATGAGAAACTTTAAAAAAACAAAAAACAAGAACCATCATAAACATCATGTCTTTTGGTGTACCTTGAATCAGCGTTTGCCGGAATAACACGGCATTGTTGGTGGTGGTATTAGTAGTCGCAAGGTTCTGGACGGTGGCGTTGGGAGATGACAGGTCAACAGCATTGGTTCTGATAACGATGTTTGCTGCCCCGAAAGTTCCTGCGCCTGAAAATTAAATTGGAAAAATATGGTCGTTAATCCAATATCTGTGAAAATTCACATGTTCTAATGTCTCTTGTTGGAAATATAAACTTACTGTTGTCATAGGTTCCAGTAATGACGCCAATGGTCCTGCTCGTGGTTCTTGCAGACAAGGCGGGAAGCGTGGCATCAAATACACACTGGATTTTTCTGCCATTCACTCTTCCTCTCACATTGTTTGCATTTACCTGGAGAACAAACACAAAAGCTACTCATGGGTATTGTAATATCACTAATAGTGGGTATTAATAGTAAGAGTCATAACTACTAGTGAAAAAAAGTTGTAATAATCAGTATAAAGAGGGGCAATAGTGTGCTTCTTTCCCCAAAAGTCACATTATGCACAGGCAACAGAGTTCAGACATAAAATCTGCTGCAAGTCACTTCAATAGCAGAGTTCCACCCGTAGGGGTCCCTGCTCCATGTAGCGCTGATCCTTAATTTGACATAGCGCACCATCAGAGGGCGATCATGTGACTTTTATGTCATCCATTTTGTGCAGAGTGTGGGCGTGGCTCTTGGGCGTGGCAAAAATGTGCAAATTCAGAACTGTCCGTATCTACTTTTGACACAAAATTCTGTACGTCTTACTTTGCCACTAAGAGATTTATCAAACTAAAAGGATAAAAGCACGTCTCCTACGTTTTGCTTAGTCAGTTGGTTGTTGTTCAAGCTTGCTCCAGTGAACTCTACGTTGCCATTGTTGTTAAAACAAACATAGGTGGTGTCGCTGCCTCCCTGTAAAATATAAAAGATTACACAAAAGTAGTTTATGCAGATGATGCCACACTCTACCACAAGATCAATGTGACACTGTGCATTATGTTCATCCGTGAGTGAGGAAGGGAAGCTAACCAGTGTTGTGTCGGAAGATAGTACTGCAGCAATGTAGCCGTCTGTCTCTCCAGCCAGTGCAAACCCAAAGTTTTGCCCACTCTTCTGCCTGGCACTGAAAAAGTTACACGATCCTGAGCCTGGGTCGCAGTTAGCTGGCTCATTAACACACAGGTTTTGGGTTCCACATCCTGAGTTGTTCAGATTTGTCTGAAAAGGAGATGAAAAATGTAAGAGGTCAAACATAATAGTTGTCCTTTTAACATTTTGAGACAATTGACTCCACCCACCTCCAGCGGTGTCACTGTGTTATTAGGTGTCAGTGGTGGAGCAGCCGTCACACTGGTAGAAGCCGTTGTGTTGGGAGCAGCCGTCACACTGGTAGAAGCCGTTGTGTTGGGAGCAGCCGTCACACTGGTAGAAGCCGTTGTGTTGGCTGTAGCCATTGTGTTGGTAGAAGCCGTTGTGTTGGCTGTAGCCGTTGTGTCGGTAGAAGCCGTTGTGGTGGCTGTAGCCGTTGTGTCGGTAGAAGCCGTTGTGGTGGCTGTAGCCGTTGTGTCGGTAGAAGCCGTTGTGGTGGCTGTAGCCGTTGTGTCGGTAGAAGCCGTTGTGGTGGCTGTAGCCGTTGTGTCGGTAGAAGCCGTTGTGGTGGCTGTAGCCGTTGTGTCGGTAGAAGCCGTTGTGGTGGCTGTAGCCGTTGTGTCGGTAGAAGCCGTTGTGGTGGCTGTAGCCGTTGTGTCGGTAGAAGCCGTTGAGGTGGCTGTAGCCGTTGTGTCGGTAGAAGCCGTTGTGGTGGCTGTAGCCGTTGTGTCGGTAGAAGCCGTTGTGGTGGCTGTAGCCGTTGTGTCGGTAGAAGCCGTTGTGGTGGCTGTAGCCGTTGTGTCGGTAGAAGCCGTTGTGGTGGCTGTAGCCGTTGTGTCGGTAGAAGCCGTTGTGGTGGCTGTAGCCGTTGTGTCGGTAGAAGCCGTTGTGGTGGCTGTAGCCGTTGTGTCGGTAGAAGCCGTTGTGGTGGCTGTAGCCGTTGTGTCGGTAGAAGCCGTTGTGGTGGCTGTAGCCGTTGTGTCGGTAGAAGCCGTTGTGGTGGCTGTAGCCGTTGTGTCGGTAGAAGCCGTTGTGGTGGCTGTAGCCGTTGTGTCGGTAGAAGCCGTTGTGGTGGCTGTAGCCGTTGTGTCGGTAGAAGCCGTTGTGGTGGCTGTAGCCGTTGTGTCGGTAGAAGCCGTTGTGGTGGCTGTAGCCGTTGTGTCGGTAGAAGCCGTTGTGCTGGGAGCAGCCGTCACACTGGTAGAAGCCGTTGTGCTGGGAGTAGCCGTCACACTGGTAGAAGTCATTGTGCTGGGATCAGCCGTCACACTGGTAGAAGCCGTTGTGCTGGGAGTAGCCGTCACACTGGTAGAAGCCGTTGTGCTGGGAGTAGCCGTCACACTGGTAGAAGTCATTGTGCTGGGAGTAGCCGTCACACTGGTAGAAGCCGTTGTGCTGGGAGTAGCCGTCACACTGGTAGAAGCCGTTGTGCTGGGAGTAGCCGTCACACTGGTAGAAGTCATTGTGCTGGGAGTAGCCGTCACACTGGTAGAAGCCGTTGTGCTGGGAGTAGCCGTCACACTGGTAGAAGTCATTGTGCTGGGAGCAGCCGTCACACTGGTAGAAGTAATTGTGCTGGGAGTAGCCGTCACACTGGTAGAAGCCGTTGTGCTGGGAGTAGCCGTCACACTGGTAGAAGTCATTGTGCTGGGATCAGCCGTTGTGGTGGCTGTAGCCGTTGTGTCGGTAGAAGCCGTTGTGGTGGCTGTAGCCGTTGTGTCGGTAGAAGCCGTTGTGGTGGCTGTAGCCGTTGTGTCGGTAGAAGCCGTTGTGGTGGCTGTAGCCGTTGTGTCGGTAGAAGCCGTTGTGGTGGCTGTAGCCGTTGTGTCGGTAGAAGCCGTTGTGGTGGCTGTAGCCGTTGTGTCGGTAGAAGCCGTTGTGGTGGCTGTAGCCGTTGTGTCGGTAGAAGCCGTTGTGGTGGCTGTAGCCATTGTGTCGGTAGAAGCCGTTGTGCTGGGAGCAGCCGTCACACTGGTAGAAGCCGTTGTGCTGGGAGTAGCCGTCACACTGGTAGAAGCCGTTGTGCTGGGAGTAGCCGTCACACTGGTAGAAGTCGTTGTGCTGGGAGTAGCCGTCACACTGGTAGAAGCCGTTGTGCTGGGAGTAGCCGTCACACTGGTAGAAGTCATTGTGCTGGGAGCAGCCGTCACACTGGTAGAAGCCGTTGTGGTTTGAGCCTGGGTGGTAGCTGCAGATACCCAGGCTAGCACCACCAAGGTGACAGTGAAGTACAGTTTGCTGTCCATGCCTACAATTAATGTGACATTTGACGTTATGTCAATCAACACCGACTGTATGCGCTCCTGGTGCTTATTTTTACGTGAAATATTTGCCTACACATTAGACTACACAAAGAAACCAGGTGAAATATTTCATTTTAAAAACTGAACTATTGTTCTACATATATTTGAATAAACAATTAAAATCATTAGCATCATCTAACACCTGCTCAAAAATGTCAGATGACATATATGTATAACAAGTAAGACCTGTAGATTTGACAAAGAAGTTTCAAGAAGATTTTTTTTTAAATTGTAGCTTTTTGGTTTTTTTTACATTTTAAGAGCATAAAAATCATTCATTTCTCATTGACTGTGATAATAACTGGTTTGAAATGGTATAAAATGATCAATTAAGGAATTAGAAACAAAATTTGTGATATTTTCCTCCAAAAGTGAAATTAAAGTTAAATTTCTCCAACCTGTGCAGGAGTTCCTTTCCTTGGTAGCGATAAAAAGGTTTGATTTATTCTCAGGTGTAGTTCGCAGGTGGAGGTCTTGTTCCAGCAGCTTCTCTTGGCAAAGCCTCAGGTGACTGTGTGACAGCTCTTCCTGCACCACTATTTAAGCTGAGGGGCAGAGAAATGTTGCATCTCCAAAAACTTTCCAGTTTCCCAGGGTGGAGCTTGAGAGCCCGTTTGACGTCAAGAACAAAAAGAATTTTGGCCATGACTAATTCAACAAGCCTCTGCCCATTCCTGAAGGTGTCTAACCGGAGTTTTTTTTTTTTTTTTAATTAAAATCATGTGACCTGCTTGAGTTTACTGGAAATTGAACTAAAACCTCTTCATTGTAGAGCAAAAGTGAAACTCCTTTAGCCCGTTGAGAGACAATAATGACCCTGAAATAGTTAATTTCCTCCTTTGGACACAAACCTTGAGAGGTCGAATTATTATTTAAGTTAACAAGTCAAAATCACATTTGTAGACTCAATAAAATACTAGAAATAATGTTCTTTATTTCTTTATTCATCCAATATTTGGAAAAACCTATTTCACATTTTTCTTTGCCAAGTTCCCTTGCTTTATTTACTTTTTCGAGGTATTTTTTTGTTTTTTTTTTAAGTCTTTTCATACATTGCAGAAAGTACATGTTAGCACAATGGGTTGGAATTGGAAGCCAGTCATGAGTCTGTGGTGTGAATGCCAGAAACTGGTTTGTCAATGCCCGCGCACGTACTTATGTTTGCATCAATATGGCCTTTGTGTTCTCATGAACATGGAGCCTCCCTAATCAGAACGCAGAAAGAGATGGACAAGTCCACCGTCTGGATAATAACAGAACGTTCGGATCGTCGCAGGCGCTTTTTGAGGGCCTTTTGCATCTCATGATTGTCACAAGTCATTCATGGAGCTCCTTTTTGTAAATCCCAAACTCAGGATCTCAACATTTCTTAGATTAAAATATCAAACATTCACATGTCCACCACTCTCGTTAAACACAACAGAATTTTCAAGGGTAAAAGCAAAAAATTCCAAAATAGAAATACCCAATATCCTAAAACTATATGACTGTAGCAGTCAGTAGGAAATAGCTCAAGTAAAAAGGATACAAGGAAAGACATGCGATGACGGGAAAAGTTTCTGAGCTGTTTTACGGGTTTGACATATCCAATGTTTTCACAGGACTTGTGATTCCAGGTCATCAAAGTGCAGCATGTAGTTGACTGTAAAAGTTTCCCTGACAAGAGATGACCTGCAGTGTTTTGCATCATCATTACTACCATGACTAATGTTCTGTCTTTATGAATCATGTACGTATGTGTTTCTAAAATAACCGTGATACCCATGACCACTTTTGTTGTCACAGCCTCTTAGGTGTACAGTAGGTTGAACAATCTGAGTTATGATCAACAGTTTTGTTGGACAAAGTAACTTTTTATCTGGGTTGCTGCTGAAGGTGCTGCTCCCAACTTCTTCCTCCTTCCTGTACAAGAGAATCAATCAATTTTCCGTGACAGTTTGTGTTTGGCTTTTGCCCTGTTCTTAATGGAAGTTTTTAGTTTTAAAAAAATCCCTCTTACGTCAAACAATGATACTTTTCATACTGTGTGTACATCGTGCTAACAATGGGGGAAATAAATTTGCATATTCCCCACATTTTGTGGCTCAGTATCATTATAACTATGCCCCATCCACAGTGTTCTGTTAGTAGGTTTAATGTGTAGTTGAGCTTTCTTCCATAGCTTTTTGCCAGGCCGCCGTCAGAGAACCCAACAATCCAACCAGCTAACAGCCTAGATCCTAGCGATAGCACAGCACAGGGTATCAACCTATGGTGAAAATGCTGTGCATTTTTCAGGAATAAGCAGTTCTTGGTATATCTGTGGACATAACTGCTGCAATAGAATGGTTAGCTAGTAGCTGTTCCCTCTCAATGCTACTTTGGGCTTCAAAACAACAGCGTTAAAAAGAACTCCTGATCTTTTAATTAAGTTAGAAGACTGATATAGATAGAGATTGCAGTTAGAAACAGTTTAGAGCCCTTCTCTTTTTCCACATTTGATTGTTTTTGGGAATTGCACCACAAGCTTTGCTCACCTAAATTCACTGGGTGAGGATTGTTGGTCTGCAGCCATTTTCAGGTCCTTCCAGAAATGTTTGATTGGGGGCAAGTCAAGGAGCTGCCTGGGTAATTCAAGGACATCCACAGTATTGTCCCTAGTTTTCTCCGCTGTGTGTTTAGGGTCTGTTTGGACGGTAATCCCTCGGGAGTTTGCTCTGGTTGATTCATGAAGTGCACATTGCTCCATTCCCCTGTCCTTCAACCTTGAGCAGTCTGCCTGTCCCAGCCCCTTAAAACACCCCCACAACATGTTACTTCACCATGAGGATACTGGTTGGCAGATGATAAACACTTTTCAACACTGCCTGACATGAACATGTTTTCATGTTTCGTTTAATGGGAAGTGGCTTCAGCCTGTCCCATCTTTTTCCAAGACCCTTTCCCCATCTTCCTTAGTTTGGTCACGCAGCCACCTGCTAAGAGTCCTTATTGATCCAAACTTGCATAGCTATTATCAGGTAGACAGGTGTGTGTGTGTGTGTGTGTGTGTACGTGTGTGTGTGTGTGTGTGTGTGTGTGAGTTTGTCTTTCCAAATCATGTCCAGTGATCTGATGTCCCAGATGCCCCCAAATCAAGGTGTGGAAACATCTCAAGGAAAATGGAAGAGCTAAAATTAAGGGTCATAGTGACGGGTCTGAATACTTTTGCAATATTTTTATAACATATTTTGATAGACACAGTGATGAGGAAACAAAAACAATTGATAAGACACAAATCAGAATTATTCACAGAATAATGTACAAATATAACGTATATCAAAACATATATTTCTATCTATCTATTGATCTATCTATCCACATATTTATATAGCTATATAGATATGTGTCTTTATATAAATATGTGTATACAGATAGATCAGATAGATAAATATGTGTATACAGATAGATAGATAGATAGATAGATAGATAGATAGATAGATAGATAGATAGATAGATAGATAGATAGATAGATAGATAGATAGATAGATAGATAGATAGATAGATAGATAGATAGATAGATAGATAGATAGATAGATAGATAGATAGATAGATATGGGTATGTTGGCCCTTATGTGCCTCAGGGAGCTGAACGCCCCTGCCTTACATAGTTCCGGGTCACCCTTGGGCAAGGTGTAGCACCCGTAATCCCCCCTCACCAGGGTTACGTTGCTGGAATGTCAGGACCATGACGCCCGGACAAACTGACAACCTGCTTGCCATAGAAGATGCCCACAAGATTGCATCTGTACCCTTCAGGAAACCCGACTCCTCTCTTCAGGTTCACTGAGAGAAAGGGACTACACCTTCTTCTGGCAAGGGAAGCCCCCTGGTGAAACCAGGGAATATGGGGTTGGCTTTGCAGTCAAGAACATGTTACTGGGAGCATTAATACCACCCACTGGTGGATCAGAGAGAATCTTAACCCTCTGCCTGAACACCACCAGGGGATCTGTCCTCCTGGTGAGTGTGTACGCGCCAACATTAAGCGCCCCCCAAGAAGTGAAGGACAAATTCTATGACGAGCTGGAGGTGACAGTAAAAAACATCCCCAATCAAGATCATTACCTGCTTGGAGACTTTAATGCAAGAGTTGGTGCTGACCACGACGCTTGGCCTACCTGCCTAGGTTCCCATGGCATTGGCAGAATGAATGAAAACGGGCAGCGTCTCCTTGAGCTGTGCTCATATCACAACCTGTGCATCACCAACTCATATTTTCAGTCTAAACCCCATCACAAAGTCTCCTGGAGGCATCCACGGTCTGGCCACTGTTGGATCTGATCATAACACGGCACTCTGACCTCCGAAATGTCCTCCAAACACGCAGCTTTCACAGTGCAGACTGCGACGCAGATCACTCTTTAGTCTGCTGTAAAATCAAACTGCAGGTAAAAAATTTCCACAGAGCCAGACCAAAAGGACCCCCTCGCGTGGACAGCAGCAAAGCAGCTGACCCAACTAAAGCTGCTGCCTTCCTCAGTGCCCTTGAGGAATCCTTCCCCCGTCTACCCCAGTGCTGCTCTGCCCAGCAGTACTGGGACGGCTTACGGGACACCATCCACAGATCGGCCCTGACGGTCTTTGCTGCGAAGGTCCAATGACTGGTTCGAAGCCAATGCATCTGTATTGACTCCGATCCTGGAACAAAAACGTATTGCCCTCACCAACTACAAATGCACGCCAAACGATAAGACCCTGCATGCCCTCAGATCATCAAGGAAGATACTCAGCAAACCTCACGACGCTGCACCAACAGCTACTGGCTACAGCTTTGCAGCAACATCCAATCAGCTGCTGACTCTGGTAACACCAAACGCATGTACGACGGCATTAAAAAGGCGCTTGGACCAACACATCACAAAATTGCCCCACTAAAATCTGCCTTAGGTGAAACCATCACAGACCGCTCTAAACAACTCGACCGCTTAGTGCTCTATGCCAGCGACAATACTGTCTCAGATGCAGCCTTCTGCCATGTTGAGCGACAACCTGTAATGGAAGAGCTTGACATGGAACCAACAATGGAGGAGCTAAGCAAAGCTATAGACAGCCTAACCTGCGGTAAAGCACCAGGCAGCGATGGCATCACAGCTGAAGTCCTCAAGTGTGGTAAGCCTGCTCTTCTCGACAAACTGCACAAGCTCCTCTGCCAGTGCTGGCGTGAAGGCGCTGTCCCACATGACATGAGGGACTCCACCATCATTACCCTGTATAAGAACAAGGGAGACAGGAGCGACTGTAACAACTACCGAGGCATCTCTCTTCTCAGCACTACCGGCAAACTCTTTGCCAGAGTTGTGCTGAATAGACTCCAGGTTCTCGCTGAGAAGATCTACCCAGAATCACAGGCTTGGTTCAGAGTAGGAAGGTCCCCCACCAATATGATCTTCTGTTTGAGACAGCTGCAGGAGAAGTGCAGAGAAAGCCACTCTACATGGCCTTACAAAAGCCTTCGACCTTGTGAGTAGGAGCGGTCTCTTCCAGCTGCTCGAAAGGATAGGCTGCCTCCCTCAACTTCTCCGCATCCTACAGTCATTTCACACCGACATGCATGGCACCATCCAGTTTGATGGCTCCACTTCGGACCCCTTCAAAATCTGCTGCGGTGTCAAGCAGGGATGCGTGCTGGCGCCCACCCTGTTCGGGACATTCTTTTCCCTGCTTCTGCGCCAAGCTTTCGGTACAGCTACTGAGGGAGTCTACCTTCACACAAGGACAGATGGCAACCTTTTCACCCTTGCCCGTCTGAAAGCCAAAACAAAGGTCAGGCCGCTCGTCATCAGGGACATGCTGTTTGCTGACGATGCAGCAGTGGTAGCACACTCCCAAGAGCACCTGCAAACCCTTTTGGACCATTTCTCCCAAGCCTGCCAGGACTTTAGCCTGGTCATCAGCCTGAACAAAACCAAGACGATGGGACAGGGCACTGAAAATCCTCCGTCCATCACTATCAACAACTACACATTGGAAGCCGTAAACACCTTCACCTACCTCGGGTCCACCATCACTGATAATCTGTCCCTTGATGTTGAGCTCAGTAGACGCATTGGAAAAGCTGCCTCAACTTTCAGGAAGCTGACAAAGAGGGTATGGGACAATGGAAAGCTCACTACACATACAAAGGTGCAGGTGTACAGAGTCTTTTTCATTAGTACACTCCTCTATGGTAGTGAAACCTGGACCCTATATTCCCACCAAGAACGGAGGCTAAATAGTTTTTACCTTCGCTGCCTTAGGCGTATACTGGGCGTCACCTGGAAAGACATGGTCACCCACACGGCAATCTTAGAGAGAGCACAGCTTCCAAGCATGTACTCCCTACTGAGGCAAAGATGTCTACGTTGGCTGGACCATGTCTGCCGGATGGATGATGGTCATATTCCAAAGGACATCCTGTTTGCCGAACTGTCGTCTGGTAAGAGACAGAAAGGACGCCCCCAGTTACGCTATAAGGACGTCTGCAAGCAAGACCTCAAGAGCTTCAACATCAGCCTTGACATCTGGGAAGTCACTGCCCAGGACCGCCTCAAGTGGCAGAAGGCGCTCCACACTGGGCTGCTCAATTATGAAAACACCACGAAACAAAGAGGATAAAGAGAAAGCAACAACAGGTCTCCTCCTCACCGTTTCCATCCTTGGGTGTGGCCCACACTTGCGACATCTGCGGCCGTGTCTGCCCCTCACGCATTGGCCTTCTCAGCCACAGAAGACGCTGTGTTAAAACCTAACTCCCAGGCACAAGAAATCTATGGTCTTCCGAGACTGCAACACCGATGAAGATAGATAGATAGATAGATAGATAGATAGATAGATAGATAGATAGATAGATAGATAGATAGATAGATAGATAGATAGATAGATAGATAGATAGATAGATAGATAGATAGATAGATAGATAGATCTAGGCAGTGGTGACAGTCAGGAATGTTTCAGTCAGAATTCAGAGATGATCTTTATCGACAAACGGCACTTTTTAAAGTTGCTAATGAACCTCTGGTAGCTTCAGACAGTAGACTTTGTCTTCCACCTTGTTGGGCCGGACCTCTCAGCACTGCCTTGGTGAAACCTGACTACAGTAGCGATCACTTCAGCTTCATGGTTGGAGGCCATCTCAGATATAAATACCTTTAAATTAGCTAAACCATCCTAAAACTGTCAATGAGAGACAAAAAAAGGCATTGTTACAGCACATAGCAATGTATAAATGCCAGCGTTGTGCAGGTGCATTGAGAGTCAGACCTCACAAGCTTAACTGTCCCTGGCGAGGTTTTCAGTCTCAGGACTGAAAATGTGCTGCAGCCTCCTGCCTGAGGCAAGGAGCCTGAACAGGTCTCAGCTGCCGTACTTCTCTGTGATGTCCCGTCAGGTTTTTCAAGAGTCCGAGCTTATTGAAGTTCCGAACCATCTCCACTACTGTGCTGCTGAAGGCAACGAGGGAGGGGTGTGCCTCTTTCTCCTAATGTCCTCAACCACTCCTTTAGTATTCCCTGTCTTGAAATGGCGGTTGTTCTCTGCCTGAGCACAGATCCTCTTCTATGCAGGTAATGAGACCCACTATAGTTTGGATATAGCCCGATGTTTAGCAGGAGTACACCCCCCCAGGCTCTGGGTTTCTGTGAAGCACTTAGAGACAAACTTGTCTGTAACTTAAGCTGTATTAATAAAGTTCAAATGAAATCAATTTCATCAACTTTATGAAATGAAAAGCAAAGATTCAGAAGCCTCCTGCACATGATCCATTATTGACACAGTGCTGCGCATTCAAGGCAGGCTGGCAACGATCAATATTAGTCAGCAGATTATTAATTCTCTGGTGTAACAAAAGGGTGAGCCAACCATGCAAGGCTGCAATGGCTGCTCTGAAACTGAGAGGATGTCCGCTCACGGTCATCACAATATGTTAACATGCTGGCATCCTCCGGCTGGCAGCGTTATATTCACACATCGTTTGTGAATAAAACTATTCCCTATTGTTTACTGGAGGAGGTAAAAATCAAACCTGTGCTCCAACAAGGTGCAAACAGTGTCAACATTTGCAGATCGTTGCTGAAAGTGGTCACTTCTGTACTGGGATTTGAATGCATAGCACATTTTTCACCTGAACACCCAGTAAACATGCTGAAATGTGAGATATGATGTTTGTATTGCTTGTTTGCGCTTTTTTTGGGAAACGGGAGATGACCGTGCACCTGTTTGAGGGAGTAAAGAAGGTGAGAACAACATGTCCGCCCGACATTTCACAAAGACTCGAATGGCGCTTCACCCGATATTATTGATGTCGTTGAGCCTTTCTGAAATTCCGATCCAGATTTCAACACCGTCCAGGTTGGTTTTCTTGTCATCAACACTTGTTATGGCGACGGCGCCGATTTTGTACTCATCCTGCAGATCTACCCTCCACCAGGGTCCTGATTCGGATTGGGTGAGGGTACAAGTCGACCTCTCAGCTGGATCCCTGTTTCCGTCAACTGCCCTGCCAGCAGCAGCTGCATCCTTCTCAGATGACTGGACAGCAGGACTTTTCAGCGCCACAGTTCAGACAACATGTCCTTATTGACATACAGAAATGTGTAATTAGACTGAAAAGGTTAAGAATTTTCCAGAAGAATAGAGAAGAAATTACCTGCCAGCACTCCTGGTAACAGAAAGAAGAAAATGCCTAAGTGGGCAAATATATTAAACAAACAAGAAAAAACAATTGTTGCATCAGTATTAATTTATTAAGTTATTATTATTAATTATAATATACATTTCAGATCTTAAAAGAGTGAAATTTCACAAATAAGACTATTAGAAAAAAAGACAAAACCAAAATATTTACAAAAATAAATGCTCACCGCTGAGTATCCAGACGTTAAGTCTCTCACCCATGACTTGGGACTCAAGGAAGAATGAGCACGCTTAGTAAAATGAGTTGAGAAGTAAAATTCAAATGGGATGTGCATCAGTTTGACCATCATCTCACGCTATACAGGAGCGAATGTAAATCTGTGTGGATATTTGCATTGAAGGTAATGTCCAGATTGTTAGCCGGGGTTTAAAAACATGAAGAAATTGTCCCTCTGAATAAACTTCTTTTAACATACACTTTGCAAACCGATATTGCTCATTGTTTCCTTTTCAAAGTAAAACACTGACAGTTTGTAGAATGTGTGCAAAGGCAAAGTGTTACGATCCCAGTTATGTGGTTTAGTTTGCTTTTACTGTGCGCTCTGCGCACCTTTGCGCGTTTGGTTCCGTTTTGTCCCGCCCCCGTGTTTTGTGTTTCTCTGTTTCAATAGGTGCTGCGCCGTGGTCTGTGATTGGCTGGTTCGAGATTGGCGTCCTTTTAAAAACCCTGGGGTGCCACCCAACGAATCCTTCTTGCTCCGTTTTCGTCCTGTTCCGTGACTCGCCACGTCAGCGCTACCAGTTCCCACTTCGTTTTGTGACCCGCAGCCCGTCGGTTGCAGTTCGCCTGCTTCTGTGGAGAAGCCACTTTCGTCTATTTTTGGAATGTTTGCCATGCAACGTGCCTTTAACCATTGATTAGACCTATATACTTTAAGTGCTCACTTATTTTTGTATTACTCCCCACCTTTTGCCATTAAATCTATATTTCACTTATTGTACTGGCGTTATTCCTCGTGCCACCTTCACTTTTCCCTGGTTCACAATTCCATACCCTAGACTGGAACGTGACACAAAGTCTAGTTACAATTCTACCAGCCTCATTTTTGTGTAAGTTTCTATAAAAGTTCAATTTGTGTCATTTTTTGCCATCCATAATGGCTAGCTGAAAATGTTTCACTTTGATGTTGAGATAAATTTATTGTTAGGTTCCTGAATCTGCCAAAGTATGTTTAACTAGGCTTTGACAGCATAAAAGATAGGATAAAATAAAGATAGAAGTATTGGACCCAGAACCAAGTTGCTCTTCGCCTAACTATTGGCTATACTGTACATCTTTTTTTTCTTTGCAGTTCTGTCAGAGCTTTTGGCAAAATACAGCGACATGCAAGCATCTTCTTTACAATTATATGAATAAGTCTTGACAATTTTCTGCATCTTTGGACTGCAACAACACAGTAGAGCGAAAACATTTATTTCAAAAATATGCAATACGAAGATAACAGTTACAATAAACAGCGAGCAAAACCTTCAAAAGTTTCACTGTGAATTCATTGAATATCAACAAGTTCAGGCTAAATAGAATATTTGTAATATTTCACAAAATAACATTATTAACACACATATCTGCCATTCACTGGCTTCATCATGAGTGAGACAATCTGTAGATTTGTCAGAAAAGCGTCATGTAAACTTTCTGCTGTCCTTCATTTTATTTGGAAGGGGCGACACCTGCTGGTGAAATTGCACTTTGAGTTACTTTAAATTGGTGGTTTTAATTTCTGTAGACCGGTAGTATTGATAAAAGGGAAACATTTTCCTGCCCTTCAAGAGTTTCAAAAGTAGAACAGATACATTAGATCAGTTGTTTCTGAGTTTTATGTCTGTGGAGATGCAACAAACTCGGATTTTCAGGCACCTCATAGTACGGCGAGACCCATCACACCTGCGGAGATAAACAGAGCTGGAAAGAAAAAAAGCACGAAATGAGAAACTTTAAAAAAACAAAAAACAAGAACCATCATAAACATCATGTCTTTTGGTGTACCTTGAATCAGCGTTTGCCGGAATAACACGGCATTGTTGGTGGTGTTGCCAGTGGTGGTGTTGCCATTGGTGATGACATTAGGAGAAGGGGTGGTATTAGTAGTCGCAAGGTTCTGGACGATGGTGGGAGATGACAGGTCAACACCATCGGTTCTGATAACGGTGTTTGCTGCCCCGAAAGTGCCTGCGCCTGAAAATTAAATTGGAAAAATATGGTTGTTAATCCAATATCTGTGAAAATTCACATGTTCTAATGTCTCTTGTTGGAAATATAAACTTACTGTTGTTGTAGGTTCCAGTAATGACGCCAATGGTCCTGCTCGTGGTTCTTGCAGGCAAGGCGGGAAGCGTGGCATCAAATACACACTGGATTGTTGTGCCATTCACTCTTCCTCTCACATTGTTTGCACTTACCTGGAGAACAAACACAAAAGCTACTCATGGGTATTGTAATATCACTAATAGTGGGTATTAATAGTAAGAGTAATAACTACTAGTGAAAAAAAGTTGTAATAATCAGTATAAAGAGGGACAATAGTGTGCTTCTTTCCCCCGAAAGTCACATTATGCACAGACTTCAATAGCAGAGTTCCACCCGTAGGGGTCCCTGCTCCATGTAGCGCTGATCCTTAATTTGTGACATAGTGCACCACCATAGGGCGATCATGTGACTTTTATGTCATCCATTTTGTGCAGATTGTGGGCGTGGCTCTTAGCAAAAACGTGCAAATTCAGAACTGTCCATATCTACTTTTGACACAAAATTCTGTACGTCTTACTTTGCCACTAATTGATTTATCAAACTAAAAGGATAAAAGCACGTCTCCTACGTTTTGCTTAGTCAGTTGGGTGTTGTTCAAGATTGCTCCAGTGAACTTTACGCTGCCATTGTTGTTAAAACAAACATAGGTGGTGTCGTTGTCGTTGCCTCCCTGTAAAATATAAAAGATTACACAAAAGTAGTTTATGCAGATGATGCCACACTCTACCACAAGATTAATGTGACACTGTGCATTATGTTCATCCGTGAGTGAGGAAGGGAAGCTAACCAGTGTTGTGTCCGAAGATATTACTGCAGCAATGTAGCCGTCTGTCTCTCCAGCCAGTGCAAACTCAAAGTTTTGCCCACTCTTCTGTCTGGCACTGAAAAAGCTACACGATCCTGAGCCTGGGTCGCAGTTAGCTGGCTCACTAACACACAGGGTTTTGTTTCCACATTCTGAGTTGTTCAGATTTGTCTGAAAAGGAGATGAAAAATGTAAGAGGTCAAACATAATAGTTGTCCTTTTAACATTTTGAGACAATTGACTGCACCCACCTCCAGCGGTGTCACTGTGTTATTAGGTGTCAGTGGTGGAGCAGCCGTCACACTGGTAGAAGCCGTTGTGTTGGGAGCAGCCGTCACACTGGTAGAAGCCGTTGTGTTGGCTGTAGCCATTGTGTTGGTAGAAGCCGTTGTGTTGGCTGTAGCCATTGTGTTGGTAGAAGCCGTTGTGGTTTGAGCCTGGGTGGTAGCTACAGATACCCATGCTAGCACCACCAAGGTGACAGTGAAGTACAGTTTGCTGTCCATGCCTACAGTGAATGTGACATTATGTCAATCAACACCGACTGTATGCGCTCCTGGTGCTTATTTTTACGTGAAATATTTGCCTACAGATTAGACTAATGCTCTGTAAACACAAGCTAATCTATAACATTACTCAAGCAGCACACACATCACAAAGAAACCAGGTGAAATATTTCATTTTAAAAACTATTGTTCTACATATATTTGAATAAACAATTAAAATCATTAGCATCATCTAACACCTGCTCAAAAATTATATGTAAGATGACATATATGTGTAAGAAGTAAGACCTGTAGATTTGACAAAGAAGTTTCAAGAAGATTTTTTTAAAACTGTAGCTTTTGGGGTTTTTTACATTTTAAGAGCATAAAAATCATTCATTTCTCATTGACTGTGATAATAACTGGTTTGAAATGGTATAAAATGATCAATTAAGGAATTAGAAACAAAATTTGTGATATTTTCCTCCAAAAGTGAAACTAAAGTTAAATTTCTCTAACCTGTGCAGGAGTTCCTTTCCTTGGTAGCGATAAAAAGGTTTGTTTTATTCTCAGGTGTAGTTCGCAGGTGGAGGTCTTGTTCCAGCAGCTTCTCTTGGCAAAGCCTCAGGTGACTGTGTGACAGCTCTTCCTGCACCACTATTTAAGCTGAGGGGCAGAGAAATGTTGCATCTCCAAAAACTTTCCAGTTTTCCAGGGTGGAGCTTGAGAGCCCGTTTGACGTAAAGAACAAAAAGAATTTTGGCCATGACTAAATCAACAAGCCTCTGCCCATTCCTGAAGGTGTCTAACCGGAGTTTTTTTTTTTTTTAAATTAAAATCATGTGACCGGCTTGAGTTTACTGGAAATTGAACTAAAACTTCTTCATTGTAGAGCAAAAGTGAAACTCCTTTAGCCCGTTGAGAGACAATAATGACCCTGAAATAGTTAATTTCCTCCTTTGGACACAAACCTTGAGGGGTCGATTTATTATTTAAGTTAACAAGTCAAAATCACATTTGTAGACTCAATAAAATACTAGTAATAATGTTCTTTATTTCTTTATTCATCCAATATTTGGAAAAACCTCTTTTACATTTTTCTTTGCCAAGTTCCCTTGCTTTATTTACTTTTTGGTTTTTTTGTTTTGTTTTTTTAAAAGTCTTTTCATACATTGCAGAAAGTACATGTTAGCACAATGGGTTGGAATCGGAAGCCAGTCATGAGTCTGTGGTGTGAATGCCAGAAACTGGTTTGTCAATGCCCGCGCACGTACTTATGTTTGCATCAATATGGCCTTTGTGTTCTCATGAACATGGAGCCTCCCTAATCAGAACGCAGAAAGAGATGGACAAGTCCACCGTCTGGATAATAACAGAACGTTCGGATCGTCGCAGGCGCTTTTTGAGGGCCTTTTGTATCTCATGATTGTCACAAGTCATTAATGGAGATCCTTTTTGTAAATCCTAAACTCAGGATCTCAACATTTCTTAGATTAAAGTATCAAACATTCACATGTCCACCACTCTCGTTAAACACAACAGAATTTTCAAGGCTAAAAGCAAAAAATTCCAAAATAGAAATACCCAATATCCTAAAACCATAGGACTGTAGCAGTCAGTAGGAAGTAGCTCAAGTACAAAGGATACAATGAAAGACATGCGATGACGGGAAGAGTTTCTGAGGTGTTTTACGGGTTTGACATATCCAATGTTTTCACAGGACTTGTGATTCCAGGTCATCAAAGTGCAGCAAGTAGTTGACTGTAAATGTTTCCCTGACAAGAGATGACCTGCAGTGTTTTGCATCATCATTACTACCATGACTAATGTTCTGTCTTTATGAATCATGTACGTATGTGTTTCTAAAATAACCGTGATACCCATGACCACTTTTGTTGTCACAGCCTCTTAGGTGTACAGTAGGTTGAACAATCTGAGTTATGATCAACAGTTTTGTTGTCTGGACAAAGTAACTTTTTTATCTGGGTTGCTGCTGGAGGTGCTGCTCCGAACTTCTTCCTCCTTCCTGTACAAGAGAATCAATCAGTTTTCCGTGACAGTTTGTGTTTGGCTTTTGCCCTGTGCTTAATGGAAGTTTTTAGTTTTAAAAAAATCCCTCTTATGATAATACAATGATACTTTTCATATTGTGTGTACATCATGCTAACAATGAGGAAAATAAATTTGCATATTCCCCACATTTTGTGGCTCAGTATCATCATAACTATGCTCCATCCACAGTGTTCTGTTAGTAGGTTTCATGTGTAGTTGAGCTTTCTTCCATAGCTTTTTGCCAGGCCGCCGTCAGAGAACCCAACAATCCAACCAGCTAACAGCCTAGATCCTAGCGATAGCACAGCACAGGGTATCAACCTATGTTGAAAATGCTGTGCATTTTTCAGGAATAAGCAGTTCTTGGTATATCTGTGGACATAACTACTGCAATAGAATGGTTAGCTAGTAGCTGTTCCCTCTCAATGCTACTTTGGGCTTCAGAACAATAGCGTTAAAAAGAACAAAGTTAGAAGACTCTTTTTCCACATTTGATTGTTTTTGGGAACTGCACCACAAGCTTTGCTCACCTAAATTCACTGGGTGAGGATTGTTGGTCTGCAGCCATTTTCAGGCCCTTTAGAAATGTTTGATTGGGGGCAAGTCAAGGAGCTGCCTGGGTAATTCAAGGACATCCACAGTATTGTCCCTAGTTTTCTCCGCTGTGTGTTTAGGGTCTGTTTGGACGGTAATCCCTCGGGAGTTTGCTCTGGTTGATTCATGAAGTGCACATTGCTCCTTTCCCCTGTCCTTCAACCTTGAGCAGTCTGGCTGTCCCAGCCCCTTAAAACACCCCCACAACATGTTACTCCACCATGAGGATACTGGTTGGCAGATGATAAACACTTTTCAACACTGCCTGACATGAACATGTTTTCATGTTTCGTTTAATGGGAAGTGGCTTCAGCCTGTCCCATCTTTTTCCAAGACCCTTTCCCCATCTTCCTTAGTTTGGTCACGCAAACTAATATATATATAGATATAGAAATGTTTATGTCTTATCAATTTAGATAGATACATGTAGAGATTAGCTATATACCATAGAGACATATGTATAGAATTGATATATATAATTGATATATATAAACCTGCCACATTCCTTCACTAAAGTGAGAGACAGTAGCTACTTAGATAGATAATTGTTGTAGATTCCATTCACTCTTAAATTCTTGAGAAGGCAGTGGTGACAGTCAGGAATGTTTCAGTCAGAATTCAGAGATGATCTTTATAGACAAACGGCACTTTTTAAAGTTGCTAATGAACCTCTGGTAGCTTCAGACAGTAGACTTTGTCTTCCACCTTGTTGGGCCGGACCTCTCAGCACTGCCTTGGTGACACCTGACTACAGTAGCGAGCACTTCAGCTTCATGGCTGGAGGCCATCTCAGATATGAATACCTTTAAATTAGCTAAACCATCCTAAAACTGTCAATGAGAGGCAAAAGAAGGCATTGTTACAGCACATAGCAATATGTAAATGCCAGCGTTGTGCAGGTGCATTGAGAGTTAGACCTCACAAGCTTAACTGCCCCTGGCGAGGTTTTCAGTCTCAGGACTAAAAATGTGCTGCAGCCTCCTGCCTGAGGCAAGGAGCCTGAACAAGTCTCAGCTGCCGTACTTCTCCGTGATGTCCCGTCAGGTTTTTCAAGAGTCCGAGCTAATTGAAGTTCCGAACCATCTCCACTACTGTGCTGCTGAAGGCAACGAGGGAGGGGTGTGCCTCTTTCTCCTAATGTCCTCAACCACTCCTTTAGTATTCCCTGTCTTGAAATGGCGGTTGTTCTCTGCCTGAGCACAGATCCTCTTCTATGCAGGTAATGAGACCCACTATAGTTTGGCTATAGCTCGATGTTTAGCAGGAGTACACCCCCCCAGGCTCTGGGTTTCTGTGAGGCACTTAGAGACAAACTTGTCTGTAACTTAAGCTGTATTAATAAAGTTCAAATGAAATCAATTTCATCAACTTTATGAAATGAAAAGCAAAGATTCAGAAGCCTCCTGCACATGATCCATTATTGACACAGTGCTGCGCATTCAAGGCAGGCTGGCAACGATCAATATTAGTCAGCAGATTATTAATTCTCTGGTGTAACAAAAGGGTGAGCCAACCATGCAAGGCTGCAATGGCTGCTCTGAAACTGAGAGGATGTCCGCTCACGGTCATCACAATATGTTAACATGCTGGCGTCCTCCGGCTGGCAGCGTTATATTCACACATCGTTTGTGAATAAAACTATTCCCTATTGTTTACTGGAGGAGGTAAAAATCAAACCTGTGCTCCAACAAGGTGCAAACAGTGTCAATATTTGCAGATCGTTGCTGAAAGTGGTCATTTCTGGACTGGGATTTGAATGTATCGCACATTTTTCACCTGAACACCCAGTAAACATGCTGAAATGTGAGATATGATGTTTGTATTGCTTGTTTGCGCAAGGTTCGCCTCAAGAATGGTGCAGCTCAACAAAGCCAGCTTTTCTTGTTTGTCTCCATTAGTGAAACATGAGTTTCCATGGAGTTTCAGTAAAAGGCCAGTTGTAATTAGGTGTGTCAAGGTACAGATCGGTTCAATTTAATGAACAAAACCCCGAAAGAAGTCGAGTGTTTATTGTTACGCATGTGGTACATCTATTGGCCTATATTGTACGTCATTTGACATCTATATTAAACTAATGAAATGAAAAAAGACAGTTGTGGAGGAGATAAAGGACGTTTTCCATCTAAATCCCTCACTGATTTACTGAGTCTGAATAAAAATGTTCTTGTAAATTTAGCACTTATTGACTGGAACGGAAGCTTATGTAGCAATTTGTTTTCAGATTTACTTTCAGTTATTACAAGCTTCGTGTGAGGCATGAAACTCAACCCATCAACACCTGTTAAAAATCTAAGCGAACCGGTCCTCACAAAAGCCCCGCATTGATACCAGCATAATTGACAAACAGGTTAGCATTCATTGCCAGCCTATTAGGTATGACAGATGACTAGTGACAACGCAAAGAGGAAATAACAAAGAAATGGTTTTTGCTTTTGAGCCCACTCCCATTTAAAAGAATAGTTTATTTGACGAATAGGATCAATGCAGGTTGGGCATTAAGTCAGTGGTCAGAGGTTGACGCAGTTCATTATCGTGACGCAGTGCCCCACACGTAGGTTCATGATTCAGAGCCATCGAGGTATTTGTCAGTTAAGGGTGGATGCAGATTCAGTAAAGTGCCCTATCCCAACCACCAACCGAGTTTCAGTTTGATTAACTGGACTGGTGCCGCCGGATTAGCCATTGAAACACAAAATAAATAAATCGACCCGGCAGTCGTTGTTTTAACGTTAAATCATCGCAGGTTCTGGCATTACAGCACCTTAAACATCACACACACAAACCCTCAGGTAACAAGTTCCAGGCTTGAGGTATTTGTTCCATCTGAACCGCAGTCACATATATATTCTAAATAACCCTGCGGCAAAGCTTCTATGTAAGCACAGAGATATGTCATGGTAAATCTAAAATATTTTAACAATATATTCAACATAATTAGGAGTTCCTGTTTGACACTCCTGTCTATCTAATCAAACCTGCTTTTAACCCTTGTGTAATGTTCATATTGTTGTTACTCAGCCAGCGTTTGTGGGTCTGATGGACCCGTTGCATTTTGTGGCTTTGAATGCCTCACAATCAAACACTTTTATGTTAAAATACTGAACAGATGTTTACCTTATCCCAATTACAAGCAGCATAAACAATATATATGGTTAATATTTGCCCTTTACCTTTGTTAGGTCACATTTATAACTTATTATTTAAAACATAATAAAGAAAATCAATTAAAATCAAGATATGAGTGGAAACAAATTTACAAGTGAAGCAAGGTTTTTCAAAACTGACTTTTATTTCTTTGAACTTATTTTTATTTCTTTTAGTAAAAAGTGAAAACGGGTCCCACAGACCCGAACACCACACAAGGGTTAAAGACACCGATTTGGTTTATGTAACAGAGACCCTTAAATTTTAAGGGCGTTGTTACAAACAGGCTGGATCTAGTTTGTTCAGCTGTTTTCCACCAGGTCAGTTGGAGGTAATTACCTGTTTTTATGTAAATCTTCAATCAAGGAACACTATCAAGTCTTTCTGGTGGCACAAGATCACCAGACAATGGGAGGAGCACGAGCAGGACACTCGCTCCAGTGAGTCAGCAGCCAAACTAGTTTTTACGCCTTACTGGCAGAGTAGCACAGCAGCTAATATGCATTTCCTTCAATTCGCTCCGACTACCAACCAGAGCTGAGAGGAGGAAATTAAAGCAAAATATTTTTGTTGAGAAGTGGTTTGAACTGACAGGAGTCTGCACAGGCCAAAATGTACAAAAAGGCTAGGAACCGCTTTTATTAGTGTAACAAAACCATTAGAGCAACTTTAAAGACAATAATACTTAAATACAAACTATTAAATCTGGAAGATATTAAATATTTGTGCCTTTTACAGTGTTGATTGAGGTCTGAGTACCTTCCTTCACTCTTCCAATTCTATGAGCTTCTTCAGGTCAGACTTCAACATCTCCTCATCCTCCTCCTCCTCCTCCTCCTCCACCTCTACTTCAATCCCGTCCATGGTCTTCTGCAGCTGCTCCTTGATACGGTTCAGCTCCAGGAGTCCGTCCTGCAGCTCCTTGC
This sequence comes from Takifugu rubripes, assembly GCF_901000725.2. Classification (NCBI taxonomy): domain Eukaryota; kingdom Metazoa; phylum Chordata; class Actinopteri; order Tetraodontiformes; family Tetraodontidae; genus Takifugu; species Takifugu rubripes. Next base: position 14,668,069 of record NC_042292.1, on the reverse strand, counting down.
AAACCTCACGGATCTTTAACGCAAACTCCGTCTTTGCACCCTTCTTGAGCTCCATGGAGTCCTTGGCCAGGAAAAAGACATCCAGTGCGAGGAAGAGGCCCGACATGACCCCCGTGGTGACGCTCATCACCTGGGCGGCTTTGGCTGCGCCTCCTGCCACATTGAGGACCTGAATGGTGCCGATCAGGCTCTCCGTGTTGATCACCAAGGCTTTGCCGGCCCGGCCACCCTCCTTCATGACGTGTTTGACGTTCTGGTTGAGGTGCTTCTTTGCGATGCTGTCGGTGAATTTATCAAAGTCCCACTCCGCAAGCATCTCCATCCCTTCCTGTCACACAGATTACCCGCTCAAATTCTAAAAACGCAAAACAAATTGTGCCGGTGCGGCCCCGCTGTTGACATGAATAGTTATGTCCCTACCTGCAAAAAGTCCAAGGACTCCTTAATGTCCTTTATCTCCTCCTGGTATCCTTGGATCATCGTCTCCACCTTCTTGCGGTCAGTCTTTGAATGAACCGTGTCGGTGATGTTGGCGGAAGCCGAGGTCAAGCCGCCCGCCGTGGCAACGCCAATCCCGACGGCCGTCACGATGAGCGAGGTCCCCGCGGTGAAGGGTGCCAGAATGAGTCCGGTGATGGTGGTGATGGACCCCGCCACGCTCGCCACGCCTCCGCCCACACTGGCTGTGACCGTTTTCTTGTGAAAGCTGTCGGCGGCGTCCGCCAGCTGCAGCAGCTCCAGGATGCGCTGCTGGAGCGTGCCCCCGCGCTGGTTGAAGAAGCGCACAAAGAGACGCGCCGCCATGTAGATGCGATCGGCTGCTTGTTCCACCACTCTGCCGTGAGAAGAGTTGATATTTCTTTTTTTAAAATTCTGTAATTAGGAGTTCAGATACCCCCAACCTACTTTTTTTTTTTTAATGAAAAGTGTAGTCGTCAGCTAAACCTAACACAGTTTACAATAAATTTGGAAACACCATTTCTTTACTTGTACAGGATGGTGAAAAGCAGGAAACATTTTACAGTGAATGCGTCTCTTACTCTTCAGTGTCATAATTTCCGCTTGCATCGTTCCACTCATCCCAGCCTAAAACATGTAAAGTATTAATTTCACAGCAATATTCATCCTTAATGTGCCACAGGTGGAGACTCGACACCAATCGTACCGTCTACCGTCCTCCACCAGGCCAGTAGGCCGTCTTCATCCTGGAAGGAAACCATGTTCCAAGATTTTATTTAAAAATAAGGATGTTATACACAACATGGCGTTGCTGAAGATGTCTTACATCCAGAGGGTCCACGGTTGTCCCTTCACCGGGCACAGGCACGTCTGCCAATTCTAACGTCTGAACTTCGATTGCTTCCTAAAGGAGAAATTCTGTCATTTAAAGCTTATTTTGTACCTTTTTCTCTTAAGTGAATACATAATTTCACTTTGGACAATAGATCCACCTTAAATATTCTCATCTATGCTGATGATCTGACCAGGTTTAATCAGGCCTTCAGCCTTGAGCTATGCATTTGATCTAAGCCGACTCACCTGCGGGGGGTTGCATGACGCTGCAGAAGAGTCCTGTTGGGAAAAACATGTGTCAATTCAAAACCTAATATGATGATGCAACCATGGAAAGAAAACAGGCTCGTGTGTACGTGACAATGCCATCTAGCTGTAGAAATGGAAACCACAGGAAGACAGGGTGGAGATCAGGGGGACAAAATGGATGCAGATAGCACAAAACACTCCAACCCCAACACTGGAATCACACATTACCTTAACCAAAAGAAATAGGTGCAGTAATACCTTTGTCCCAGAACCAAAAAATGCGCTGGGGAGAATCCTTTTTATTCGGAATGTCTACGAATGGAAAAACACACCTTTAAACAAACACATAAAACAATACATTCATGCTCGGTAAATGATTTCGGCGCCACCTTTCTTTTCTTTACTGCCTCCACAGGTTGGCTTTTCACCTCATGGCTGGTCTCCGATTCAGAATACCATATAGTCTGCAGAGGAATTGAAAGGGGGTTTATGACGAATCAACTCAGAATTTGTGCACATTCTTCAGGAGTGACATGTAGATGTCCCCTACTAAGGTAATGTACGTAAGCAGGAAATTAAGCAATGTTCGGGGATCTGAGCCAAGTTTCTAAAGCACAGTCATTCAACGGTGACAATGGTAACCAGTCGGACTGCATTTTTTGAGTAGAGTGACAAGAGAATGATAGTCCACTTTGACGCAATGGGAAAATCGGGATGTCTAACGAACAATCACCACCGTTTAAGGCTGCGTTTTTTTACAGTTTCGAGAGAATTAATCTTACATATCGCTCGATGGCGGCATCTTCCAGGCTTTCGGAGCTTGACGAGTCGACAGCTTTTTCCCCCTGAAATGTCATTTCTTGCATTTACCTTTTTCATCAAAAATACCAGCGGTATTTTTCTTATCAACAGATGACCAACAGTCATACCTGTGTCTTGCCCGCTGGTTTCACCACTGCATCTATTTGGCACTGTTCGCTTGGCATCTGTGTGACGCCAAGACAAAAACAGGCACCCATTAGCATGCTCTTAGCGTGCCCCAGCTCATAGTTATGGGGAGCACCTGTCACACAAAAGATGTGATTAAAAGTTCTTGGTACCTGTGTGTGGGACTTGAATGGGTTTACTTTCTGCATCATCCCTTTCAACATCCCAGGAGGCTAAAATTTAAGACAAGTTTAAGTTTAACCTACTTGAATCAGCAACGCTTCCTTTGACCCTGCGATCCTCGCCACCTAGTGGCACCAGCAGGAATAACAGTACAAGGTCAGCGTTTGCTTTTCCTATTCTGATGTCACCCGGTTCTGGTTCAAACATCTATTCTAGGGGAATAACAGGATCTCTGGACAAACACCGTGCGGCTTATCAAAACACAACTACTGGGTGAGGCGTGGGAATGTTTTCCCGCCACACGGATCAACCTGCTTCTCCGGCTGGTTGTTGTTGTCTGCCAAACTTCCAGAGCTGGAGGAGAGCTCACTGTCAACACTCTGGGTGTCTGCATTCTTTGGCTGGGACGGTTTGAAAGGGTTGACCTTTTGTATCATCCCTGCTATCATCCCGGGTCTCTGGAGCACAAACACACTCACTGTAAAACCTGAGAACAGGCTAACCCAAGAAGCTACATTCACCCTTCTACCTGTGTAACTTGAGGTTCTTTACTCATCTCAGTTTGAGAATCAATATTTGGTGCCTAAAAAAAAAAAGAAGTAATAAATGTTAACGCTTGTTCTCGGTCGTATCCGAATTTGCGCGCTCGTGTTTGTGATGATACTGAGCTTGCCGGTGTGGTCACACTCAAGGAAACAAAACTGCTCAAAAACAAACTTGAGGAAATAAACTTGGCAAATAATCAGGATCACAAGGTTTTCACCACCAGTATGGTAATGAAAGGACGATAATCTTATGTTGGTCATGGGACACATGACCAACCTTTTTTTTCCGATGAGGTGGCCTTCGGGAATTTTTTTCTTCATGTTTTTTTATTTTTTATTTTTAAGCAGATGGTTACAGAAAACATTAATTGCACGTTGTCAAAGATTTTTGGCAACAGTTTACATGAGACATTTATAATCGTGGATACCTGTTTAGTTTCAGCGTCTTTTTCCAATTCAAGTGCATCATCTTTAGAGTCACTCTTTGGCACCTTAAAAACAAATAAATTACAGTTTACTTAAAATGAGCCACCGCCCCGTTTGGTGAACGTGATGACATTTTACCTAAAATAAATATGCTCTAAGCCAGACTAGAAACACTTAATCCACATCACAATAAGTTTACACACAATACAGACCAATACTGTCATACCACCTTAAAAATAACAGATTAACTCCTTAATACTTGTGACTGTATCAGAGGGCAAAAATACAGGCTGACATTAAAGAACTTGAGACAGGTAAAAAAAAAAGTGGGCGATGGTTGCTCGGTTTGTTGGGAGCTGGGCTGAGAAGTAGAGGGTTGGTAGTGCAGACAAAACACAGCTGTTCTGGTAATAGGAGAAGGTGCAGAACACCTTCAGAGCACTACCAAGGTGACCTTGAGCAAGGCAACAAACCCACAAATGCTCATATGGGGCCCTGTGATGACCTGGCGACCCATCCAGGAGTGGAACCTGCCTTCGTCCTCATTGTGTCCCCTCCCCGAAAGGGATAAAGTGGTAAGGAAGATGAGACGAGATACAAGATGAAGATACAGGTGAATCACTTGTTGCCTGCTGCTTTGTAGAATAATCACTATAACCAAAAATCATGACCAGTGCTTGACATCGTCAAAGACAGAAGAGAAACCAGGTACCTGTGAGGTGGACTTGAATGGGTTGACCTTTTGCATCACACCTTTCAGCATTCCCGGCTTCTAAAATGGAACTGTCATTAGCCCCCACTACAGGAAAAATAACCTCAGGTCATTTTAACATGAGCCGTTGGTGGAGTAAAGTTGGCGTTTCACCTACTTGGTTAGAATTTGAAACTCCTCCTTGTTCTAAGGATTCGGAAGACTGGCTTTTTGAGACCTGCTTGAGAAAAGTTGTCCAACATTAGTGGTGCTAACACCACTGTCGCGCACGGATGACGCCGTTCCTACCTGGGAAGCTGACCTGAATGGATTGACCTTCTGCATGACGCCTTTGAACATACCAGGGTTCTGAAACAGGAGCACTTTGATAAACATCTGAGGAACTCCTGTTTGGATTCTTATCCAAGACAATACCCTAAAATGGTTCTGATCATATAACACATGAGGAAAGATATACCCCTTCTGCGCCACTCAGATGTGAGGTCCCTCAGGGCTCATTTTCAGGCCCCACCTTATTTTCTTTGTACATGCTTCAACTCCAACTAGTAATGAGATTTGTCTCTTCAGAAGTGTTTGTTGACTGTTAAAATTTAAATCCTCTCAGCTCCTTGACTGCTGAGCAAGACTAGAACATGTATCCTAACACCTTTGTCCTATAGCCTTGGTTTACCGGCTACATGAATTGTATAACGGGTAAAGTAAGGTCCTCATACCTGTGAGGAGTCACTTCCTCTTGAGTCACATCCTCTTTCTAGTGATTCTGAGGAAGGAGCTTTGCTGACTGTAGTGGACGCCTGAATACAAAAATCAAGATCAATTTCAACATTTTACATTAAGAGATACCGTTTTGTGACGTTGACCTTCACCTGTGTGCTGGACTTGAAAGGGTTGACTTTCTGCATGGCATCCATCAAACTTTTCCTCTGTACGAAACAACACATTTTATTAAATATTCATGGCCGAAAAGGGAGACTTCAGGGATCGAAATCGGCTTTTTCCTCACGGTAGTCGCCGGGTCGCTTGCTTCTTCCCCGGACCCTAAAGTCACCCCTGCATCCTTTGGGGTCTGACTGTGCATGATGGGATGTTCCAGCTCCTCCTTGGTGGGTCTCGGAGGAAGTACCGGAGTTGGGGCCGTTGAGTTTCTCTCTCTCCTGAATATATTCATCCTACAAAACGAGTAATTGGGTTTAAAATTCGCAACAGTGAAATTCCTTTAAAAAAAAAAAAAAAAAAAAAAATTAAAGCTTTTGAGGCACATGATCATGAATAAAACAACTTAAGTGCATTAAATACTGAAAACGCTTGTATTTTCCTCCAACATGTATTTTTATGCATCTTAAATCAGGAAGCAGGATGATCAAAATAAACACAGGTGGAATAAATTCCATTACATCACAGGTGTGCGTTACACATGCGCTAATGGAGCGAATGTGGCTTCATAGAAACAATATGACCCTTATTTGGTGTTTAGCTGGAGATTTAAACTTTCCGTCTGGGTCTAAAAATTATTTTAAAATTGTGTACATTTTATAGCCGCTTCCTGGTGGATACGTCACCTGCTAGTTGCTAAAAACAAGCTAAGAAAAATCTGAGCAAAAGTTCTTCAGAGTTGCAGTAGGTGACGTCACGGTGGAAAAACGACATCACCGAATTGAAGGCCGTCATTTTAAGCAGCTATTAATCTTAAAGTCTGACATAGTTGCAGAGTGGTTTATGGATTATTTCGAAAGTCATTTGAATGAGAAGAGACGTCAAGGTACTCTGGGGCGCGGCGCTCTGTCACGAGACAAAAGGACGCGCTGACGAGCCGAAACTTTTTCAAACGCAATGAAATAAACGGCTGCTTACCTCCAGAGGTGCCTCACAGAAATAATAAACAGAGAGAAGGGGAGGGAAAAATGACTGCGGGAGAGTTAACGAGTTTTCTGAGTTGTAACCTTGAACAATCACTCACTTCCCTTCAAAACCCAGAGACGTCAAACCAGTTTGGCCGAAATCGAGGCGGACCTCGGCGGAGTTGGATTACTGGCCCCAAAACGGGGGGCCTCCTCTCGTTTCATGAATTTGTTTTTGTCCCTTTCCATTGAGAACAATGGTTGAGCAAATAGCCATTTATGTCGTCATTTAGTCACCTGTGGAACCGATGAGGGGGCGGGGCCTATCTGGCTGCACCAGGACGCTGTTTATTAAATAAAATAATTCAAAGACAAATGGACTTTATTTCCAGATTAGTCAAATGACCATTTTCAGAAAAGTTGCATTTTTGTATTTACAGCATTGACAGTACGATTAAAAGATACTTTAATTTACGGGCTGTTTTTTTAAATGCTGCATTTAAAGGCTGTCAATCAACAAGCCAAATCCTGCATTAAAACGGATATGACCGACTATAAAAATATACGAACGTATTTACAAAGATACAGCTACTCTCAAAAAGCCTCACAGTTTCACTTTAAGTAATCTTGAACCAGATATTCTCTAAAATGTTAAACAAACCAATAAAGCACAATTGTCATCAATCAGCTCTGAATACTGAGGCACGTGAAAGCTCCATCGCTGTAAAGATGCTGTGATAAATATACTGTTAGTATGTTGTGCTCTTCAAGAAGTGAGTAAACACACTTTTGTAAGGACGTTTCCTGTGACACACAATATTGACACCAACCCACATAAAATAACCTCAGTGTATAGTTTGCGTGATCAGTTGCTCCCTGTGCTCGCAGACAGCGTAAAGTCATTGTGTATGTGATCCACTCTTCCTCGTGTCATTTTAGAGAGTAGAATACAAGATTGATCTAAAAATCTGTAAAATCACAACAAAAAGGCCAATGTTTACTGGTTTTGCAGCTGCTGACCATTCTGGAACGTGCCTCAGCTGACTTTGATCGTTTCCTGTTGTGTCCAGCAGAGGGAGCTGTTGAACTGTTTATATGCTCCCAGTAGCATCGTGCAGTTCCTCTCTGATTGCGTTGAGTGTCACGATGGCGTCATTGAGTGAATTTGCCACCTGCTTTATCTGAGCTACCACCTCTTTCTTGCAACCTTTCTTCAGCTCCCGAGAGTCCTTCAGGAAGTACTTGTCCATGCCTTTAAAGAGTCCCTGAACGGAAGCAATGGCCGAGTCTGTAATTTCCACCGCTTTCATCACGGGCCTGTCCACTAGACTGACCATCTGGACCGCCTTGCGGACTTCCCAGTACTCAGAGTAATGCTGAGTTCCAGACCTGAGGAAAGGGTGGCCACGAAGTTTATACATGCCCTGATCAAGGAAGTTAAGGATTTTCTTAATGTCCAACAGCTGAGCCTCATATTCCTGCAGTATTATCTCAACCTATGGGGACAGAAGGATGAATATGCTCATTCTCTTCGCAGAATTATTAGGATTTATTGTTAAGAACAGAATCGAGACAAGGAATCTTACCTTCTTCCTGTCATGCATGTTATTGATGTTATCTGAGATGGCAGCAGACGCAGAGGTGATACCACCAGCTGTTGCCACGCCCACGCCGACAGCAGTTATGACGAGAGAGGCCCCAAAGGTAAAAGGGGCCAAAACTAGACCAGCAACGGCTGTCACGCCACCCACGGCGGTGGTGGTCCCCCCGGTGATGCCGGCGATCTTGGCCTTCTGGTGGAACTCGCTGATGTTGTCGGCGATGGCGTGGAGCGTGATGATGTACTGCCAGAGGACCTCGGCGCGCTCTGTGAAGACCTTGTTGAAGACCCGCAGGCCGCGCTGCACCTTGTCCGCCAAGATGGTAAAAGACCTGGTTTTTCAAATGACAGGGACCCTCCTTTAAGTTGAAGGATCAGTTAGACAAAATCCATTCAAAGCGAGCGAACGTACTTGGATTCATCTACTCTGTCGTCCTCGTCTGAAGGCACCTCGTCCCATTCTGGAAACAAAACAAAGCCGTCATGTCACCAATGCGTTAAAAACTCCATATAAAGTCCCATATAAATGACTCACGTTCCACGGTGTACCACCATTCCATCAAACTGTCAGTGTCCTGTGAAGAAAGAAGGAAAACACGGGCGATTACATAAGCGTCACACGGCGCGCCATGCGACCATTCAGTGGGTGAAGTGTCGGAAACAGACCCCGCCCTCTTCCTCATCCTCCAGACCCACAGTGGCGCTCTCGTCCATCTGAGCGGCCTTCCATTCAGCCTGGCAGTTTTGGGGACAAAAATATCCATTTGAGTCTTTAGAATTCGTACATTAGTCACCAAAACACGGCTTCATTCGACCACGGTTTGTTTATATTAAGATTTGTTCACCAGCGCTCGCTGCGCTGTTGGAAACTATGCCTGTTATGCTGCTCGACTGGCCCAGTCGGGAGTCAAAGGTGACCACGGAGGAAGCTAACATGAATCAGGATGACTAAGCAAGGTGAGCGTCTGTTTACACCTGCAGCGAGACAAACGGCCCGCTGATTACGAGTTTGAGTAAGATATTTTTTGTGCTCTACTAGGTGCATGTCAGGATTGTATATATTAGAGAATGTTAGTGAGGAAGCAAAATTAAACTAGCGCTGTAAATAATCAAATAAATTGAAGCTGTGTTTTATTGAATTAGAGAGCGCTGGATTATTTACTGAAGACAGGGATTTTGTTAAAAAGCTCTCAGGATTATCTGTCGTCCTTTCCTGCGGATATCTGGAATTTTTCACCTACTTTAGCAGCTTCTGACAGATAGTCACTCGACGTAGCTCCTGGCGGATCAGGCCGATGCATGTTTTTAATCTGGAATAATAATAAAAGAAAAAAACAGTCAAGTCTTTGATGCTATCGATGTCACAGCTACCACAGCAACATCTCCTACGTACAGGATTTACCTTTGCTTTGAGCTTTTTGGGGAGTTTTATGACGGGTTTCTTTGGTTTGTGGAAATCTGGTTCATCTTCTCTGTCATACAGCTCTCCGGGAGACATGAAGGGGCTCTCTGACCGAGTCCCCTCATCGGCACCAAAGGTTTCCTGCAAATACACCAACGATACGCCTGGTTATCATCTTAATATCCCTCCCAGATAAAAATAAACAAACAAACGTACGATGGCTGTGTGCTGGGGAGTGAAAGCCGGATCGCTTTGATCGCTGCGGGGCCTCTGTTTGCGTGGGGTGGGAATGAGGCCTCTGAGTTTGGATTTTTTCTGACAAGACAACAAAACATCACAAGGCGAGACCGTGTCATTGATGTAAATGCCCTACTTGTTCATTTCAGTCAATGTATTATAACAAAGACGTACTGGTCTGCAGTCTTCCATCTTGCTCAGCTCGTCATCCTCCAACTCCTCGGCTGAGAAGCTGCCTTCGTCCAGCACGTCCCCCTTATAGAAATCAATCCTCAGCAACAGGGACAGTACATCTAACCTCATTCCAGCCATTTAAAAAGAAACATCTTACCTTTGAGCTGTGGCGGTTCACAGGCAAAACCTTTATCTTTGTGCTTTTCTTCTGTTGGCAGAGAGGGCAGGGCCATTTGAAAGACCATTAAAGGATCAAAAGAGTGAATTATTCATAGAAGAAACAAATGTTTACAGGTTTGCAGTCTCCCAGTCCATACGGAGCATCTTCTCCATTCCATTCCACAGGTGGGTGAAGATCCTTGACGGCAGCCTGAGGAAAATGACGTGGTCATGACACAAGAGTGTCGACATACTTGTATCAAAAGCAGGATAATACCTTGCTAGTCGAATGTAATTGTGCTTTCAGTTGCTCCACATCCTCAAAATCATCGTCCTAATAGTGAAAGGTTTAACACGTCAGTCCATCACTGAGCCGGAGGGGTTGAAAGTGTGTAAATATTGAAAAGTGTGCAGTGACGCCACCTTTGAGCCTTTGCTGGGTGTGTGTCCATGCGCTCCCTTCACATCGGTCTGGAAAAGCATCAATGCCACACTCATTCGCTGACATGTGAACAAATACACCGTTAGCTCAAAGAGCTGATACCTTATCCAGGCTGATGGTAAATCCTCTTTGTGGCACAAACTTGACTTTGAGTTTCTTCTTTCTCTTCTAGAGACAAAATGAGTAGATAATCTATGAAATATCCAAAGGATTGAAAAATTAGCAGGAGCTTTTAGGGGTGTTTGTGCGTGTCGACCTGCACGTGCTCGGCCTCCCCACCCTCCTCTTCCTCTGTGCCCTCATCCAGAACTGTCCCCTGCAGACAGGAAAACACAAATCAAACTTACAACGTGTCAACCTTTCAGCTACCAACAGCTGCTCCTCGCCCATCCGATGGCTGACAGGTGGCGCTTTACCTCTGACCACCGGCGGAATGAGTCTGCCTTGCTGACGCTCTTTTTCGTGACTTCGTCCTGTTGGGATTTGAAAGAACGTGTCATCCGGTGGGTGAGGCTGCAGCGCCTGTTAGGGGTGAACTTCAGCAAGCTAACCTTTTCTGCTCCGTTTGTGCGTTTCCCTTCCGGCACTGAAGATGTGGTGGATGCTCGTCTCAGTAGCTGATTGACTTTGGTCTTCAGATGCTTCTTCTGTTACACAAAGTTAGTTCATGATTTAGAAATACAGCTAATAATTAGCAAAGATTTACATTGCAGATATACTTTGTATTCCATCCCGTCGTCATTCTCCCCAGGAGACGCGTGAAGATCTGTTAAACTCCCCTGAAAGACATTGAGTTGTTAGGCTTCTCTGGCGAACATGTGCAAATAGTACTAATATTCAAAGTCACTCAGGGTTTTCCCTGTCTGATTCTGTAATAATCTCACCTTTGATGATTTAAAATTGGCTGGTAGCGTGTTGCTCTTCTCCTCTTTGGCCTCATCTGGGAACTTTTCCTACAAAGTGACGATTCGTCAAATTATGGTCACATAGGCGGCAATGCAGACAGTTGATAATGTGTGTTTTTTTTATTATTACTTTACCTTCGAGCCTCTCCTGGAAATCAGTGACATCTTGAATCGTTTCTCCCTTTTCTGTTTGGATCAAAATAAGTCAATGTTGATTTCAAAACAACCACAGAGCTGTGATGAATCAGACATGGTACCTTGTTACTATCAGGCCCATCCAGCTCATTGTCACCACTTCCATCCACTTCTTCCTTGTCCTGTGGAGAGTTTTAGCATCATTAGCATCATCCGTTTATGGACCAAACAATACGAAACACAGATGTTGCGTCTCTTACTTTCACAGATTCTCGCCGCAACCTCAGTGTTCCAGACTTGTAAAAAACAAATAAGAATCCTAAGTCAGGTTTGAAAATTCATGCAAAGTGGAATTGAAGATCTGCAGTTTCATCCTCGCTTACTGGTTTAAAGCCAGGGTTCAGTTGAGGGCTGTCGTCAGGCCAGTCTTCAACGCACTTTTCCTGTTATAGATGGTTTTAGGTGAAACTTCCAATTATTTATTGATATACTGTAATGACTTTATGCTAGTTGGTTTCATACCTGCCCAGTGAACAGAATGTCCTGAAAGATGATATAGTCTTCAGGATCCACCTTGTTTTCCTGTTAAAACAAAAACCAGAACATTCACAATGCTACCCTGGAATGTTGCCAAAGAGAAATTTATTCTAAAGACAGACATACCGGAGTTTTTGCTGTGTGTGGAATGACTGGTTTAGGGAGTGACCTAAGAGCTGGTTTAGGAAATGTTCTTGATACAGTTGGTTCAGTTTCAACCTAACAAACAAAGGGAGCAGTTACAGACTCAGATAACTGGGCAAAGAAACAAAATAAGTCTCAACTGTTTCCTTACAACCTTCTCTGCTAAAGTAGGCTTTACTGGTCTTGGTGGCTTCAGTGGTACAGGTGGTTTTTCTACCACTGGAGGGTTCTCTGTGAACACTGGATTTGTTTTCTTCGTTTGTCTTCGTCGAGGAAGTGGATTCGGCTGACGCTTGAAAGTTGATATCTTAAAGTTTAGTTATGAAATGTGATAATGTTAGAAAACTCTTCCAGACAGGAAATCCAGACAGGTTCTAAGCAGTTGGTGCGATGTGAGGCTAAAAATCACAACCATGGTACGTACGCGAGTCATTTCAGGAGAGGACTGGCTAGAGGATGCCGATAAACTCCTGGCCTGAATGGGAGGAGTTGCCTGAAGAACACTGTTTCTCTGAGGTGTTGCCAGGACAACATTCGCCAGCATGTCCGTACTGCCCAATGAGGATGTGGGGTAAGATCTGCTAGAAATATCCTTAGGAAGGGGCTGGAAGATATCTGGAGTTCCATGTGAAACATCTGTGAAGGGGTTGTAGTGGCTGGGCGGAGTGTTGGTGTGAGCTTCTTCTGAACCAGAAAAGTCTTGCAGTAAATCCCTCGTAACTGTTCTGGGGAACGGCTCAGGTGTGTGAGCAGACAACGGGGAGAACACATCCTCATTTGTCAGAAGGGACGGGCTAAAAAGATCTTTTATGGGGGGATCTTGCTTGACGGCTTGAAAGATATCAGCCTGGCCGGTTGCAGCATTGTGAAATGGGTTTGTAACCGAAGGGTGCTGAGATAGGGAGAGCTCAGGCTCTTCTGACGGAGATGTGAATGGGTCAAAGGTTTTGGGAGTTGCATCAAAAGGGTTTGGGCTCGTAACTCCTCCGCCCTTAAACAGGACGGCACTTTTTGGGAAGTTCGTTGCTCCAACAGAAGCTACTTTAAAGAAGTCTGATGAGTTCATGGTCACAGTGTGAGAATTAGCTGTAGTTTCTTGGGTTGACATCTCCAGATGATTAGAGGGGAGGGGCTGGAATAGGTCCCTCTGAGGTGCTGAGAGGTCCACTCCATTTGGCAAAGTTTGGATTTCAGTCTCATGGTCCAGAGGTGAAAACACGGGCGGTGGGGCAACGCAAGGATCAAGGTCTTGACTCAAAGTCTTCCTCCCAATGTCTTTATTACTCGTTTCCTGTTGAGAAAAACTTGCTAGTGCACAGAAACGTACTTATGGTGATTTGATAAACATAAGTCCTTGCACGTACCATGTAATATGTATAAAAAGGATTTCTTCTGGACAGATCTCCACCCTCTCCATTCTGAAAATGCAAGATGGAAATATATCACAAATTCTAATTCCTTATCTTAAAACTCTTTGAACTGCTTAAAGGATCCAGACAATAGTGTGATGGAGTGACGCGAGTACAGTAGTTCATGTGAGTAGGCTAAGAGCTAGAGGATATGCATTTCACGCAAACAACATCATGGGTCTGCTTTTAAGTGTGTAGTAATTAGGCCACGCCCTCCACTATCAGGAGGAGTTAGGTGATGAAGCAACATCAAAGTGGCTGAAACTGTTGAGCAAATCCTTGGAGGGGGGCGTGTGTGTATTGTTTTTGTTGTCTTGAAGATTTTAAATGCATTAATGGAATGCTCTCTGCGTGGGTTTCTCTTCACCTGTATCAGGTGGAGCTGCTGGTTTTCTACCACACCTGGAGCTGCTACAGAGGGACCTGCTTCGGGCTCTTTGTCCTGTAAAACGTGTTGAAATACAATGGCTAGAAAATGTAGTCTTCACTGGCTTTTCTAAGGCTTCTGCAGCCTCTCAAGACAAAGCGTCAAATTACTGTATTTCAAATTGAACCAAATTGTCATCAGTGATGTCTGACCTGTTTGTTCTGAAACTGGTTTCCTTCAGATCCACTGGAGTTGGGATTCTGAGTGGGAGAACAGCATAATAAAAAGAAGGGTTCCATTTGAAATTGTTCTACTGGAGCGGGAATAAATCAGAAACAGGCCTTTGCATGTTTGCATACATGCGCTCACCGTGAACTGGCTATGAAAAGGACTTTGGGAAACTTTCTTCAACATCACCTGTAGATTCACAAGACTCTGCAGGGAACACAATCTCAATACTCAGCATGTGCAACAGGTTAAATTTAAAAGCAGTTTTTGAATTAAAAATGGTTCTAAATAGGCTAATTATTCTTTATTCATATTTCTGTGAATTTATTTGACAAGAATCAGTCACATTAAAACCAAAAAGTGATGATTCAGAGCAGCAAACTTTGACCTGAAACATGTCAGCCATACCTGCAGCTTTTTAAACACCTTTGACGCACACGAAAAAATAGCAAAATCACTGCCCCTCTCGCTCTCTCACACACGCACGCACGCCTTTTCTGAAATAAGAGGCACATTTTTAGCAGAACTCACGGGTCGTCTCTCCGAATGTTGAGGATCTTTTTGTTCTGTCTCCCCCTCGGTCTCCTAAAAAAAATAACAAACAAACAAAAAACAAAAGAAAAATAGAAAACAACGACGCAGCTCGCGATTTACATCAATTATCTTTCTAATTATGAAGACTTACCGTAGCTGTATCGCCCCTCATGGTCAGTAAAGTTATTTGCAAAACTGAATATGCTTTTACGAAATGAAAATACACTACGGACTATGATCAAAGCAATTTTTTTTAATTAAAATGCGTCAGAATGTCTGTCCGCGTAGACAACGCTCGGGCTCGCGCTTGTAATTATTTCGCCAGTTGACTCACCTGCGTTAAGTCCTTCATCAGGTAAGACATCAACATCCGGAATGGGGAATTTCTAAATAAAAGGACGTTTTGAACGTGGATAGATGTACAATCTTATGAAACGAAGAAGTTAATTTATTTGGTTTACATTGTCACTTAAGTGAAAAAAAAAAACAACTAAAATATTTCCCGTTTACATTTTTCAAAAAATTGTTTTAGCTGCGACTGCGCAGTTTTATTTTGAAAGCCAATTGAAAAAACGTCCTCAGTAGTGGAACCTTATCAGTCGCGCTTGAACAAAAATAGTTGCCTTCACAGCTCAATGCAAACCAACCGGTTGTCCTCGCCCAGCTCACCTGGGTGGTGTGGCTCAGGTGTGTTGTGAGGCGGAGAAATGAAAAAGTTCTTTTGATTGATACACACTTAAAGGTAAAAGTATCATATAGTCACTGACTGAATCTTTCTGAATAATTATTGAGGAAGATGCTATTTATTCTACATCAAAAACTAAAAATTTCAAAAATAAACTCATTTAAATAACCTTTGTAACATGTGTACAATGCAGTGTGACAGAGCAACATGTTCATGACACATGATGAAAGTTTATATAAAATGGGAAAGGTAACTGAATGATTTTTATTTTTACACATGGAGTTGATGCCATTTCTTAAAATCCAGGGTTTTTTGTTTTTCTCTCTTGAACAGGCGTCATTTATAAGAAGTCACATGGTTTGTGGAAGCGGAAACTCGTGGTTAGGCGGCTGACAACAACAAAAATGAAAGAATTTTTTTATTGTTTTGTTTAAGTATTCATCATATTTCATTGTATTTTCTAGAAGTTAAATTTAAAATCAAATTGCTGTCATTTAGCCCTTCATTCCTCAAATTCTGCCCTCTTATGAAAAACAAGCTAAAAAATCCTTATTTGGAGACATGTTAAATAAAATCTGACTTTTCAAAATGTATGAAGATATTTCATTTTCAGCTTAATGGTTACTGAACATTTGAATTATACCCTATCATTTTATCAAATTTTTAAGAGGTTTTGAAATTGAGGGGGGCTGTAATATACAGTATTTTCCAAACTATCCCATATTCTGTTCATCTCGTTATAATTTGCTAATTAGAGAAGCCCAGACAAACATACAGGCTTTGGGCCATTTGCGGCCCTTTGAGAGCATGCAGTCGGCCATCAGTTTTATTTACATCATCTTCTGAATTAACATATGCAGGAGATATGTGTTAGATAAATCCTTTTTCTGAAAGAATGTTCTTTCTTCTATTGACATTATTTTTACTTCTGAGATTTCTTTCTTTTGGTTATTCAAATATGTGATGATGTACAATAGTACATCCTAGTACCGGTCCAGTCCGTCCAGTAACAGCAGAATCAACAGGCCCCGAATAACAGTTGTTAGGAGGATGTGTTGATGAGCTGGGTCGAATATCAAGTCAACCATACAACTAGACAACAGGTGGCAGGACTGGTTGACCATGTTGTTGAACAGCCTCTACTTGACACTGGCCCACTGGGGCGATCATTTTTTTTTAATGATCGTAAACCTTTTAAGATATGCAGCCCTGTGCTTACTTTTATGAGAGACTCTTTTTGTGTTTACATAAAATGGCCAACTCACATTATTGAAAGTGTTTTTGGCACCTAAAATGTGACTCCTTTTTCATATTTCATTTTTTCTCATCCTTTCAGTTAATCTTCAGGATTCTCTTCTGTCACAGGATTTCCGAGAAACGAAATGTCTTCAAAGAAATGCCTGTAGGAAAACAATTTCTGCTTGGCTAGTATATCAACAAAGAAATCAAAAGGATGAAGTTTTTTGTTTTATCATACTTTCTGTTTCTGTTCTGTTTCATTTATATTCCATTTATATTTTCAGACTAGTTCATGTATTGTCCCTGTTACTTTGAATGGCTGGAGAAAAACAACACCATTTAAAGTAAATTGACCATAAAACATCAGCACAGATGAGGGAGTTCCCCAGGGGATGTACCTGGGCAGGGTTATCAAAGAGAAACTAAAAGTTAAAATATTATAAAAGGCCAGATCTCGACCTTTAGTACATCTACACCTACACCAGCTGAGTGTTTCTCCTGATATGATTAAAGGAATCTATGATTCTTTAATTAAATATTGACTATTTCTACAAAATAGATCATGGATATGGATGTACTTCAGGACATTATCCCGGATACTTTCAATAACAGTAAAGGAAAGGTCCTTCTCGACAAGTTGCAAAGGCTTGTAACAAGTGTTAGTTGGAGTCCGACAGACACCGCTGACCTGTTTCTCGCTCTTCTGGAACGTTTCGATTCGGCACACTCGGAAAGATCTCAACTTCTACCATGGCTGTTAGAGATCCTACACCTGATGGAGATTAATCTCATCACTCCTACCTGTATATGTCACAAAGGGACAGCTGTTGAAGTGGTCCGCGACGCAGCTGTGACCGATGGAATGCTCAAGGACTATTTTTCTCAAGAGGAGGAGAAGAAGTTGCGTGAGATTATTGAGGAAATCAGACAAACAAAGTTGAACCATGTCAACGAGGCACTTCTCAGTAAAGTTGAAGGTATTGTGTCATCCGTCTATGATGCCCTTTGTTCAAAAACTATTGCAAAGCTCTCTGGCACTGAAGGAGACTTGCTGAGGCTCTGTAGGGCTGCAGAAAGAGCTCAGTTTCGCCCACGACTAACGCAGATGGTGAGCTGGTGTATTATGGCTCTTTCCAAAACCGGACAGTTTATTCAGGTTGCCACGGGAGAGGGAAAGTCCTGCATCGTGGCAATGTTTGCAGCCTTCAAAGCCATGAAAGGGAAAACTGTGCACATACTGAGCAGCTCACCGATCCTTGCAGAAAGAGACATGGAAGACTGGAAGAAACTTTTCAGTACCTTAAAAATCAGTGTGGACTGCAACACCAATAAGCATGATATACCTAGCTTACAAGAGTGTTATAAGTGTCAGGTTGTCTATGGTACTGCTGAAAAATTTGCTGGAGACCATCTGACACAGGTTTGTGAACGGACAGACATATTTGAGCAGAGAAAATATCTGTGTGCAATTGTGGATGAAGAAGATTCCATCATGCTCGATAAGGCTCTTCATATTATCTACATGGGTAAAGACATACCAGCATTACAACATCTTAATTCACTGTTAGCATTCATATGGACTGTCGTCAACAAATACAGTGAAATTGACGCTGAGACCATCATCGGGGATGAACAAAGAATCCTGAAAATTATAAAAGAAGAAGTTGAAAATTCACTGCATTTTACACCATGTGAACTGACGAGAGATGATCGCTGCTGTTACGTGCCTGGCTTTCTGTCAGGACTGGTGCGCTCCAAAATCAACGTTTGGATCAGAAATGCACTGAAAGCACAAAAAATGACCAAGGACCACGAGTATGTCTTGGAAGGGCAGAGGATCGTGCCGGTTGATTACAACTCCACAGGTGTTGTTGAAAACTTCATGACGTGGTCAGATGGGTTGCACCAGTTTCTTGAATTGAAACACAAGTTGAAGTTAAGCAACATGACACCCATCTCAAACTACATGTCCAATGTTGGCTTACTACAAAAGTATGGAGCTGAGATCTTTGGCCTCACTGGTACACTTGGCCAACAAGCAGAGATGGAAACCTTGGAAAAGCTCTATGGTATCAAGACCTGTCAGATACCTGCATTCAAACGAAAAAAGTTTTTTGAAGTGGAAGGAGTAATTGTAGATGAGGAAACAAAATGGATAGAGACAATCCGCAATGTTGTCTCAGCACAAATCAAGGGCACATGTTACAGGGGCCAAAGAGCCGCATTGATCATCTGTGAGACAATCAGACGAGCAAAGACCATTAAAAGATCTCTCAGAGATAAAGAAGCAAAGCTTTTTGTCAGCAACAACATGGACAACAGAGCAATTTTTGCCAAAGAACTTATGGGAGGAGACATCATCATAGCCACAAATCTTGCTGGTCGTGGCACCGATTTTAAGGTTAGCGATCAGGTAAAGGCAGATGGAGGTTTGTTTGTTGTTCAGACGTTCCTGCCTGAAAACAGCCGTGTTGAAGCTCAGGCATTTGGTCGCACAGCAAGACAAGGATCTCCGGGGTCGGCTCAACTCATTGTCTGTCGCAGCCATTTGCCAGAGCCACTTCAATGTCTGTCTCTCTTGAGAAAATTGATAACTTTGTGGGAAAATGTACTAAACCTTAAATCATGTCATAGAGCTGAATTTGTGTTGATCTTTAAACTCTTTCTGAGAACTCAATGCAAGGACACCTCACTGCTACGGCAGGCACTGGTTTCCAGTTTGAGCAACACCTCGGATTTGGAGATAAACAAGGTAAAAAATGTGAGGGATCAGATTGCAGCTAAAAGGCTTTCTACCCTTTTGGAGCAAGACATCCCAAATATGAAAATGAAAGAACATCTGTTTCAAAAGTACCTAAGTGCACGAGATAAAATGCCAGCAACTTCCTCTGAATTAGAGCTCTCCGCACTGAATGAATACTGGGGATTCTGGCTACTCACCAACAGTGAAGACAATGATTCCACTGAGAAGTTGGATGAAAAACTCAGCACAGACCTGGACACTGCGAGAGGACAGCTCCAAAAAGGTGAATCCCCCTTATCAAATCTGCATTATTACACTGCCACTGGCAACGAGCTGCTGAAAAGGGGCCTTTTTGAACAAAGTATCCTGATGTACTCTAAGGCCATACTGGAAGACCCCTGTTGGGCAGCATTTGCATGTTACAACCGTGCATTTGCACATTTACTCCAAATGAAACCTCAGGATCAGAACTGCATTAGGCAAGCTATGGAAGACCTGCAACAGGCACAGGTGTCCATTGAACTATACTGGAACCAGACCAAGTTCACTGAAAGATGCTACAAACAGCTCGAGCCCAACCCTGAACCTTCAATCAGCAGGTTTGACCATCACATGAAAACCAGACAACAAGTGTTCATGGCTTTAAAGGAAAACATTGATGTGGCCTTGAAGAAATTAGACAGGGCTAGAGCCATGGGGAGTGTTGTAAAAGTAGATAGGGCCATGGTCTACTTTCTGGTACCTTTAGTGGATTTGTTGCCCTCACAGATCTTGTTGGCTGCAAACTGCAAAAATCCGCTGAAGATTCTCCAACTTATGTCCGATGCATCCTTTGACATGTTCCATGAACTTCTTGGTCTTAAGTCTCTGGGTCTGCCCTACATCTACACCTTAGACACAGTCTTCTCATTGGGTGGTTTTTTGTCAAAGATATTTAATTTTTCTGATTGAATATGTGAGCAAATTATATCCAAATGAGGAAAGACTACAGAGATTCCTGTTCCTTGATAAATGGCATATTGTTTTGTTATTATAAGTTGGCATAATGTTACATATTAAAGACAGGAGACACAAAATGTTTCTGAAGTTTTATTAATATTTACGTTTACCTTTTTTAGTTTGTCCATTGTTTTACACAGAGAACGTAGCCACACAAGTAAATCTGATTGTATTTTCCTCAATATTAATATTCTTTTCTTGTTAATTATATTATTGTCCTTTATCAGAGCTAATGCTAAAAAAGTTACACGAGAACTATCACAGTTAACTAATTTGTGAGCACATCAGGACAGTAAACTAACACGTCACAGAGATCGAACAAAATAAAAAAAATAAGTTTCAAAAAAACAAATAGGGGAAAGGAAAACTGACAAAGTATCAAAGTAAAAATTCAGAGACAAAATGGACATTCACAGTCACACAACCCTGCTCAACTCAACAATAAAGTACCACTCCATTTCCCTTATTTGGCAATATCCTTCTTGAGTCTCCGCTCATTATTTGGTGATGTTGCTGCCTTCACTGTTACAACATAACATGCTACCCCAGGCCTCTGCCGTCTTTATCCCACCACCATTAAGACTGTCGCCCTGCCTCTGCTTCGTCCAGCAGGTTCGGAAAAGTAGCACTAGACAGCATGCGAATCAAACGGGCAGCCTACAGGTGACTCGAAAAATGAAAAACACTGACGCTCGTTAACGAAAACCCAAGTGAGACTCGTCAGAAAACAAATGTGCGCCTACAAATGCACTCTGTGAATATCAGGGGGTCCAAACACAGGCCATTTCAATGAAAGGATCAGTCTGGTGGTTGCAAGGCAGTGGCAAGCTTTAGGGAAATTACTTAAAAACAAAAAACTACCCTCCAACGTCTTGCTTTTGGGAGTAAAAACTGCTTGTCAGCAGAAAATTGTACAAATCTCAAATTGCATTTAAAAAAAAAAAAAAAGGAAACTTAAGAACAGGCGCCCTCTAGTGGTGGACGTTTTAGCGCTAACATATTTTAAAATGGCAGTTAATTAGTCACCAGTTATCCTTTTCCCCAGTAAATTAAGTTCAGAAATCATGATCTTAAAAGTCTGGTAACTGTATGGGACTCGACACCTAAACCCAACTTCCCAGTCCCGGCTGTTGAAACTCAAATTATGAATGTAAAAAAAGCAACATCTCCATAAATGTTGCATCCTCTGAAAAATACTTCTGTTTCAGCTTTTTGGCAGTGAAGGGGCTGGTGTATTGCTATGAAATGACAGGGGGCTTCCTTGGTCTCCAGACTGATGCTAGCTGGGTTTATCAACTTTGTCATTGGACCCCTTGCCCTCCTTGCTGCTTTAATTGTGCTTACACAATTTGTACACTTTCACACATCTTCACACGTGTCAGAAATCGCATGTATGCACTCCAAACTCAAGTATGCAAGGCTAAGAGCTTTGACTCAGTTGATTAGCACAATAATCCTTCCTGACCACGCATGCACCTAGAAATTAAAAACTAGAATGCTACTGAGTGATGTCTGTGGTACCTTTTACACCGGACAAACTCATCCAAATTTTATAGAATTATTTACCTGAAGCATTCCTTTTTAGAGGGGACTACTTTAGCTCCAAATTTTTGGAAACTAAACAAATGAGAAAACCCAGATAAATGTATATTCTTTGGAGAAAGGCACAGTGCAGCGCTTGGAGATTTGACTGTCGGGGGAGGAGAAATGCTTCTTGTTTGCTAAATATTTTAGCATTCACAAGATGTGCCACTGTTGGTTCGGCTAATATCCCTGGTCGCACAGCTAAATAGCTCTTACAACCGTATTCCTGCAAGTATCCGGTGTGAAAGCGTCCCGTTGAGAAAGAATCAAGAGTGGATCAGAAGACAGGATCATCGTTGGAAGCATTACTTACTAGGGTTAGAACGCTAGCTCCTCAATCTCGCTGGCCTTCACAAGCAAACAAAAGAAAAACACTCAAACAAAACAGTGAGAGACACATTCGAATCCCATCAACTCGTCAGCAGAGTACAAAACAAAATGACTCTCCAGCCAAAATTCAGATGGGATGATAACGGGCATGCAGCTTCCACGCAGTCCGACAAAACAAAGAAGCTTCCCGCCCGTTTGCTTTAAATCTATTGGAGAAAAATAAAACAGTCCCTTACAGACAGGGAAAATGGAAGACAGAGGAACCTGGCAAGGAGGAAGCAGTCACCATAACAGCTCTCATTGGTTGATACCACATGAGGTAGCTTCAGCTCCTTGCTGAGGCAGGTTACAAAAATAATGACACAAAAAGACACACATATCATTAGATTCATTTCTGCTAGTATTGTATATTTAATTATCTATTCCTTTGAAAATTCATGGCGTAATAAACAATAGTTATTTATTTAAAAAAATTCTACTACATCTTTAGCATTTTCAGCTTCTCCACTATCCTCATTGCCATCAACAGCTATGATTAAAGTTGTTATTTTAGGTTAGGTGTGTGCTTTCGTTAGCTAAATTAAAGGGCTGACATGGGCGCTGGCGGAGGGAGAGAGAGGATGGGTTTTTATCATTCCCCTCACACCTTTATTTATTAATGTCTACTAGCCTTTTTTGCTATAAAGCAGCCTTTTTCCACCTTAGCTGATGGGAAAATGTGAGGAGAGGAAGAGGCCATCGTGTGAGGTGCAAAATGCGGAAGTTTTAATGTTCCTCATCCTCCCTCCCCCTCTCGGTGCATCCCTCCGGGTTAGAGTTGGTTTGTGACAAATAAGTAAGCCACTTGTCTTCTTCCTGTATTATTTCATGTCTTCTTTCACCTTATCACTCACTCTCTCACTCTCTCCAATTTATTTATCTGCTTTCTGACGAATTTCTAACCCTCCCACTTCAACAGGACACCTCCATGGTTTGGGAGGGGCTCGGAGGCATCTGGCCACCCTGCGAGCCCTGGGACAGGGTGCGGGAGCGCGAGCGAGACCCATCCATGGAGTAGGAGGAAGACAGGGAGGTAGTGCGGGAGCGCGACAGGCGGGTCATGCAAGAGGAAGCCACTGTGGAGAAGAAGGAAGCAGAAAACGTAGCCGTGTAACAGCGTCCAGAACACTTGCGGATATTTTCAGATATGAGTAATTTGCTGCATCAGAATAAATTAATCTGCTCTCATGTTTATGTGGGATTTACTCAGCTCGAAGGATTTCCGAAAAGTTTCTGGATTACAATGAGGCTCTGTGTCCCTAAAGGATTAAGCTCCATCATGCTTTAGCTACAAAGATAATAGCTGCTACCGGGATTCCTGGACTTTTTAGGGATTTGTCGACAGCCAGGGGAATCACGATCTGATATGGAAAACTTACTGTATCCCATTCCCTGGATGAAGTACTTGAATGCCTCGGTCAGTTTTGCGGGCTGCAAACACACAGAAATGCTCATTTATAGTGTTGCAAGACTAAATATTTTCCAAAAGTTTAATCAGACGGCTGCTGGGAGATGTAACAATTTTACACTTGACTAGTGAGTAGAACCCGTCCCTGATTCACATCTACTGTATGTGTATCTTTTTAAGCACTTGGATGACGTACATACGTTTTTTTCTAGAAAATGTGCTAAAACTAGGAATTTTGATGCGTTTTCCATCGTTGTTGGAACATCTCCATTTCTCCTGTTATCACATCTGAATATCATCCTTTTATATCCAGGGTGTCTACAATCATTTTTGAACACCACTGATTCTGTGTTTTTCTATTATTTGAAGTGCATTAGATGTTTTTAGATTTCATGTTGCTAAATAGTGGTTCCCAATAAAAAAAATATGGATTTTTTTGTTACTGTTGAGGGTTTTTCTTTAAAATTACAAACTTACAAACAGCAAACGTCATACTTTTATCCCTCTATTTGTGGCTCAAATATGTCTACAAATTAAATAATAAGTTAATAAGTCTGGTGGAGACAGCCAGATTTACACAATTTCATTCAACAAATGAAGTTGGAAAAGATCTTTTGACAGTTAGACTGTTTGAATGGGATGTTACCTGAGTCAGCTGAGGTTGACCACCGGCATCTGCCATCTGACGACAGAGACGAGAGCCGTGTGAATACAACGTCAAGAAAAGGTCCAAAAAAGGGGTAAAAACCAGAAAAGTACCTTCAGGAATGAAGTCGTTGTTGGGTCCATTTTGCTGTTGCATTCCACCTAGTGGCCACAACGAGAAATACACTTAATCGCTGCAAGGTGGAGGAAGAGTCATAAATAAAAACAGCAGGTGAAGCTTACAGCAGCATCCTCATATGGAGCCTGATCACCCACTACCAACATAACCGGGCACCTGAGGATGGCAGGAGAGGAATTAAGAGGAGGATTCCACATCAACAGAGAGACTGTGAACATTCAGAGGATATTTACTTAAATGTGCTGTTGCGGTCAATGTTCAAGTCTCGGCGGCTGCAAAGGGAAAGGAGGAACGCATCAGTGGACTGTCGTTGGGTATAAATCTGAGTTTACCTGCTGATTGGTGGCAAAGTTACCTGTTGTAGTTTTTCCACAGGAGCTCTATGTTGACCAGGTTGGAGGCTTTGGAAATGCGGTCTCTGTGAGACTGGACTAGATCTGTGTTTGCCGACATCTCCTCCTGTGGGAAAACCAACATTTTTGCAATGGCGGCGGCCATGTCCTGTTACATTGATGTTATTACCGCTGCATGTACCTGACTGAAAAGGTGCGTCAGGATCTGTTCGGTCAGGGAGGACGTCACCGAGCTCAGCTACACGGAGGAGAGGGAGGCAACGTAGAGTCAGAGGGGGGGACATCCAAATACTGAGACAGGAGGAGGACAAACGCACCTTCTGAGCAGCCCAGTCTATCCACCCTCGAGCTTGGATGTCGATATTGATCAGAACAAGGCCTTCCACAGAATCCGGGTTGGCCAGCTGAGGAGGACAAGAGGACAAAACGTCAGCAAGACGGTCAAGGACCAAATCACGTGAGCTCAGGTGGGACACTGACTGTGAACTTGGAGAGGATGTAGGCTCCGGCTCCGACGCCCACTCCGATCACTGTGCGGATGCTGAGAGGAGGACAGAATTACTAAAGAAGTGCAGCAGTTTTGATGGAAAATGGAGCACTTGATAGAAAATAAAAAAATGAACTCACTTGAAAAACTGCAGGACGGTGGGGATCATCTCCGCTATGGTCTCCATGGAGGGATACTGATAACTGTGGCGCACAAGACAGATAAACTCAACAGTCGTTATTAGTTTGAGAGACCGAAGTATCTTTGAGAGGCACCAGGTGGCGATATTCAGCTGCTAATGGTGGCATAAAAGAGCTAATCCACTAGAGGAAAAGTTTGACAAAGTATATGAGGAGATGGAGATCTTTTCTTTAAACCTCTGGCGGATGGTATTAAAGACGATACGGGATTATAGGAAGGGATTTAAAAAGGTCACTTGAGAGCATCAGCTGATAAAGCCGTACCCTGCGGGGTAGGCAGCGGCGCCCTCTTCCTGCCCCGGAGTGTCGATGTGAATCAAGGTGAAGTTCTTCACGATCTCCTGCATCTCCTCGAACTTGAACAGGGTGGAGAAGCAGCTCTTACCTGTCGGGGGAGAGAAACAGGCAGTAAATGGGACGCGGTGGTGTGAAGGGAGCAGCGGGGAGGGAGCACTTACTGTCCTGACCCACGTCGTGGAGCGTCAGGATCGCGGGCCTGCGAGTGGCGCCGGCGCCGTGGAGGGTGGCGTGGACGACGCCGTGAGGGGTCTCGATGCTGTGCTCCTGGAGGGGGAGACACTTATTTCACACCCTCGACATAAAATGCACATTTGTCCTCCAGTGTGGCAGAAACACGCAGATGATATGAATGAAAACAGGAGAAAAATGATGACTTATGACAAACACACTCACCTGCCCCTGATCCAGGAGTATCCTGGCAGCCAGCTCAGCATCCTAGAAAAACATCAACCGTTTTTAGGTATGTTTGGCTGCTTTTTATGGGTTTATTCAGCAGCTCTGGATTAATAACTGAGTGAGATGAGGGAGGAAAGAGAAGATCAAGAGAGTACCAGATAAAGATGGATGGATGTTGTGCCCCAGTTTTTTTTCCTTTATTTCCATTTAAAATTTAGGTTTGTTGCATCTGTGTCATGGATGGGTCATCACATTATCATTCACAGTCGTCTGCTGTAGATTATTTACAGATTTTGGTACATTACCATAAAGAAATTACAGCTGGAATTATTGTAGTTCCGCTGATCGTCCAGCAGGTGTCAGTAGTAAAGCTGCGCTACATTTGCAAAAACAAAAGCAGAGCAGAGGAGCTGCTGCCTCAAGGCTTTGACGTCAAACAGATCTGAGACAGTACTGCAGCTGCAGTGTGTGTGTGTCTGTGTGTGTGCTCATGTACACCATATTCAGCCTTTTCTACATCTGTGCATGCATCAGGGACGTGCACGAGCGCCTGACCTTGGCATCGGCCTGACCCGTGAGCAGAGGCTTGTCCTCTGTGATGGCGATCTCCTGCATTTCCGTCGTCATGGCGTCGCCTCCTGAGAGAAGCAGGGAATAAAAGAGAGGAACGATAAAGAAAAGAGTGATTAAATGCCATTTATCTATTCCTCCGGGACGTCGCTGGAGCTCCGAGACGTGATGAGAGTTAATTAATGATCCCTGTCAGCAGAGGTGAGTGGTGAGGCTCTGCAGGTGGACACAAAAAACACGACGTTTCCTGAGAATACCACGATGCGGTCGTGACTTAGCTGTAACTAACCTGGCGTGACTTAAAGGAAAACTCCTATTTACCTGTTTATACAATCATAAACGAAATAAAATCGAGGATGAAACACATCTGACCGTTACATAGCAACGGGGGCAAATCAATTTTGCATATGAGCTGCGAGAGGCGCTCCAATACCAATGTGGTGGAAAATCAGCACAGGTAATCGTGATGCACATCAGCACATGCTTTCCCAGAATGCACCTGTGCCATCTGCAGTGTGAAAGCTTAAATGGAGGAGGGGGGGGGGGGGCGCAGGTGGATCCGGCGCCGTGCCTGCTCTGGCATTTAAAGCTGTAACTTTTGACGCACGCACAGGAAACACATCACTAAACTACGATTAAAATGCAACTACGACGAAATAACCAAAGAAAAAAAGGCTAGGAGTTGAATTTTGCTAACACCGCCACCTGTTGGCCAATCCCAAAAAGGCTAACAACTAAGTCAGTTTGGTTTGATAAGGTCATAAAATATTCTGCTGTGACGGTCCTGACCTGCAGCGGTATGCTTGGCTATTCCCAATAACCTCTGTTGCCATGGCGAGGCTGCAACAGCGCATCCATTTTCGCCGCTGTTTTGGTCTGAACAGAACAACGTAAAAAGGGTTTTTATCGGGCTTTATTTCCCGCTGCTGCACGTATTCCTGAGACAAATGTACAAGATTAACATATCAAGCTTGGGCCACAGTGTTTTTACGCCTCTGGCACATCCCGACGGCGGGTATATAAATACTCCATGTGCATGTTGGTGTGGCTGGAGGATTTCTGTCCGACTGAGTGCAAATCTCCGCAATACCGGCAGAAACTCTCATTTAAACAGTCGGAGGAGCTGTGAGCAATAAATGTCCATCAAAGTGGGAACGTTTTCCAGAAATTCACCAACAGCCGCAGCACACTGATCATTCTGTTCTTGTTTACTCAAACCCCACAGACACCAGCAAAGCATCATGGGAGACATAAAAGTGGTCAAGGTGACGGGAAGAAAAAAGAGCCGTCACATGACCGCTGCTGCGCATTAAGCCACAGCGATGCACGGAACGCTGCCATTCCATTTAATCTGCTCCCTCTACGCTGTCACATTTTAATCGGCCTAACTCCCTCCATCAACCCTTTTTTTCCTCCCCCTCCTGCTACTGTGAGTCAGTGTGATCTGGAGCGTACAATAACTGTTAAACTGCACAGGAGGCGCCGTCTGTCACCAGCGGAAACAGGAACGTCGTGACGGAGGGAAAAGGACAGACTAGCGTGGGGAGCGAGAGGGGGAGGAGGCCGCAGATAGTGTGTTAGCCAGAGAAAAATACGCAACCAAAGCACGGAGAAGCCACCACAAGCCTAAGATCCGCCTTCAGCTCGTTTCAGCAGCTGCCCGTCAACAGTTGTCCAGCTCATCTGTTGCTCCAAACAGGTTGCGGATTTCATGTATCAGATTTGTCCGGCTAAACGAGCCCGCGCTTGATTCCGAGCGTGTTCACAATCAGATGCCTCGCTGACATTTAAGCACCCCCCCCCCACGTGACCTCACACCAAGTCAGCTATAACAAGTAGCTCCCTGAGGACAACGTGCCTCACCAACCTGATTGGACAACGACGTCCTCTCTACAATCTCCGGCCATCCATCCCATGACACCTCGCCGGACCAGTAGGTGGCGCTCTCTACACTGTTTGTCTACTGTTGCCCATTTCTTCCTGCTTTGAGATGATCCAGTCCGAACAAAGACTCTAACATTAGCAGAGTGCTAAAATAGGGCGCTGAGCATTAAGGTCGCCTGTATCCAGGATGTGGGCTGAAAGGTCAGAGGCTGGAGATGTTCAGCAGACAGAGGCGACTCAGCGTGATGGAGTGTTTCAGGCTGTTCGACATCCATAAGGCTGCGGTTGCGTTTAATTTGCTTTGAGCGACGTTTTACCCTTATGACGTTAAGCAAAAGATTTAAACAAATTACAGAAAACGAAGCTTTGGGTGCCTGAGGGTAGCAGGCATACTACCATGTTAGCATACAGATGTTCTAAAAAGGATCGATCAGCTTTCCTAATACTCACTATGATTAATGCAGCCCACAATAAAGCATGTTAGGCATTAATTTAATCCCAATCTTTTAATCTCTTCATGATTTCCTTCCTTCCTGGCTGCACTTTTGCCCTTTGTACTGCTTTGCTAATGTTATTTTTTTGTGTTCGGAAACATACGAAATATTGTCAGACAGAATTGAGAGTTAACAGAAATGCGCCTGCTTCAATGTTTGACGATAACAGCTACAAATGATGGCTATGATTTTATGTAGCCTTTAGCTTTTAATGCAGTTGAGTCTGGTTTACTGTGTTAAAAGTCGATTCATTATTGTTGTTGAAACACTACCTTTAAAAGTATTATTCCAAACTCTAGTTTCATGCATGACCGCATTATTTTACTTTCTTCTGCAGCTCTTTGCAGCAACTGTGGTTCACCTGCAACATCAGAGGTATCTGGGGGACCTGTTGCTAGGACAAAATATGGCCCCCAGACCAGAAAAGCAAAGACATGATCGACAAATGTCTGAAGCCAAGGAGAGAGAGAGAGGTGGGGGGGGGCACAACAGAGGCCACCATAGAGACCTTAAGAGGGGCCAAAACCTTCCCTCACCCCCTCCCTGCGTCCCACAGGGGGTGGATGTGCCAACGCGGTTCACCCTTGTTCACCAGGAAAAACACAAACACAGGATTGAAAGAGCCACTGAGAAAAGCCTGTTTTCCCTCCTCGTCTCTCAGCACATCTTTGTGAGCCCTCCATTGCTCGGCTAGCTTCTTCTTTTCGATGACAGGCCGCTCGGTTTCTCTTCCATTGCGATATCGCCTCGGCTCAGATGACCAGGCTCCTGATGAGGCCTCGGTAAAAATGAGCTCATAAGCTAATCATCAGAAGTGCATTTTAAACAAACGACTTCACTGTTGTGACATATTTGCTGACAGGTGCGCTAGCTTGTGTTTGGTGTTGTGATCTGAGTTTACTAAAACTAGTCCAAAATAAATAATGACAATGGAAACGGGTTAGCATGAATATCTTTAAAGATACATCTTACATGACATATCCGGGTGCGGAGTTGTTGAGGCTGTGTATGGATTAACAGAGTTGGCGCTAAACTGGCATAACAGCCATGTTAATTCAATGTCTAAACACGTGTGCTTAAATTGTTACAGAACTGTCAGTCCATCGTGAAGAGATACCCTTCCTGTGATGATATGGTGCTTCTGCTATCATGGCTACCAACCTCTACAGCTACAGATATGGATAAGGGGGTATTCACACAGTTCTGTCACACATGCTTAAGTTTTGGATGAGGGTTGCATGAGGCTTTTGTTTACCTGTTGTGCAGATACAATAGGCTAAGCTAATGATGACCTTGAAAAATGACACGTAGGCCTAAGTGGTTCAATGAAACTCTGTTGACGACTCTATGATGGTAGCAAGGCAACAAATTTGTGACCAGACACACACCATGGAATCACACACATTTAAGCAAAGGCTAATCCAGATGTTGCCACCATTAGCATGAGCTAAGATTGACAGCAAAATACACCATCAATACAAAGCCACAGTATAAGTTTTCAGCAGCTAAAGCTAAGCTAATACCAAACACACTACATCAAAGCTACTATGTTGGAATGCGTGTCAGGGAAATGCTACGTGGGGGAGGCATGACCTCTGGAGTGTGTGTGTTTTTGGCCTATTTCTTGCCTTCACCCGATCTATATTGACAAACACTCTAAATTACATAACTGTGCTCCATGGAATCGCTGAACCAAACGCACACCGCGCCGCTGCATTGAATGCACATTTCGGGTGCATTCAGGTCAGTTCCATTTGACAAAAAGATCCGAGTATCGTCGTCAAATTGTTGAGTTTTTACTGATGACGCAACAAAACGCCCCAAATCAAAGAAAGATGAACGGAGCTGGGCCAGAGACTTTACCTAATAGGGTGTTGAGAGGATCTTCAGGCTTGTGGGAACAGACGGGGCTTTGTGTTGCCTGGTCTGTTTTTGGCCCCCGGCCATCGGGGTAAAGGAGCGAGGAGGACCCCCCGCTGACAAACATACACACGCTTTCAAAAACGTACACGCTGTGACCTACATGGCAGCACAAAACTACCAAGCTCAGACACCTACACAGTACCAGTACATGGTGAACTGACCCCCATCCTGGGGCCCGCTCCGGGACGCCCACGGCAAACGTAGGGATTCAATCTATACGCAGCGCCGCGGCGTACGGCACAGAAGTAAAAGATTAGTCAGACTAGACTAGGGTGAGGCTCCTCGGCAGCGAGTGTGATTGTTCCACGTTGGCGTCACGTGCTCGTCTTCACTCACGCGAGTGCCAAATATAACAGGAGTCGTATCAAAATAGCTGACCTGTCTTCGGCTGCACGGGCGGAGTTTAATCACAACGCCTCGCCTGTCGTCATAAACATCGCAGCGGCTTTCTAGGAGCGTTTCGAAAAATATTCTGGCTGAGATGAAAGGATCAAAGGGCCCAATGAATGTTTCTAAAGCTTTTAGAAGTTTGTACATAATTATTAATAATTATTGGATTCTTAAATACCCAACTATCATCAACAGGACATTTGAAGGATTAAAATAAATATTTCAAGCTGTATTAGAATTATTTTTCACCTTTTTCACGTTTTCTTTATCAAATCTTAATGCAATACTGAATATTACTGGATATATCAGAATTGGGTTTGTTGAATTTAGTGGAATTTAATTCTAGATTTGAAACAGCACAAATTTCCTCCTCTGCTAGCATATATGATAAGTGTGCATCATCACGTAAACAAAGCTATTAAACACAGCTGCAGACACGACGGTGATGTTTGATATTCCCGCGGCCTGAAACAACCTCTGAAGCAATTCTCAGAAGTCCATTTTTAGCTGGTCGCTGGCCCGGTTCACCGACCTGTCAACAGCTATGTCAACGATGTGTCTTCTGACGTGACCATTGGAGAACGATCTCTCAAAAACAGGGCAGAATTATTCTATTTCATATACATTCGCGATCTTCAGCCAATATAGCAGGACGAGCATGTCGTATTTACCTCCGGCCAACCCCGGTTGGGCAAACACGGTGGGAGTAAATGCTAATATTGGGACTGTCAACAGATGAGGTGCCGGTGGGATTATGCTTGAGTAAACTCCCGTCACACAAAGAGCAAGTACACTTGTAACATGACAAATAAGTGCCAGTGTTTACGGTTTATCACATTATGCATAACATTCTACAATTTTATTCAGCCAGCATTGGACCAAAGAAACACGCTAGCAATGTCTACTCAGTTTCTTTCGTTATCTCAAAAAATGAATGACTTCAATCAAACACCTGTATTTTTCTTTCCACTCTGTTAGCATCCGACTGCCTTACAGCTAACCTACGACCTCACAAAGGCAGGTCAGCCGTCACCGACTAACTGACCACTGGACGTAAAGCTGCTGCTAATGTAGAGGCTAGCTACCATGTGGAGGCTAGCACACCTGAAAGTGTCCCGCCTTTGCGAACATGTGGTTTGGGAGCTTTTGCGAGCAAACTGTCAGTAGCAAATGGAATGAACACAATCGGGTCACTGCAGTCAATAGCCACCATGGCAACACAGTCAGCGCCCGGGAGGCAACGAAATGCGGTCAAATGGTTTAACATCACTATCCTTATTAACTTAACGCTCCGTCATTGTGAACTGGATCCATGGGAACACTCAGAAATCATTTATTTCCCTGGCTAGCACGATAACCCTCGTATCTTGACAACCAGAGGAAAAGGAGTAAATTCCAGCAGTCGTAGGTTTGTCCTGAGGGACAAAGTTAACCTCGTCCTCACTCCAGCAGAAGTTGTCCTATTGTTTTTCCGAAAAGGCTCACGTAAAGAGCCATTGAAGACGAGGACAGAGACACTCTAGAAGTGTCCAACCATTATGAAACGTGCAAGTATTGCCCTCATTTAGAGGGGGCTCGGAGCTAATTTGCTGCTGCCCCTTTGTCTGGTTAGATGGCAATAGACTCTAAACAAGCTCTATTATTGGTTAACAATGCAGAAGCTTAGCTCCTCCTCTAGTTTACCCCTTCAAAACTATTTGTGACAACTGTTTCTAGCTTCAGAGACTCCGGAATAGTTCCCGGAGGGTCTGCAGACACCAGCTGGGACGGATTAACGGACATATTTCTGTACTTTAAACAGTGCTATCTCACAGCAAACATGACCGAGCAAAAACCGCGAGGCTTTCTGATAAAACGGGGATTTTTATTTGGGACGTTTTGTTTCCCTAAAAAAAAATGTGGACACTTCAAAACTTCCAAAACTGATATGAAACCAACACACGGAGGACGCACCGACGTCCTCTCCCGGAGAGCTCAGTCTGCGGAGCGTCTGCGGGCGCGCGTGCACGTCTGTTGTCAGCGGGAGGTTCGCGGGTCTCAGAATGCGGTATGACTCACAGAATCCGCGCGCGGACTCGCTCTGGCAAGCGCGCGTGGATCCCGTGCGCGTGGGTGTCCTTGAGTCCCGCGCGACGCGCAAGAAAATGGAATGCCTCCGGCGCACGTCTGTCCGCGAGACGCCGAACGCGCCTCTCCGGCCACGCGGAGCGTTGCTCTTCCGATTTCCTTCCAGCCCGCGGGGTGCGTGTACACGCACTCAGCGGACACACCTCCATTTGACATTGCCACACAGAGTGCACCACCCCACCCGGCGCGCCAAAAACACCAGGACATCCTCCCCCCAAACACACACACACACGCGCACAGTGGTATGAACATTTAAGCCCTTTTTGCGCGATTAAAACAGGTATTTGCGCGTGAAATCGCTTCAGCCCCGCAAAGCGGCCGGCTTTGATCTGTACAAAGGAAGCGCAATGACGCGCGTGGAGGACCGGACAGACACCCGGGAGGGGGGTCATTTATGATTTAAGTTCACGGGGGACTGAAAATGTCAATATTGGCCTATATTCTCTGCGCGGTGGGTGTGAACTGTCATTATTGTGGAGGGACACGGCGTGAGGGTGGGGGGGGGGGGGGACAAAGAGCTGCTGGCTGTCCCACATGTGCGCGTCAATAATACACACGCACACACAGACGCAGTCGTCTCCAAACTCGAGCGCATGCAAAATAAATCAAAATTCTACTCGCGTGTCCAATTGGAGCCCTGTGGCTGAATTTTGGTTCCGGGGGGACCGATGGCGTGCTTTGGGGGGTTTCAACCGTGGAGGAAAACATTAGGAGGAGGGAGGGGGGGGACTGGCTGACTTCAACATTCTCATCAAAAGAGGTCGGCTTGGTTCAGGTCGACGCACATGCCCGCACGAAAGTCGCGAAAACGCATCTTTTTCCCTTTATGTCCTTATTTTGCAGCCTTTCTGCGCTGTTGCTGTATTAGGACACAGGGAAGGTGTGTGTGTGTGTGTGTTGGGGGGGGGGGGGGGGGGGTATAAACACATATATGATACTAAAGGATGTAAACTTACCTTTAATCTAAGCAAGAAATTTGCACAAAAGCGAAAACTTTGATGAGTGTCGAGTCTGCTGCTCCGCTTGCAGAATTCCGTCCAGCTCTCTTCCCAACCTGTCCCCGCGTCTCCCCGCGAATTGCCGGATATTTCACTTTTTCCCACCTCCTCTCTTGTCCGCTCCTTCTCTTTCCCCAGTTTCCCTCAAGTGTTGTTTTTCCTCTCTCCAGCAGGAGGACAATATCTGCACGGGGTGGGGGGAATCAATGTGGAGCGGTCAATAAACAGACAAGATGGAGAGATGGAGTTTGGGGGAGGGGGAAAATGTATAGCGCGATCGAATAATCCGTGTAAAAACCTACATCCGTTAAAAAGACACTTCAACCCAAGTAAATGTATCATACAGATCTGTTAAGATTTGTTATTTTTAATGAATTAAACTCAAACAAGTGAACGTTTTCATTTTTCTCCCCCCGCCCGAGACTCCAGTTAGTACAGTCCACCCTGGTTGAGCTCGAGAAAGCGAGCAGCAGGGCCGAGGGGCCGAACGTCCCCGCCCGGGTCGGACTCAGCAGGTAAATAAACAAACACACCTAGTGTTGAAAGGAGCGCAGGAAGGGAGCAGGGGCGGCTCCCAGGAGCCCGACCACAGGGGGCCCAACATCAACACCATCCGAAACCTGTTCAGATCATATTTTTATGCATCTTTAATCATTGTAAAAACGATGGTAATGATGAAGATTAGATATTCTGGATAATATTTTGCTGTCAGAAAGCACAAGAGAAGCTGAGCAACCCAACGACGTTGAATGTAGAGGAAGAAAATATTGAAATAAAACAGTTCTAAATGTGTCCCTATTTGAGAAAAAGTGAAAAACAGAAAAATGCCAACCAGCCAGGTTATCATGAGTGATCAATCGGGGTCTTTTATAAACCGCATTTGTGTTTGTATTTGACATTTAACGCTGACGGTTTGGCCTTTGGTTCCAGCTACACAATGAGTCCTCTCAGGCAGGAGCGGAGGGGAAATGAACATGAGACGAGCCTTTCCAGCTGTGACTGTGCTGGCGCGGCGCTACCGAGCAGCGGAACATCAGTCATCAGTTCTGCCGTTACGTAAGCCTCGTTCCCCCGAGCGACACCCTCCGGTTTGTCATTGGATGACCACACCAGAGCTTCATTCCAACCGGGAAGAGTAGAAACATCAGTTTGTTCTGAAATAGTCTCCACTGGCTGTTTAACGTCTTTGTTTAATGACCTGGCCAGACAGGCAGAACTAATTTCAAACAAGTCAGCACGCTACTTCAGGACCAGGTTAGCAAAAACAAACGTGCGCAGCATCGGCTGAGAACTTTACAGACGCAACAACAGTTTATCTTGGTGCAGCAGCTGTTCAGCCAGGTCAGATTAAAGGGCACGTTGGGTAACGTGACCAAAGCTAGTGGAACCGGATGGTTACTGGGTATGTGGGTATCGCATTTCTCTCCCGCGTCCCCAGTCTGGTTATTTTGTCTGCGGTGGTTCCCGGCAGGTGTGTGGCACGCCCCCGATGACACCTGGCGTGGCTAATTTGTGGTTACTGATGAGGGTCTGTGTATATGCCTCAGTATTTTGGTTGGGCACCCTCTTTATCCTCTGGCTGTGGTATTCCTGTGTGATATTGCTCCGGTCCAGTTCGGTGTGTGTGGCCTCAGTGAACCCTTCCCAGGTAGAACGTAACATCATTTGGGTGTTCTGTTTGCTACTGTTTATGTAATTAACAGTTGGTTTTGTTTCTTTTCAGAGTTGCCGGGTGTTGTGCCGCTGGTTGTCCTGCCTTGCCTCTTAGTTTTTGTTTGCTTTTCTCAGTTTCCATTTAGTCGTAAAGTAGCGGCTCTGTTTTTCTTACTCGGAAATCCTTTTTAGCATACATGATTTAGTTTTTGGATTTTGGGGGGAGGAAGGTTGGCTCAGCAGTGGTGCAGAGGTCCTATTAAACTTATGTAGGTTTTCCTTGTGTTGTGGTTTGGGTTTGTAGCTTTGTGTGTATTTATGGTGGATTCCTTTAAAGTTGTAGTGACCTCTGCCACAGCTAGTTGGCATAGTTCCCTCTCTCTACCCAGCTGTACCCCGAAGGGCTTTTGTGACGGCTGGACGAGGGATCCATAATTTTCTTTGTTGTTGGAATTGAACCATAAAGACTGTTCATCTTAAGCACGTGGAACTATTTTATCAATTGTTAAATAAAGGTTAATTCACTGTGCCTCTATTCATTTGTGAATTTACCTGCACATGGGTGGTCTTTGGGAAACCCCCAAGAAGGGAACTGTTAAATCTTTAGGTGAAAGTCCTAAGGTGGCGTTGTGGACATTAGTTTGGTTAGTTAGGTTGGATCTGCTACATGCAGTTCTACACTAACTCCACCGCATCAGACTAGTTTTAACGTGCCGTTTGCTGTTGTAGACATGGGTCATCATGTTCATGGGTCTTCATCCTCCCAGCTTTCCTGGGTCTTTAAACTGCGTTGAACAGCTTAACGCCTGTTGGCCTCCAATGGATACAGTACTAGAGGAAAGCATGGAGCCATGAGATAGCTTAGCAATACAGAAAGGAGATATAGCTTTAACCTTTAAATGCTTCAAAATGTAAAGCTACTACGCTAATGCTATCATCACACAACAGCTGGGATTCATTTTCCATGTATGTATCGCCTTCATCTGGACTCTTTGACCAAGATCATCCTTTAGATCATTCAAAGCAAGAGTTGGTTTCTTCCTCTCCACAAGGTCCTGCGCTAACAGGGATTAGCTACAATCATTTTAGGACCTGTTTGGCAGCTGTTCAGACAAAACAAAACATCGGAGGGAAGAAAACGGCCATGTCAACCGCTCACCCAGGGAATCATAGCATCTAACGTGTGTGTGTGTGTGTGTGTGTGTTCCGTGTTCATGCACTCCTCGAGTCCACCAGGGCTGGACACATTTTCAACTGTAAACATGGCCTTTAACGCTATGTTCCAAAGGAAGGGTTAGGTATGAGTTACGCTTACTTCCTGTTGAAATTTACCGAAACAAAATAATCCTGGACGTGCAATTAATCACAAACCTGAGTCCCTGGAAATGTTTTTCTAATGATAAAACCCCTGCTGGCGCTGAGCGCTTGTATTGTAAGTCAATCAGAAATAAATCCACACTGAAAAAGCAAAGATGGTCAAGGGGATAAAGAGATTTGATTTCTCAGTTGCTGCCTCGACTTTCTTTTCGCACAAATTTCCTGACTCAGCGTATCGCATTAAGATCTAGATATCGACAGCAGAGGGGGCAGTACACCATACAAAGTAACCTCCTACTCTTTAAGGGCTTTTGATGCTCACTTGATGCTAAATTGAGCATAAATGGTGCATTCCATTTGTACCCAAAAGTTGGGTCCCAAGTTTCACCCGGAATGTCTCACAAGGTCAGACATCCAACTCGGAAAGTCGGGAGGATCCACAACCCCCTAGTTGGCTGCAGCCATGTGTGAACATTGTAGAAGATTCCGTTTATCTGCAATTCTGACTAGTTTTTGTCAGACTAAATGCTGCAATTGTGTAGTTTTTCATTTTTTTCATGCGGTATGTGCGAACTACAACGCAGGCCTGTGATGTGATTCCCAGCAGGTAAATGAGACCCAGCAACAACAGGAGCAGGTCCTCGCTTAAGCTGCAGCTCCAGTTGGTCACTGGTGGTCCAGATTAACTAAATTAGGCTCCCTTTCAGATCAGCAGTTGACCTCCTGACCCCGTCTGTCCTCATTACACCCCACCCTCAATGCCATCTTTGTTCCTCCATCGACCCCCTGCTGACATCAGCCCACCAGCTACTGGTGATGGGGGAGGGCACAGTCCAAAAGGCCCCAAATGCTAATGTTTTTTTTCACTTTTCATCTATTATTAGCTAAATGCTACTGACAGCCTTCCCATGCTCATATGCTACCATGTGTGCCATGTGACGCTGGACTTTGGCCTTTGATCAGAGTGTTTTGCTTACTTTGATGTAGCCCCCTCCTTGATAGCACAGAGAACAATAGAGCAGCTCTGAAAACATAATTTCAGGTGTCCAATCAATGTCCAGCCTTAGTTTAGCGGTTTCTCCCACCAATGTGGACCTAACTGCTCGTCCAAATGTCCCGCCATGTCCATGGTTTCACCATCATATGCATTATTTCGGTCACACTTGTGTTGATGTCATAAATGGGGGAAAACACAGACGTTCTTTTTTAGAAGCCATTGTTTGCCATATTTAAAAGCAAAATTATTGTCATTTGGTCTTTTTTCATTCTTATTTAGATGCAATTTTCCCCGCTACTGATTTTCCATCCTCACAGCTAACTGTTAGCACAATTTCACAAAATGGCTGCTATTAGACTTCTACAATCCTCTACCTGAACCTGGTGAGGTAAACAAACACACCCTGATGCTGGGAGTAAAAAGAGATATGTGTGATTCGACTTACTCACACACACACTCACACACATGCTCACACACACGGATATCAGGCCTGGCTGAAGTGGAAGTGGAAGTGTCTGATGCTCACAATCATAACAACATCAGAGAAGAGCTCTGGCGAGGGGAGACGTTTGTGGGAGGAGGCAGAATGAAGGTGGGGGTGAGGCAGGAGGGGTATAAGCAGTAAAAGCTGCTACACGGCCTCTTAGGATTTCGGTCTGTTCGCAGCTGAGATTGAAGACGGTGGCGTTTTCCAGAGGAGCCGCATGCCCCCCAACCCCCCTATGTGTGATCGGTCCGCTGGGCCCACTCTGGCGTGAGTGACGTCACATCGCCATATCTGACCTACTTTGGAGCGCCCCGTTCCGTCCCTGTCCTCATCTCTCTCACAGTCATTACCCCTTTGCTCTTTTCATCCTTCTCATATCCCCTTCTTTTCCTCCTCCTCTCCGGCCTTCATTGCGCGTCACGCGGCGCTAAAGGCGCAGGAACTGAGATGAAACGCTGAACGAGCAGCGTTGAAGCCAGACTGAAGATGCAGAAATCGCCCGCTGTTACCAATAACCCAATTTCAGCAGATTAAAGCTAAATCGATGAATATTTATGCGTTGGGGGGAGGGGCGCTAGCTCTGACGCATGACAAGATAGGGAGAAAAGCTGAGTGTGTGAACCCCTTTTTGGAGCACTCTCATTTTGGTTAGCACTAAACCACACGCTAAGTTTGGTGCCTACATCTACAACCACCTTCCTGGATGTGAGCCACAAATTAGCGATGCGCTGCATTTGTAGCTTACCCCTAAAATATTGAATGTAAATTTTCATTAGTCATAATGCTAAAAGGATACTGCTTACATTAGCTTAGCAGGTTTGAGCCATATTTGCACACAAAATGCCATCACTTTGCCAATTTAGGGGGATTATTTTCACATAGCAGCTACCTTAAACCAGCTCCGCGTCCTCGCAGCGGTAGCAGCACCGGCGAGCCGTACAGGGATAAATGTATCACGGCGGTGGACAGATGTACCGGCAGATTTCTTTGTGCTCCTGAACCGGAGCGGATTATCTGCGAGGGGCAGGAGCGCTCGGGGGGCTGATTACAGCGGCGGGGTCTGATTTAGTCTGAGGTTTGAGTCACATCTGACAACGATCGGCCCGCAGCAGAGGGATGGGAGAACGATAGCGGACAATGCGGCTGGAATAACGGCGGGAGTGCAAAAACAGGAAGTAAAGGGGGGAAAAAATACACCTGTGTTCAGCAGATTATAAAAGAGGCGTGGAGGATATTGTAGCGGCTCGTCCAAAGGGGCGTTGGGGCAGAAGGGAGGGGAAACAGTTCCACCTCTTTTCCTTCAGAGCCTCCTCTTCCTCACTTCTCCCTTTGTACGCGGCGCAAACCCCGTTTCTCTCTCATTTATATTCACACCAGCGATGGGGCTAGTCACAGGGCAGCCGCTGCACAATGCGTGCGCGCACACACACACACATACACACTTACAGTGGGCCTTTTCATCACAACGCCAAATTAAGTGCAACCATGTGGAGCCGCAAAGGCCAAAGTGGAAGACATTCCCTGATGGTAAACAAGTTAATAGGAAAGCTATTTTTGCTACGGGAGACGACCGTTTCAATCGTAAATAAACAACAAATAACCGGATTCTCATTCATTTCAATGTTCTCTTCTGGAAAATTTGCTGTAGGATCATTTTAATCTACGATAATAAAGTGAATCTAAGGTGGGAGCTAATTTAATCCCGTCCGGTCACCTTCATGGTGGGGTTTTTTTTGCACCGCTCTGCTCTCCACTGTCATTCACACAAAGAGCTCCCAGCAGTGACACTAATAAATCATCCATGAGCCTCTGAGCTTCATTCCAACTCGTGTCCCCGCTTCTCGACCTCCCTGCGGCCCGCTAATGCTCTTCCCTTTCATGTCTCCTCCTCCTCCTCCCGTCTTTCACACCCCTCTATTTCTCTCGCCTCTTCCTTCTTCTCATCCCAGCCGTGACCTTTATTCCTGTCCTCTCGCCCACCAGCAACTGGGAAATGCAGCATATGTTTCTATCCACCACTTTATTGTTGACATTAGTGTGAAACATGCATTTTGGCAGGAAACATAAACGCTAACGTGTTTAGCATTTCAGCTTGCTATCCATAAATCAGTGTGAACGAAAACACGGTGGCCATGTTGATGATGTGAGCTGGAGCTAATCATGTTATCGATGGGTTGCCTGGATTCTGCTCTGCCAGCTGAGTCCTGCGGATCCTGCTCCAGCTGCCTGCCCTCACCAGAGATGCAGCCGTTATTAGTGTAATAAAGCTTTTCCGATCTGGACTTTGAGATGAAGTCTGAGGGGAGCGTGAAGGCAAACATGCAGCCAAAAATCCCAAAATTCAGAGCGTCTTTGTCTAGATTATTAATAATACTCGATGGCATTTAGCTTAATGGGGCTAATGAGTAGCCTGTAAGGTCAGGAGGTGAAAGAGAACGGCCCCTCGGACGTATTTCAATGGTGAGTTATCGTTGAAACTTCTCTGCATTCACTCATTGTTATCCGCTGCTTCCGCGTCCACCCCCTCCGGCACTTTCCACACAATTCGCTTCCGCTTGTCCTGTCTTCCCTCCATCTGTCAGCGTCTAATCCATCTGTTTCTATGCTTTTCCATCCTTCCATTCCATCATCACTCATCTGTCCGCCCAGTAACCCCTGGCCAACCACAGCTGGTCAAGACCCAATCGATCGCTCGTCCGTCCTGTTTCGCTTCCCCCAGTCGTTCAGTCATCGGCGTCCCGAGGTCTCGGCAGATTCCCGGCAGGTTTATCTATATATTACGGAGGTCGGCCATCGATCCGGTCTGGTCGTTGCTAAACGAATTAGCAAACAAACATCATGTCAGGTTCCTACACTGCAGTTCTCCATCAATACTAAAAAGGAAGAAAGTTTTTTTTTTAACCCAGAGGACCATCGGGACATCAAACGTTTAGGCAGAGGGTCAGAGGACACTGACTGGACATGGTTGACCCAAAGACTCTTCCTCCTCTCCACCATGACGTGACTCAGATGTGACCGTGTCTGCGGGACATTTCCACGTCCTGCGTCTAATCCCAGCGGAAATCAATGAATCCGCCTGTTCATCTTCCGTTAACCGTCCCGGCGGGATGCAGGAGCACCCCGTGGACACGACACACACCCTTCGCTCACTCAATCACGCTCATTTGTGTTTAGACTCTGTGTGTGGTGGTGGGGGGGGCATGGTGCAGAAGAGCAGAGCGGCGGGAGACCTGTCAACCTGTGGAATTTTTCCATCAAGGAAGCGGAGTCCATCGGCTGGCAGCCATGAAATGATTGTCAACGGTTTAGAACTTGGAAAACGTGTTTATTTGCTTTGACCGGCGCCACTGTGTTACAGACATCGATGGAAACAAGCATGGGGGGGTCACCGCGTTGCGCCAGGGTGATTGAAGCTGCCCACATTATTGTTATTTTTATTGGGGTGAGTCTTGCTGTGTGGTCCTGGAGAAGCTGGTGTTGGGTTTGTGACGCACTGCCCCCTTTTGGTCAGGGGCAGCAGTACAGC
The DNA here is from genome assembly GCF_901000725.2 of Takifugu rubripes. NCBI lineage: Eukaryota > Metazoa > Chordata > Actinopteri > Tetraodontiformes > Tetraodontidae > Takifugu > Takifugu rubripes. Next base: position 14,625,710 of record NC_042292.1, on the reverse strand, counting down.
AACAGGGAGAACAGAAAATCCTACAGGCTCTGGTACGTTAGCTCTGCTCTTGAGGATTTGTTACATTTTCAAGGGGGTGTCAATGTAACATATTTAATTAAAACATATCTATAAAACCCCAGCGGCTCTTTTAAAACGCTTGATCTGCCAACGCCCTTCGGCTCGTGCGGTAGTTTACAGTGTTGAACCCATTAGCTCGACCTATGCCTGAAAATGTCCTTGGAAATCTAATTTTGAAGCAACGCTGAAAACATTTATGATGTGAAGGGAAATTCAAACAAGTCTTCTTCTGAACTCTGTGTGTGTGTGTGTGTGTGTGTGCGTGTCTACAAAACACTGTATAGGACTCTCCTGGCAATCCAACAGGTGTAAGCATATGAGCGCTGTGGGGTGCTGGGAGATACAATCATACTTTCTGGGCGTCTGTTGGTGTTTACGGATCGTCTTCGTTGGCGCTGTCTCCATCGTCCTCTCCTTCCTCGTGCTCGCCCTCCTCTTCTTCCTCCTCCTCATCCTCCCTGCTGCGGCTCTTTACCTGCACAGAGGAAGGGGCGTGAGTTGCGTAGCGGAACCGCTGACTTCTTCTCCAGCTCTCTGCTGACCTCATCCTCGTCTTCCAGCAGATCTCCCTCCTCCTCCTCTGAGTCGTTGAGTTCGCGGCTCTCCCTGTCCAGCTTCAGGCATTCGTCCTTCTTGCTGGAGGTGGAGGAGTTGAGGGACGACACTTCGCCTGGTTCTGCTTTGGAGCTCTTGTCTGTTGATGGAAATCGCTTGTTTTGATCATTTCCTGAAAAGACTTTGCAGCGATGACCCGCGAGCGCATCTGAAAACTCACCCGACTTCTTGCTGTGGTCCTTCTCCATGCGCTCCAGGCTGTCCAGCAGATAATCCACCTTGTACTTGATCTGTGTCAGCTCTCTCTTGATGGTGTGCAGGTCATCCACCTTCACTGTAGGAGGGGGCAGAGGGAGGTTCTGGGTGCGTCCTTGAGTTGCAACGCTGTGATCTTGCGATACGTACCTGTGCGAGAGGTCCTCTGGACACTCTTGGAGGACGAGGAGAAGCTGCTTTTGGTCCGTCGGCTCCCGCCGCCGCTCAGGCTAACTCGCGGGCGCTTCGAGGGGATGACAGCACGGGACAGCGGAGGTGGTGGGGGGGGCCACACGAGACTGGTACGAGTACATCCTGAGGAAAGAGAAATATGAGAGATTTAATAGAAATTTCAAATGTAGCTACTAATAAAATCCACTGATTCATCATTCCTGAAAAGAAAGGTGACAAGGCTAGCTCACCGATCATAGTAATCTCTCTGGAAGTCGTAGTCTAGATCAAGAGATGAGCTGCGAGACAAAAAAAAGTTACCGAAAAAGTGATTGAATTGTAGATGATTTTTGCCTCCTGCGGCCTCACCTGTACATGTCTCCTGCGGAACGCTTCACCGTCTTTGACCTGTGAAGCTTCGGCTCACTGACCAGATTGATGTCTGTGGGTGGAAAACATGCAGAATTTACAAATTTGCTGTTCAAGATATTTAAATAAGCCACTAGGGGAGCATCACATATAGGCGTTGGACGTCTTGGCACCTTCCGTAGCCTCACCTAGCACTTGACCCACAATCATGCGCCCGTCCTCGCTGGCCACGGCAGCCCTGGCGTTCCTCTCATTGGAGTACTGCACAAAGGCATAGCCCTTGTGCACGGAGCAGCCGACCACCTTGCCGTACTTGGAGAAAATGGCCTCCACGTCCGCCTTGGTGACCAGCAAGGTGTTGAGGTTGCCGATGAAGACGCGGGAGTTGAGGGAGTGAGGGTCCGTCTTGTTGGTGATGTTGCTGCTGGCCATGGGGCTGGAGTTGGGGGGGGCAAGAAGACAAGCAAGCAAGAAGACAGATGGAGAAAACAGAAGATCTCAGACATGTTTTAGACATGAAGACTAATGGAAAATCTGCAGCTGCCATTGATTCGATATGAATAATATTCAGTCATGTACACATAATGCATATGGAAGTAACCCATTAGCATTCTCTCACTCTTTTTCTGTTAAACACAGTTTATTTCTCATCAAAGCCTCAGGGGAGGCGAGTGCTGGATCAAATCCCATTGGCCACTGGTGAAAAGGAATACACTCCAGTCCACACACACCATTCTCTCACACCTATTCCATGATTTAGAGTCTCCATTCAACCACATCTACAAGTCTGGGGTTCAGGCTGTGGATTTCAAAGCACACACTCGCACCATGGGTGTGCATGGTGGTCACAACTGTGTGTGCGTGTGTATGTGTGTTAGACAGTGAGATGGGGTCATGAAGCAGCCATCACTCACTCCATTGTGTCTGTACTCTGGTCAGTGGCGCTCTGCCTGCCTGTGTGAGTCTGCTGGAGAGAAGAACATCAGCAAGGAGCTATAAGAGACGGGGGACACAGCTAACACCTACAAAAGTGCGTTTTTGCTTTTCCCTCCTTTGCATTGGGGAAAACAAGGCGTGTCAGAGATGCTACATACAGTATATATTTTAACACCAGCGGTGAAGAAAAAAAAATCTTTATTAGAAGAGAACAGGATATTGCATCAACTTCAAATCTGGTTTGGCGTTTGCTATACGGGGACGTGCACTATTATTAGCATTATTGTGTACAGCCTGATTGGAGCCTATTGGAGATGGAACAGGAAATAACGAGGTCCTCGTCTAGCAGGTACGCAACCGCACAGCTCTGTGAACAAAGTGAGTTAATCGCCTTGGGATCAATTGTGTTACCATGACCGTTGTGTTTACATCCATTGTTTCCAACAGATGTAGCTGGAACTGGGGCAACTGCATTTCCAGTGTTGTACAGTTGGCGGTGTTAAGCACTTTGACTTTGACGTGGTGCTAAAATGCTGCGCTGCTTATGTAATGCTGACCATTGTTTAGCAGGTGATTGTTATTTTAATTTTGTTTATTGCCACCTGCCAAAGCACGTCTGCCTTGCCGGGCGGCGCTACTAGCAGATGATTGCAGTTGCTCTACATGATTTGGCTCGGGTGGGTCGGCAGCTCTGGCCCGCTCGCTGTGTATGCGCGTGTTGGCCGTTCGGCAAATGTTTCTAATTCTTCGGCACACATTAGAGTCCAAGTGGGTTTAGAGACATACGCTCGGCACAGCCCGCTCTATGGTGATGGAGGAAGGGCTGTTACTAGAATTTACAGTAGATTAACAGGATGGTGAAGACCACCTTGATCCTGTCTGGCAAGTGATCAGGTCATTCCAATCTGATTATCTCAATAAACTTATCTAGGGCCTTATTTATTGTGTATCTATTCACAATCGGGGTAAAAATGGTGTGATGTTTTTTTGTTTTTTTTTTAATTAATCTGGGTTTTATATTATAACCCAAACCTGCCATGTCTCATGTTGTGTCCGGAAACTGTTTGCAACTTGGCTCATTGGAGATTAATGTGATTGTCATCTCAATGTTTGTGCTTCAACTGTGCAAAACACCCAGACCGCAGCAGTCAGGGCCTCCAGAATGAGTGTGAACATTTAGAAAGTGGGGGGGGGTGCCACTCAATTTTAGTCTTTTGCACCTTACAGATGTTACAAATGGCAAATAGCTACTAATGGTTAAAAAAAACCAACTAATATTGCATATGATTTTCCCCAAATAGCCGCAGTCTAACTTTTAACCAAAAATGTTAGTACTTGATGGTGAGCAGCATGCTTGTTTTTAACAGGTGAACGCTCAGGGTTGAGGAAAATGTGGGGCTTATAAATGTAATATTTCTGTGGGCAAAAGTCTGAATTCATGCACAATAAAAAGGTAGGAGGGCTTTCAAAACAGGGGCAGCAAAAATCCAATCTTACTCTATTATTTTGTTGACACTGGAAAAAAGTCATACATGTAAGAAAGCTCATGTAAGAGGCTGCTAGTGTCAAAGTTTGATGTAGGGAGACTACATGCTATCTATTTTTAAAATAAAGGAGGGGAAATGAACTGAATCACAAAGGGATGTTAAAAAAAGGTGAGATAAAAAAACTTGAGGTGAAAAAAAAAAATCAAAACTTAAATAAAGGTTGAGACCAACTTACGATTTGCCGCAGTTCAAAAAAGTGGCTTCAAAAACTAAACAGGGGAAACAAAAACAAAATATTAGAAAAGTGGAGCTTCAAAAAAATGTAAGAAAAATTTTAGAAAAAAAAAATAATCAAAAGCCGATAGCATATTCTTTACAATCAATGTCTCAAAACCACAAATGTAAGTGTTTATTGTTCATTCAATGACTTGGATGAGTAATAATTTCCTTGTGAAAGTTCTATAAATCAATTTTAAAAATTTATATCATTTTTTTTTATTCTTAGAAATTTAATCTGCCCAGTTACACCCTGCATGAGCAGGTAAAAATGCAACAATCACATCAGCATCACTGGTTTAATCAACAAGCTGCTGATTAAAGCATCTTCCTTGTTTTTGAGGGCCGCAGAACAGCGCCCCTAGAGGCCAGGGGGAGTCGGAATAAAGGACACTTCAAGGGTGGTTGTTAAGTACAGGATTGAAAATGGGTTAGCCTGTTTTGAAGAAGCTTAAAAACAAAGCAAATCTGTAGCCTTGCAAAGAATTTACCCACACACACAAAAATATCAGTAGAAAATTTAAAAAAAATTCAAAATCACATGATTGCGTAGTCCTTCATAAGGGGCCTGACCGGTTACCTTTAGGTAACATTGATGCTAAACGTCCATTACGGCAAACTGTATTAAAACAGGGTGAGCCTGAGTTTAAAACAAACAATGCATGGAAAATTTCTTGCCTGAAAAAGCAGGCTGCATCATTCCTGAGATATGCTGCAGAAAGCATACCGTTTTAACAATAGCAAAAAGACAAAGAGATGGGGGCCGTGAATGCTTTTTCTGCGTCAACACCAGCAAATCGAGTTACAGGTGGACCAAAATGAGGAACGGGCACCAAAAAACGAAGAAAACAAAATAAAACCGTGAAAAAGCGAGTCTCCAGGAGAAAGGCGACCCCTTTTGAACACTGTCCATAACGACCGGCACAACCTCCATTTTTTCTTGCCTCCAAAACATGACCACAATGTAAGATAAACATGATAACACAACAGCTTTTCAAAGGCGTCACATAAAAAACGAACAAAAAAAAAATTCTTGTTGCCGAAGCTAATTTTAAACAAGTTACTGCGCAGCCATCACAAAATGTACGCCACTAATGCCAACAGGAACAGCAGCAAGGGGGGGAAAAACATTTAAAAATTAAAAAAAAAAAAAAAAAGTCCAAAGACGGCTCAAAGTCGGAGAAAAATAAAAATAGGAAAAAAAATCTCTCGCTTAAAAATACTCACCATGAGTTTATTACTAAAAATGAGCAAAATTCTGGGCTGTTTTTACTTGAGTAAAGATCCGCAGCGTAGGCTGATAATACCGCCGTTAAACCAGTGGACACGAAATGGCGTCGGCTCGCGCACGCACAACAGAGAGAAGACGCCCGCCTTACGTCACGGTTTCTGATTGGCTGCCGCAACAGGGTGTCCGCGTGAGAGATCGGTGGACGTGCTTGTCAGTCTACGTCTGAAAAATATCAACGTCATAAACCGCTGCTGTTGATTAAAAGGCCAATCGAAGCATTTAAACATTTTAAAACATGAACTTGGAATATTTACGCGCTCACGCGTCTCATTAGATCTTTGTTTAAACCTTGTAACATAATATGACACTGTTCTAGCAAAAGGTTAGAATTGTGTTGTGAACATTTTGCAATATATTTTATTCTACGACGGCATTTTCTTTATAAAAATTAGATCTTTTATACATCAAAATAATGTCTTTACAAATTTTCTTTAATTTATGTATAATTTTGATTTTTTTTTAACTTGGTATTTCAGTTTGGTTTCTCAGCATAATAAAATGCTGAAAACCTGACATTTGTTTAGTCAGTTTAATTGGAAATTATACTTCTGATTTTATTCTGCTGACATTTTAGATGGTGTTTTTCATTGTTGAACATCAGGATTAGCCAACCATTTTTACATCTTCTGAATACAAACTGCATGCCATTGCCATGATTTTGTGTTTGACTTTGAAAGAAAATAGAAATATGTTTTGTTTGGTGCATTTTATTCTATGTATATTTTAATAGTTGCTGAATCACAAATTTGCATACAGTCATTTTAATAGTACCAGCAAAATAGCATAAAAGTAAAAATAAACACCAGTGTCATGAAAACAAATACATTTTCTGAATGAGAAAAATGTTGAAAATAAATGGTCACCAAGTCAATTTACGTGTGACAGCACCTGAGAAAGAGATTAATTCAGTTAGTATTACAGATCATTAAAGAATACGTGCAAATAAGCCAAACTAACAGCTCACCTTGGATATCCATTAGCCTCCTACGGTTTCGAGGCAAAGTACCATCAGGTCCAGAAAGGTTCTCAGGTGTCCTTAGGATCTCCTCAAGCCTGAGTTGCTCCTCATTTTCATGCTGTGATGGCAACAAAATCAAATTCAATTTATGTATTTATTTTACAATGACATTTAACTGATCTTGAGACCTGTGATGGAGATTTCTGATGCTTCTTTTTTGCTGCAGGAGTGTTGAGACCCGGACTCTCTCTTCCGCTCTTCAGACGTTCCCTTTCTCTCTGCAGGAGGATGGTCTGCTGTGTGGTGCGGTACTCCAGAGAAAAGTTGCTAACGGTTCTACAGAAATCTTCTGCTTTGATTTCTTTCACCATAGCTTTGGAGTAGCCCAGAAATAAGAGGAAATTGTGAAATCTGTAGACAAATTAACATGAAACCAGAGGTTTATAGTCAAATTTTAACACTATACAGCAACAACACAAACTACAAGGCATTTGTTTGTGAAGAAAAGCTAGACCCCCCCCCCACACACACACACACACACACACACACATACAGGTTAAAATGTTACTCTGACATATCACAAGATTTCCTCACATTGTTTTGGACATTTGGGAGGATCACCTGTTTATGACTCTGCGGTGGACAGCGCGAAGGACTTTCAGCCTCTCCTCATATTCTTTGAAAATCTTCTGTAGCCTGGAACGAAGGGAGCCATTCTGAGCCTCATCTCCTCCTCCTCTTTTCCGCTCCCCATGCTCTTTCTTCTTGTCATCTGCCTTGTCCAAAATCTTTAGCTGCTCCCATGATGCTTTGCACTGAGTCTCTAGCTGTGTGAAGTTGTTCTGTACTTGGGAGTAGTCACACTATGAAAAAAAGTATTTAAAAAATGGCAGTACAAGTAAGATATCCCATCTTTGTTTTGGACAGGCAGTTAAGTTTGTTGCCACAAGTTGTGGCTAGTATTTGTTATCTCCAAATAATGCTCTAAGGAGATGATATCCAGACAGGAACTACACACCTTAGCAGCTTTGGTTACAGAGGTGATGTCTGAGTAGAAGTCAGAGGATTGTGGGTAACGCTGCATCAGAAGTACACAGACATGGTAGAGCAGGGGCTGGCGGGTATGTGTATCCCTCACCTGGGACAGCTTCTCCAGGTAACTTAGTTCAAAACCCCGGGCCTTGTAGCACAGAAAACCTCAATTATACTGAAAATGTGGATTTACGATAGATACTAGAGAGGGAATACTCACCTTAGACCCATTAAGAAAGTTACCGATAGCTAACACTGTTGCCAGGACATATCTGAAGGTGTGGCTTGCAGAGAGCTGCTCCATTGCCAACTTAAGATGAAAGAGAGGCTCTGCGATCTCCTGTCAAGATGGAGGGTACGGCCGGAGCACATGGATAGTAGAAGTAAGCAACCAAATCCATTTTTATGTAAATCTGGGACATTGTTGTGTAGCTCAATACCCTTTCCAAGGAGTCGTAATCAAGTGCAAAGGCCCACAACTGAAGCCTGGAGCTCAGGTAGGAGATTTGCCCCAGAGTCAACAGGCAGAGCTCGGCTGGAGCCAGAGGGCAGTGGGGGTTCTTGGACTTGGCTTCCTTGATCAGACACAGCTCCTCATCTGTTGGCATTATAACCTGTAGTCGCTGTTTTTGAAGGGAATGTGATGAAAGAACAAAGTCAGCAAGAATACATGTAACTGGATTTGACTTATGTCTTTCTGTTTTCCATACCTGAATATCCTCTCTGTCCAGCACAGTGGTATCCATGCTATAGATAGCAGGCGGGAGGAGGTGGGGAGACGGCAGGCTGCTCAGGGTGATGGTGATGATATGACTTCTCTTCATCCCCAACACAGACACTGACAGTGGTTTCTGTGTTGGGTGATGGAGAGCATGATCAGCTATTTATCATGGCCTGGTGTACTGCAAAATTAATATTGACAATTGCATCTGAAAGAAAGGGTGCTGCACAATGAAGGCAATCTGTTGACATTTCTTACCTGCTTTCCAGAAACAATATTAAATTTGCTGCTCTTTGATTTAAACAGACACTCTAGCTGCTTTGTGTCCAAGTGGACTGGCTCCAGACCAGACCAAATAGTTTGATTCCCAAAGCGGGTCATTCGGGGAAGGGGTGATAAAGTCTGTAGTTCTCTCCAGTGAAGCTTCAAGGTGTGGCTTTTGACTGTCCCACCTGCTTGGGGGGTCAAGGGCAAAAGTGGTGGAGGGAGAGGCGGTGGCACAGGAGGGCCTTTCAGACACGAGACAGTGGTTGAAATGGCTTGCTCATCCTCTGTGTGGTCTTCCTCATCCTTGAGGTCTGAGAAATCCAAAGTGTTAAGGCAAAGACATTCCACAGGTTTTAGGAATGTTGCCCAAGATTGGTCCCATTCCCATATCAGGAGATTCTCTTTGATTTGCTCTGACTCCTTCATTTTTCTTTTCAGAATATCATTTTCATCCTTGGATTAATTCCATGTTTCTCTTCGTCTTAACATCACAAAAGGTAAACCACCTCTGTTTAACTGCTATTTTGATCTCCGTGACCAGTGTAGTCAGATGATCTGTTCCAGAGGTCCAATGATTCCGTGCATGCATGCGAAAGCTGCGAACTCCAGAATTCCAGCCAGCACTGAAAGGTAGAGTATATCCAATTCTGACTTTAAGAAACTTTATGTTGTCTCTACAAACTTAACGGCTTCTGCAGTCGTCTCTTGATTTCCATCTCAAGTAACAGCAAATGAGCGTTTCAGAGGGCATGTCGGACAGAGAGGGCTACCATTGGTCCGTTAGTGCATTAGTCTTGGTGTATTTAAGTTGCACCCTTTCCCTTAATTTCCTTATCGGCCTGCATCTCTTGTTTATATTGCCACTTGTGTATATACAAACCTCTTTATCTGCCACTGAAGATCTGTTACTTCCCTCCTCTCAGGCCTCCCTCTCTCTTCCACGACCAAATAAAAGCGGAGCTTGCATTTGTATTTGATTCCACGCAACATTTCACATCACAGCATATCCAAATCCGGACACGTCCTTCTTGCAGCCATTGCTTTGGTGGTTGCATTGGTGTTGTGGAACTTATTTATTTTCCAATATTTTTTCTAGTATTTGTTCCTTCACATTTGTTTAAATTGTGTGCAGTAGTAAATACCCTGCTTCGGGTTCAGGGATCTAAATATGGTGGACAATTTATGCTCACAGGGGTCATGGTCAACATGCCTTGATAATAGCGTTCGTGCCCCAAAGATTTTGCCTCCCCTCTAATTACATTTTATCTCAGTTAGTGGAACTCAAGAAGTTGTTAGGACAAAATAGGCTCCAGTTAGGTACTTACAGGACAATGAGAGACATTATTTGAGATACTTAAAGAGCCATTTAATTTCATTCCTATAAGATGTACTGTTTTTGGAGTCGAATAGGGCTCAGGACAAAAAAAATAGATGTAATTAGTTGTGAAAGGAGCAATACCTTTTTTCATGTAAAGAGAACTCATATTTTAACAAAACATCTATGTATGTGGACCTATTTAGAAAAAGATTGTAATATTTTTTAAAGGTTGTTTGTTAACAACCCTAACAACAACAACAACAACAACAATAATAATAATAATAATAATAATAATAATAATGGAATGAATTCCATCAAACCGGAAGTCTGATAGAATTATTCTTTACGCAAACCTTTAATTTGAAATTCCCAACCGGAATCTCTCCCTCGTGCCTTCCGCGTTCCTGCACTGTTTTGGGACTAGTCAGCGTCCTTTGAGCGCGCGCACGGCCGGGATGACATCACGCGGAGGATTTGCCACAATGTCAAACACTCACAAGCAGCGCGAGCTGATGGCTTCCCCGCGCCACGATGCTGAGCGCCGTCACGTTCTCCTCAACATCCTGTGAACACGGAAATACTTAATGGCGCAGTTCCATGTTCGCCGATAGGATGCGTTTAAGGTACCGATGCGACACTGATTTATCAACCTTTAAAATGTATCATAACTGCCTCTTCCCCCACGTCCGTTCCTCTGAAGGGTATTTTAAATGTTTGTTCCCAGCCGGCGGCGGCATCTTTTTTCCTGTTTATTTGGAAAGTTGTCCGGTTACAACAGTGACTGTCGTAACCTATTACGTAATGGTTGTGCAGATGTTGTAGTGAGGTGCTCCAATGATAAATCTCTCATAAATAAACATCTGTACACCACTGTAACATTACAAATTGAGTCACAGCACATTTTTAAAAAAGTTTACTCTGATTTCAATGTAACCAGCTGATTATAATCAATCAATATGAATGGTACAGTGATCTGACCTTTCTGTCCCTGTCATTAGCTAATACTTGTGACTAAAAAGCTCTCTGCACAAATTGAAATTACCATTATAATAGTCAGTGTATGCACTTAATATTAGTGAACAGTATGTAGACATTAAAATGAATGAATAAAAAGTTGGATAAAGTGTCGGGCTCATATCCAGTGATAATATTGGTACAGTATGGTGCTGTTTGCAATGCTATGCTAATGGTTACATGGTACATGAGTACCATGGTGTAACAACAGCGTAACACCTTAAAGCGATGTAATTCACTAATAATTTCAAAAAGGCATAAAGTCTTGCTCAAATTTTTCTTCTTTTCTTCTGGCCCCAGCATATAGCAATTTCCAAAGTGGCAACGCAGCGACTGAATTCTTTGCTGTGATAAATGCAGAGTATAAATCTATGTTCCTCAGGTCTATGTGAGCCAGGTCAGAGGTCATGCTGCGAAGGGAGTCAGATTCGCACGGCCTCTTTTCCTCTGGAGAGACATCTGATAATGACTGTGAGGTGAGGGTTACCTGTGAACTCCCAGGAGTCATTAGTGGCGTGCACATTTTGCTTTTTTCCCCAGGCGGTTTGAGTTGGTTTGACAGTATGCCACCACCTCTTTAATTATAGCTCTGATGCTGTTTACTCATTTGAGTGAATCACGGGGATTTATCAGCCCTCGCAACTTAACCATGCTCCGCTTTCAGCACTTTCGGCTGCAAGTAGGTGTGAAAGGTCAAAACATAATACGTGAGCCTCCGACAGCGGTGCATGAAATGAAAAGTTTCCCTCCGTGACAAATTAACGTGCTTCACTGATGTGGATAAGCTGCTGGCTGCGGATGAAAGCGTCCCAAACACCCGTCCTCTCTGTCTCACTGTCTCAGATGGAGGCGAGCTGCAGAGAGGTGGATGCAGTGTGTCTGTGCAACACCGGTCCCTGTACACTATATTCAGAAGCGCACACCCTCACACCGGTAAGTACCCCCCATGGGTGCCTCTGCTGCCAACTAAGTGCCCCCTGCCCTCCGTCTGTTTGTTTTAATTAATGGTTTGTCAGTTTATTTAATTCAATAACTAAGCAGTCTGTCCTCTTAGGACACGCTGCTGTGTCACCACTGTGGAAAGAGCAGAGTGATGGTAACCAGATACTCGGAGGGATACGGTACTGAGGTGAGAGTCATGGGTCTGCAGGTCCAAAACTGGACGGTCATTCCAGATTTGGTGTCATTGCAGGGTGTTTCCAGAGAACGTAAGGATACCAGGAATATTTTAGAGCATTAAAGGTGGACAAAGTACTTGCAAAAAGTTGTCGATGTAGTTTTTAAAGATAGAGCTTTGAGATTTTAAGGACAGTTTCATGAATGATAAAGGTACAGCTAGGGCTTAGCTTTGGCCAGTACATGCTTGGGCCCCTGACTGTCCAAGGTCACCTTCTTTTTTCCCCACTCTTAGCATTAGGCTAATATAGTTTAATTAGCTCTTGTATTTTTATTTTTTTTTAAAAGCTGATGTTAGCAGATTAACAGTTCTAAGCTGCTTAATACATTTTCCCCTATCGGGAGCTTTAAGTTGGAATTTTTTGATGTAATAACTTTTACAATAGTTCAGATGGTGGACATCAGAGTGCGAGTTTGAATTTAGATTAAGTTTATTCGTCATTCGTAAAGGTGTTGGGTGACTCATGTAAAGTGGTTAAGTGAGAAGAGAGTATTTTTTTTGTCGATGATGATTCATATCTCTTTGTAAATTCACTTTTGTTCACAGGAGGAGTGTCTGTTGTCTGACCCTCAGGGGGAAAGTGACGCCGATGCCGACATCGAGGATACAGATTGCAGGTTGGATGTCTCGCCGCACGTGTCCGCTGTTTATTCTCACTCCGCTGTCGCCTGACCGGCTTTTACGTCCTTTCAGACTCCAGGAGCCGGGGTCGCTCCAGCGGATTAGCTCACGCAGACGCAAGCGGCCACGCGTTTCAAGGCAGGACACCACGGAGAGTGAAGACGACGGCGGGCGAAGCCACAGATCACATCGCTGGAACCTCAGGCTGAGTCCCGACAGAACCCGCAGCAGGACCATACTGGAGGTACTACAGTTTGCTTTAGCTCGACAAAGCTAAATCAAACTCTGATTTTCTTTCTTCATTTCCCAGGAGAGCATATCGCAGGTCAGGCCACTGGTCATCTGTCAAACCAATGTGGAGAAGCAAAATAGTCCATTTGCGGCGTCCCGGAGCTCCAGACTGCTGACAACTTTGTGGTCACCTTCCCTCTCTCTTCCCTTTGTCCTCCTCGTCTCGCTGCCGCTCTCCCTCTCGCTCATCATCGTTATCGTTTCTTTCTTTCTACCATGGGCCAGGGCCTGAGCTGACAACCTCACCTCGCCCCAAGGAAGGCGTGGCTTATTCCTTTACTGCAGCCTACAACCAGAAGGCAGTCTGGGCATCTCATCCATGTGGTCTCTCTTTACTTAAAGGAGCAGTGTGTAAGAAATGTATGTAATCATAAAACGGCCTGATCCACCCTGATTCCTACAGTAGTTCGATCTGCGCTACATTTTGCTAATATTTCACTGACCTGCAAGCAGACCTGGACGGTTAAGCTTCAGCTAAGTTTGGCGAACCTATTTCAACATTATGCATGCACGGACATTTGGAATATTTTCTGCGCAAACAACATTTTGCGTGTTCATTCACTCGCACATATGCAGGTGGGTTGTCAGATTGTCTTGGCCATAATTTGTTTGAGAAATAAAAAGGGGCGACTAGTCATTGCTAACATGAGCAATGCATTAGCAGAACCCATTTCTCTGGCATAATGCTAATAGGCTGTGGGTAATGTTCCAACATTGCCATGGCCATTATGGCAATATGAAACGTAATTGAGATAGTATATCAGTCAAGTGCAGCTGCTCTTGCTGGATCCTGCAACCTTACTGGCAACCTCTATTCTGGGGGTAGGCGGAGGGATACCACACTCCTCGGTATTTTTATTGTGATTATGGCACATTACCAGCTTTGGCCATAAACGTACATGCTGCTCCTTTATACCCTAGAGAATAGTCAGATTTACCACTAAAAGCACAAATGGACACAAACATTCGGTGTTGTTCACTTGCTGGCGCACTTGATTGCTCATCTTTATCCAGTCTGATGACTTCCTCTTCATTTCTACACAGATGACTAATTTTCAAGTATTTTAAACCCATTTCAGGGACAGTTTTCGGGTGTTAAAATGGGCTCACAGGCTGCGTTTGCATCGCACTTTCAGCCAAAAATGCCAAGTGCATCAACTCGACACTTGGATTTGCCTCATGAAATCTCACCTTTCCTCTCACTTTCTCACCCCCTCAGCGATAAATATAGCCCTCTCGTCTCGCTCCACAGACTAGCGAGCCCCGGGAGTGACGCGCCGGGGGCGCTTTCAGGGCAGGTACGCTCAGAATGAGAAACATTAACAATGATGATGCTGCTGAACTATGCAATTCTACTGCCCCCCCCCCTCCCGGCAGCGTCTCAAGGACTGTCTCCGGTTTCTTCGGCACTGCGGCCACTTTCTTCAGGCCCCCCTTTCATTTCCTTGTGAGGAATACACTTTCTAGAGTGCAGGGACTTCTAAAATAGATCACGGCCTCATTTAATAGCAATAGCAGTTGAGAACTGATCCAGCTCCCGTCACGTATGATCCACAGTTCACCTGTTCTGATGCCGCATGTGATTTTATTCGCCGACGACTAATTTCTCTCCCGTTTAGTCCAATAAACTGACCTCAAACTCTGATGAGCTTTAGTGTTATTACATTGTGTTATTACATTGTGTCCAAGTCATTTGAACATGGCCTTGCTGTCCAGACTTTACTGTCGTGTTTAAAAAAACATTAATGTGTTTATATTTAGAAGTTATTAAGTTATTCCACTTGACAATCCTGCAACTGGAAAGTATAAAACAAACTAGTTTTGTGTTTTTGTTCATGTCTGATGTTTTTGTATTTATTTGAATGTTTCTTATCTCTTCCAGCCTGATGTGTTGCCTCTGTTTAAATCTTACTGTGTATTTATTCCCATGTGTACTGTACATTCACCTCTACGTTTCACGAGGCACTAGAAATTCAATAAAATTAGATTGTATTTTGAGAAGAAAGGCGATTTATTGTGTTAATTCCTTTCAGGTTGTCAGAAATGGAATATCGTATATAGCGAGATACTTTTGCTCGTGTTTAGCAATGTTAGCATACTATTCAGTGCCCATCATGCACGGTAGGATCTCCAGCGCTCAGTTTTTGCATTTTGTATTGCCACCAAATCTCACACACAAAATTAAAGTTAGTTGAAGTGCTTTCTTGATCACTTCGTCAGCAGTGAAGGTTCCTGATAACTGCAGAAAACATGCAGCGGAGCCTTTTGTCCCGGCCGTGTTGAGAAGAGTGCCTGAGGGCTGGTGTCCCATAACGAAGCTCGTGCTCTTCATTCTCTCCCCCTCTCCCAGTTGCCACGGTAACTATCGGAGTTTTTACAGAGCAAGACTCGCTGTAGCTGCTGCAATAACAGCATGTAACATTGTCAAAACTGTAAATGATAGCAACTTGTCGGCTTTTCAACACAATGGTAAAAATGAGCAATTTTCCAGTAGGAGACGGATTTTAATTAATTTATTAGTGATAATGGACTGATTCATGTGAGTGTCTACCGTGGGTTTGTTTTATAATGCCGACAGTAAAAAAAGCAGAGTCACTGTGTGCTCGGGTAGGAGTTTGTTTTGTTGCCCACCAGCTTCATTTCCAGCTCGCCCACTCAGAGCACTTCAACTTCAAAGTGCTGATTAAATCAAAGGGTATTGTTTTTTTGTTCCTGAGTGTTCAGAAGGCTAGCTCACCATGAGGGAAGTGGGAAACTTGGATCCAGCGAGTACTTTATATGAACAGAAACCTTACCAGATCTTACCAGATTGATACCGGAAAGATATTTAATGTTAAAGATTTTTTTTTTTTAAGTAGTATAATTAGTGAATTTGGGGTTTGGGGGGTAGGTTGGGATGCTCATAATTTAAATGACAGAAACATTTGTTTTAAAAAAAACTTACATATGCAAGAAGAATATAATTTTTTTTTTGTTTGGATTAACTGTTGTGGGTTATCTTATTTACTAAAACCTACCACCAGGGGGTGAGGGGCTGCATCATTGGAGGGAGATCATGACATTTTGCATCTATAAACACAACAACAAATGTACTGCAAAAGTATGTTAACTTTTACTGCTTTTACATTAAAATTATCAAAGTTAGGGCTGACGCTGTTTCTGCTTCACCATCCACTACAATGGGTAAATATTTTCTAGAAACCAATGAATGAATGCATCCATTATTATAGATGTAACTAAAGGACTTAGCATAAAGTAATATTAGGCCACTTTACCTCATCTCCAGCTAAAACTGTGCAAAGGTCTGTGCAGAGCTGTGTCCCCCAGGGTCAAGACAAGGTTTTCTGTCAACACAAAAGACGACAGGTGCTAATGCTGTTGTTTAGTTGCTCCCCTCAGCCTTCTTCTTCCCCTCGCGCCTCCCGATCCTTGACCCAGATTCCATGGTTTTGGCTGCGGAAGAGCAATGTGACCCTGGAGGCATTTAATACTGATCCCGCAGTCATATGGTCCAGAATAAAGATGCCAAGGTATCTGAGGCGACTTGGTTCAGAGACATGGATGTCTCCAGGTCTAGATCACCGGCTTGTTTGTTTCTTGTTTATTAGCGGATGACAGTGATGGAATTTATCTAGTGTAATTACGCAAGTATCATAACTAAGTTTTCAGATATTTGAGTCGATGTTTTTCCTTCTTTTTTTAGCTCCACAGAAATAATTTAACTTTATAGTTTGCAGTTTATGCAACATTTATGTGGTTTCTGATGAATAAATTGTTTGCATTACTTTTAAAGACTAAAAACCATTCATGCGGAGAGAAATCTCAACATATGAGTACTTAAATGGTACTGTTTTTGTACCTTTACAACTTTTAAGTACAGTAAAAATTTCACAATAAAGTGACTAGAAAAACAAAATAAACTAATTCGACTGATAAAAATGCTATTTCCATAGGTTTTGTTCATGAACTCAACCATCACAACCCGATTGTATGTTGCGTGAGTGTAATATTTCAGGGTTGTACACGTTGTGCACGGCCCACTGTAAATAGCCAGTGTTTAGCGACAGGCTTTAACATCGCGCTCACACAGGAGGAGAGGCAGACAGTTCACACAGCTGGTGTCTGCTGGCAGCAAATCCGGAAACTCTCCCTCCCCCATAAAAAAGTGGATTATTCCCGGATTTAGCTCTCTTAGTTTTTTTTTTTTTAAGTGTTAGGACAGATCTGGATGGTATGGCTGTTGCCGAACCCTGCCTGAAGGAGGAGTGGGAGAAATGGAAGAGAGAAATGGAGGAGAAGAGGAGGACAAGATGGACAGAGAAGGTGAGCTACTGGGCCAACCTGGAGGTGAGCGATAATGAGGAAGAGGAGGAAGAGGAAGAAGAGGCTACTGGATGTGAGGAAGATGAAAGGAAAGAGGAAGCTATGGAAAGAGGGGAAAATGATGTGTGGATGAAAGTCAAGGGGAGTAAAGAAGAGGGAGAGGTCATCGAATGGGAGGAAGGTGAGGATGAGAGCAATGTAATTGAGGCTCAGTTCATAGAGGAAGAGAAGAATGAGAGGTTGATGGATGTAAAGGTAGAGGGAATGTTGATAAAAACAGTAGAAAATGATGATGAGGAAGGGGAATTGGATGATGAAGAGGAGCACGATGAAGCAGGACAATCGGGGGAGCCTGATATGGCAGAGCAGGACCAGGAAAGACCACAAGACCAGATAGAAGAGGGGAACAGAGTAGTAGAACCTCAGTCATGTGTGGTAGAACTGCTGCAGAATGATCACAAAGATCCTCAAGTACTGGAGGAAGATGAGGAAACTGAAGTAGAAAATGAGGTGGAGATGATGTACGGTGAGGTTCATGCTAATGAAGAGGAGCAAGAACTGGAAAAAATTCAAGAAAATAAGCTGGTCGACCGGGATGAGAAGGGGAATAAAATGGATGAAGTTGAAGTGACTGTCAAGTTGTTGGAATATGACAATGAAGAGGAAGATTGTTACAGAGATACAATAGATGAGGAAGAACAAGCTGCTCAGATTCCAAATCAGCAGAACAATGAAAATAGCCTCGTAGAAGAACAACACAAGTTCACAGACGAGGCAGAAATTATAGCAGGATCTCCAACGGTTGACCTCCAAGATCTAGAGGAAGAGGAGGAGTCATGCGAAGAGGATGCAGGCGATTGCAATATTTTTGATGAAGATGTTCTGAAGACTTACTGCAAGGAGGGTTATCTGTGTGAAATATTTGCCATCTTGAAGGACTTCAGAGATGCTTTGCTTTTCACCGATCTGAGCTTGAGCACGGCAGATGGCAGGAATTTTCAGGTACATGCCCCAGTCCTGGCCGCGGTCAGCCCACATATCTGCGACAATTTGAGAGAAAGAGCCATGGAGAACAACAGAATCCACATCTGTCTGGGTCCAGAGGTGGACGGCGTTGGATTAGAGGCCCTTGTGGAGTTTGCCTACAATGGCTTCATATCGTGTCTGAATGAGGACACTGTGCATCAGATCAAGACCACAGCTGGAATTCTAGGAGCCTGCAGGGTAACAGAACTGTGCACAGCGGAAGAGGAAAAGTCTGCGAAAACTGGAGATTGGCAAAAGAGGGAAAGTGTCCAGGCTGAACACCAAATCACACTCCAGGCTATCAAAAAGATGTGGATGGAAAAAGTTGGGTGTGATGTCATCCTGGAGGCAATCGGGGGATCACTTCATGGTGAGTAGGATGCAAAGTTGTTGCTAAGGGATTTTTGTAGACGCCAGTCTCCAATATATTGGTATTTTTCTCTAACCCAGTCTCTTCAGCCCACAGAGTCATCCTAGCAGCATGTAGTGACTACTTCCGCTGCATGTTCACATCAGGAATGAGGGAGTGCCGCCAGACTCATGTAACCCTTCCCTCCCTTTTGGCTTCTGAATTGGAGGCTCTAATTAACTGCTCCTATAGTGGGGCTCTTCCCCTCAGCTGGAGCTGTGTCTTCGAGATTACCAGCACTGCTCTCCAGCTCCAACACCAACCTGCTCTACACTTGTGCCTTGAGTTCATGCAACGGGAAATAAATCCCTATTTCTGCCTTGATGTGGCATCTTTTGCCGAGGCCTACGCACTGGCAGAGCTTCTCGACGTCTCACATGATTACGTCTTACGGCAATTCCAAAACGTGGCATCGACCTCAAAGTTCAAAGACCTGCCAGCTGCACAGCTCCTGAGATACCTACACAGTCACTCACTTTGTGTTTCCTCTGAACTCGTTGTATTCAAGGCAGTGGTGGCGTGGATCCAAGCAAAGCCAAAGAAAAGGATAGAGCTCACTAAAGAACTTATGAAAACAATCCATTTTCCCTTAATGACGTATAAGGAATTTAAGGAGGTCCAATCTTTAAAGATGTGGTCCGATCATGGCCTGGAAGAGCTCTATGAAGTTATCTTTGAGGACTTCTGCGGCAATGAAGCGGGACCACAGAGCCAATATCGCACATATTTGCCCAAAGAGAGCCTCGTTGTGATTGGAGGTGACCAGACTTTTGATGACTTGGGCAGCCGCAGGATCTCCAGAGAGCTCTGGTTTGCAAATTCCATAAGACAGCATACAGGTATAAGAAAAGCCACAGAGTGGAGAAGACTAGTGGAGATGCCAGATCAAGGAAGGTTCCGCCACGAGGTGGCTGTTCTCAAAGGAGAGCTCTACGTGTTTGGAGGGAAGAAGTATTACGGCACTTATGACACGCTGAATTCTGTTTACAGGTGACTGAGAGAAAACTTGTTTGCAATTCAACCAGCACATTTTAGAATCACAGAACCTACTTTACTCCATGTTCAGGTATGACCCCCTTCAGAACAGCTGGAATATCTTACCCGAAATGCAGGAAAAGAGATGTTCTTTCTCTACGGTTGTGTTAGATGGAAAGATATATGCCATTGGAGGACATTGCGACCCCAACAATATTGAGAGTGTGGAACGATACTGCCCCTTTGCAAACTCTTGGAGGTGCGTTGGAAAAGATATTTATTTTTCAATATTTGTTTAAAGAGCAATCCCAGGCAATTTCAGGCATTTAAAACAAATCATTTCTAGAAATTAAAAGAAATATTTCTCTCTTTCAGCTATACTACACCCCTGGATCTTCCTCTGAGCGCACATGCAGCAAACATTCTACATGGACAGATTTTTGTCTCAGGAGGCCTTAACGACGGCTTCCAGTGTCTGGCCTCCATGTTTGTTTATCATCCACAGACAGGAAGCACTTATTTGGCAAACATGGTTAACTGTCGAGCTCAACACCGCATGGAGGTCCTCGGGGGGCGGATCTACGTTGCAGGTGGAATCACCATGGGTGAAAGTCAGGCCCCTCTTGACCTGCTAGCTTGTGAGTCGTATGATCCCATGGCTGACTGCTGGACAGTGTTCTCATCTCTGTCGGTGCCGCACGTCGGAGCAGGAAGTGCTGTTTTGGAAGGGAAGTTTTACTTGCTCGGAGGATATAGCCAGGAGGACTACAGCGACACGCTGATCATCCATCGTTACGATCCTGCCACACAGAGATGGGAGAACACAGGCAAGACGCCAGGCCCAAACAATGACATACGAGTCTCTGTGCTGAGCTTGCCACCACATTTGCGTTTATAAGGAATACAGAAACACATTATTTCGAGGATTATACAGGTTAGGACCTAAGACACAGACTCAGAGAGCTGTTTATTGTAAGGTGGGTAATCCTGAGATCATCGAATGAACCAGTCAAAGATGACAGGAATGAGGTCAACTGGGGAGTCGGGAATCCAAACACTGCAAAAGTCATAAATGGAGCAAAGCACAACAGAAATTAGAGAACTCTTTAGCATAATGTTTAATATTCTGTAACATCTGCATATTCCCACATGTAAATTCTTCAACTTACAAATATTTCTATTTTTAAAAAACATTTGCAGTTTTGGTCTTTTGAGCAATTTTAGTATCATATTTGGATTTGTTTTGATTGAGTTTTTTTTAAAGTTTTTTCCCTCATTCCTGGCTCTTCATATTTCTGTGGTATCCGTGTGAATTAATCGCTAAGTACCTGTTTTCATTTTTAATTGCTTATTTTAATTGCTGCTAAAAGGTGCTATCTAAATGTTTGTTGCTCTTCTTTATCTTGTCTTGCAACAATGACTGACTATTGCCTCTCATGGCAACAGGTGGTATTACAGAAAGGAAGTATTCAAAGACATGATTGATTCTTTTATTGAAATTAATACTGGAGAAGGTTTACTTATTTTCAGTTAACTCCATTTATATCCTGCCTGTTCTTTTAAATCATTAAACAAAAAAAGAAAAAAAAAGCTTGCGCAACCATCTGAAAGATCAGATCATTTTTGGGGTCATATTTGCACAGGAAAGATAAGGAAGCCACTGAAGGTCGTGTGTGCATTCTGGTTGTCAAACACTCTTCCATCAGTCCACAGTTCCATGTGAACCGCATCGCCAGCATGCAACTGCAGAACAACAGAGTTACTGCTACTGTCTGAACCGTCGTTTGATGGGAAGTCGTAGGTTGAAATTTGAAGGATGCCGTTTTTTACTAAAATGGCTCCCGTCACATGAGTGTTGTAGCCATACGTGCTGAAGCTGAAGTAATAGAGGCCGCTAACCGGGGCTGTGAAGATTCCTAGAAAAGAGCAGAGACAACATGCTAGCAGCTCCAGTAGA
Source organism: Takifugu rubripes (assembly GCF_901000725.2). NCBI lineage: Eukaryota > Metazoa > Chordata > Actinopteri > Tetraodontiformes > Tetraodontidae > Takifugu > Takifugu rubripes. The sequence continues at coordinate 14,604,221 of NC_042292.1, read as the reverse complement.
TCATTTCAGATATATGTTTTTTAGCTTTGATGACGGTGGGGATAAAGAAGACACCTGTGTGCTGGTCATAACCTCCGCCCGTATTGGAGAAGACCCGTTTGTAAATCAGGGTCTTATTTGTGGAGGGGCCCTGGTAGATCTCCCCAGAGTTTGACAAAGATGCAGAGAAAGCAATCTTGGGCAAATCTGCATGTAATAAGGTAGAAATAAAAATATGAAAAAAAAAAAAAATCCATCCAGTGTGGTTAAAAAGAAAGAGCTCAAATGTTTCCTGCTCATCTTACCTGTGTTGCAGCGCTGGATCAGCACAGCAATCTGCGCCTCTGTGGCCTCCAGTCTTGTTTTCAAATCTGTACATTTTTTTTTATAAAAAAAGAGACTGATTTCAATATTTTGGAGTGTAGTTTATGTAAAACCTCTTTATCCATTTATTTGCACCCTTGTTGTCTTTCTTCAGTCTGTCCACCTCGTCCACAGTGACGTTGAGCCTCTCCTTCAGAGCTTCGACGTCCTTATGACAAGCTCCTATATGATCCACTTTATCCTCCAAGCTCTTTCTTGATCTCTCTTGAGCTTTCAGCAACTCGTGAATATTTCCAAAGCCAGGCTTCAGAAACAAGAATCCCAGAAAGGTGAAGAAAAGCAAAGCCCGGAGCTCCATCATTGGCATCATTGACAACCTTTCTCTCTGTGACCTAAATACACGTCAGTGATGAACCACAGGTCGAGTGAACTGCCTCCCGTGTTTGTATGTTCAAATCAGCTGTTTGTCTATCCAGAGCAAACCCACATGGGATGGAATCAATAAATGGTAAACTACTGCCACAGTCTGTGTGAAGTACTTTTACTTGGTACTTTTTCAGGAATCCTGTCATAGAATACCCATCTTTTAATTTAAAACAAAAAAAACATGTCACGCATGAAAATGAATCCTGCTTACATACATTTCTGCAGGTAATCAGAGCAAATTCTTGGTTGTGTGTGCAGATATCATTTGAACACATATGTTGAAGCTTATTTAATTAAGTTAAATAAAGTTAAAAAAAAATCACCTAAGCTCAGCTTTGGGTCATTTTAGGAAGAAGAAAGTGTTATTACAGAATTTTTTTTTTGTTTTGTTATTGTACCAGAAATGAACTTCTTCCTACACATCTTTTTTCCATTATTGTTTGTCTTCATTTTTTTGTTTCTTTATAGTATATAGTATTTGAGGGAGTGTGAAACACTTGAGCATCTTAATCACGGGTTTACCAGAGCCTACCCTAGTGACCACTAGGCTAGAGGAAGGAACACAGGCTGTGAGTCCATCACAGGGCACAGAATAGCCTTAACTCAGCTTGAAGGGCAATCTAATCTTTGGACTGTGGGGGGAAACCAGAGAACCAAAACCACATTCAGAAAAAACCTGTAAGGAATCAAACCTGGAACTGAGCTGTCAAAATCTTAAGTGCTGCGGCAATCGGAGCAAACAGGCTCGTATATCAGTGATGGCGCCAGGCAATGTGCCCATGTTCTGCCATCGCAGCGTGCAGGGGTCAAAGCGGTGGATCAGTCTGGTCTCAGTGTAACCATCCTGGCTGTATCCTCCCAGTATGTAGATCTTCCCCTCAAGCACTGCTGAAGCTGCACCCACATGTGGTACAGGCAGGGATGCAACCATAGTCCAGGCGTTGGCACCGGGATCATACACCTCACAGGCTTGTTGGTCAGTGTAAAACTTCTTTAGGTTGCACACCCCGCCAGCCACATAAAGACGACCCTGAAGGGCCTCCATACAGTGCAATGCTCGGTCACTGGCCATGTCTGCCAGATAAGTGCCTCCTCTGGTCGGATCGTAGAGGAACACAGATGGCAAACATTCGTACTTGGAGTTGAAACCACCGGAGATGAAGATGCCTGCATTTGTGACGTTTACTCCATGGCCACTGAGAACCTCAGGCAGTGGATGGACGTAGCTGAGAAGATGGAGTCCAGAATGTCATGAAAATATGCAATAAAATTCACTTAGCTCCTCCTATCTTACCTCCAGGAATCAGTTTCCGGGATGTACATCTCAACACTGTCAATGTTGGTGTTAATTTCTTTGTCTCCACCAATGGCATATAGACGAGCCTCATGTGCCACAACGGAGAAGTTGCTTCTAAACTGCAGCATATCAGCCAGTCTCTTCCAGCAGTTCTGTATAGGGTCATAACTGGAATGGGGAAACAAAAATAAGTAGACTATATGAATCTCCTTACAGATGTGTTGCGATCACCTGTAGGCAGATTTCATGATGTCATCCTTGGTGTAGAAGTAGCATCCACCGACCACATACAGCCTTCCAGTCATTGTTGCCACTCCGTGCCTGAACCTTGGTTTGTCTGGCATCTCACCCAATCTCTTCCACTCCATCTCCTTCATCAAGCCTGTACAACTGTGCAAGGAATTTGCAAACCACACGTCCCTGCTAGCAACGCAGTGGCCTCTATCTGGGCTCAGCCGGTCTCCTCCGACCACAGCAAGGACATCTTTGGGGTGTCGGACGCGATTAATTTTGTCTTGGAAGCCAAATTCTTTGAGTGCTGAACCATACAGTTCCACCTGCACCTCATCGTTTCCAAAGCATTCCATCCGCATGTTGATGGCCCGTACCTCCCTAAACTCTCGAAAGGTCATGAGAGGAAACCGAACCCCAGTCATCAATACTCCAGCATGTCCCAATCGCTCCTTGGGATCAGTCTCGATCCAAGAGTATACGGCTCGGAATACAGCCAACTCCGTTGGTACACAAAGACCATCACGGCGAATGAGCTCCAGCAGCTTCTCTGCTGTAAGATCTTGAAATTTTGCTGTTTCTGACACCTCCAAGAAGTTCCTCAGTATAAAGTCGTTGGTTTCCTCGAGGAGCTCGAACATGCAGTAAGCCTCAGCAAAAGATGCCACGTCCAGACATGAGGTCACCTCTATATTCTCTCTCATAAACCTGAGGCAGAGCGAGAGAGCTTGCTGGAACTGGAGCTGGAGGGCTGTACAGGAGATCTCGAAGACACTGTCCCAGCTAAGTGGAATCATTCCATCGTAGGAGCAGCCAATCAGCACGTCTAACTCAGAAGCTAACTGAAAGTGAAGGGCAACCTGAGTCTGGCGGGATTCCCTCATTCCACAGGTGAACATGCCACGGAAGTAGTCACTGCTTGCAGCCAGGATAACTTTATGGACTGGAGATAGGGAAAAGAAATTGACCATAAGACCACAAGATTTCTAACCTTGTTACCACATTCCCATTATGGCTTTATTTTGGCCACTTTTACACAGGAATACTCAATCCAATCTTACAAAATACAGGGTAGAACTTTCAAAAGCAAGAAAATTAAAAGTGGCACAGCTACTAGTAAGATGTCAAATAAAATTAAAGAACTAACCATGAAATAAAGCCCCATCCACCTCTAGAATCACATCACATCCGACTCCCTCTGACCACAGATCTTTGATGGACTCAAGAGTGATCTTCATCTCTTTGTTTTCTTCTTCATTTTGTGGAGTTCCTTGTCCCATTCTTTTCTCATCCTTGTTGCATAGTTCTAGTAGTCTAGAAACACCCAGAGCTCGAGCAGTTGCCTTAACCAGGGCCCTACTGCTATTGGTCAGTGGACATATGGATCCAGTGTAGGCAAAATCCACGACTGCCTGGAGTCCAATATGATGGACTTCAGGACCCAGAGACAGTGTTCTTATGTGATCATTTGAATGATCACTCTGCTTACTCTGCTTTTTAAGGGAGTCTTGGATGAAAGTGCTAACAGCAGCCAAGACAACTGAATGTACCTGGAATTTCTTGTCATTATTAGCAACCAGAGTCAGGTCTGTGAGCATGGATGACTTCCAGAATTCGTTCAGGACTTGGAATATGTCTTTAGAGTAGCTTTCACTGCAGTAAAGTTCTTGATTCACAAATGACTCCTCGCTCAAATGTTCAACAGTATCCCCTGAACTAGTACTCGATTTAACAACCCCTGACCTTTGTGTGAATCTACTCCTCAGCCCTGTCCTGGAATCATTGGAAGCCACAATCCACTTCAGTTGTTGGTTAGCCCGTTCAAGCCCTTCTTCGCTGTCTTCAATCACTTTTTTGCACCTCTCCTTCTCTCTCCGCCATTTCTCCTCCCATTCTGATGGGAGGTCATGTTTTGGGATCTCCATCAAGCACTGTCTGTTTTCATTCCTGATTTTCTCTTTCGCTCGTCTTTGTTTCCCCCTCGCTCGCTCAGACTCAACTTTTCACTGCGCAATAAACCAGCACCTATTTATACCCACTGGGTCAGAGAGACTCAGGTTAAAAAAAACAAAAAACCTTTGGCACAAACAACATTGTTTGAGGAAAGGAAATTGGACTAGAAAATCCTTAATTTATTCACAGAAATTTTATATTCTGAAACCACAAAACAAGGGTCCAATGATTTTCTTAAGAGTTCAATATTTAAGTATCATCGGCACACATAAATTTATCACCCTGGTTACAGGATTTGTGCATATAGTTTCATTCTAAGGTGTTTCTGTTGACTGGTCAATAGATGGCGCCATCCCTTTCCAGCCACATAGTTATTTCTGTGTAACTTTAAGTCTACATTGCCATGCTCCCTTCTTTTAATCACTGTGAAAGTCTGTGAGCACTATTAAAACAAAGGATCAGTTTCTATTTACAGGTTTTAACTTGAACATTCATCAAAAAGCAGAGTGCCAATTGTTTCGATATATTTATTGTATTTTCTAAGTAAAGAAATTCACTGAATACACTGTAGATGAACAGCTTTAAAGAAAGAACATTATACAAAACATTTTAGCTTTAAAAACACAATGACCTAATTACAAAAATATGACGTGTTATGGGAAGTCAACGAGGCCTGGACCCAGAGTAGAGAATATGGCTCTTTATTAATAACAAAAGGTGCAAGACAAGGAGTCAAAGTAGCAACGAAAGTCAATTCTAGCAAAGTAACAACAGAAAATCTACGAACTAACGTCACCATAAAGCAGGGGTGGGTAACCTTTTTCATATCGAGGGCCATTTCAATTTTTATAAAGTCCTCCGAGGGCCATACTATTATGAACACATACCTAGGGATGCAAAAAAAAGACAAAAAAAGTCTATAACCACTGTGTTACTAAGTCTCATGATTGCTGCATTTGAGTTTGAATTATTTATTTAGCACACATGCATATAAAATCACCAAAAAAAATAGAATAAAATGACAAAGTAAAATATGTTTTCATGATCATACAAAACAATAAAAAAAAAAAAGGTGCAGAGTTGAGGCAAGAGACTCGTAAGGGGCCTGTTCGAGGCCTCTACTCACAAAAACTGCAATACAACAAGATAATCAAGAAAATAAATGAAAAAGAACGATAAAGACAATAACAACAACTAGAAAGCACTCGGAGAGCGCAGACCTCCGCCAAGCGCAACAATTCCTGGCATATTGTGATTTCCACCATAAATATTAGTCCCACATATACTTTGACTACATATTTAGATTCCTTGACCATAAAAACATACCGTTAGCCACTGGATGACACAGTCTGTGTGAAGTACTTTTACAGGAATCCTGTCATAGAATATCCTTTTTTTTTATTATAAAAAAACATATCACGCATGAAAATGAATCCTGCTTACATACATTTCTGCAGGTAATCAGAGCAAATTCTTGGTTGTGTGTGCAGATATCATTTGAACACATATGTTGAAGCTTATTTAATTAAAGTTTAAAAAAAAAAATCGCTTAAGCTCAGCTTTGTGTCATTTCAGGAAGAACAAAGTGTTATTACTGAATTTTTTTTGTTTTGTTTTTGTACCAGAAATGAACTACACATCTTCTTCCTACACATCTTTTTCCCTTTATTGTTTGTCTTAATTTTTTTGTTTCTTTATAGTTTTTATTTGAGCGAGTGTGAAACACTTGAGCATCTTAATCACGGGTTTACCAGAGCCTACCCTAGTGACCACTAGGCTAGAGGAAGGAACACAGGCTGTGAGTCCATCACAGGGCACAGAATAGCCTTAACTCAGCTTGAAGGGCAATCTAATCTTTGGACTGTGGGGGGAAACCAGAGAACCAAAACAACATTCAGAAAAAACCTGTAAGGAATCAAACCTGGAACTGAGCTGTCAAAATCTTAAGTGCTGCCTCTATCTGGGCTCAGCCGGTCTCCTCCGACCACAACCAGGACATCTTTGGGGTGTCGGACACGATTAATTTTGTTTTGGCGTGGGGGGGAATTATCAAAACTTTTTTTTTACCAAACATTCACCGCTGTAGCAGAAGTGTTTGCAGCATCACAGAGGTCATAGTACCGTTTTCCAGATGTATTCATAACGGCACATTTTTCATCTAATTTTTCATCAGACTGACGTTCCCAGTTTCTGTAAGAGGAACTGGACCCATGTGAAAACCTCCAGGTGTCTCTGAAGAAACTGATCTGGGACTTGTCGCTGTCGTTGAGGCTGTTTTGGAGCTCTAGGCTGTTTAACTGTCCCACCCCACTGGCCAGATCAGTGTGATGCTCTCTGCAGTAATCCTGAGCCTCGTGCCATGCTTTTTCTTTGTCAATGAAAATTAACCTGTCATGAGATAGTCCGGTTTCTGAAAAGAAAAAATAGACAATAATATATATACGGTAACATAGCTTGATTCCTGTGCATGTATTATAAGCTAAATTCTGGACAATATTGCACCATTGTAACAGAAAATTTTCATTTTTTCAGTGCACAGGAAATCAATCCAGTGCTTGTCACCATCTATGGCCCCACAGGTGTCGAGACCGGTGTTGTCATTTGGTTCATTATCAGACCAAATTATTATCCTTGTCATACTGCACCCCTGGCAGAGACCAGTGCCACACCTGTTGCCCTTTCCCGGGCAACTGTAGAGCCCTATCCAGGCCAGCTTTAGCAACCAAGCAGAATTATGGAGTCTGTCCAGGTCTCTCGTGTCAAACACAGTGGCCAGCTCAGCGCGTTTCTCTCTGCAGTGTGCCCGGGCTTCCTTCCAGGTCTTATACACATCAATGATTGTGTCGAGAGGTAAGATCTTAAGCCCGAGCCCGAGTCCGAGCGGGCCGGGTCGGGACAAAATGTCAATTATTACGTTCGGGTCGGGTCGGGTTCTCTCTCGCTAACTTTAAAAAAGATATATATATATTTATTTATATATTATGTATATTAAAACGGTGTATGGTTATTAAACTAAGGAATACTTGTTATAAAATAAATAATTTGGATAAAACAGAGAAGGCGCTGTATGCTAATTGCTATTTAACTACTAAACAGAGCCAGACCATGCCGTGCGCACGTGAATGCCGCGGTCCCGCCCTCTTTTTAATTTTCCATCCATCCATCTGAGGGTTTATTTATTTCCCTTATTTCACAGGAATAACACGCACTTTACACCGAGGTGACCGCTCTGGACCACCTAGCTCAGCGGGTCTGACTTCTCAAACAGCAGCTGGTCCAGAAACATGTATGAATGGATTCATCCGTGCGCGCAGTCTCCAGCGGAGGATTTTTAAAGTCTGTTTGTTTCCGCCTTTAGTAACGAAGACTATAGTGAACCTGCTACGCCCTGGAGGCTTTACCCCAGATGCCCTTCCTCGCGATCTACAATTCCTCCTCCTCCTGAATCCTCACAAATAAAATATAAAATTTCGGGTTTGTTTCGGGCTCAGGCCAGCAAATCAAGTTAATCGATCGGGCTCGGGCCGGGTCGGGCTTTAATACCCGCGGGCCTGGGTCGGGTCGGGCTGGATTTCTTTAGGCCCGATCTTACCTCTAGTTCAGATACACATCCGGTATTTATATTCCAATAGGCCTCAGAGTGACTCCATTGCAATGTTATGCTACTGTGGCCATCAGTGTTAGACAGAAGGAGTGTACATGTAGTATATTTGTACATGTAGGTGTATTGTTATTTATAGTCATGTGCTGCATGCTTGGCTGCCTCTGACTGCACAGCGTTGGGTGGAATGTGCGTGAGGGAGATTGCCAGTGCGACCCTCCTCATTTGAGCACAATGCTGCACAGTCTGAGGTGCTGACAACAAGCCCGCGCAGATCCATTTCCCAGGGGCTCTGAGGAATCAGTTCAGAGGCCACGATGACTTGTTCTGGTTGCTGCATTTTGGCACTATTTTAAATTTTTGCAATAAATAAGTGATAAATGAACCGGAAAATCACATGTGGTGAAGCTTTCAAAAGGGCTCGTGATAAACCTGACAAACCAGCTCATTTAACTAAGTAGGGAGGGTTTAGTCTGGGCACAAAGTAATTCCAGAATCAAAGGGCTAAGAATGCTGAAATATATGTGCTAACACCTCTCAAAGTTTGGATAGGGTTTGGGAACTTACCATCTGGAGGCTGTTAATCCTTTTTCTCTGCTCTTTTCCTACATCCACTCAACTGCTCTAAGAGCTCTAAACTGACCCATGAACATCTCTGATGTCAGCATCCATCCATACATCATCTTCTACATTTTTCCCATAACAGGGGTGAATGGGAGGCCTCTTAAGTTAATTTAGAGTTGACCCAATAAACCATCTCCCCAAATCTATGGACAGCGGGAGGTGATCAAAGTGCACTATGCATCCTGCATGATGCCACATCTGTTGACGTTTGAAGAGAATTCCAAAAAAACCCAGCACCACCTCACTCCTCCCACCCATGTTTCTGTAACTTTCATTGATGCACACCGAAATTGTAAGTGGATCTGTGCTACGCTACCGTCTACACTGGCTAAGCTCCAGCTAACTCCCGAGTAAATTTATACAATATATTTACGATTTTAGTTCGTCAGTTACAGCTGATTGAAAATTCTTGTATGCAAAAGGAACACGTCTTGTAGATTTTATTCTTCTTGTGATCAAAAGTGCTAGCTAGGAACTAAAAACTATTACATTAAAAATTGGCTACCCTCAACCATCTTATCAATGATTGGCTGAAATGTGGTTTGTTATGGTTCTGTGTCCTGCCTGTGCCCCTGGTGTTTTATTGCTGTGTGTTGTCTCCGGAGACAAGGCTTTGTCACAGTGTTTTCAGAGCGCAGGCAGCTAGCGCATCAAGAGGAGATGCCAACAATTTGAGACAAAAGGGAAATCACGCTGAAATCATGCAAGATCGTAAAGTGAAGGACAGAAGGACACAGTGAGAAAGGACAATTATTGGGGCGCTTTACAAGATTTTTTCCACAATAAGGACAATGACAAGGGTGCTTTTGCAGATTTTGTAAGAACAGACTTCAGTATTTTAGATTATTCACTTTTTTAAAATCCATTGCATCTGTAATAACACAACAGACTGTAGACTTATCAGGAATTTCTTTTGAATAATGTTATTATTGTACATGTACTATGGAAATGACTTAAATGATGTATTTTTAAGATCTCTAAGAACAAACTATTTTCTTCAGCATATCATTATAATTCTTTCTGAAAAGCTGAACATTAAATCAATGTTCTGGCATCTCTGTTATCATTTACTAGATTTGACCATTTCAGAGAGGCATCCTGGTACAGACCATAGGAACAGACACAGGCTAAAGCCCATTATGTTTAGAGAGTGTTTAAAATCAGAGAAGGAAGAACAGTGGTAGGAGACAGGCTGATAAAAAAGACTAAAGGTTAAATTTGGATAATCAGATGAAACGTATGAGAAGACTTTACACAGTCATTTCCTGTAAAACAGCTTTGTCTTAACATGAAACTCGGATTTTGCAAAAATGTAAATTTATTACAGTTGATGAAACCAAACAGGAACCTACTGGATGATCATAGTCACGGCATTCAAACCAGTTAGCTAAATCCAGTTTTCAAGGGCTTAAATGATGTAATCCCAGCAAACCCTCTCCAACTGTTGTTGTCCATTCCGTGCCCAGTACGGAAAGGCTCAATCCCATCTGAGACCAACTGGTGATTGGTGGATTTCTGATTGTTTTTATGTTGGCAATGGAGTTTAAACAGCTATTTAAAGTTGAGACTCAAAGACCAAAATAAAAGTCAAGATCAGTTAAAAGAGGAAGGAAGCGCTGACACAAAAAGTTGAGAAGAGTCTACCCCAGTATATAGTCAACACTTCCTGATTTCTCCTCAGACGGGAACGTTTGGTGCTCATTCTGCTCAAATTTGCATCTCAGTGCTGGATTTTAAAATGGGACAGGCTTTTCCACACCTGCTGGGGCTTTTCTGTAAGTACCAGTAGGACCAGAGTCCTTTCATACTGTCAGCATGTTAAACACCTGATGTGTTCCCAGTTTGATTTGGGAATTATCTGAATTTTTTAGTGCTGATGATGTTGCCGCTCTATGGACAACTTCAAGGTAAGGTTGTGTCTTCGCCAGTGTCGTTCCTGTCTCCTTTAGCTTCACCCCATGCTTCTGTTGGCCTCTAGTGCTGACTGTGGAGCCAGACTGGTCCACTTTTTTCACCGGCGAGTCCGTGAAGCTCATGTGTGACATGAGAGAAGGAAAAGATGCAGACTGGATATATGCAATAAGGAAGGATGGTCAGGAACTTTACCCATTTAGCAGACTCAAGACCCACATGGTACAACTGCAGACAACAAACCAGGGTGGAAAATACTTCTGCATTGGTTTTAATATACAGAGAGGATCTACAAAGTCTAATGTAGTTTCTCTCACTGTATCAGGTAAGTCCTGTTGAGCTATAATTGCAGGTTTTACTTTCAAGCAGCTAGATTTTATATCTAGTTTGAGATCTGCACCTGATCAGAATTTAGACCTTTATAAGTGTTTTGGTTTCATCTTAAGGTGGTTTTGGGTGTTATTCACGGCAAAAAATAAATAAATAAAAACCAAAAAAAAGAGAAGTGCTAAGACAGCTGCTAAACAAGAGAAGAGCTGGAGCATTCACCAGAATGACAGGAAGCATTTTAGTGTCATATTTTAGCCTCTCTTTAGTGGCTAAAAACTAGCAAAGAAGTTGCATAAAAGTTAATTGTATTAGCGCAGCTATTTCTTAACAGCATTTAAATGAATGGTGAAAGCGCAACAACCTACATGACACAGTTGTGTTGGCAGACAGGAATTTGATCCTCCAACACCCGGCGGCCATATTGTATCGAGGTGAAACGGTGCCCCTGCGCTGTCGGCACCGGCTTCAGACAGACATGACAACAGCCACCTTCTACAAGAACAGGTCACTCATCGTAACGGACCCAAACCAGCGGACGCTGATGATGTCAGAAAATGCTGCTGAAATTGGCATCCAGCTACAGTCCGACAGCTCTTACACGTGCAAACTCGGCACGGGTGATGAATCCCAACCGATAAGGGTGAAAGTGGACCGTAAGTAATACTACAGCCGCTCTGGGTTGAACTGATGGATGCTAACTAGTCCGGTTGCTCTGACGTCCACAGCATACAGACCAAAAGCAGAACTAAGGAAAGATGAAGCTGCAGCTGGAGGAAAGGTCACCCTGACGTGTTCTACCATTATACCATCCCATGGTTGGAAGTTCTTCTGGTATAGAGGCAAGAAAAAGGATAGCTTAACCGCACAAGATGTGGCCTTCCTCTCAAATGACAGAATCAGCACATCACAGGGGGGCGTGTACTGGTGCAGGGGAGGAAGAGGAAACCCGGTTTACTACACCGAGTACAGTAACCCAATCGGTATAGGCAATATTGATCAATTGGAATCAAAACACAATTAAGGCAAATGATGTGATTTTTAAACGCTTTCAGTTACAAGCGCAGCTGCGGTGACCCTGCAGCCCAGCTGGCCGGAGATATACTACGGGGAGGCACTCACGCTCTGGTGTCAAATTGAAGGTGGAGAGGATTTCGAATGGATCTATAAATGGGCAGTCCCCAACGCCAACGCCATTGACATTCAGTCTAAAAATGAATACAGAATCAACTACGCTACAGGATCGCACAATGGGAATTACATGTGTTTGGGCCAAATGAAGAACGAAACGTCGTCGACGGCACGGAGCCCTGCCTTTAATCTAAGAGTGTCCAACAGTAAGTCCTTTAGACACACTCATGTATGAGACATTTGTCCACAAATAACACTGGTCGGTTTTGTCCGAATGTCTGCAGATAAACTGAAACCTAACCTCACAGTGTCTCCATCATGGCTGAGTTCTGGAGACTCTGTTACCCTGAACTGCAGAGTCAAATATCCAGATGTGGGTTGGAGGTTCTACTGGTACAAGGCCATTCCCAATTTACCCACCATGCTTTACACCATGGAACCGTTACCTGGCAGCAGCAATGGGACCGAACAGCCTTATTTTATTGTTTACGGACAGACACAGACGGCAGGATATGTCTGTAGAGCTGCAAGAGGAAATCCTCAATCGTTCACTTACAACAGTGAAGTAAAGTTTGTCTGGTCTGGAGGTGAGGATTTATCTTTGGTTTTGGTTTTCCCCTACAAAACAGAACAAATATTAAGCTGTCTTTATAATAATTGTACTTAGTTTGAAAATTCATTTCTGCTAATTAGCCAAGGTGAAGTTTTGCATCTAGTTTAGTAGTTTGGTATCGTCAGTGTTGGTATCTTTCACCTAGACTATGTTCATGCTGACTTAATATATTTTGTTTTTGAGATGTTCAGTCTGCAGCGACCCTCTCCGTGAGCCCTGACCGAGCACAACACTTTATCACGGACACAATGTCCCTGTCGCTGACCTGCGCCGGAGACTCAGCTGAGTGGACAGTCAATAGGTTTTCCTCCTCCTCCGGTTACCTGACCCATTGCGCCACCTGGGGGTCAATGACTGGACCCACATGCTACATCAATGGGCAGTCATTCATCGACGGGGTGTACTGGTGCGAGACCACAACAGGACTCTTCAGTAATGCAGTCAACATCACCGGAACCCGTGAGTCTGTTTTACCACTTTCTTACCTACATTACACAACACTATTTCAACTAAATTTATTGGAATGATTTGAGCATATGTCATCACTTTTCAGAGGCAATCTACCCCAAGGGCATCAGCTGCTAGCTTAGCATGCAAGCAAGCTTTCTCTAGATCATAAGATGTTGCTTGATCAGGACATGCTTGGTTTTTCTGGACGGTTTAAAGCTAGTTAAAGTCTAAGGCTTATTTCTAGAAGCAATTAAAGAGGGTGAGGCTTAGTGTTCATACAAGTTAGATAATTAAATATCTCGTGTGACTAATCATTAAAGTGTAAATGAATTATGCAACAAGACACCCAATTACCAGAAATGCAATATAATTCCCTTTTTCCAGATAACAATGCCATCGTGGACTTTCCCGTTCACCCTGTGACTGAGGGACAGCCCGTCACCCTCCGGTGCAAGTGGAAGACAGAACTAAACCTTGCTGTTATTTCTTTCTACAAAAATGACAAACTCATCCAAAATGACACCCGGGGGGAGTTTTTCATCCCTGCTGTTTCAAAGTCCGATGAAGGTTTTTACAAATGTGGGAGGAAAGGCAGGATGCAGCGGTCGGCAGGCTCAACATCGCCAGCAAGCTGGATGTCGATAAAAGGTGAGTGAGTTGTGAGAAGTGTGCCCACCACAGCACAGGTTGGGAATTAATAATAATGTGAATTATCTATGTAGCGGCGGTGTTGTCTCAGCAGCATCCAAGCTCTCCTGTAGGTATCGTCTCATTCATGCGAATAATCCTAGTTTGTGTCCTAACTGTTGCTGCTGGAATAGCAGTGTGTGTCCTTCACAGAAGGCCTCAACAAGGTGAGAAGCTTTGCTGTAAGTAGCAGCATGTTTCAAACTAGCTTTCATGGTCTACAAATATAACAAGCAGCTTCATTTCTCAAGGGGAACGTGGAGAACTGAGACAGGAGCCAGAACTCTGTGAGAGTGGCTCCTGACTCACTGAGAGTGAGGAGCCCCCTCACCTCACCTCACCTCACCTCACCTCACCTCAGTTCAGGTCAGTTTTCAGGAATCAACAAGGAAAAAAAAAAAAACTTGATCATCCCCCAAAATTTCAGAGAAACGAAGAAAACTTGAGAAAACGTCCTGGAAACATCACACCAACAGTCAGACACGGAGGTGGTGCTTGATACAATTCCGACTGTCACAATTACTGATCTTTATTTTTATGTATATCAATAACTCTAATTCAATGTTATTTCTTTGCTCTCTCTATACTGTTTATTGAATATTCCATCGTATACATTATTAAAAAAATTGTTTCCTGTCCTGCATGATATTTGAAATGACCTGTTTGTACACAGAAAATTAAAAAGGTTTTGGATTCAGTTTTTTTCGTGTTTAAGTTGCTGAGTTAAAACTATAACTTCCAAATTAATACACTATAAAAAAGTAAAATAAAGACATCGACTGTCAACTACTGGTAATATGTGCATATCTGTTATCTGGAAGCACATCTGCAGGTGTTATGGTCTCAGTTTTTGATATATGGTCATTTATTCTCATTCTCTCTTAGATAAACATTTCTCCTTATTTGGGACGTGAGTGGCTGACCTTACCTGTGCCAGGTGGCAAACCAGTCAGGCTGCCAATATTTTTCACAGTAAATGACAAAAGAAATGGCGATCCAGATCTAGAGTTGAGTGTTGGACCGTACCTTGTGTAGACCTTTGTGTCACCACAGAAGCAGCATCAGCATCACGGTCCTGTGCTTTGGTTCTTAGCGATAAATAAAGCTAAAAAAAAAAAAAAATAAAGTCACAAACATGGCTTCAAGGAACAGTTCCAAAATGCAAATTTGCCGAGCGCATGTTACTGACTGTTTCATGACTGCTGTTGCTATGTGGTCACAGGTTTGTACATTACAACTAGCTAGCAAAGCCAGATTTAGAAAGACATTTTCATGATTTCCTACCTGTGATCTCATTTTCTACCACTAAGAGAAGCCACTTCTGCTCAACTCTGGTCCAGGTCAGACACTCTGCAGGTGAGCTCTGAGTCCACTTGAGAGGTAAGATCTTAAGCCCGAGCCCAAAATGTCAATTATTACGTTCGGGTCGGGTCGGGTCGGCTTCTCTCTCGCTAACTTTTTTTTAAAAATAAATATTTATTTATATATTATGTATATTAAAACGATGTATGGTTATTAAACTAAGGAATACTTGTTATAAAATAAATCATTTGGATAAAACAGAGAAGGCGCTGTATGGTAATTGCTATTTAACTACTAAACAGAGCCAGACCATGCCGTGCGCACGTGAATGCCGCGGTCCCGCCCTCTTTTTAATTTTCCATCCATCCATCTGAGGGTTTATTTATTTCCCTTGTTTCACAGGAATAACACGCACTTTACACCGAGGTGACCGCTCTGGACCACCTAGCTCAGCGGGTCTGACTTCTCAAACAGCAGCTGGTCCAGAAACAGGTATGAATGGATTCATCCGTGCGCGCAGTCTCCAGCGGAGGATTTTTAAAGTATGTTTGTTTCCGCCTTTCGTAACGAAGACTATAGTGAACCTGCTACGCCCTGGAGGCTTTACCCCAGATGCCCTTCCTCGCGATCTACAATTCCTCCTCCTCCTGAATCTATAAAATTTCGGTTTTGTTTCGGGCTCGGGCCAGCAAATCAAGTTAATTGATCGGGCTCGGGCCGGGCTTTAATACCCGCGGGCCTGGGTCGGGTCGGGCTGGATTTTTTAGGCCCGATCTTACCTCTAATTGTGTCCTAAAAACCCACCAAACTGCCATTGGGCATTATCAAGGCTGAGTGAGAGAAAGAAGTCTGTATCGTCTTGATCGACTTACCAACCAGAAAGAACGGAGTTAAGTTCCACCTCATCTTTTGTCTGTTAAGTAAAAGATAAAACTGGAAAGAAAAACTGGACCTAAGGCTCGGATTGCAAGTGCTAAAAACTGAATTTAAATAAAATCATGAACGCACACCATCTAAAAGCACAATAATTAAAGCTAATAATAATATTAAAGTGGATACACTGAGTAGCATGTAAAAAATACTGATGATCACTCGCAACACCACCATTTATACGCCTGCTGCCACAGTTGGCATTTGAATATTGAAATCTCCAGTTCATATCTTGATTATCAGGGAAAGTTGCTTTTTCTGAGCAGAAAATGTGCACAATGCCAAACATAAATGTGCTGTAATGTCTCGCTAAAAGCGTTGGGAGTGTTTGTCATGTGTAAAAGTCAGAGCAATGTTCAGCTTTGCATAAACATCAACATGAAAAAAAGAAATCACAGTTTGTCAGGTTCCCAGCTTCTGGTAACTCTTGTGTTGTTGTTCTTCCCCTGCAGGGGGCGTGGTGGAGCCACGAGTGGCGCCGGGTACTGGCGCACCTGCAGACTATCGGTGATCAAGCCACCTATTTATGGACTCTTCTCACAGGTTGCCAGCGTTGGGTGTTTTGTCTGATTCCAAAAACCCCGACTACACCTTCCTGGATTTTCGTAGAGATTTATTCCTGTGTGGATTATTTGGAGCCCGATTTATGGATTATCGTTTGGATTGTTCTTCTTGGACTACTTTTGACCCCGCTCGGGATTGTTTGTTGTGAGTTTGCCTTTCCGGCTTGGATTTAGAACTCCACCTCTTTTGAGTTAAATACATTCCTGTGATCTTCAATAAAGTTTCTCGGAAGACGATCTGCCACTGTGTGCTGCCTGCTTTCGGGTCCTGGTACAACCGTTCGTAAAACAGTTGATTCTATGACGAGGCATCAACTGGAATTTTGCGCATCATGTTTGCATCTAGGTGAATTTCAGATATTACTGAAACATGGCTCAATTGTATTTTCCTACAATGTATTACTTGGGGTTTATTTCAAGAATTATTTACAATAATCTCTTTGGCTAAATTGTGCATCACGTAAATATTGGCGTAAATTTGCTGAGGGAAATTGACTTTCTCAATGAGTAAGAAGGGTCATTTACAGGCATTGCAGGTTTTACCCTGCAGAGGCAGCATTTTACCCATTAGCCATTTGAACGTCAATGCCAAACCGCATGGAAGAAAAAGCAAGTCGTTGTACACAAGGTTGAGGAAAAACAATCCTTGGAAATGCTGTTAAGGTTGTTTCTAGGTTTGTAAAACTTGTGATGCTGAAATCAAAGAAAACGCAACCCAACAGCTGCTTGGCAACAGCAGTTTCCTATTTATTTAAATGTACATCATTCAAAACCTTCCCTGCCCCCAAACTTTCACAATTTAAATAAAATAAAAAATGTGTCTGGTTTTACAACAGTGTTAGCACTGTAAAGTTCTTAACCTTAAAAACATTATCTGTTGAAATTTCAATTAAAAAGAATCCTATTGCAATCGAACAAGGAGGGGGAATTTGAAATGTCCCTTTTTGCAATGTTCTGTTAAACTGTGAAATCGGTTTTAAAAGAGGAAGAAGGCAAATACTGGAGGATAAACACTGTTTTATTTATAAAAAATGTGCATAAATTAACATTCATTTCAAATTTATATTTACACTGCTTATAGTTTAAAAAGAAAAAAGTCTGCCATGCAAAAATGGGTTTGTTTTTTTTCATGCTCTACACAGGCTAGGCAGACAACATGATAACGGTTAACATTTATAGTACGCTAATTAAATTAATACCACTTTATCTTTATTTTCCAAAAACCTGTTGCAATGTTTTGACTGGAAATACTTCTGGTATCTAGATTTGGTGATAACATAACAGTATTTAACATCTTTACTGCCATAATATAGCATCTTAACACACTATTTCTTATTTTTTTTTACTAAAATAGTCGGAGGAAAGAGACATTTGAAGCATAACTTATAGGTGCTAATCCAGCGGCTCCACACTGGCCAGAGTCTTGAGCTCTGGCTCATTTTGTCCCACCACACTGCTCATGTTCTTGTTCTTGCCTTTGAAGGGCTTCCCCAGCTTCACTGACAAAGATTGAAGTACGGTGTTTGAGGAGCTGCTCATGCGGCCACTGCGCGTACTTGTGGTCCGGCTCTCTGAGTAGGTGCCCTCAAAGAGCTTGCCCATGAAACTGAGGCCAGCCTGCCGGATGTGGGAGCTGCCGGCAAAAACATAGAGGATGGGGTTGGCGGCGCTGCTAAAGTAGGCAAAAGCTGTGACGTTTGGACGGGCGGTTTTGGCAGCTTTAATCACCCAAGCTTTGCCCTGGAGCAGACCAGTTACCTGGATCAAGATGAAAAGAAATGTTAGAGGAGGTGATCACAAGGTGGATACAAAAAAGGTATAACAAATATGGTCACCCCCCCCCCCCCCCCTTGAGTATGCAGTACTGATAACCCTGGCCTGCTTCAATGATGGTGTAGCATCAATGCAATTTCTGGCCAATCAGACCAGCTTCTGCCAATCCCTTTGAATTCATTATGACCTTTTTCTAATATATTTGACTTGAAGAAATAGGAAAATTGTCATATAAACTGCCCTATGCTGGTGTTTACTTGGATAAAAATACTTGTTTGAGCATGAGACAACATTACTACCAATGAACGTTTCAGTGAATCGGTAGCCCATTTTAGCCCTTTGTAGCCTATTTGTAACTGCTGTGGGATACATTTGTAGCATCTCTGGATAGGCAGGTCATAGGTGGCCTTGCTGCCTAGACAGTAAATTGTGCGACATTGCAGTTCAATTCATATCGAGAGTGAATTGAACTGGACCATAGGAAGCTTTAAATCACACCTGTATGAGGTTGACAATGTGATAGGGCAGCCAAAACACCGCAAAGGTACATATGATCATCAGGATGAGGCAGCTCCCTTGAGATCTGCGATGGAAGCGGGCACTCTGTAGACGGCAGATGACCGAGGAGTAGCAGGTGTTGATGAGGGTGAAAGGCACCAGGCAGCCCATAATAGTCTCAAATAGGTACTGGAAGGCCTCGTGGCCCACACTTTTCCAGTGATATGGAATACAAAATTTTAACGTGCCGTTTGGCTTCTTCAGATTGCTGTTGGACAGGAAAAGGAAATGATTTTTGAGAAAAAACAAACATCACTGGAAAATTGCTAATGAAAGGAATGGTGGAATTTTACCTCCGGTAGAAAGGCATGGGCAGGGAGAAGATGAACGCTAACATCCAGACCCCCATCAGCAACGCAAGCAGGGATCGTTTGGTCCTCATTCTCTGGGACAGAAAGGGCTTCGTAACGGCCAGCCAGCGGTCCATGCTCATTAGGCAGATCAGGTAAATGGACACATACATGTTCACGCTGGACAGGTAATGCACCAGCTTGCATGCAGCCGAGCCGAACTCCCAGCCCCTTCCCCCGGCCAGGTAGCGCAGAAACAACGGCGCGCTGAGCAGCACGAAAGCATCTGCCAGAGCCAGATTCAGCACCAGGATGCAAGTCACCGAGCGCTTCTTTACTCGGCACAGCACTGACCAGACCACGAACAGATTCCCAGGGAAGCCCAGGATGAAGGCCAGGGTCAGGATGGCGATGCCGACCTGAGATGAAACACTGATAGATCCTCCCGGTGGAGTAAATGAAGAGGAGGAGGAAGAGGAGGGGGGTTGCAAGGTGCTGTTGGCCATAGTGATGAATCTGAAAGTGAAGAAACAGATGGTAATCCTTCAAGATTTGTCATCTGGCCAGATTTTTACAGCACCAGAAAATCTTATTAGTTTATTGAAAATGATCCAAATAAATAAGACAAAGATTATTAAGGCAGCGACAGCACCAGTATAAACTAAATAAATGTAAAGCAAAACTTTCTAACAGTGATGTACGAAGATATTAACACCAAAGCTGAAATGTGTCTCTTTACCAATGCAAGAACTTTTAAAATATCATAAGATATAATAGGTAAGTTACATTCTGACCTTCAACAGCAGAGTTCCTTTCTGAATTCAGGCTACCTACTGTGATCTCCCAGACTTCCTTCTCTAATCTGACGAGAGAAAGAAAAAATAAAATACGTACCGTATATTGAGTAAGAATGGTCATGTGAGGGGAAATCAAGGACAGGAAGCCAGTTCCAGCTTGCTGGGTTCTGATGTGTTTGTGGTTCCTGGTACATGATGAGTCAAACTGCCATAGATTTGAATGGTTGATAAGACAAGAATGTTTTGAGGGCAGCATCATTTTCTAGCAAAGTTTTTTTTTCCAAGTAAAAAAAAGCCACAGAATGAGAGGAGGAGGCCAAAATGGTCCAAGAAAGTGTCAAACCGTGGTGATGCATGAGTTCTAAAGCCCACGTGTATTAATGTTGGCTCTTGCACCATAGGTGGTGTCAGGATATTCCTCAACATGTATCTTTCATAGCTGCGCATGAAAGACAAGCTGTACTGAATTACCCAACTCTGCCCAGTTGAGTCATATTGCAGGAAAATGTGCTTTTGTACCATTTTCTATTAGGTGGCGGGAAGACAAATAGCACAAACTGTATCGATGAACGTGTTAAGAGGCACAGTTCCATTTACTCCGTGAAAGTATGTCTTTCCGTTATCGACAGAATTAAAGATAAGCAGATGTTTTTGGAACCCTTTGGCTTATTAATTTATCACAAACATTGAAATATCTGGTCAGAATCAAAGAGATTCACAGAAAACCCAGAGACGACTTCTTCGAAGCCATGCTCTACATTGCTACATTGTCCCACCGGCTTTGATACGCTGCTATTGCAACATTAGCCACATCAAAGCCTAAGTATCACAGAGCTCCACTTAGTAGAAACCACTTTTTTTTTTAATAAAGCTAAAGTTCAGTTTTTACAGCCTTGTTTTCTGCCCTCAAAGGGCTGGTAAAAAAAAGAAAAAAAATCAACTGATGCAGCTTAAAACCAAACAGTGCAGTACAGAGGCACGGAAAGCAAACATGTTAGCTTGAATATAATCAGGTGCCTCCGTCTAAATCTGAGTCTGTGCTCCTCAAGGAAGCATAACAAGTTTTGGTTTAGTTACGTTTTTCATAGTCCTACCAAACAGTAAAACACTGGTAAACACTGGATTAGCCAAATGTCTATTTCCAAGTCACTGTTAGCACTCCTGGCAGAGTCTAGATTATCATCCCAGTGTGATGGCTTCAGCCTCTTTCTCTTTGTCCCGGCTGTTCTGGCTGTTCTGCCGGCTCTTCCTGGATACCAAGTCCAGCCCCGTACCCTCAAACAAGCGGGCCATGAAGGCTAGACCCTCTTGCCGTATATACGACTTTCCCACAAAGAAGTACAGCACCGGGTTGGCACAGCTGCTGATGAAGGCGATAGAAGATGTGACGACCCGGCTGCTTTGCCATATTTTATCCAATCTGAATGAGATTAAAAGAGCATATTAATGGCCGAAAAAATAATTCTTGAGACAAAAAAACAAGAGAACATCCAAATTACTGTATGAAACATAAAACTCCCTTAACAATATATACTAGCAAGCCGTGTTGGCTTCCAAATAACTATTGTTGTATTGTAAAATGATATAATACGCAATTTAACGTATCATAGTAGCAAGCTGAACAGTAATACAGCCCTTCATAATCACTCATTCGCACTATAAAAGAGCTTTAAATCCATTCTGAAAGATAATGATCTTCCGAAGGACCGTGAGCATTATTCCAGCTTTGTATGTCAGTTGTGTGAAAACTTACATGTCTTTAACTTTGCCCTCTGGACACAAAGCCCACGTGACCTGGTAGCAAAAAAGCAAAGGAAGAAACATTCGGTTAGCGGCTCCTGAGAGGGACGATTTTCTTCTTGGTGAAACAGGAAGTGTGACATACTTGCACCATATTGACGATGTGGTAAGGCAACCAAAACAGGCAGAACGTCAGTACAATGGCAAGGATGAGGTTCTCGCTCCGGATGCGGCGGCCAAACCTGGTCTGTCGGATCCGTCGTAAAATACGTATGTAGCAGAACACGATGACCGTGTAAGGTATTAAAAATCCAAAGATGAGCTCCAGCATGTACTGGATCACCACCTGTGGAGTGGGGGAAATATTTAATCCTCTGTGGTTCTATATTGCGTTGAAACCACATTTAAAGAATATTCTTATCATCACCGTTGGCATTCTGGATTGGTCATCTTCTTCGTGGAATGAATCACACACAACTTTGTTGCCATTACTCTTCTTCCACACTTTTCTGAAGATGATTGCTGGGATGGAGGCGATCATGACCAGCACCCACACCACCGCCAGCACCTTCATCACTGTTTTCCGACCACTGATGCGAGCGGTCCACTGCGGCCACAGCACCGCCAGCATCCTGTAGACACTCATGACCATGATGAGATGGATGGAGGCGTACATGTTGAGGAGGCACAGGTAGAAGAGGATCTTGCACATGGCCTCGCCGAATGGCCAGTCCTTGGAAATCAGGTACGCGATGAAGAACGGGGAGAGCCCCATCAGGGAGCCGTCGGCGATGGCTAGGTTGAGGATGATGAGGGTGGTGACGGATTGTCTTTTGGCACGCGCGAGGATGCTCCAGATGATGAAGAGGTTTCCCGGGAAACCCAACAGAAAGACAATGCTCAGGATGAGCGCGCCCATGGTGGTGCTCACAGGGTTGTCCACAATAGTGTTGTTGACGACATTGAAAGTCGAGTTAACCTGGGCCATTTTTCACTCCTAAAACTTAAAGGAAACATTAAGAAATGTTTTTATTAGTTGTAACTTCCGGCCTGATTCTTATGAAATGCATCACATCACATTTGTATGGAGGTGTCCTGCAACATTAACAAGTTTTAACGGGGTTTCTTGGTTTTACGGTCTGAACGAGATCAGACATGAGTGGGGATCCGAAGCGACTGCGTTGGTGTGTTTGAGCAATGACTCACTTTCTGTCCTTAAAGGCAACATTCAAACAAAGTGGCGGTGTAATAATTAACACCTGTCAAAGTCACACACCAATACTTCAGGCATAGACTTCAGAAGATGCTAGCTCTGAGTTATACTGACTTAGCATCGTGGGTTGTGGACAAACCGGAGTCATCTAGATGGTTCATCTAGTGCATCCTGCAGATGCTCAATTGGCATCTGTTCCAGGAATTCAGAGGACAGCGAAGGCTGTTGGCAAGTGCACCAAAGACCCACAGATTCCCTTTTAAGATCAAAGCACAACATGTGGTTTTAATGCGCCTTTCAGAGCAACCCCTTTAATACTGTTCTTTCTGTTTGTAGAAGAAAAATAGTTTTTAAATTCCTGCTTGTTGCCACTTGTTGGGTGTGTCCCGGAGATTAGTTTCGGAGCACGCCCTGTGCTGCGGAGCCTCAACCTACACAATGAATACCATCAAATCTGTCTCTGTAGCCAAACCTGTTTGATAGTGTAGCAACATGTGCTGTTATTACAGAGTAATGATATTAGCGTGGGCGCACCACGATGGCTTCTTGTTGGATTATTACTGATTTCTGTGCTCAACAAAACTAAAAACCAAACAATTCATTCACTGAAAAAAAAAAGCATTGGCTACAATTCTGATGCTGTTGTCAGTTGTGGTTTATTGATGCCAACTGTGTTGCATTTGCAGCACAAACCACATGAGTGCAACGGTCACATTGCTCAACATTCCAACAGTGTCACACTATATGAACAACAACCGGCTGATGTCATGGCCCCTATACATTCTGTTCTTATTGCGGTTAAAGGCGGTGTCTTTGTTTTCTCCCCATGTACTGCATATTTGCTTCCTTCAGAGCAATGATCGTCTTCATGAGTTGACCTCTCCCTTAAACAAGCGCTCACATCAATGAGCTGTAAAGCCTAACTGTAAAGGTGTGTTAGCATGTGACTCACACTTAAGAAAGAGCACCTGAACCTTCACAGAAAAAAGAACTAAATGCACATGCAAGCCAGGCGCACAAATGTGAATTTCTCCAACGAGACCAAAGGCCTCGAGGGGAAAGCAAAAACAAAACAGGAATTTAATGGCAGCTTCAGTAGCAGCGCGCAGTTGCAGAGATTTGTTGACAGTTGTAAGTGTGGGTTTGTGGCTGAAATGTGAGCGAGACTCACCGAGTCGTCTAGGGAGATGACATCGATGGCTGGAGATCGGAATCTGTTGGAAATATCACACCTCCTTTCCCTCTCCCTGCTTTATCTCCCCATATTTTCCGCCCACCCGCTCTTCTCTTCTCTGTCGCTCCTCACTGGTTTCTCGTGCTTGCTGGAACACGTACGGGACTGAGCGGAGAAGGTGTGTCCCCGGTTACCTGGCAGGCCTCTCCCTTGGCTGCATGTCAACGTCTTCGCACACGAGTGAGAATTCCTCACATGGAGATCCAGTTTGGAGCCTCCGGTTAACCTCCAGGTTTGAACAGGAGGGATTTTAGGAAAAAGAACTGTAACTGGGTAGATGCACTGGTTATAGTGGGACAGAGAGGGTGGGTGCACTGGTTATAGTGGGACAGAGAGGGTAGATGCACTGGTTATACTGGGACAGAGAGGGTGGATGCACCGGTTATAGTGGGACAGAGAGGGTAGATGCACTGGTTATAGTGGGACAGAGAGGGTAGGAGCACTGGTTATACTGGGACAGAGAGGGTAGATGCACTGGTTATAGTGGGACAGAGAGGGTGGGTGCACTGGTTATAGTGGGACAGAGAGGGTAGGAGCACTGGTTATACTGGGACAGAGAGGGTAGGAGCACTGGTTATACTGGGACAGAGAGGGTGGATGCACTGGTTATACTGGGACAGAGAGGGTAGATGCACTGGTTATACTGGGACAGAGAGGGTAGATGCACTGGTTATAGTGGGACAGAGAGGGTGGGTGCACTGGTTATAGTGGGACAGAGAGGGTGGATGCACTGGTTATAGTGGGACAGAGAGGGTAGATGCACTGGTTATAGTGGGACAGAGAGGGTGGATGCACTGGTTATAGTGGGACAGAGAGGGTGGATGCACTGGTTATACTGGGACAGAGAGAGTGGATGCACTGGTTATAGTGGGACAGAGAGGGTGGATGCACTGGTTATACTGGGACAGAGAGAGTGGATGCACTGGTTATAGTGGGACAGAGAGGGTGGATGCACTGGTTATAGTGGGACAGAGAGGGTGGATGCACTGGTTATACTGGGACAGAAACGGTGGATGCACTGGTTATAGTGGGACAGAGAGGGTGGATGCACTGGTTATAGTGGGACAGAGAGGGTGGATGCACTGGTTATACTGGGACAGAAACGGTGGATGCACTGGTTATAGTGGGACAGAGAGGGTAGATTCACTGGTTATAGTGGGACAGAGAGGGTGGATGCACTGGTTATAGTGGGACAGAGAGGGTAGATTCACTGGTTATAGTGGGACAGAGAGGGTGGATGCACTGGTTATACTGGGACAGAGAGGGTGGATGCACTGGTTATACTGGGACAGAGAGGGTAGATTCACTGGTTATAGTGGGACAGAGAGGGTAGTTTCACTGGTTATAGTGGGACAGAGAGGGTGGATGCACTGGTTATACTGGGACAGAGAGGGTGGATGCACTGGTTATACTGGGACAGAGAGGGTAGATTCACTGGTTATAGTGGGACAGAGAGGGTAGATTCACTGGTTATAGTGGGACAGAGAGGGTGGATGCACTGGTTATACTGGGACAGAGAGGGTAGATTCACTGGTTATAGTGGGACAGAGAGGGTAGATTCACTGGTTATAGTGGGACAGAGAGGGTGGATGCACTGGTTATACTGGGACAGAGAGGGTAGATTCACTGGTTATAGTGGGACAGAGAGGGTAGATTCACTGGTTATACTGGGACAGAGAGGGTGGATGCACTGGTTATACTGGGACAGAGAGGGTAGATTCACTGGTTATAGTGGGACAGAGAGGGTAGATTCACTGGTTATAGTGGGACAGAGAGGGTAGATTCACTGGTTATAGTGGGACAGAGCGGGTGGATGCACTGGTTATACTGGGACAGAAACGGTGGATGCACTGGTTATACTGGGACAGAGGCCATGCTGAGGAACATAACTGTCTCGCCTGCCCCCTTGTGGCCAGTTTCTCCAACTACACAGTCAAAAATAAACCAGTTTATTATATTTATTATCGCTTTCTTTCAAAGATGTTTCAAAAAATATACAGTGAAGTAAAATGAAACTAACCTCAGTTTAATCAGAAATGAGTGACAAAGAAAAGCAATTATTTTGCATGAATAGCTTTAATGACATGAAAAACACATTAACTGAGCAAAAAGCATCTGATGCATGATTTAAATAGAAATCACTAAAATTCTTCAATACTGATACTGGCAAAGGGGACGTTACAGCAGATGTTGCTGCATAGAGTGCTCGGGATTGGCAAGTCAAAGAACCCACAGTGATGCGTCTCAGATACAGAAATAACAGTGTGTTGACTTTGGCTTATTTTAACAATCTTGTTCAACATCACAGATGCTTCCACAGAAGATAAATTTTACAATTAAACAAAACAGGAGGATTCAGCATCTCATCTCACATTTTCAATGTTGATATACAGTCGCATCGTTTCCATTTTTAAAGACCACACTTCAACTCGAACCAACCAATTCCCATTAATGACCAGTGAGCTCTGCTAGTTTTAGCATACGGGCTAACGTGCAAACATTTTAGCCAGTTTTTCAGCAGCTTAAGTGTAAAAGAAAGTTGCCAAGATTCAGTGCAGCTCAATCAAATCTGGAAAGCAAAAGTCTGATTTGTCTCATTTTCCTCTCGTTTCCCAATATGGTCCATCAAGACCTGAAGGTCGAGTAGCTCAGAGCTCAATCTGAGAACACCTGAAGATGCACCTGGGCCCAGCAATATATTCCCAGCGATATCTTCAGATATATCTGTAATTATAATGATTGCAGAAATGTTCCTGACGTTCCCTCATCTTTGGCTCTATTTAATGGTTCTCCTAAGGTTTTCCCGATCCGGTTTGAGGGTCTAAGGACAGAGGGCGTCATTGTGCCCATGACGCCAATGGAAGTTGCACCATTTTTTGGGGGGCGTCATAGGGACAGTGACACCCTCTGTCACCGGATCATTTAGTCAATTTAAGTTGGCGTCATTATCACAGCTAACTAAGAGGTTAACACACTAGAGCACAAATGTTAGCCTATATGGACCTAATGTGACCTAACTTGGTCCCATTGTCAACCCAAATAGCACCAAAAACTTGACCTATTGTGATTTGAAGCATTTTCTGTGTTTAAAAACGAGCATTTTGTTCTGTCAGTAATACTTATTATGGCCTCTTTCGATCGTTAACGTTCTGATTTGCTTTAATGTGCTCGGGGATCTTATTTTAAGGCAGAATCACGTTTTATTTAAAAATGGTTGTGAGAAATTCCCTGATATTTTCCGAAATTTTGATCCAGCTCACTTGGTGATGAACACCAGGTGAGCGGTGTAGACCAGGTCAGCGAGGTACAGCAGCATGTTGATGGCGGTGAGCACTGCCACGCCGATCTGCTTTGACATATCGCCTCCACGCCGGTACTTTTTGTCAAACGTGAAAATGGGCCAGACGATGACAGCTGACAAGTACATGAGGAAGGCCAGGAGGCCGTACGCTGACAGGAACTGGGAGAAGGGGACCGGGAGAAACCCGGTGCATTCGCCCACGCACAGGATCACCACCACCATGGAGACGATGAAGCAGATGCAGTAAACGGCCATGCACCACTCCAGCGCCGCGTGGTGGCTGTAGGAGACGGGGTTGCTGATCAGGATGAAGATGATGCAGGCCACAACGGTCTGGCACACCTTCAGGAGGCCCGGGACCGTGGCCATGTATCCCGCCACCTGTCCGGGTTTCGCCTTGGTCAGGCTCACCTCGCAGATGTAGGCCACCGCCGCCAGGCAGGAGAAGATCGTGGAGGTGATGCGGAAGCTGCGTTCGTCGGCGTACCACCACCCCTGCTCCTTCAGGAAGAACAGGGGAAAGATGACGGAAGCAGACAGGCAGAGGAGGGCGGCGTAGCAGGCCACGGTGATGGGGAAGTTGGACCAGGAGACTGGGATGCGGGCCTGAAGGCCAAACTGCTCCACCAGCAGGACCAGCAGAGTGCAGGTGAAGCTGAACACCCAGCAGAAGATGCACCAGTCAGCCATGCCCCCGTGGACGTTGGCGCTGTGCGCTGCCAAGCTGAAGGCCACACAGGTGAACAACAAAGCTGCTAAACGCACCCAGAAGACCTGGGAGAGCATGACCGTGGACACCGGCATGGCGGGAAATCGCAGGTAACTCCTCTAGCCAAAAGGGGGGGGGGGGGGGGGTCAAGATTCCAAACTCGTGCTCTCTTGTCGGCTGCTGTTGTCACAACTTGTCGATGTTCTTCCACGTTCTGCAAAAAAGAAGACAAGAATTAACATGACTCCACGCTACATGAGCGATGGCTGACAGTGAAAGGAAGTGTTTTTGTTGTGGTGTGAGTGGTTCTGCTGCCGGTCCTGACATCGGCTGAGCGGCTTCGCTTCAATCAACAGGTGACACGAAGTGAAATCACCACGTGGAAGTGTTATAAGAAACAGGAACAGTTCAAATCAAAACTCTGGTGGAAGGGCGTGACAGGAACATTAAACAATGCTCTTTTTTCCCAGACCCTGACCAACAGCAGCTGAGCGACCACGACGTCTTTACGGTTGAACCAGGCCAGGAAAAGACGCATGGCTGACGGCCACTCGACGCTCTCCACAAATTCGATAGCCAAGGGCTGATAATTTCATTCTGTCCTGGCCCATCGATCAAAGGCCCAACTTCCTGCTCTGTGTAATCAGTCATTATCAGGATCCTACATCCGCTACACAAATCCAATCAGCAGCTGGATGAATGGTGGCCAAACATGTCCAATAATACAGAGATCGAAGATAAGTAAGAGTGTGTGTGTGTGTGTCTGTGTGTGTGTGTGTGTGTGTGTGTGTCTGTGGCTATTGAGTACCAAACTGCTCATTTCGAGGTTTGGGGGTTTAGGTCAGGGTAACGGGGTTAGCTGCGCTGGTTAGGGTTAGATCCGACAATGTGTAACATCTATAAAATCCCCCATAGACAAATATAGGAGTGTGACGTCTCTTGCTACAGGAAATAGTTTTTTTTTTTTTTAGTTTTTCTGTTATGACTTGACTCCTTCTTGCCCAACACTTAAACCCAAACAGCACGTTTACAGCTGCATAAACCACAATATTAGAGCGCATGACGCAGCAAAAAGACAACTAAAATGTACCTATTTGCATATGAGTCAACATCCTTTCAGATATAAGCATAATACGTTAAATCTACTTGGTGTAAAGTCTAAAATAGCGGAGCTACGCCGCGCCCAGTTCTGCGTCGTCGCCGACCCGAAGTTGTTCCAAAAACAGAGCGTGATTAATACTAACTAACCTCTACTTAACCTAAAAGAAAGGATAATAAAATGTGAACTTACAGATCTGGACAGTCGATGCCGGCTTTGTGTGGGGCGTTTTATTTCTTGTAAAGGGTGGGGGGGGGGGGGGGGTTTCAAAAGCATTGAAGTTCCTGCAACGTCGTGCGTAACTTGGCGCACATCCACTCTCACATCCACGCCTCGACCGCCTCCCCACGCCCCGCAAGGACCGTATTTGGTAAAGGGTCGCAACGCAGTCCGAGCGTCATAATGACGGTTTTAATGTACATCCTACTAATATTATAGAACGAAGCTGCCAGCGCAACACTGCAAAGATCGACTGTTGGTGGATTTCATCAAAAGCAATGTAACATTTTCCGCACTAACATTTGTTGCAAAGCATCATTCACGCCTAACAATTTTAATAAACAAAGAGGTGGTACAAGTTGATGGCTCTGGCCCTAAAACATGAAGCACCAGTATGTTTTATCACACTGGTTTTCCGCCCGTATGTGCAGATTGTTGCAATAACACGATCCGCCCAAACGAGGTCGCTGTTTCGCCTCTGAGCTGAAAAATTCATGGAGAAAGCAGGATAGCCACACGACTGAGGCCAGGACTCAGCAGTCCACCTACACCCTTTAGGTGTAGGTGGGACAGGGGGTGGGTGCACTGGTTATACTGGGACAGAGAGGGTAGATTCACTGGTTATACTGGGACAGAGAGGGTGGATGCACTGGTTATAGTGGGACAGAGGGTGGATGCACTGGTTATAGTGGGACAGAGGGTGGATGCACTGGTTATAGTGGGACAGAGAGGGTGGATGCACTGGTTATACTGGGACAGAGAGGGTGGGTGCACTGTTATAGTGGGACAGAGAGGGTGGATGCACTGGTTATACTGGGACAGAGAGGGTGGGTGCACTGGTTATACTGGGACAGAGAGGGTGGATCCACTGTTATAGTGGGACAGAGAGGGTAGATTCACTGGTTATACTGGGACAGAGGGGGTGGATGCACTGGTTATACTGGGACAGAGAGGGTGGATGCACTGTTATACTGGGACAGAGAGGGTAGATTCACTGGTTATACTGGGACAGAGGCCATCGGACATGCTGAGGAACATAACTGTCTCGCCTGCCTCCTTGTGGCCAGTTTCTCCAACTACACAGTCAGAAATAAACCAGTTTATTTTATTTATTATCGCTTTCTTTCAAAGGTGTTTAAAAAAATATACAGTGAAGTAAAATGAAACTAACCTCAGTTTAATCAGAAATGAGTGACAAAGAAAAGCAATTAATTTGCATGAATAGCTTTCATGACATCATGAAAAACACATTAACTGAGCAAAAATCATCTGATGCATGATTTAAATACAAATCACTAAAATTCTTCATTACTGATACTGGCAAAGGAGACGTTACAGCAGATGTTGCTGCATAGAGTGCTCGGGATTGGCAAGTCAAAGAACCCACAGTGATGCGTCTCAGATACAGAAATAACAGTGTGTTGACTTTGGCTTATTTTAACAATCTTGTTCAACATCACAGATGCTTCCACAGAAGATAAATTTTACAATTAAACAAAACAGGAGGATTCAGCATCTCATCTCACATTTTCAATGTTGATATACAGTCGCATCATTTCCATTTTTAAAGACCACACTTCAACTCGAACCAACCAATTCCCATTAATGACCAGTGAGCTCTGCTAGTTTTAGCATACGGGCTAACGTGCAAACATTTTAGCCGGTTTTTCAACAGCTTAAGTGTAAAAGAAAGTTTGAAAAAATGCCAAGATTCAGTGCAGCTCAATCAAATCTGGAAAGCAAAAGTCTGATTTGTCTCGTTTTCCTCTCGTTTGCCAATATGGTCCATCAAGACCTGAAGGTCGAGTAGCTCAGAGCTCAATCTGAGAACACCTGAAGATGCACCTGGGCCCAGCAATATATTCCCAGCAATATCTTCAGATATATCTGTAATTATAATGATTGCAGAAATGTTCCTGACGTTCCCTCATCTTTGGCTCTATTTAATGGTTCTCCTAAGGTTTTCCTGATCCGGTTTGAGGTTCTAAGGACAGAGGACGTCACTGTCCCTATGACGCCCTCTGTCACCGGATCATTTAGTCAATTTAAGTTGGCGTCATTATCACAGCTAACTAAGAGGTTAACACACTAGAGCAAGATGTCTGTGTAGATTCTCAATCATCCAGGTCATTGTATCCAAGGTAGTTTTCTCTGTCAACTGGACTGTGTTTCTTCTCTTTGAAGACGTTTCGCCTTCTATCCAGAAGGCTTCTTCAGTTCTGAAATCGCTGGGGACCGAGCTTGAAAATATAGCCCTAGTGGACCGTTGGCATGTTAATGATCTGGGTGGTCACCTGAGAGTCGTTGGTAGGGTCGTTGGTAGGGTCGTTGGCAGGGTCGTTGGTAGGGTCATTGGCAGGGTCGTTGGCAGGGTCGTTGGCAGGGTCGTTGGCAGGGTCGTTGGCAGGGTCGTGGGCAGGGTCGTTGGCAGGGTCGTTGACAGGGTCGTTGGCAGGGTCGTTGGCAGGGTCGTTGGTAGGGCCGTTGGCAGGGTTGTTGGTAGGGCCGTTGGCAGGGTCGTTGGTAGGGCCGTTGGCAGGGTCGTTGGCAGGGTCGTTGGCAGGGTTGTGGTAGGGTCGTTCATCTGGATTCAGTTGAGATGTCTCCCCTCTGTCTGCTGGCACCCTTGGTGGTGGGGCACCAGGTCTCCTGAAATGGTGTGAAAGTTTGGTTTGTTGTTGGAAGGAGTGGAGGACTACATTGTATGTGGGTGATAGGAAACACTAGAGCACAAATGTTAGCCTATATGGACCTAATGTGACCTAACTTGGTCCCATTGTCAACCCAAATAGCACCAAAAACTTGACCTATTGTGATTTGATGCATTTTATGTATTTAAAAAAGAGAATTTGTTCTGTCAGTAATACTTATTATGGCCTCTTTCGATCGTTAACGTTCTGATTTGCTTTGATGTGCTCAGGATCTTAATTTAAGGCAGAATCACATTTTTTTGATGAACACCAGGAGAGCGGGGTAGACCAGGTCAGCGAGGTACAGCAGCATGTTGATGCCGGTGAGCAGTGTCACACCGATCTGCGTTGACATATCGCCTCCACGCAGGTACTTTTCGCCAAACGTGAAAATGGGCCAGACGATGACAGCTGACAAGTACATGAGGAAGGCCAGGAGGCTGTACGCTGACAGGAACTGGGAGAAGGGGACCGGGAGAAACCCGGTGCATTCGCCCACGCACAGGATCACCACCACCATGGAGACGATGAAGCAGATGCAGTAAACGGCCATGCACCACTCCAGCGCCGCGTGGTGGCTGTAGGAGACGGGGTTGCTGATCAGGATGAAGATGATGCAGGCCACAACGGTCTGGCACACCTTCAGGAGGCCCAGGACCATGGCCATGTGTCCCGCCACCTGTCTGGCCCTTGCCATCAGGATCATCTCGTACATGTAGGCCACCGCCGCCAGGCAGGAGAAGACCGTGGAGGTGATGCGGAAGCTGCGTTCGTCGGCGTACTCCTGCAGTGCGATGAAGAACAGGGAAAAGATGACGGAAGCAAACAGGCAGAGGAGGGCGGCGTAGCAGG
The DNA here is from genome assembly GCF_901000725.2 of Takifugu rubripes. NCBI lineage: Eukaryota > Metazoa > Chordata > Actinopteri > Tetraodontiformes > Tetraodontidae > Takifugu > Takifugu rubripes. The sequence goes on along the minus strand of NC_042292.1, from coordinate 14,571,397 downwards.
CCACGGTGATGGAGATGTTGGACCAGGAGACTGGGATGCGGGCCTGAAGGCCAAACTGCTCCACCAGCAGGACCAGCAGAGTGCAGGTGAAGCTGAACGCCCAGCAGAAGATGCACCAGTCAGCTATGCCCCCGTGGACGTTGGCGCCGTGCGCTGCCACGCTGAAGGCCACACAGGTGAACAACAAAGCTGCTAAACGCACCCAGAAGACCTGGGAGAGCATGACCTTGGACACCGGCATGGCAGCAAATCGCAGGTAACTCCTCTAGCCAAAAGGGGGGGGGGGGGGGGGGGGGGGGATCAAGATTCCAAACTCGTGCTCTCTTGTCGGCTGCTTTTGTCACAACTTTGTCGATGTTCTTCCACGTGTTCTGCAAAAAAGAAGAAAATAATTAACATGACTCCACGCTACATGAGCGATGGCTGACAATGAAAGGAAGTGTTTTTGTTGTGGTGTGAGTGGTTCTGCTGCCGGTCCTGACATCGGCTGAGCGGCTTCGCTTCAATCAACAGGTGGCACGAAGTGAAATCACCACGTAAGATAAGATAAGATAAGATAAACTTCATTGATCCCACATCGGGGAAATTCACGTTACAGTATTAGCCAGTGTTATACAACACTAAAAGAAAAACTATTATGTACATTACTATGTACATTATACATTATATACAGAGGGGAGATTATATACAGAAGGGAATATTATACTATATGAAGAAAAATGAAAGTGCAAATAAGAGTGGAAGGGTTATAAGAAACAGGAACGGTTCAAATCAAAACTCTGGTGGAAGGGCGTGACAGGAACATTAAACAATGCTCTTTTTTACCGGACCCTGACCAACAGCAGCTGAGCGACCACGACGTCTTTACGGTTGAACCAGGCCAGGAGAAGACGCATGGCTGACGGCCCCTCGACGCTCTCCACAAATTCAATAGCCAAGGGCTGATAATTTCATTCTGTCCTGGCCCATCAAAGGTCCATCGATCCTTCGTCCGCTACACAAATCCAATTAGCGGCTGGATAAATGGTGGCCAAACATGTCCAATAATACAGAGATCGAAGATAAGTAAGAGTGTGTGTGTGTGTGTGTGTGTGTGTGTGTGTGTGTGTCTGTGTCTGTGTGTGTGTGTGTCTATTGAGTACCAAACTGCTCATTTCGAGATTTGGGGGTTTAGGTCAGGGTAACGGGGTTAGCTGCGCTGGTTAGGGTTAGACCCGACAATGTGTAACATCTATAAAATCCCCCATATACAAATATAGGAGTGCTTGCTACAGGTAATAGCTTTTCTTTTTAGTTTCTGTTTTGATTTGACTCCTTGCTCAACACTTAAACCCAAACAGCACGTTTACAGCTGCATAAACCAAAATATTGGAGCGCGTAACGCAGCAAAAAGACAACTAAAATGTACCTATTTGCATATGAGTCAACATCCTTTCAGATATAAGCATAATACGTTCAATCTACTTGGTGTAAAGTCTAAAATAGCGGAGCCCAGTTCTGCGTCGTCGTCGACCAGAAGTTGTTCCAAAAACAGAGCGTGATTAATACTAACTAACCTCTACTTAACCTAAAAGAAAGGACAATAAAATGTGAACTTACAGATCTGGACAGTGGGTGCCGGCTCTGTGTGGGGGTTTCGAAAGCATTGAAGTTCCTGCAACGTCGTGCGTAACTTGGCGCGCATCCACTCTGTTTATCACACTGGTTTTCCGCCCGCGTATGCAGATTGTTGCAATAACATGATCCGCCCAGACGGGGTCGCTGTTTCGCTTCTGAACTGCAAATACATGGAGCTGGCTCGGCAGCCAGTCAAGACAGCAGGATAGCCACACCACTGGCATCATTTTTAAGAAGAATTTGGACTTATGTTAAGACAGGAAACGCATAAATCGAAGGTATTAAGTCGAGGCTGCTGGCTGACCGCAAGAGAAGGAATCCGGATTTTTGCAACGCGAACTATTTCGGGAGAAAAGGGATCTGAGGTGTAGCTTTACTGGGATCGAATTGCCTTGTAGCTTAGTTAGCTAACATGCAGATTTAGTGTTTATTTGCACCAACATTTGGATCTGGAGTAGTTAGTCTACGTGCTCTATCAGAACTAATCTTATCACACGTTAATAGAAACGGTCATGTTATTTGTTTCGCCAGCCTAAATTAGCCTAGCAGCCGCCGGCTCCTCTGCGCAGTCGAATGACAAACGGGTCACTTTCATTCGGGGTGGGCACCAACGCGATGCCGGGGATTGATAGTGGCCGCTTCCCAAGTCTAACTTTTAAAGGCTAACGCCGGCAGGACGTGACGGGCCGCTTCAAATGATTGTTGAACGCCGTCGCTTGTTGTATAAGTCGCGACTAAAAGTTAAGAAGCAGCCTTGGCGTTCGTGCTGCTCTGTGCTTTCGCTTTGATAAGCCCAGCGACACAACTAGCTAATGCGGGCTAATCTGCTAATTAGCTTGCTCGGTCGTTAGCATGAGATGCAGAGCCCGTAGTGGGTTTCAGGCCGATTGTTTACAGTGCTTGCGTGTATTTTGATGTTATTCATTATCACAGACTTGGAAAGGGCTCATATCCTAAATCAAAAAAGCGCCACTTTTAGTGGTGGGTCATTTGTTTTCGCGTGGCACATCATCATTTCTGTTGCACTCACGAATGACTTTCATAGTTGTGAGAGGTGACACGATACGATAGTGTTTAACGTGCGCGTCGATATCAACGCCAGGCTTGTGAAATCTGGCCGCTTGAAGGCTTGTGCTAGATTGTTTCATTGCAGAGTGTCGTTAAATGTCATTCAAGAAGATTCTGCATTGTCATTTGGGTGGCAGAGAACCTTTTTCCCCCCTTCTGCAGGAATTAGCTCTGTGCAGACACTAACAGGCATGTGAGTTGTTGACCTGAAGCATAGCGAGACATATCAGCCACTCATTCATGATTGATGACCTTTGAGGAAGCAGACTGTTCCTTAGCCATTTTCCACTACAGCTCAGCCCACGCTGAGCCACCCCGTCTTTGTTATCCTGCTTATTTTGTGGCCTCCTGCGGAGGAATCCTAAGGACTTTATTTTTAAGTCTGACTTAAACCTGGCCAGGGTGAGCGCGGACATGTGAAGAGGCCTGCGTGTAGGCCTGGAGATCGGATCAGGAGCCCCGCACAGAGCACCTTTTGTGTGGACTGAAAGCAGACAAGGAACGAGATGATGGGGATGATAAAAGGCGCCCAGAGACTGTGCTGATTTCCCCACACCGGGACGCAGAGTGTCACAAGGCTGCAGACATGAGCCTCCGCCAGCCCACTTCGACTCTGGACAGGTACGAGCCTCGCATCCCCAGAGATTTACCTCCCGACACCTTGCTGAAAAATGCGGTATTCCCGGCTCAGCCGACATGCGCTTGTCCCGCGCGAGTCCAGTTTGGACGCTGGAAATACCAGTTAAACACGCTGTTTACGGTGGAAGCGGTAATAACGCGTCTCCCGCAACACTCAAATCACACCGGCTCACGATTCTAATTGGTTTGCTCGTTCATTTCAGCGTGAGATCAACACCAGCGTGTTTATGGGACCAGAACTTTCCCTCCATGCAGTCATGGCTTGTTATGGGGAATTCTGAAGGTTCTGGTAACCAGTCTCCAGTTTCACTGTTTGTGTTTGTCGCTCGTGTCTTCTGTCGTGACCTTTCACCCCTGTGAGCGCCGGCAGAACTCGCCGCCCTGTTTGTTAGCCTTCATCCGCCACCTCTCTCCTCACCACCCAGCCTTACACTGTGTCCGATGCGCCCTTGTCTTGATCACGTGTCTCTCCTGTCTCTCCCGCTGTCTTCTCATTTCCCTTTGTGCGTGTGTGTCCGCGTGCACGTGCCCACGGCTGTGCCTGTCATGTGACAGCAGGGCAGCCAATAAGAAAAACACCCACCTGTTCAGGTAGGACAGTTGCACCGTGAGAGCATATGACAGGGTTTGGGCATGATGTGAACTTTTGCTCTGTCTTTGTGTCCTTTTACTTCAGGATTGGTTTCTCAGGTTCTGAATGTCTTCTCTCTTTTCTCTGTGCACTTTCTCGGCTTTTGTCCTCCTTTCCCGTCATGCTTTCAGCCCCTTTGCTGCTTGGTGAGTTTTTTTTTTCCTGTCGAATGCTTTCCCAGTGGCCTCTCACGCACTTTCTCCTTTCAGGGGCTTTTCCGCCGGCGCTGCGGGTCGCTCGGGACTGAGCCGCACAGCCCAGATTTGCATTTCCATTGCCAGTTTATTCCATTTCAGACTCGGCACAGCTCGCCACTAAAAGTCTGCATGTTCCACTTCCACTGTTTCTGGTTCATTTGTGATGGAATTTTTGTGGTTTGAGATTTAGGTTTTCCTCTCGGAGCTTGTTTGATCAGATTACTTTTTTCCCCTGTTATTTTTCATCGATTTCACTCTAAAAAACAATCGCGACTGCTTTTGGATGACATTGGAATTGCTTTTTAGAGCGATCAGGCAGCTTTGGTGACTAAGATCTTGCTCCTCTGCTAAATTCACGCTGGAAATGGGTTGAATTTTTGGGTATGGTGAGCAGAGTGTGGTGGAAAAACTTGTTCTGCTGTTGTCTTGCTACCATTTGACATTCTGCTAGTCAGTAAAGATGGATCATCCTCACAAGATGCGCATCAAAGCACGAATGATGCCAGCACGTGCATGGAAAAGCCCCTTTATTTTTCCTATTTTTTGCACCTTCTTTGTCTGTTAACTTCCTGTTTTGCTGGTTCATCATCAGAGATTCTCCCTTTTTGCCCCCCCCCTTCCCCCTCAGATCCATTATTTACTGTCATCCTGGTGTGTTTTCCCTTCAGACTCTTACTCACTCCAAACGTTGTTCTTGTACCAAACAGGCTCAGTAGTCTGACCATTGGGGATTCAGAGCGCCGATCTTCTAGTGCCCAGCAGAAGGACCCATCAGCTGACCTCCCAGCAGAGAGCGCGGGTACTTTTAGCGTTTATTTTTAATCGTTAAATCGTTGCTCAGTGCCGCTAATGGTTAAAGTGTCCTCCTCTCCCAGGTCCCGGTCTTGTCCAGAGATGTGTGGTCGTGCAGAAGGACCAGCTGGGCTTTGGCTTCACCGTCTGCGGCGAGAGGGTTAAGCTGGTTCAAAATGTCCGACCGGGCGGCGCGGCGGTCAAGGCTGGGGTCCAGGAAGGGGACAGGATCATAAAGGTGACTCGCTCTCACAGACGCCGAACCCGAATCGTTTCGTTGTTTTTTCCGCACCGCTGACAATCCGCTCCCCCGTCTGTTAGGTGAACGGCTCGCTCGTTTCCACCATGTCCCACCAGGAAGTGGTCAAGCTCATCAAATGTCAGTTTCTCCCGAGCGTTTTTGAAAACAAGATTCACTTTGTTTCGGTCCGATTTCAACACGTTTTTTCCTTTGATTCTGTGCTGTAGCGGGACCGTTCGTAGCGCTGACGTTACAAGGGCCGCCTCCTTCCACTGCAGCCTTACCTTTAGAGCCCCTCCCCCCTGACCCCCCACCCAATCAGAAACCACCTCTGAGTGGGGAAGCCCCGCCCTCTCCCCCTCCACCAGTGTCCTCTGGACTGAGCGGCACCCCAACCCAAAGAATCACTGGACCCAAACCACTGCAGGTGAATGGCGCTTTATCAAAAATGACCATTTCCAATGTGTGGCATTTGTGGAGGATTAAAACATGTATTTGATGTGTGCTTTCAGGACCCAGAAGTACAGAAACATGCGAGTGAGATACTCAGAAAAATGCTGGAGCAGGAGGAGGCCGAGCTGCAGGTACGATCCAGCGGTGACCTTTTATGTCGAACCTGCCTCCATCATTCACAAAACTGCTGTTGACATTGTGCCTCAGAACTTGCTGGGGGAGAGGTTGAAGAACCCCTCGCCGTCCCTGGAGGAGCGCATCGAGCGCGCCAAGAGGAGAGCGCACCAAGTTCGGGTCAAGATCCAGCAAGATCTGGTAAAACGAAGCACCTGCTTTGAAATGCTGTGGCGCGTACGTCCTCCTGATGAGGGAACTGAAAACTCTTCTTTATTTTCTTTCTGCAGGAGGGAGCACGGTCAGAGTTGGTCTCCAGTTATGTCATAGCAGGTAACATTCTTCTGTTTTCTGTATTTTTTTCCCCCCAATGGTCTCATCAGAGCTAACGCTAAAAGAGCTTCCGAGTTTAATCACTTGACCCATTTTCGATAGAAACTACACCGAAATATTTCTACAAGTGCAGCTTGATTAGTACTTTAAAACACTGATAATAACAGGGGAACTAGCATTGAACCTTGCGGCACGCCGCAGGTTGTGCACGCTATGTGAGCGTAATCAGAGCTCTGTTGTTCAGGTCGGCTGTCGGTGGATTCAAGCGAAGGAGACGTGGAGGTAAGCTACGCGCGGTCGTCAGTGACATACATGTGCGCTGGTGTACGACACCAACCCACTCATCCCGCCCCTCCTCCTCCCTCCCACTCCTCCTCCTTCCCCCCCTCCTCCTCCTTCCCCAGGCTTGTGAGAGTCCCCACTCCTCCTCTTCATCGTTCAGGACCCCACAGCACCGACGGCAGAACTCGGACGCGTACACATCAGATTCGGTGAGCTGGACCCCCCCCCCCCCTCCCAGTTCCATTTCCGTTACAGAAACGAGGTCCGGAGCAGTAGTTGCCTATCCGAAGGGTTCATTCACAGCTCTCGACTTTCCTCCATCCATTATTCCCGCCTCATGCCACATGTTAGCGTTTAGCATAAAGGTTAAACCTATGTCTGCTTTCAAAGGGAGGGAAGGCCCAGATCATTGGCCCAGAGGAAGAGGATGAAGACGACTACAGCTACGCCTTCAATGACGTGAGTGGGCATGTTCGCTTAGTTCTGCACCCCCCCGGGGGTTCCCTCAATCCCTACTCATTCATCATTTCCTTCTCCCCTCCCCAAGATGGACGGTCCGTTCCAAGACATCGAGCTGCTGAAGTCACGACCGGCCCACATGACCGTGTTCATGAGATACATCTTCACCCAGCTCTTGGATCCCAACCCTCTGGTTAGTTTTACAACAAAATGGAAGAAATTTTAAGAAATCAGAGACAAATCCCTTTTTTTATCCTTCTTAAGCCAAATATGCACAGGTGGTTTTATATTTGTGGGTTTGTATGTCTTGAACAGCTGTTTTACCTGTCGGTGGAGGCTTATCTGGGCTCCAGCACTAAAGAAGCTCGTGCACTCGCACCTCAGATCTGCTCCCATTTCCTGGACCCGGATGCTGTCAGTACAGACCCGCTCCGTAGATTTCATTTTCAAACAGTCACGTGCAGATTATTGACATTACAATATCTCCTTTTTGTTGCAGCCACTGAAAATCAAAGTGAGAGAGGAGTACCTGAGCGATATAGGTGCGACCGCAGATGGTTTCTCCTCTTTTCTCACTCACCTCCTAGTTGGAATTGCTGTCAGATGTTTGACTACGCGTCTGTTTTCCCTTCAGAGAGTCGACTTCATGCTCAGGAAGACATCAGAGGACCCCTGTCGGAGCTGCAGCAGCAGGTTCTGCCAGACATCCAGGACCAGATTCAAGACTACAGGTACATTAAAGAAATAAAAGTCCTCCACTGGGAATCAGGAAGTGGACCATGCTGGCGATGAAGTAATGAGAGGGGGAAAAAAATCCAGATTTATGATCCTTTAAATGCGTCCAATTTGTATTTGGCAGGAATAAGCAGATGATGGGTCTGGGCTCCCTGTTCGGGGAAGGAGACTTGCAGCTGCTGGACGGAGACCCGGTGAAAGAGAGACAAGTGGTGGACAGACAGGTCGCCGCACTGTGGGAGATACTGTAAGTCCTCAGCTTCTTCGTGGCTACGAAACTCTTAAAGAGGGCATAAAAAATGAGGGCCAGGCCCAATAAAACTATCACAAAATGAAAAGAGCTGTCATGACAAAGGTCATCACCTTGGCTACCAAACCTGTGGAGCACATGACACTTATTTCTTCGGCACACACAGTGGCCAGTTCTGTCACATGACTGCACTGTCACGCTGGCGGCGCTCTAGACGGATTAGCTGTTATTTCTTGCGGAGGAAATTATATGTTTTGTTTTTTTTGTGCTCCTCCTGTAGGTCAAAGCATGAAGAGGACAGAAGGTAAGGGAATTGTCTTATCCTGCGAGGAACAAAGAGTAACATCTGCCAGAGCCTTTACCGCCTTCCCCTCCGCGCTCTTTGTCCTCACGTTTCCCTGTGATTGTTGGTCCTCTCTCTCTCCCCCCCGCCCCTCACCCCCCAGCTCTCCTCTGGCGTGGGCCGTGGTCCTCTACCTGCGTCACTCCGGCATCAAGCTGAGAGACTCTAAGGTCTTCCCCGGATTGAGCACAGAGAAGGAGAAGTGGCTGGCGTTCCTCAAGACAAAGAAGGTTTGACCCATTTCAGTATTTTACTTATATCAGCCTTAGCTTAGCTTAGCTTAGCTTAGCTTAGTTTAGCTTAGTTTAGCTTATCTTATTTTGATGGTGCTCCAGCCTGCTCCCACAACTAACACGGCATTGATTTTGTGTCCTCGCGCTTCCCACAATGAAAATATACCGTTTTACCAAGCAGCAGTGATGCACCAGTGTACTTGTGTTGACACTAATGTTTTAGTGCATGAATACATTCATATTAGACTAATAATAATTTATAACGCACTGCCCCCCTCCATCCTGGAGCCATATTACATTACCTTTATTTATGTTCCTCCAGGATATTTACTCACTGCCGCTGCCTTCCTGAGGTTGTTTAGTTCAATCATTGCTGTTAATTATGGCTCAAAATTCTGCTGTTTTCTTGTTCGGGCGTCTCGCCCTTCATGTAATATTTTATCTCTGAGCAAAACCTGCCGGCTTTTATTGTCTTTAACTTCATCTGTTGACTCTATACCTGCAGCTGCAGCTCTATACCATCTGCTGCTGTTATAAACTCCGCCTTTGCAATGCAATTAAGGCTGAACAGACAAATGCTAATTTATAGTTTTAAAAATAGATGATATTGACAAATATAATATGGACTTTCTCGCTCTCCACAGCTGAGTGGTGCCAAGAAAGAAAAGGATGGAGAAGATAAAAAGAGAAACCCTATCCTGAAGTACATCGGCAAACCCCGAAACACATCCCAGTCCAGTAAATAGAAACACGCACGGATGCACGATGGAGCCCTGATAATCACCACATAATTGATACTTCCCATGCTGACGTCTTCGCTGTTGATTTCTTATCTTTCACCGCTTTATTTTATGATTTTGCAGACGTCAGATTTGATTTGGGGCATTTTTCCTGACATCATTTTCTTTTCCTTTCCGTTTGTTTTGATTTTGTAGCATTCCATGTCCCGTTGTCACCCACCGAAGGTATATTTTTACTTGACGTTTAGTTCTATTACTCACCAAATGCGCCTCAGCTGTGAAGCATTCTGGTTTATATTGCTTTGTACCGATCATGGTGTGTGTGTGTGTGTGTGCGTGCAGTCCGTTCCGGTAATGTGAGGAACATCATCCAGCAGTTTGAGAATCACACTGAAACGGGAGAGGAGGGAGGCGATGCTGCTGACGCCCAGAGACTCTCCTCCAGCAGCCTGGGAGAGGACAGCATGGACAGGTACCTCCGGCCTTCCCCTGTCTTTAACGCTTTAACGTGCGCGTGTTAATCTTTTGTTCCACACTCGCTGCTGCAGCCCCGCGGTCTCCGTCCGTCTGGCACGTAGCGAGTCGCTGAAGGCGCAGGGAGAGGGTCGGCGGCGGGGCGCCGCTTCAGGGACGGAGTCCGTCCCTCGTTCCCGGAGCGACGTGGACATGGAAGACTGTGGGGAGGAGAGGGAGGGTCCCGTCCTCCGGCCTCTGCAGCACAGCGCCTCGTCATCGGCGTCCAGCAGCTCTGCACGGTAAAGACGCACTCATCCGGAGCGAATTCTCACACTTTATCAGGGATGAACGGAAACTAGAACCGCTCCCCCAAACATTTCTCCACTAATTAGAGAACCCAAAACTTTCTCACCTGGTGCCGTCTTTCTCTCAAACTCAGGTCTCTAGAGAACCCTACACCCCCATACACCCCTCGGTCTAGACGCAGGTGAGTGTCGGTGTCACCCCTCAGACTAGTGACGGTCAGTCTCGCTAGTCGGGCCGACGTTTTAAATGGACGCAGGGACTCTTTTCCACAAGGGAAATCATCCATAACACGTTTTTAAAGCAGCTGTGCTTATTTAAAAGGTCTCTGTGCGCGTCTTTATCTCCGCAGGAGCGTAGACTCGCCTCTGGCGCTGCTCCCGGACTCCCCGGCGCTGGAGGAGGAGGTGTGCGACAGTCAGAACTGGCAGGACACCATCTCTCCTCAGTTTCTGGCCACAATCGGCCAAAAGGAAGTGGACCGGCAGGCTGTCATCTACGGTACGTGTCAAATCTCTCAGGAAACACGCGGCCCAACCCATAAATTCTGAGATCTTCTTCTCCTCTTCCGCACCAGAGCTCTTCACCACCGAGGTCTCACACCTGCGGACCCTGAAGGTCCTGGATCAGGTGTTTTTCCAAAAGATGAGGTCGGTGCTCAACTCCGAGGAGCTGGCCTGCATTTTCCCCAACCTGCCGCAGGTCTACGAGCTCCACGGTCAGTCTCAGACGGACAGAATGTACACATTTACATTTCACAGCCCCTTTATCTCTCTCCTGTTTGCTCAATAAAGTGAGTTGTACTTTGTGTCAACATGTGTTCGGGGGCTGCTGGGTAAATATAGGTCATAAAATGGTAACATGCAACCTCAGCCACTGAGTCAATATTTATTATTTTAATTAAAATATGGAAGTTTGCTCTGCGCTCGCCACGCGAGGCGCTCACGTGTCCCTCCTCTCCTGCATCTGCACTCCTGTCTTTGTGTTGCAGGAAGTCTTTGTGAAGCGATGAGGAAACGAAGAGAGACTCTAGTTGTTCAGGACATCGGGGACATCATGCTGGCGAGGGTGGGTGAACCGGCGCTAATGATTAAAATGGTTTTCCCATTTAAGGACTCGTGTTCACGGAGGAACTTGAGCAGCCGTCAGTGGCTGAATAAAGAGTTGGGTTGTGTGTTTCCAGTTTGAAGGCCAAGCTGGGGAGGAGTTCCAGGAACAAGCGTCGCAGCTCTGCAGCCAGCACTCTCAGGCGGTGGAGCTCATTAAGAACAAAAAACGCAAAGACCCTCGATTTGCACAGATCATCCAGGTACACACACACACACACCCTCCTTAATGTGTTGTGGCTTTGTGCATCACGAGCTTCCTTACTCGCTCAGGAGTGCGAGGCCAGTCCTCACTGCCGGAGGCTGCAGCTGAAGGACCTGCTGGTGTCGGAGATGCACAGGATCACCAAGTACCCCCTGCTGCTGGACAAAATCATTAAGCACACAGAAGGTGAGAATTTAGGAAATAACTTCCAAATTATGTTGTCAAAGAGGACAAACCTGCAGAGATTGGGGGTAAAAACCTTTTTCCCTCCCTGCAGCTGGTGCGCCAGACCTCCCCTTGCTGCAGCGAGCTCAGGCCTGCTGCAGAGGGATCCTGCAGACCATCAACGAAGTTGTCAGGGAGACCGAGCACCGGCAACGGCTGAGCCAATACCAGCGCAGGCTGGACGCTGCCCCGCAGTTCAAGGTGGTCACATGGTCCATTGTGACCCGCCTGCTCCTCAGGTCCATGCTGCGTTTATTGAGATTCATCCATCCTTTTTTTTTTACCTTGTCTCACAGAATCTGGACTTGTCCACAAAGAGGATGATTCACGAAGGTCCTCTGACATGGAAAGTCAGTAAAGATAAGCAGATAGGTAAGAAACACAAGTTAAGAAATCCCCTTTTCCTTAATTATGTTGATTAAAAAAAAATTTTTGCATCTTTTCTGGCATAAACTGGGTAATGTCCCTCCATCAGAGATCCAAGCCCTGCTGCTGTCCGACTGCCTGGTCCTCCTCCAGAGAGGCCCAGATGACCGGCTGATGCTGAGGTACCCCTCCCGCTGGCTGGGCGGAGGCGGAACCGGCGGCGGAGACAGCAAGACCTCCTTCAGCCCTCTGGTGAAACTGGACTCCCTGCTGGTTCGCTCCGTCGCCACGGGTAACGTCGCGTTCTCCACAACTTCTTTCCTTTAGAATTCTACCGCCTGATCGCGTTCAAAACGCACGGCCTTTGATTCCAGACAACAAAGCCCTGTACGTGATCAGCACCACCGAGAGGCAGATCTACGAGCTGGTGGCCGGCACGTCGTCGGAGAAAAACACGTCAGTTAGTTTTCCTCCTCCAGGATGGGATGGAATCGTCCTTGCGAGAGTCCCACTAACTCTTGTCTGTTACCACAGCTGGAAGGATTTACTTGAAAAGACGATCTCGGCAGCTGACGGCTCGTCACCGCAGGTCAACCACAGATCCACGCCGACCATGTGAGGATCTGCCTCCACACATCTACAGTTCTGTCGCATTGCTTTTCCTCTTTATGCATTTCTTTATGTTGGGTTTAGTTCCCCCAGCGTGTCCCCAGTGTCAGTCAGCAGTCACGTCTATGCAGGTAAAAAAGAAAAATGCAAATGTTTACAGTTCTTCCAAATATCATGAACATTTCTAACAATTCTGGGTTGGTTTGGGCTTTTTTGGGGGGCCAGACAACTCCATAGCAGATCAGTCAGATTCCATGGAGACGCAGTCCACCGACGACGTCCAACCACCTTCCGACGTGCCTGCAGAGCAGTCGGGGACCAACCCAGCCAGCGTGTCTGAGGCCGCGTTGCAGGACGGTGAGAGGACGGCACAGCCCGGGACACCGAAGCAGTCCCCGCTCTGTTCCGTGACATTTTCCGTTTCTCCGCAGTTGAAACCTTGAGGCAGCTGATTCTGCGGGACCTGGAGGAGGAAGGATGGAGCCACGACTCGGACGACACGCCCACCAACGAGGCGGCCAGCGAGAGGAGTCCGCTGTCGGGGACGGTCCTCAGAATCGCCGAGGAAGGCGAGCCTGAGGAAGACGGCCGGCGTCAGGACGAAGAGCCGCCCAGCTTTCAGGTCGTGAGAAAAGGTAGAAAAAAACAGTTGTCTAACGAAAGAACCGAATCTGAAATCTTCAGCAAAAGAAATCACGGCATGGGTTTGACTCTTTTTCTTGGTGTGCTCTCCTCTGCATGTCCCGCCTTCACCAATCTTCTCACATTTCTGCTCTTGACCTTTGGCACACTCTTTATTCTGTGCATAGCTGTGGTTGCGGGTCCTTCTTCTTCTTCTGTCCCTGACGACATCAGTGATGATGTCACCCTCAACTCCCAACAATCATCCAAGGCTAGAGGCGAGCGCGCCGCACAGGGTAACGATAATCAAACTGGTCATGACATTCTTCGGTTTACATCCGGATAATTAACAGAGAACATGAACCGTGATCTAAAGCTTCAGGTCGAGTTGGCGTTTCTCACAAATGCCGCCTTTATACTGTCTCTTTGCTCCAGGAAACACTTTCTACATAGTGTTGCCTACAGAACAGGGTGAGAGCATCACCGATGACCCCCCCACCCCCACCGCCTCAGACTTACAGGAGCCTCTGGAGGAAGTGACGTCACAACAGCCGGACGAGGACACGCCCACGGGAGGCCCTGGCCAATCAGAAGGCAGAGTGGACCAGGTAGAAGACCTGGGCGGGCTGCAGTCCACGCATCAGAGCCACGTCATCCAGAACGTGGACGAGATTTTCCACACGATCGAGGGCTTGATGAGCAAGTTGAGGCAACTGAAGGCGAGTTTGTCGCGCGCTAGCTCAGTGCTATTGAGCCGCTAGCATTGCCCAGATCATTCCCCCTTTTTTTTGTGTGTTTTGTGGTCATTATTGTTTTAAATCCTCCACAGGAAATTGAGGAAGCCCACCACAACCTTTTGAAAACCCTCAGCGATCCACCCAACCAAGAGTCAGAGGATGGACAGTGTCTCTCGGCGACCGTCTCCAGGACACCGTCTCTGGACCGCGGCTCAATCAACGGTGAGACAGAAAACAAATTTATATATCCATAAAACAATCCAGTAACACCTTCATTCCCATTCAACCCACACAGGCAGAGAGGCCAGCACAACGGAACCCAAGATCCAGTCCACGGGATTCTGACGCGGCTGCAGGGGCGCCCTCGCCGGCTCAGGCTTCGTTGTCAGCACAAAGACATACCCGAACTCAGCCGCTCCTCCCCTAGAAGGACCGGGGCTGTTGCATTATTTATCTTCTGCTTCCTTTTTGTGACTGCAATTTCTGCGCGTTGGCACAGCCTCGGCGTCACGGTACCGAAGGGCGTAAAGTCTGGAGAAAAGCTGACGCGACGGGCGAAGCTGGAAGAGTGGAAAGAGGGAACAAAATCGGGTGTTTTGGGAAGCTGAGGAGCTGTCTGAAGGCAGAAAAGTGTTAAAATGTACAAGCGAGGAAATATCCGAGGGATCCCTCACCCCCGCACTTTACCCACAATGCATCCCCCCTTTTATGTGCTACTCATCAGTGGACGGATCAGGGACTAGAGTTTCCACTGCCCCCCCCCCAGGACCTCCTTTCCAATGTTCTAATGGTTGCTTTACACTGATTTCACCCGCCCTCGTGGCCGAAGGACTGTGTTTAATTTAGGTTATTTGAACTGGGTAAGGAAAGCAACACACACATACACACATCAGATCTTTACGCTGTAGCTGAAAAACTACAGTCATTTGGGACATAATCATATTCGGCTAACAGCCTTATTTTAAGCTACAAAAATGGCTGTTCGGGAGTGACATCGATCGTCATGTTGTTGGTGGCTTTTTGAGTTTTTAATGTTTTGGGAACACTACTGCGCTGTTAACTACTGAAATGCTGGCAGGTTTCTTCACACAATATCTCAGCGATACTTATGTTGTTGTTGTTTTTTTTTTTAACAAGCTCAGTGGATTCGTAGAGCTGGTCTACTCATATCAGGCAGTTTTAGGTTTGAGAGGTTATTGTAACTTTTTTCCAATTAATGCCAACTAATCCCTCATTAACTTTGGGCCACGTGTACTTAAGGTTCAAACATCCCAGTAAAGCCTGTATCTCAGCAGTTTGTCATTTTTAAACTCAGAATATTTCTTATCAGCCAAAGCCAAGAAAGGACTGCATCCTACACCAGGTAGAGACTCCTGCACAGAAAAAAGGCGTAAAATGTAATTTTACAGGCGTTGATGTGCACAAACCAAGTGAAAACTCTAAGCTCTCAGTTCAGCAGCTCGACAGTTGCAGCATTCAGCAACAGTTTGAGCTAACTCGACGTTTTGGGGGATATTTGCAAAGCTCGTCATTGCTCAAGTAAACAAAACTACTGCTAGCAGATGGTTAGCTTAGCATAAAGTGTTAGAATGGGGGAATATTGATAAGCAAGCGCCACGCATCCGCACTTCAAATGTTCACTGTTATAATGATGACATTGCTGCATGTGAAAGAGTTTGGCACAAAAAGGAAAAATGGGGAGGGGGGTAGCATTTTTATAAAACAGGGCTAACAGTAGTAGAACAGAAAAATGCTAACTCTACCAGACAGGGCTGAACATTGGCTTTGGGACAGTCACACTCCTTGAAGTATTGCTATATATTTTAGTGTAATTAGATTGTCCCTTTGACGTCCTGACATACGTCATCAAATTGTAATACACAATTAATTTGGCGCACTTTAGAAGGCAGAAAGACACAGACCACCCACTACAACTTATGTATTATCTTTATGCTAAGCTA
The DNA here is from genome assembly GCF_901000725.2 of Takifugu rubripes. Lineage (NCBI taxonomy): Eukaryota > Metazoa > Chordata > Actinopteri > Tetraodontiformes > Tetraodontidae > Takifugu > Takifugu rubripes. Next base: position 14,555,681 of record NC_042292.1, on the reverse strand, counting down.
AGTCATAGCTTAGGTAGCTTCATTTTTCAAAATCTTAGTTGTTTGAATGCCAGCATGTAAAAAGTTAATGTCCGCGATGTTAAGGAAAGTCACGTTTGAGGCTCCAGAAGCCCGATGCTAAATAAATTGTTAACCGCACTAAACTTGTTTTCCAACAGGCTGAATGGAAAGTATGTCTTTAAAGTTGAAGTGTTTGTATTTTTTTGTTCTTATCAAGCTGGGCTGAGTCACACAGAATTCTTTTATTTGAGCTGGTTTCAAATACTAATTCAGGAGCCCTTGAGTGAACTTCCCAGACTGTTCTGAAACTGACAGTTCACCGCTAATCCAGGACTCTTGAGGACATTTACACACACTACAAGCCAGTGACCTAGTGATAAAGTTGCTGTATATGAACAAAAGAGTTACATTTCGAGCTACTGATCACCGGGCTGGATGAACGCAGCAGCTTCTGTGGGAACTTGAGGAATTTTTGCGGAGGGTTAAAAAAAAAAAAACAACCTTCAACCAAAGTGAAATCTCTCTTCAGAGGTTGTTTAAGGGACGACACGTTTTCTTTTTAAAGCTCCGGCTGCTTTTCACCCATCTCAGACGCAGAACAACAAAGTTCTGAAGCAACCAAGCCGAGTCTGAGCTGGATTTCTCTTTCTCTTCACATCTTTACTCACGATTCTTACTGAAACGTTTTTCTTTCTTCTGATTTCTACCTCTTCACCTTCAGTTTGTGTCTTTCTTCTGTTTTTCATACCGACGGCTGTAAAAGAAGAGATAAAAGACAAAAAAATAACACTCTAATTCCATTTTTGTTTTTTTAATCGATGTTGCACAAAAGAACTGCACGGTGCAAACTACTGTATGGATACAGATCTTTAACTATCATCTCCTTGTTTTTATGTGTGTGTTTTTTTAAGAATACATCTTATTCACTTGTAATATAGAGATCAGACCCACTTGTTTTATATGTTAATTTCCTGTTTGTTTTGTTTCTGTGAAGCCGTGAGGGCTCATATTTGATTTTATTTTTGTAGATATGATTACAAAAAAAAAAGATGTATAAATTATTTTCATCTCCCTTGTTTTTAAGATTCGGTGAGATTGTTTAGCTGCACAGAAGGAAAGAGAAGAGCTCGCGTCTCAGATTCATGTGTTTTGTGAGATTAAAATGAAACTGGATAAAGGAAACGCTGACTGCGAGTGTTTTTGTGTGTGAGGTTTGTAATACGAGTTAAAATAGGAGCTGTTGTCTATTGGGATCAATACATTGATGATAAATACAGAAAAAGCAGGTGCTGCTCATAGGAGAGCTGATATTTGTAAGTTGACGACGAATGTGCCACTTTGTTGACAACTTGAAAGTTTGTAAAGTCAAACAACACTTTTATTTTGGAATCTCCACATCACCGGATGCGCTGTGTGCGCGCGCACGTGTGCGCGCGCTCAGCGGGGCTCCTCCACAGCAGATGCGCAGCCGGGACGAGGTGCGTGAGGCTGCCTTTTGTGCGGTTTCCCTGTTTCCCTACAGCAGCTTCAAATGAACCTGTTGGCCGCAGACAAAGCGGAAAGCGGCGCCAACAAAGGGAAAAGCGCCACTTTTAGTCCCCATGAAAGCGACGGAGTGATGGAAAGGCCACTTTAAAGACTCCAGCTTGGAACGTTTGTCCGGCTTTGTGCCGCGCGCTCGAGCGTTTCCTGCTTCGGGTTTAAAGGTGAGACGTTTCTGCGGGAAATAAGGTGGGGAGTTATCTCGGCTTTCTAAAGAGCCTTTGTTTCCGTCGTTGAAGGCTCCAACTAACGTTTCCGCTCACCGCCTTCACCTAAACCCGCTTTGGTAAGTCGCGTGTCCGCACCGATGAGTTGGCAGATCGATCACACGGGATCCATCGATAAAACTACTGACGCGCAACCGCGTCAGTGAACTCAACACGAGCGCACCGTTTGTCTCGCGAACGCGTTTACGCACGCGGCGCCAAGTTTCGCCCGAATTAATCCGCCTTTAGTATCGTCCGCGCGCCTTCCGACCACCGCAGCATCACTCCGGGTTGGGTGTGTCGTGCTTTGTGTCTCGCGCAGGCACACACACACGGGCTGCCTCCATTTAACACACTTTGCACTATAACTCACGAGCGTACAGGTCTGGGGTGGGACGCGCGACTCACCGCAGGGTCACGAGCCGAGTACCTCTGACCCCAAGTACCGGGGGGAGGGGACAAGTATCAGTTGTATTTGTCAATAAACGCTCAAGGATTATTACGCTGATCAAATGGGATTGGAGGAAATGTACTTTTTAACTTGTTGGACATTGTTAAGTGTGCTTGAAGAGACAAAATCAATTTTCTTTTCTTTTTTTTTACAGCGGAGGATGCTGATTCATCAGAAGTGATCACAGGCTCATCAGCGGGCGACTGATCAGGGGGATAACCAGAAAACAACTGACTGTGTCGGCCGTCGGTCTGTGAACACTCACGACGACTCATATTATTGCCCGTCTGTCATTGACGTCTCATGTTGCTCGTTGTTACCTTTGCTGCACGCAAATGTTTTATTGATCTCACTGGCTTGAGATACGTGCGAGAGGATCTTTGCCAGCTGCAAAAGCAAACCCAATCAGCATGGATGATCCTGGGGGTTCTCAAGTCCATGTTGGTTCTATTTTAAGCACAAAGTTGTAGCCACGGAGGTTCTCATTCCTTCCCTTCTTGGGCCTATTTTGGACATTAACTCAGCTTCTTCTAGAACCTGACTGTTCAAACGTAACTTTATGGAGCTGCACGTAGTCGAGGTGCGTATTTGAGGCAGTAGTGGGGGAGAAGGGTGGGTCGAAGCCTTAGTTGCCGTGGCAGCTTCCTCCCTCTCCTCCCTCCTGCTATTTCTCACCCCCGACCTCCCATTCATCCCCATTGTCACAGTTAAGCTCTGTTGCCGTTGGACACGGCAGGGGACAGCTGAGGAATGCGAGGTTTGATTGAGTGTCTGTCGCACCCAGACACCCCCCCACCCCCACACCACCCCAAGAAACACACCAAAAAAGATTAAATTAGCCGGCATAAACAAACTGATGCAAACACTCCGCAGGATTAGTAGTAGTTCCTGGAGCTCCTGGAGCATTTTGGCAGCGCAAGAGTTCATCCGCCTGCTCCTGCATGTTGTGGATGCTGGGTGTCTGCAGCCCAGAATAGAAGTTGGCCTTACTAGCTTTTATTGGCTGAGAACTCACTTTGAGCCAAATCACCGGCTAATAAAAGCTCCCTGAACTAAGGGAATGGGCCACGACTACATCTTGTAAGCCTGGAAGCTCACACAGACACTTTCACACACCACCAGTGCTTCAACAAAGCCGCTTCTCTTCTTCTTTCTTGGAAAATTTCCCTCTGAGATGCTTTTCACGCTGCCTGGGATGACGAACTATCTTGCGTCCTTCTCTCGCCCCTCTTCTCCCTGTCCTTCTATTAATTCCTGCCATTCCTCTTTTCTCAGGCTTGCAAGATAGATTCCCTCAGGGGTAAAGTGGACCTTCTGCGCCTTCCTCTGACCCTCTCCTCCAAGTCAATCGGCCATCGCAAAAGCCAGTTGAGCACGGTTTGGGAGAGAGGTGGTGGTGGCTCGGGGGTAGGACGGGCCTGGAAAAACCGCCCACCACCAGCCCCCAACATGGACAACGATTCGACTTACTCGGGCTACTCCTACAAGTCGTCTCACTCGAGAAGCACCCGCAAGCACAGGTTAGTGGGGCAACGGTGCAACATTCAAAACACTATCGGGAGTTACGGGATAAACGGGAAGTCAATTTTTCAGGGAGAGGAGGGACAGGTATCGTCAAAAAAGCCGTGACGCCTCAATCCGCGGAGAAAAACCCGGAAGTATCCGGGTCCCCCCAGAGTCTCTGCTGGATGAGGAGTCAACCAGAGGAGACGACAGGGTGGGTCAGGGTGGTGCCTGTTTAATCACTTGTTAGCGTGGCTTAGCTGTGACATCAGCTGTTCTCTGCTCTGCCTTCATCAGGATGATAACTGGGGCGAGACCACCACAGTGGTCACCGGGACCTCCGTGGACAGCGTCTCAAATGAGGACCTAACAAAGATCAGGAAAGACCTTGATGATTCTCTGCAACCAGAGTGCCGGCGTTACCTGAGCCCGGCGTTGGGCGCTTCGTTGGGGCTCTTGGCTCTCATCACTCCTCTGGCCTTCCTGTTGCTCCCACAGCTCCTGTGGAGGGACGCACTGGAACCATGTGGCACGCCATGTGAGGGACTTTATATCTCCCTGGCTTTCAAGCTCCTCATCCTCCTCATCTCCACCTGGGCTCTGTTTCTCCGCCCAGCCAGAGCCGGCCTGCCACGCTTCTTCCTCTTCCGTTGTCTGCTCCTGGCATTGGTCTTCCTTTTTGTAGCATCTTATTGGCTTTTCTACGGTGTGCGGGTGCTGGAGCCCAAGGAGACCGACTACAGGGGCATTGTGGGATACGCAGTTTCTCTGGTGGATGCGCTGCTGTTCATTCAGTACCTGGCATTGGTGCTGCTGGAGGTCAGACACCTTCGGCCGGCTTTCTCCCTAAAGGTGGTGAGGAGCACAGATGGAGCCAGTCGCTTCTACAACGTTGGTTATCTCAGGTCAGACAACAATTTATTTTTCACAGTATTCTTAAGTTCCAGTGATGCATCATGGTCTTTATCCGCATGTGATGGCCTGTGATGATGCGCATTGATACTTGCATATTTTTGAGATCTTTTTCTCTCTGCACACAGTATTCAGCGGGCAGCAGTGTGGGTTCTAGACCAGTATTACAGTGACTTCCCAGTCTACAACCCTGCCCTCCTCAATCTTCCAAAGTCCATTCTTTCCAAAAAGATGTCCGCTTTCAAGATCTACAACCTTGGAGAAGGTAATAAAGTCAAATAAGTATGAGTTGCAGACATTTGGGATTGATCTTGGCAAATCTGCCAGCAGAGAACGGCACTGATAACACTACGGGGCAGTCAAGGACCACGCTCTCAGCTGCATCTCGGAGAAGAGACAACTCTCACAATGAGTTCTACTACGAGGAGGCGGAGATGGAGCGCAGGGTTCGCAAACGCAAAGCGAGGTGAGGATGTTGGAGGTTAGCCTTTGAAGACTGTCCTGGGCCTGATTGAATCTTGCTAATGAAGCTGGTTTTAGCTCGTGTTAAAGCTGAGCTGAGCTCATTTTGAGTCAGTCTCGTGAAATTTGTTAGCTTTATTGTCAAAAATCACCATCTTCTGTACCTCCTCACAGACTGGTGGTAGCCGTAGAGGAAGCCTTCACCCACATCAAGCGGCACCATGCCGAAGAGGCCGCGTCCTCGCCTAAACACCCGAGGGAGGCGATGGACCCCCGGGAGGCGGCCCAGGCCATCTTTGCGCCGCTGGCACGTGCGATGCAGAAATACCTGCGGGCCACAAGGCAGCAGTCCTACCACACCATGGAGAGCATCATCAACCATCTGCAGTTCTGCATCACGCACAATATGACCCCCAAAGTAATAAACCCCTGAGGATCCAGATGATTTTGCAACACTTGTCCAATTATGTTTCTCATTCGTCGTTCTAATGAAATTTATGTCTGTCAGGCTTTTTTGGAGCATTACCTCGGTCCAGGTCCGACCATTCAGTACCTAGAGCCCAGCAGGGGGCGCCAGTGGACACTAGTGAGTGAAGAACCAGTGACGGCTGCTATACATCAAGGTCAAGTCTTCTCATTGCGGCGAACCGACTTCTCCCTCATAGTCACCGTGACATCCCTGCCCTTCTTGCATCTGGCCGAGGAGTTTGTCGACCCCAAAAGCCACAAGTTTGTCATGAAACTCCAGTCTGAGACTTCTGTGTAACGGGATGTATCATCCTGATCGGTTCACAGTATTTTTAATTACTTTTGGGGATTTTGTTAGTATAGTTCTGAACTCTGAATTTTTTAAATTAAGCAAGACAGTAGAAAATGCCTACAGGCATATTGTTATGGATGTGTCATAATTGTCTATCAACCTCTGTGATACAGCCCCAGCGGGGCTTTTTAAAACACTTTCATGTTTTTGAGGAAAAAGTCATCCTCTGGTTGACTCAAGCTTGTTGAAAATGACAAAATTTGGACTTTCCTGAGAAATTCAGAGAAACTGAAGGCCAGACTGATCATACATTTTGTAGAAACTTTTTAACTTCCACAGTGGACTAAAAAAACCACTTCTACAATCTAAGAACTTCTCTGACTTTAAGTTGCATTTTTTCTGATGGACAAAATTGTGCCCTCTCATGCTGAGGAACTGGCAGAACAAAGGTCAACTGGTTTGTACATCACATCTTTGGAAAAACCAGACCATCTAAGCAGACATGGATCTCAAAAATCTGAACATCATTGACTGTTACAGAGAGCCACCATGTTAACAAGCCAGCAGCTGAACATGACCAGTAAGGTGGCTCTAGCCCGTACTGGATAGTTCAGAAAACAACATCTGCCAAGGTCACTACTTCACAATGTCTACAGAACCTCCTAGAGCTGTGTCCATGTCAGCTTCTTCCATCTTGTCTTGCCTCTTAAACCTCTAGGAGCACTTACAATGTCCTGAGATCAGTGTCTGTGATAAAGAAGGCCTGGCACTAAGGCTGCCACCACTGCAAACTCTGGGGTAGCCAACAAGTTCTGCTTATCTGGCTCTGCACAGCACGACCATCCTGTCGAGCAAGACCAGTTCTCTTTCGCATCAGAGTTCTGACTAATTCACTAAACCACATCGGTTTTCACACTAACTAAAAATATCGACTCTAAAATGTAGCTTATATTTATGACGTGGAACTAACGATGAAGATGTACATGTATGACTTTGCAAACAAACTGTACAAAATCATTTACATTTGCATATGCTATATGCATGTAGCATAGATCTGTGGTCTGGATCGTTTTTTCTAGCATACTCAATCAGACTGAAACTGACCAGGTGTGATCATTTTGTTTCTGCAAATAGTTGAAAGAGTAGCTTCTTTGTTTCTGTACCAGTACGTAAACTCAGATTAGGGAAGCAGAATGGTAACTGACTTCCAGTTAGGTCAGCTAATGTGATCACATGTCTGTCTGTATTGTCATACCATCAAATACACGAACATGAATACAAAAAAATATTAAATGACTTAAAAAAACTAGAAAAACTCAGGGAGTGCAGCCCACACACACAAACACACGTTATGGCAAACCCATAGTATAGTATACAGTTCTATACAGTGCCCTGTTCAAGGGTGGCAGTAATATGTAACATATTGCGTTATGATCAAAGCCCCTTGGCTTAAGCAACAAAAAGAGAAACCAATATATGCTGGAAAAATAACAATTTCAAGTCCAAGCTGCCAAGGTAACGATGCCACCTGTGACTGTCGGCAATTGTTAGCAAATTAATGAAAGTTATAAAATTTTCATTAATTTGCTTCACTACTGAAAATCTGAACTGAAGAAGCCTTCTGGATAGAAGGCGAAACGTCTTCAAGAGAAGAAACCCAGTCCAGTTGACAGAGAAAACTACCTTGGAAAGGTTATTGAGTCACATTATGTAGGGAAATGAGGTAGAGATATGCACTCTTCCGTGTAGTTACCAACGAGGTTATGTGGCAAACCTTTTTTAGAATCGATTTTAAATACATTTTCAGCCTTTGATCATAAAGCAGAGCAACCTACTTTGTCTTTACACATTTAAACTAAGTCATGACTTGTCTCGTCAGTGAGCGTGATCCTGCATCATCAAACGTATTTAATTTTCTGACGTAAGAGGAAATGTGTTCTGCGGCTTCGGAGTTGACAAGCTTCTAACACGATCATGAACCTTCTGGTACTCTTCATTCTATTCTTTCAACGTAAGTCCTGTTTAATTTTAATTTTACATTTTTTAACAGATACAAAACATAGCAATAAATATTCCAGACAGTACAATTGTGTGTAAATGTACTGCGTTGACATCGGTAATGTTCGCTTTTTTTACGCACGTTGCCTGAAAGAGGGCGATATATAGATCCTTTCTAGTCATTCATTTGGCATAAAATCCTGACATAACTTATTACAGTGACTACTTGTGCGAAAACAGTAAATTTTATGTATTTTCTTATCGCCACCACTGCAGAAGCAGCATTTACATTCTTATCTTTTTTACTCTGAGTCTGAAACTAACGGTTTCCTGTCTGCACTTTATTTTAACTTCCTCATTTTTTTTTTTTTCAGTCGTCCCTTCAAAAGGCACCAAACAGATCACTAAGGTTGCAGGGGAAACGGTAACTTTGCCATTAGGAGTAAATGGAGGGCTCAGCCAAGTTTTCTGGTCGATATTTGTAAACAGCACTTATATCGCCAGCTATAGAAAAGGTACGGTCAATCTAGACTGGCATCCTCAGTACAATGGCAGACTCGATCTCGACACGTCCACAGGTGAAGACCCATCTGAGTAAATGGACTTTTATTTTCACTTTAAGGTTTCTCATCAATATTTCTCTTAATTAGGAGACTTGACCATCCGTAATTTGACGAAACAGGATGCCCGGGTTTACAAAGTAAAATTTCATAGCGGTGGGGAACTCTTTGAGAAGACGATTGAGCTCTCCGTCAATGGTAGGTCTCACAGTTAGTAGAGGATTTTCTCCGTGCATTTCTACTCTGTGAAAACACCTTAAAGTAACCACCAACCAAACTACCGAATGTAGGACCCAGAGTTAACAGCCACTGAGGCTCAAGTAACCTTGTCTAATTTCAAGATTCGGCTTCAGCAACATCTTTCTAATCTTCCACCTGTGTCTGAAATTCAAACACCTACAGAAGTCCTCCTGCCACCCAAGATAACAGTTGTCAGCAATCAGACCAAAGATGGATTGCGGCGGTTGGAGCTAAACTGCTCATCAATGGCCGAAGATGTTGCGTTCACCTGGCAGGTCAACCCTGTCACTGTGAACATTTTCAAATTGGGAAGCTCTAGAGAAATGTATTTTAAGTACAACATCATGCAAGGCAATGCCAATTTCACCTGCACCACCACAAGAGGCACTGATTCCACCTCAAGTCTCTATCAAGACCATCCCAGTAAGTTCAGAGCATAAGGAAACTGAAGGATTAATAGATTTTTGTAAACCGCTGTTGTGACTCGCGGATATCTAAAACACTTTATCGTGATTTCAGGGACTTGTTCTAATCCTGTGTCCTTTTCCAGATGCTCCATCACCTGCTCCAATCCACAGAGATCACCCTGTTCACTATTTCATAGCATTTTTATCAGGATGTTCACTGACAGCCATTTTAATATACAGCAAGAACAAATATGACCAGCGCAAAAAAGAGGCGGCTGAAGTATAATCATAGAGTCCAGGGGTGGGCAAATCCAGTCCTCGAGGGCCGTCTCCAAGCCAGACTTTCTGTCCTACAGGTAAACACTTTCACCTGGGGTTCTGTTTACCTTGGTGAAAGCGGTTTCTCCCTGGTAGGATGCAAAACCTGGCGGGATTCCAGCCTTCATGGATTGGACTTGCCCATCAGAGGAGGTCAAATCCATTCCTCGAGGGTTGAATTCAAGCCAGGATTTACATCCTACCAGGCAGGAAATGCTTCACCAAGGTAAATGGAACCCCAGATGAATGTATTTACCTGTAGGACAGAAAGTCTGGCTTGGAGACGGCCCTCGATCCCCACCCATCATAGACCTACAACTACTCAGGTATTAAGTGAGGTCAAACTAGAAACCAGGTATGGACTAGTGTGGCGCTCCACTTTGCTTCTCATTCTGGTCAAAGGTTGACTTACAGAGGGCTGGACCTTCTGCGAGGGCAGTTTGAGTCAAGTCAAGAGTCACCGATGCAGAGGAATCATGGATTAATGTTTGTCAATTTGAGGCTGAGAGCTTCTTTCTGCAAACTGCTTTGTGGCGGTTGCTTCCGACTTGACCATAAGAGCCACAAGTCAAACTGAGTTTTGCTCTTTATCTTCTAGATCAGATGCCTTAGTGCCGATCAAGTGCCTATTTGCAGTTTTTTATTCTGTAAATATTGTCTTGTCAAGACTGCCATATCGATCTGTAATTTTTCAGAATATTTTTCATACGCATTATTTTTTTACTTCGCTGAGTTTAACAAATATAACTCTATTATTTATATTTTGATTCCTCTTCAGCAATGTTAGAATTGAGATGACCTTCTTTGCAGATTCTGAAAAGTTTTTTGTTGTTTTTTTAATTTTTAAGAAATAAATTTACAAGACAATACATTTTTCAAATAGTCTCTTTATTTACAAAATATACAGCATTATTTTAAAAGAACAGTCTTTCATCTCCGGGCAGAGTCATGCTGCGATCCTATCACTGGCCTCGGTCCTCAAATATTTGAACTGGATCTTGTCGTATACGGTCTGCGGCTACACATGCGAATAGGGAAAGAAAAGGTCTGAATCGGGAGCAGAACCTGCTCCAACAAGACTAAAGTGGCAACGCGTGGTTAAAGATGGCCGCTGCACTGCAGGAGTGGAAGTGCGTGTTCTCACCATAGAGCTGTCTCTGTTGTCAATGGAGTCATACACCGAGCACGGTTGCCATTCCTGAAGGGTTGGAGACACCACAGAGTGGGTAAAAAAGTAAATGACACAAACATGAGCAAACGTGCATTTCACACACCCCCTTCGACGAGCTCGGACTCGGGAATACTCACATTTTGAGGTGCAACATCAGAGACGTCAGCGTACACCGTCTGGTCAATGACCAATCCTGTTGCTGGATCAGAACAACACAATTAATTAATGGCAAAGTGATGGTCTTTGGGGGGGGGGGGGGTAATTTTGGTGTTCAGCCTTCAAAAAACTGCTGAGTGGTTTTAAGAGCTTAATTACTGTAACACCTTTTTGACCCTTGACAAATTAAAATGATCTAACAGCTCTATTGTGCATTTATTTGTAAGATCTGTGACACATATGCAAAAAAAAGCATTTTCCCCTGAACCATGTGACACCTTGACGTCGCCGGCGAGCGGCGTCAAAGGAAAGTCCCTCACTGCATTTCCCACCTTGTTTACGCCTTCTGCGACAACCACACAGCGCTATTCCTGCAGCGACGATCACGACACAAGCTGTGATCCCAGCCACCAAGATGACCGTTCTATGATCTGCAAATATAGAGAGAACAATGACACGCACGCACGTCTGCTGGTGCTGCTCCTAAATCTTTTTTATGCAGGATTTTTAACATGAACAGACCAGTTCTCTGGTTGGTTCATGGGTTTCTCAACTACAGCAGACACAGATCAAACTTCTCTACACACCACTTGAGTCCGCCGCTGCTTCTCCAGTCTGGTTGACGCACTTCAACACTTTGGACTCCGACACCTCACTGACAATGTTTCCAACTGTGCATTTGAAGACGGTGTCTCCGTCCTCCTCCCTGATGGTGTATGTCAGACTGGGGCCAGTTATGGTTTGGTTCCTCACAGTCCATCTGTACGTGACCCCCCCAGTGGCCTCTGAGCTGCACTCCAGCAGAACGGTGCAGACGCGGGTCAATGTGTCCCGAGTGGAGTTGGAGGTCAGGACAGGCAGAGCCGTCAGGACCTCTGGTGAGGCGTTCAAGAGCACACGAATGAGGGAAAGTTGATTTGAGAGCGAGAACTGTTGGTTATTAGGTTAGTGGAGGAAATCAGAAGAGTCTTACCATGTACCTGCAGAATGACGGAGACTGATGGGTGTTGTTGCCGTGGTGGACCAGTAACGAGGATAAAACTGAATATACCAGAATCGCTGGGTTTAAGATTTTTCACTGTTAAACTGACGTTTGTGATGTTCAGGTACAATCTGTCCTTCCACTGCCCAGAGTAAGTAACTTCACCATCACTGTACTCTGCAGCTACAGAGTTATTATAGTTCCATGCTGCATGAAAGATGTTTCCACCTTGGAAACATGAAAGTTCCACGTCCTCTCCAACTTTTTTATGAATGACAGGCGAACTTTGACATTTCCAGTCCTCTGCACCTGAAACATGACAACACAGAGGTTCACACACGTCTCACACGCTGGTGAACGTTGTAGCTCCATTTATGCTGTTTACTTCCCTACTCCTGACCTCTGATATCCTGGTGAGTTAGCCTGGCGTTTCATCTGAACAGAAGTCCAACTTTGGGACATTAACTTTTCTATTGACAATGTAGAATTCATCTTATGGAGTCGCTTGGTTGCAGGGTTTTTAAAATAATGCCAAAACCACAAACCTCAAAAATGGAACATAAAGCTCAGGCGGAGCTCACTGTTAGCGCTGCTGCTTTTGCGGAAATGTTTCGTCACCAAAATTTAATGTCAAACAACCGACACAACTAAAAGAGGTTCCGAGATGTCAGTTGATCTCTTTCTGGATCCCATTTATACATTTTGAACCCCTAAAATATTTCTGTGAATATCCTCAAAGGTTTTATATCTCTGGGTTACTGTCGTAGCCAGTATTAGCATTAAAGTGGGACAGTTGGAAAAAGACAGTGGAAAAAGAGCAGCAGGAAATCTGCTGACACAAACGAGACTTAAGAACTGAAAGTCTTCTAAATGTCATATTCTGCATTTTCACAACCAGCTCACAATTGTGAAACTCGATGCTGCAGTTCGCAAACATACTAATCATGAATCTTTTGATGAATGTTCTATTTCAAATCAAATCTTAAAGGACTTCTGCTCAGATCAAATGCCAGGCTAACTCACTTCGCGATCCAGTTTCCGTCGTCAGAATCATCCAAAGAAAGTCAAACTCACTTGCGAGGCAGAGAATGAAAACCAGTGCAGAAATGAGCCTGATGAAGCGGCTCGGAGGGGGAACACGCCCGCCGGCCATGTCTGCTGGAAGAGGAAGAATGACAGATCAGGAGGGGAAACAGGCGGAGGTGCTGTGCGACAGGAGGAACATGCGTCTTCCTGTCAATCAGCCAGCAGAGAAAGCAGCAAACTCCCAAACCTGCAGCAGCCACCTCTGAAACAGCCCCAGAACGTCCGTATTCACTGTCATTTACTGTTTTGGTTTCATGCACTTGGGCTGTCCTTTACAAACCCATCTCTTAATTCAGTATTTTAACATGTGTGGTTAAAAAAATAAACCCTGCTGTCTTATCTTTGCAAGCCTTTCTGCTGTGAGGTGAAATGTCATGTCTGTAAGGAGGAAACAGTCTATATTTACATCTAGTGTAGCGATATACTGTTTTACTGGGTTGGTGTGTATTTAAATAAAAGGCACAGGCAAGATGCTTGTTAATTGCTTCATATGGGTTTAAGAACCAGGCGACGCGTTCGTGCTCAGCATGAAGTCTCACTTTAGCGGTCCTTCTGCAGAAGTGTTACTTCTGTGGAGAGATCACATTTCTGCTAAACTGTCTGCCTGTAAAAACCCACATGTGAAAATCGTGCCCGCCCTCGCTAACAGCCAAGCTGAAAGATGTCCATCAAAGCTTGGTTTTGTTGCTGTTTTCTTTGAAGAACAAAAACAGTTAATGCTATAGACACACACACACACACACACACACACACATAGGCACTTAATATAGGTGCTTTTCTGGCAGAATGTTTTGTCCAGTGAAGCTCTGGATGTTGGTTATTGACTGTAGATCTTTGACTTTGTCAGACAGGATGTGCTACCAAAAACCGCAGCCCCCTCAGCCAAAGCTGATTAACTGCTGAGAAAATGTCAACACGATAGCGAGCTGATGCTTCCGCGAAGAGCCGAGTGTGAGACAAAGGGCTGGTTCTCCCCAGAGCAGTTGGGTCAACCAGCTGCTGGTTTGAACCTTCATTAATCTGAACTGATGCAGATTCTCACTCGACTGGAATTCAAGAGCATTCCAAAATTGAATTCAACCGAGTGAATCGCGAAACAGAACTAAACCAGACATGTTCACTTCTGTGGAATCGCCAAGTTCTTCGGTAACACTTTCACAACTTTTTTACAGAAATCCAGTTTGAGTCAGAGAAGCTGACCAACGCTCAAACAACATGGCGGTCTATAGAGCCGATCATATTGCTAAATGTACAAGATGAATCCTAGCAGCACAGGGTCCAACTCCCTAGCAACCAAATTAAGCAACCAGGCTAAAAACAGGAACAACCAGAAGGGCGTTGCAGGTCAGGGGTGCTCAAGCTTTATAGCCTGAGACTTTTAAAAATGACAGTCAAAATTATCTACTGACATGTTAGTTGTATATATCACCATTAACACCCACAACAGAGTGCAGAGTCACTAGTTTTCAGCCTTTATTAATCAGTCAACCAGACAGGAACACAGGTTGTGTGATAACCACAACTTGCTCAAAAAACCTGTCGCCCACGTGAAACAACCAACATCTCAGCAACTTAAACACGATAACCATAAAACTGAATCCAAAATCCAAATATCATGCAGGACAGGAAACATTTTTTTAATAATGTATACGATGGAATATTTAATAAACAGTATAGTGAGAGCAAAGAAATAACATTGAATTAGAGTTATTGATATACATAAAAATAAAGATCAGTCGGAATTGTATCAAGCACCACCTCCGTGTCTGACTGTTGGTGTGATGTTTCCAGGAAGTTTTCTCACGTTTTCTTCGTTTCTCTGAAACTTTGGGGGATGATCAAGTTTTTTTGTTTTTTTTCCTTGTTGATTCCTGAAAACTGACCTGAACTGAGGTGAGGTGAGGTGAGGTGACTCTCAGTGAGTCAGGAGCCACTCTCACAGTGTTCTGGCTCCTCCTGTCTCAGTTCTCCACGTTCCCCTTGAGAAATGAAGCTGCTTGTTATATTTGTATACCATGAAAGCTAGTTTGAAACATGCTGCTACTTACAGCAAAGGTTCTCACCTTGTTGAGGCCTTCTGTGAAGGACACACACTGCTATTCCAGCAGCAACAGTTAGGACACAAACTAGGATTATTCGCATGAATGAGACGATACCTACAGGACCTGCAAACATAAAAATATAATGTTGCTGCAAGTGCCAGTGAGAGGCTGGTGCATAAAGGAATTGCTCTTTCCAACATGAATAGACCAGTTCTCTGGTTGGTTCATGGGTTTCTCAACTACAGCAGACACAGATCAAACTTCTCTACACACCACTTGAGTCCGCCGCTGCTTCTCCAGTCTGGTTGATGCACTTCAACACTTTGGACGCCGACACCTCGCTGACAATGTTTCCAACTGAGCATTTGAAGACGGTGTCTCCGTCCTCCTCCCTGATGGTGTATGTCAGACTGGGGCCAGTTATGGTTTGGTTCCTCACAGTCCATCTGTACGTGACCCCCCTAGTGGCCTCTGAGCTGCACTCCAGCAGAACGGTGCAGACGCGGGTCAATGTGTCCCGAGTGGAGTTGGAGGTCAGGACAGGCAGAGCCGTCAGGACCTCTGGTGAGGCGTTCAAGAGCACACGCATGAGGGAAAGTTGATTTGAGAGCGAGAACTGTAGGTTATTAGGTTAGTGGAGGAAATCAGAAGAGTCTTACCATGTACCTGCAGAGTGACGGAGACGTATGGGTGTTGTTGCCGTGGTGGACCAGTAACGAGGATAAAACTGAATATACCAGAATCGCTGGGTTTCAGATTTTTCACTGTTAAACTGACGTTTGTGATGTTCAGGTACAATCTGTCCTTCAACTGCCCAGAGTAAGTAACTTCACCATCACTGAACACTGCAGCTACAGATTTATTATATCTCCATGTTGCACGAAAGATGTTTCCACCTTGGAAACAGGAAAGTTCCACGTCCTGTCCAACTTTTTTATGAATGACAGGCGAACTTTGACATTTCCAGTCCTCTGCACCTGAAACATGACAACACAGAGGTTCACACACATCTCACACGCTCGTGAACGTTAAAACACTCTTAAAACAGATTTAACACCAATGAGAGGAAAGATATTACAAATAGCACCTTAACTTCCTGAAACTTGTGCTTTTCTATATGTGCATCTGAGGCTTCGGGATCTTTTTCCCTTTTCTGTGCCGTTTGCGTCGTCACAACCCGTAAAAAAAATTGTGCCTCACCTGCGATGCAGAGAATGAAAACCAGTCCAAAAATGCGAGTGATGAAGGGGCTCGGATGGGGAGCACAGCTGCCAATCATGTCTGCAGGAGAAAAGAATGATAGTTTAGAAGGGGAAACTGTGCTGTGACAGGAGAGTCTTGTGAGTTCCGGTCTGCTTCTGGAGCCACATTAACCTCACGGGAAACAGCAGAAATACTATACAAACTAACACTTTAAAAACCCAGCAGGCCAAAGTGTTGTACGAAAACACAAGATTGAATCTAAAATAGACCTCACAGCAAGGATATCTCCTCTGAGCTTATGTCATTTTAGAATTGTCAGAAGCAGCTGGTTGGCTGATCTAAGCATGTGATTGTAACATTTTAGGGAGGTAGGGTGGGTGAAGCCATTGAGAGGCTTAAAATCAAATAAAAGAATTTTAAAATGGATCCTAAAACATATGAACGGCAAGTGCGATGAGGTTAATATCGGGGAAATGTGCTCAGCTTTTCCTTTTTGTGTGACAAAAGCAGGGATAAATGTCTCGAAATGGTGCCTCAAAACTAGAGGCTTTGTTTTTTGTTTTTTTAGTCGCCTTACTTGAAAGAAACTTGAATTCACAACTGCACCGTCATGACCGTTGAGATTCAGTCCTGGATCCATTCATACCCCGAGAGTTTTGATGGCTGATTTTGAGTATTGAGCCAGTGAACCCAAATCTATGGGAGGAGTCCAAGTGCCCACCAAAAACCATCACGCCTGTCTTATTTTCACAGAATTTTAATAAACTTTCATGCTATCCAGGCCTTTAAAGCATTAAACACTTGAAGAGTGTTCATGTGGAAGGTGCATTATTCTTTTTGACATCAGCATAGCAGCGGTTGGTCTGCCGGGTCGGATCTCAACCACTCCAGAGCTGACCCCCCCCCCCCGGTACCTCCCCAGCATTCTAAAGGAGACATTCGAATTTTATGGTCAAGGTTTCCCTTGCCCGGATGCGGGTCACCGGGGCCCCCTCCTGGAGCCAGGCCTGGGGGTGGGGCACGTTGGCGAGCGCCTGGTGGCCGGACCTCTGCCCATGGAGTCCGGCCGGGCACAGCCCGAAGAGGCAACATGGGACCCCCTTCCCGTGGGCTCACCACCTGCAGGAGGGGCCAAGGGGGTTGGGTGCATTGTGTTTTGGGTAGCAGCCGGAGGCAGGGACCTTGGCAGTCTGATCCCCGGCTGCATAAACTGGCTCTAGGACATGGAATGTCACCTCTCTGGTGGGAAAGGAGCCTGAGTTGGTGCGCGAGGTTGAGAAGTTCCGACTAGATACAGTTGGCCTCACCTCGACGCACAGCAAGGGCTCTGGAACCAGTCTTCTCGAGAGGGGTTGGACTCTCTACCACTCTGGAGTTGCCGATGGTGAGAGGCGACGGGCAGGGGTGGCAATTCTCGTTGCTCCCCAGCTCAGTGCCTGTATATTGGAGTTTACCCTGGTGGTTGAGAGGGTAGCCTCCCTTCACCTTTGGGTGGGGGGACGGATCCTGACTGTTGTTTGTGCCTATGGTCCAAACAGCAGTTCAGCGTATCCACCCTTTTCGGAGTCGTTAGAGGGAGTGCTGGAGAGCGCTCCTTCTGGGGGCTCCCTCGTCCTCCTGGGTGACTTCAATGCTCACGTTGGCAATGACAGTGTGACCTGGAGAGGTGTGATTGGGAAGAACAGCCCCCCTGATCTGAACCCGAGTGGTGTTTTGTTATTGGACTTCTGTGCTCGTCTCAGATTGTCCATAACAAACACCTTGTTCAGACATAAAGGCGTCCACATGTGCACTTGGCACCAGGACGCCTTAGGCCGCAGATCGATGATCGACTTTGTGGTTGTGTCATCGGATTTGCGGCCGCATGTTCTGGACACTCGGGGAGGGAGGGGCGGAGCTGTCAACTGATCACCACCTGGTGGTGAGTTGGCTCCGATGGTGGGGAAGGATGCCGGACAGACCTGGCAGGCCCAAACGTGTTGTAAGGTTATGCTGGGAACGTCTGGCGGAGTCCCCTGTCAGAAGGAGCTTCAACTCACGCCTCCGGGAGAGCTTTGACCATGTCCCGGGGGAGGCGGGGGACATTGAGTCCGAGTGGACCATGTTCCGTGCCACCATTGTTGAGGCGACTGACCGATGCTGTGGCCGCAAGGTGGTTGGTGCCTGTCGTGGCGGCAATGCCCGAACCCGCTGGTGGACACCAGCGGTGAGGGATGCCGTCAAACTGAAGAAGGAGTCGTATCGGGCCTTACTGGCCTGTGGGACTCCTGTGGCAGCAGATAGGTACCGGCGTGCCAAGTGGAGTGCAGCTACGGCAGTTGCCGAGGCAAAGATCCGGGCATGGGAAGAGTTCGGTGAGGCCATGGAGAACGACTTTCGGACGGCCTCGAAAAGGTTCTGGACCACCATCCGGCGTCTGAGGGGGGGGGAAGCAGTGCACTGTTAACACTGTGGATAGTCGAACTTTGGATTCAGGAGGAGCAATGTGGTTTTCATCCTTGGCGTGGAACAGTGGACCAGCTCTACACCCTCAGCAGGGTCCTCAAGGGTGTATGGGAGTTTGCCCAACCAGTCCACATGTGTTTTGTGGACTTCGAGAAGGCATTCGACCGTGTCCCTCGGGGGGTCCTGTGGGGGGTTCTCCTAGAGTATGGGGTGCCGGGCCCCCTGATATGGGCCGTCCGCTCCCTGTACGATCGGTGCCAGAGTTTGGTCCGAATTGCTGGCAGTAAGTCGAACTCGTTTCCGGTGAGGGTTGGTCTCCGCCAGGGCTGCCCTTTGTCACCGATTCTGTTCATAATTTTTATGGACAGAATTTCTAGGTGCAGTCATGGTGTTGAGGGGGTCCGGTTTGGTGACCTCAGGATCGGGTCTCTGCTTTTTGCAGATGATGTGGTCCTGTTGGCGTCATCGGCCCGTGACCTCCAACTATCACTGGATCGGTTCGCCGCCGCATGTGAAGCGGCTGGGATGAAAATCAGCACCTCCAAATCCGAGGCCATGGTTCTCAACCGGAAAAAGGTGGAGTGCCTTCTCCGGGTCAAGGAGGAGATCCTGCCCCAAGTGGAGGAGTTCAAGTACCTCGGGGTCTTGTTCACGAGTGAGGGAAGAATGGAGCGGGAGATCGACAGGCGGATCGGTGCGGCATCCGCAGTAATGCGGACTCTGCACTGGTCCGTAGTGGTGAAGAGAGAGCTGAGCCGAAAGGCGAAGCTCTCGATTTACTGGTCGATCTTCGTTCCTACCCTCACCTATGGTCATGAGCTTTGGGTAATGACCGAAAGAACAAGATCACGGGTACAAGCGGCCGAAATGAGCTTCCTCCGTAGGGTGGCTGGGCTCTCCCTTAGAGATAGGGTGAGAAGCTCTGCCATCCGGGAGGAGCTCGGAGTAGAGTCGCTGCTCCTCCGCGTTGAGTGGAGCCAGATGAGGTGGCTTGGGCATCTAGTTAGGATGCCCCCTGGATGCCTCCCTGGTGAGGTGTTCAGGGCATGTCCCTCCGGTAGGAGACCCCCGGGAAGACCCAGGACACGTTGGAGAGACTATGTCTCTCTACTGGCCTGGGAACGTCTGGGGATCCCCCCGGATGAGCTGGAAGAAGTAGCTGGGGAGAGGGAAGTCTGGGCTTCTCTCCTTAGGCTGCTGCTCCTGCCACCCGACCCCAGATAAGCGGTAGAGGATGGATGGATGGATGGATGGATGGATGGATGGATGGATGGATGGATGGATGGATGGATGGATGGATGGATGGACGGACGGACGGACGGACGGACGGACGGACGGACGGACGGTCGGTCGGTCGGTCGGTCGGTCGGTCGGTCGGCTGTGTCAAACATAGCCATTAAATATAAAAGCAGAAGAATGACACTGACCAGAGTTGGTAGAAAAGCTAAAAACTCTCTAAAACCAGATTGTGCTTTTCCAGAAAATGACCGTAAATGATCTTCTCAAGGATTTTTGAAAGAAATGGCGGTCGTGGGCCTGAAGTTTGATAGAGTTGTGGGGTCCAGGGCTGGTTTCTTAATCAGAGGCTTGACCACTGCATGTTTAAGCATTTTGGGGAAAGTTGGAGAGTACAGAGCCCTATTTAATCCAGTGAAGACTGATGGAAAGACCTCTTTAAAGAGTGGAAGAGGGACCGCATCACTCGGGGACCTGGAAGGTTTCAGGTGGCCAACAATCTCCTCCAGGACGGACATGATAACAGGTTGCTGGAGGGGTCAGAGGCGGGAAATGTGACTGAAGCTCTTGAAGAGTAAGTGGTGTGTGTTTGTGGGCCGCACTCAAAGCAAACAAACCAAGAAGCAAAACAAAAACAACTGTTAAGATTGCAGATTAATTGTTTTTAATGGTTCTAAGGAAAGTCATGAAACAGCCTCTATTGTTCATTCTATGGAGATCAAAATTGTTGTTGTGAAAGATGGTGGCGTTTATTCTGGTGGTTGTTGGTAGAATAGCGTCATCTGTTGGACGTAATTTAACAATAAGCAATGACCACAGTCGCCTTGCTCTCCCCCTTTTGTCATAAGGCCCCCAATTTGAAAAGCACTACACTGATGTCTGCACAGCACAATCAACAATTGCACACTTTTAGCTGCACGTTGAACACATGATTGTTTTTATTGAAGCCAAACCATAGGGCAGTGACTATGTATTTTTGTGGTTACAGACAGGCGTACGTGTGCATTGCATTCAAGAGTTGACGGAGTCACACACAGCACGTCCATACATGAAATAACTCAAGTGGCAAGTAATGATTGGAAAATATTGCAGTTTTTCCTATTTAATGTCTCTGTGCTACTCCCTTTTTTTTAGTCATATTTCCAACACAGCAACTTATAAACATGAAAATAAATCACACTTGCAAAACCTGATGAACATCTTTCAAAATATACACGTCTGTGCGAAGTAATTTTACATGTATTTGCAACACTGATTTTATTTAATGGGTAAGACATAATATATGTCCATAATGTCCGTGTTCAGGCAGTTTCCTCTTAGAAACAGCAAAAAAGATTAAAAAATAAAAAATATAACCACGTATCATGGGGTTAATGAAATTAAATAGCGTGGGGTTAATTAAAGTGTTATAAAACGGTTCACCGCCAGGGGAGACAAAACCATTAATATAACAATCACATCTGTCAACAAACTGCATTTTTAAAAACAATAATTACCCCTAACAATCACATTTTCTGCTTTTTCTTCACTTCGGAATAAACAGCCTCATCCTGTGCAGACTGTGATTTCCCTACAAGGAGATCAAATTTTTTTTATTATATTGTTTAAGAATTATTATTTTACAATCGTGTGTGTGTGTGTGTGTGTGTGTGTGTGTGTGTGTGTGTGTGTGAGGTGTCACCTGTGGTGGACTGGATTGCCACGTTTGTATAAACCGCACTCTCTTCGGAATTTGGATTCCTCCCTATCGGAAGAATCACACACGTCTTTAAAGTGCGACGGCGCTACTTTCTGAACTTTCTGAGAACTTACTCACCTCCCTCAGCAGATTTTTTGAGAAAAATCAAAGCATATTCGACCTCAGCAGGATCAGCTGTAACAGAAGCCCTGTTGTTGTCCGATCCTAGTGCAGAAAATTCCATTAAAATTTTTTTTAATGTGTCAAAGACCGATCAAAAAGGCCCCTAAATGTGCTCTGACCATTTGGAGGAGCCGGATCTGTGTCGTTGAGGTTTGTCTTGTGGTCTGGACCAGAATGTCCGTTGGTGTTTGGGGACCTGATGGGCCACAACTCTGCAAAATGCAGCAAATTATTTGTTATTTGGGTGCTTCCTTCTTTAATTTCATGGGCTACTTGGATAAAGAAAACTCACGTTTTGCATAGCGGCCCAGAACAAGGAGAAAGAGCACAAACAGAGTGATACCACAAACCAGTCCAACAGTCAACCACACAGGAAACGGAGAGCTTGAACGCCGCTGAGACAACACTCAACTCTAGATCTGGATCGCCATTTCTTTTGAGATTTACTGTGAAAAATATTGGCAGTCTGACTGGTTTGCCACCTGGCACAGGTAAGGTCAGCCACTCCCGCCCCAAATAAGGAGAAATGTTTATCTAAGAGAGAATGAGAATAAATGACCATATATCAAAAACTGAGACCATAACACCTGCAGATGTGCTTCCAGATAACAGATATGCACATATTACCAGTAGTTGACAGTCGATGTCTTTATTTTACTTTTTTATAGTGTATTAATTTAGAAATTATAGTTTTAACTCAGCAACTTAAACACGATAACCATAAAACTGAATCCAAAACTTTTTTAATTTTCTGTGTACAAACTGGTCATTTCAAATATCATGCAGGACAGGAAACATTTTTTTAATAATGTATAAGATGGAATATTTAATAAACAGTATAGAGAGAGCAAAGAAATAACATTGAATTAGAGTTATTGATATACATAAAAATAAAGATCAGTAATTGTGACAGTCGGAATTGTATCAAGCACCACCTCCGTGTCTGACTGTTGGTGTGATGTTTCCAGGAAGTTTTCTCAAGTTTTCTTCGTTTCTCTGAAATTTTGGGGGATGATCAAGGTTTTTTTTTTTTTTTCTCCTTTATTGAATCCTGAAAACTGACCTGGACTGAGGTGAGGTGAGGTGAGGTGAGGTGAGGTGAGGTGAGGTCACTCTCAGTGAGTCAGGAGCCACTCTCACAGTGTTCTGGCTCCTGTCTCAGTTCTCCACTTTCCCCTTGAGAAATGAAGCTGCTTGTTATATTTGTATGCCATGAAAGCTAGTTTGAAACATGCTGCTACTTGCAGCAAAGGTTCTCACCTTGTTGAGGCCTTCTGTGAAGGACACACACTGCTATTCCAGCAGCAACAGTTAGGACACAAACTAGGATTATTCGCATGAATGAGACGATACCTACAGGACCTGCAAACATAAAAATATAATGTTGCTGCAAGTGCCGGTGAGAGACTGGTGCATAAAGGAATTGCTCTTTCCAGCATGAATAGACCAGTTCTCTGGTTGGTTCATGGGTTTCTCAACTACAGCAGACACAGATCAAACTTCTCTACACACCACTTGAGTCCGCCGCTGCTTCTCCAGTCTGGCTGACGCACTTCAATACTTTGGACGCCGACACCTCGCTGACAATGTTTCCAACTGTGCATTTGAAGACGGTGTCTCCGTCCTCCTCCCTGATGGTGTATGTCAGACTGGGGCCAGTTATGGTTTGGTTCCTCACAGTCCATCTGTACGTGACCCCCCCAGTGGCCTCTGAGCTGCACTCCAGCAGAACGGTGCAGACGCGGGTCAATGTGTCCCGAGTGGAGTTGGAGGTCAGGACAGGCAGAGCGGTCAGGACCTCTGGTGAGGCGTTCAAGAGCACACGAATGAGGGAAAGTTGATTTGAGAGCGAGAACTGTTGGTTATTAGGTTAGTGGAGGAAATCAGAAGAGTCTTACCATGTACCTGCAGAGAGACGGAGACTGATGGGTGTCGTTGCCGTGGTGGACCAGCAAGGACGATAAAACTGAATATACCAGAATCGCTGGGTTTCAGATTTTTCACTGTTAAACTGAAGTTTGTGATGTTCAGGTACAATCTGTCCTTCAACTGCCCAGAGTAAGTAACTTTACCAGTACTGAACACTGCAGCTACAGAGTTATTATAGATCCATGCTGCATGAAAGATGTTTCCACCTTGGAAACATGAAAGTTCCACGTCCTCTCCAACTTTTTTATGAATGACAGGCGAACTTTGACATTTCCAGTCCTCTGCAACTGAAACATGACAACACAGAGGTTCACACACGTCTCACACGCTCGTGAACGTTAAAACACTCTTAAAACAGATTTAACACCAATGAGAGGAAAGATATTACAAATAGCACCTTAACTTCCTGAAACTTGTGCTTTTCTATATGTGCATCTGAGGCTTCGGGATCTTTTTCTCTTTTCTGTGCCGTTTGCGTCGTCACAACCCGTAAAAAAATTGTGCCTCACCTGCGATGCAGAGAATGAAAACCAGTCCAAAAATGCGAGTGATGAAGGGGCTCGGATGGGGAGCACAGCTGCCAATCATGTCTGCAGGAGAAAAGAATGATAGTTTAGAAGGGGAAACTGTGCTGTGACAGGAGAGTCTTGTGAGTTCCGGTCTGCTTCTGGAGCCACATTAACCTCACGGGAAATAGCAGAAATACTATACAAACTAACACTTTAAAAACCCAGCAGGCCAAAGTGTTGTACGAAAACACAAGATTGAATCTAAAATAGACCTCACAGCAAGGATATCTCCTCTGAGCTTTTGTCATTTTAGAATTGTCAGAAGCAGCTGGTTGGCTGATCTAAGCATGTGATTGTAACATTTTAGGGAGGTAGGGTGGGTGAAGCCATTGAGAGGCTTAAAATCAAATAAAAGAATTTTAAAATGGATCCTAAAACATATGAACGGCAAGTGTGATGAGGTTAATATCGGGGAAATGTGCTCAGCTTTTCCTTTTTGTGTGACAAAAGCAGGGATAAATGTCTCGAAATGGTGCCTCAAATCTAGAGGCTTTGTTTTTTGTTTTTTTAGTCGCCTTAGTTGAAAGAAACTTGACTTCACAACTGCACCGTCATGACCGTTGAGATTCAGTCCTGGATCCATTCATACCCCGAGAGTTTTGATGGCTGATTTTGAGTATTGAGCCAGTGAACCCAAATCTATGGGAGGAGTCCAAGTGCCCACCAAAAACCATCACGTCTGTCTTAATTTCACAGAATCTTAATAAACTTTCATGCTATCCAGGCCTTTAAAGCAATAAACACTTGAAGAGTGTTCCTGTGGAAGGTGCATTATTCTTTCTGAGGGGCCAGTAAATCTGACAGACATCAGCATAGCAGCGGTTGGTCTGCCGGGTCGGATCTCAACCACTCCAGAGCTGCCCCCCCACCCCCCGGTACCCACCCAGCATTCTAAAGGAGACATTAGAATTTTATGGTCCGCTGCGTCAAACACAGCCATTAAATATAAAAGCAGAAGAATGACACTGACCAAAGTTGGTAGAAAAGTTAAAAACTCTCTAAAACCAGATTGTGCTTTTCCAGAAAATGACCGTAAATGATCTTCTCAAGGATTTTTGAAAGAAATGGCGGTCGTGGGCCTGAAGTTTGATAGAGTTGTGGGGTCCAGGGCTGGTTTCTTAATCAGAGGCTTGACCACTGCATGTTTAAGCATTTTGGGGAAAGTTGGAGAGTACAGAGCCCTATTTAGACCAGCGAAGACTGATGGAAAGACCTCTTTAAAGAGTGGAAGAGGGACCGCATCACTCGGGGACCTGGAAGGTTTCAGGTGGCCAACAATCTCCTCCAGGACGGACATGATAACAGGTTGCTGGAGGGGTCAGAGGCGGGAAATGTGACTGAAGCTCTTGAAGAGTAAGTGGTGTGTGTTTGTGGGCTGCACTCAAAGCAAACAAACCAAGAAGCAAAACAAAAACAACTGTTAAGATTGCAGATTATACCCTTGTTTTTAATGGTTCTAAGAGATCAAAATTGTTGTTGTGAAAGATGGTGGCGTTTATTCTGGTGGTTGTTGTTAGAATAGCGTCATCTGTTGGACGTAATTTAACAATAAGCAATGACCACAGTCGCCTTGCTCTCCCCCTTTTGTCATAAGGCCCCCAATTTGAAAAGCACTACACTGATGTCTGCACAGCACAATCAACAATTGCACACTTTTAGCTGCACGTTGAACACATGATTGTTTTTATTGAAGCCAAACCATAGGGCAGTGACTATGTATTTTTGTGGTTACAGACAGGCGTACGTGTGCATTGCATTCAAGAGTTGACGGAGTCACACGCAGCACGTCCATACATGAAATAACTCAAGTGGCAAGTAATGATTGGAAAATATTGCAGTTTTTCCTATTTAATGTCTCTGTGCTACTTCCTTTTTTTAGTCATATTTCCAATACAGCAACTTATAAACATGAAAATAAATCACACTTGCAAAACCTGATGAACATCTTTCAAAATATACACGTCTGTGCGAAGTAATTTTCCATGTATTTGCAACACTGATTTTATTTAATGGGTAAGACATAATATATGTCCATAATGATCATGTTCAGGCAGTTTCCTCTTAGAAACAGCAAAACAGATTAAAAAATAAAAAAATATAACCACGTATCATGAGGTTAATTAAATTAAATAGCGTAGGGTTAATTAAAGTGTTATAAAAAGGTTCACCGCCAGGGGGAGACAAAACCATTAATATAACAATCACATCTGTCAACAAACTGCATTTTTAAAAGCAATAATTACCCCTAACAATCACATTTTCTGCAACATTATTAATCTTTTTTCTTCACTTCGGAATAAACAGCCTCATCCTGTGCAGACTGCGATTTCCCTACAAGGAGATCAAATTTTTTTTATTATATTGTTTAAGAATTATTATTTTACAATCGTGTGTGTGTGTGTGTGTGTTTGTGTGTGAGGTGTCACCTGCGGTGGACTGGATTGCCACCTTTGAATAAACCGCACTCTCTTCGGAATTTGGATTCCTCCCGGAAATCGGAAGAATCACACACGTCTTTAAAGTGCGACGGCGCTACTTTCTGAACTTTCTGAGAACTTACTCACCTCCCTCAGCAGATTTTTTGAGAAAAATCAAAGCATATTCGACCTCAGCAGGATCAGCTGTAACAGAAGCCCTGTTGTTGGCCGATCCTAGTGCAGAAAATTACATTAAAAAATTTTTAATGCGCCAAAGACCGATCAAAAAGGCACGTAAATGTGCTCTGACCATTTGGAGGAGCCGGATCTGTGTTGTTGAGGTTTGTCTTGTGGTCTGGACCAGAATGTCCGTTGGTGTTTGGGGACCTGATGGGCCACAACTCTGCAAAATACAGCAAATTGTTTGTTTTTTGGGTGCTTCCTTCTTTAATTTTATGGGCTACTTGGATAAAGAAAACTCCTGTTTTGCATAGCGGCCCAGAACAAGGAGAAAGAGCACAAACAGAGTGATACCACAAACCAGTCCAACAGTCAACCACACAGGAAACAGAGAGCTTGGATGCTGCTGAGACAACACCGCCGCTACATAGATAATTCACATTATTATTAATTCCCAACCTGTGCTGTGGTGGGCACACTTCTCACAACTCACTCACCTTTTATCGACATCCAGCTTGCTGGCGATGTTGAGCCTGCCGACCGCTGCATCCTGCCTTTCCTCCCACATTTGTAAAAACCTTCATCGGACTTTGAAACAGCAGGGATGAAAAACTCCCCCCGGGTGTCATTTTGGATGAGTTTGTCATTTTTGTAGAAAGAAATAACAGCAAGGTTTAGTTCTGTCGTCCACTTGCACCGGAGGGTGACGGGCTGTCCCTCAGTCACAGGGTGAACGGGAAAGTCCACGATGGCATTGTTATCTGGAAAAAGGGAATTATATTACATTTCTGGTAATTGGGTGTCTTGCTGCATAATTCATTTACACTTTAATGATTAGTCACACGAGATATTTAATTATCTAATTTGTATGAACACTAAGCCTCACCCTCTTTAATTGCTTCTAGAAATAAGCCTTAGACTTTAACTAGCTTTAAACCGTCCAGAAAAACCAAGCATGTCCTGATCAAGCAACATCTTATGATCTAGAGAAAGCTTGCTTGCATGCTAAGCTTGCAGCTGATGCCCTTGGGGTAGATTGCCTCTGAAAAGTGATGACATATGCTCAAATCATTCCAATAAATTTAGTTGAAATAGTGTCGTGTAATGTAGGTAAGAAAGTGGTAAAACAGACTCACAGGTTCCGCTGATGTTGACTGCATTACTGAAGAGTCCTGTTGCGGTCTCGCACCAGTAAACCCCGTCGATGGATGACTGCCCATTGATGTAGCATGTGGGTCCAGTCATTGACCCCCAGGTGGCGCAACGGGTCAGGTAACCGGAGGAGGAAAACCTATTGACTGTCCACTCAGCTGAGTCTCCGGCGCAGGTCAGCGACAGCGACATTGTGTCCGTGATAAAGTGTTGTGCTCGGTCAGGGCTCACGGAGAGGGTCGCTGCAGACTGAACATCTCAAAAACAAAATATATTAAGTCAGCATGAACATAGTCTAGGTGAAAGATACCAACACTGACGATACCAAACTACTAAACTAGATGCAAAACTTCACCTTGGCTAATTAGCAGAAATGAATTTTCAAACTAAGTACAATTATTATAAAGACAGCTTAATATTTGTTCTGTTTTGTAGGGGAAAACCAAAACCAAAGATAAATCCTCACCTCCAGACCAGACAAACTTTACTTCACTATCGTAAGTGAACGATTGAGGATTTCCTCTTGCAGCTTTACAGACATATCCTGCCGTCTGTGTCTGTCCGTAAACAATAAAATAAGGCTGTTCGGTCCCATTGCTGCTGCCAGGTAACGGTTCCATGGTGTAAAACGTGATGGGTAAATTGGGAATGGCCTTGTACCAGTAGAACCTCCAACCCACATCTGGATATTTGACACTGCAGTTCAGGGTAACAGAGTCTCCAGAACTCAGCCATGATGGAGACACTGTGAGGTTAGGTACCAGTTTATCTGCAGACATTCGGACAAAACCGACCAGTGTTATTTGTGGACAAATGTCTCATACATGAGTGTGTCTAAAGGACTTACTGTTGGACACTCTTAGATTAAAGGCAGGGCTCCATGCCGTCGACGACGTTTCGTTCTTCATTTGGCCCAAACACATGTAATTCCCATTGTGCGATCCTGTAGCGTAGTTGATTCTGTATTCATTTTTAGACTGAATTCCAATGGCGTTGGCGTTGGGGACTGCCCATTGATAGATCCATTCGAAATCCTCTCCACCTTCAATTTGACACCAGAGCGTGAGTGCCTCCCCGTAGTATATCTCCGGCCAGCTGGGCTGCAGGGTCACCGCAGCTGCGCTTGTAACTGAAAGCGTTTAAAAATCACATCATTTGCCTTAATTGTGTTTTGATTCCAATTTATCAATATTGCCTATACCGATTGGGTTACTGTACTCGGTGTAGTAAACCGGGTTTCCTCTTCCTCCCCTGCACCAGTACACGCCCCCCTGTGATGTGCTGATTCTGTCATTTGAGAGGAAGGCCACATCTTGTGCGGTTAAGCTATCCTTTTTCTTGCCTCTATACCAGAAGAACTTCCAACCATGGGATGGTGTAATGGTAGAACACGTCAGGGTGACCTTTCCTCCAGCTGCAGCTTCATCTTTCCTTAGTTCTGCTTTTGGTCTGTATGCTGTGGACGTCAGAGCAACCGGAATAGTTAGCATCCATCAGTTCAACCCAGAGCGGGTGTAGTATTACTTACGCTCCACTTTCACCCTTATCGGTTGGGATTCATCACCCGTGCCGAGTTTGCACGTGTAAGAGCTGTCGGACTGTAGCTGGATGCCAATTTCAGCAGCATTTTTTACAGGTTTTTATTTATTTATTTTTTGCCATGAATAACACCCAAAACCACCTTAAGATGAAACCAAAACACTTATAAAGGTCTAAATTCTGATCATGTGCAGATCTCAAACTAGATGTAAAATCTAGCTGCTTGAAAGTAAAACCTGCAATTATAGCTCAACAGGACTTACCTGATACAGTGAGAGAAACTACATAAGACTCCTTTCTAGTTCTTCTCTGTTTATTATAACCAATGCAGGTGTATTGTCCACCCTGGTTTGTTGTCAGCAGTTGTACCATGTGGGTCTTGAGTCTGCTAAATGGGTAAAGGTCCTGACCATCCTTCCTTATTGCATAATGCCAGTCTGCGTCTTTTCCTTCTCTCATGTCACACATGAGCTTCACGGACTCGCCGGTGAAAAAAGTGGACCAGTCTGGCTCCACAGTCAGCACTAGAGGCCAACAGAAGCATGGGGTGAAGCTAAAGGAGACAGGAACGACACTGGCGAAGACGCAACCTTACCTTGAAGTTGTCCATGGAGCGGCAACATCATCAGCACTAAAAAATTCAGATAATTCCCAAATCAAACTGGGAACACATCAGGTGTTTAACATGCTGACAGTATGAAAGGACTCTGGTCCTACTGGTACTTACAGAAAAGCCCCAGCAGGTGTGGAAAAGCCTGTCCCATTTTAAAATCCAGCACTGAGATGTGTGCAAATTTGAGCAGAATGAGCACCAAACGTTCCCATCTGAGGAGAAATCAGGAAGTGTTGACTATATACTGGGGTAGACTCTTCTTGACTTCTTGTGTCAGCGCTTCCTTCCTTTTTTAACTTACTTTTTTTATTTTGGTCTTTGAGTCTCAACTTTAAATAGCTGTTTAAACTCCATCGCCAACATAAAAACAATCAGAAATCCACCAATCACCAGTTGGTCTCAGATGGGATTGAGCCTTTCCGTACTGGGCACGGAATGGACAACAACGGTTGGAGAGGGTTTGCTGGGATTACATCATTTAAGCCCTTGAAAACTGGAAGTAATGATTGGAAAATATTGCAGTTTTTCCTATTTAATGTCTTTGTGCTACTTCCTTTTTTTAGTCATATTTCCAACACAGCAACTTATAAACATGAAAATAAATCTCGCTTGCAAAACCTGATGAACATCTTTCAAAATATACACGTCTGTGCGAAGTAATTTTACATGTATTTGCAACACTGATTTTTTCACATTTTCTGCTTTTTCTTCACTTCGGAATAAACAGCCTCATCCTGTGCAGATTGCGATTTCCCTACAAGGAGATCAATTTTTTTTATTATATTGTTTAAGAATTATTATTTTACAATCGTGTGCGTGTGTGTGTCTGAGGTGTCACCTGTGGTGGACTGGATTGCCACGTTTGAATAAAGCACACTCTCTTCGGAATTTGGATTCCTCCCTATCGGAAGAATCACACACGTCTTTAAAGTGCAACGGCGCTACTTTCTGAACTTTTTGAGAACTTACTCACCTCCCTCAGCAGATTCTTTGAGAAAAATCAAAGCATATTCAACCTCAGCAGGATCATCTGTAACAGAAGCCCTGTTTTTGGCCGATCCTAGTGCAGAAAATTACATTAAAAAATTTTTTTTAATGCGCCAAAGACCGATCAAAAAGGCACGTAAATGTGCTCTGACCATTTGGAGGAGCCGGATCTGTGTTGTTGAGGTTTGTCTTGTGGTCTGGACCAGAATGTCCGTTGGTGTTTGGGGACCTGATGGGCCACAACTCTGCAAAATACAGCAAATTATTTGTTATTTGGGTGCTTCCTTCTTTAATTTTATGGGCTACTTGGATAAAGAAAACTCACGTTTTGCATAGCGGCCCAGAACAAGGAGAAAGAGCACAAACAGAGTGATACCACAAACCAGTCCAACAGTCAACCACACAGGAAACAGAGAGCTTGAACGCCGCTGAGACAACACCGCCGCTACATAGATAATTCACATTATTATTAATTCTTCAGCAACACTTTCACAACTTTTTTTACAGAAATCCAGTTTGAGTCAGAGAAGCTGACCAACGCTCAAACAACATGGCGGTCTATAGAGCCGATCATATTGCTAAATGTACAAGATGAATCCTAGCAGCACAGGGTCCAACTCCCTAGCAACCAAATTAAGCAACCAGGCTAAAAACAGGAACAACCAGAAGGGCGTTGCAGGTCAGGGGTGCTCAAGCTTTATAGCCTGAGACTTTTAAAAATGACAGTCAAAATTATCTACTGACATCTTAGTTGTATATATCACCATTAACACCCACAACAGAGTGCAGAGTCACTAGTTTTCAGCCTTTATTAATCAGTCAACCAGACAGGAACACAGGTTGTGTGATAACCACAACTTGCTCAAAAAACCTGTTGTGAAACAACCAACATCTCGCGACCTCAGTCCTCTTCACACACGTTCCAACGCTCCCAATAACAACTGATTATCTGGTCAAGACAAGACAAATAAGCAGAAGAACAGAATACATGTGACATACATGCACACACACACACACACACACACACACACTGGTGGAGTCAGCAGCGACAAAATCTCCCATTTCTAAGAAAAATACGAAAGGTTGTTATTATTAGATTAGGTCTGTGTGTGTGTGTGTGTGTGTGTGTGTGTGTGGGTGTGTGTGTGTGTGTGTGTGGGTGGGGTGACAGATACGGATATTTATAGAAACACAGAACCGAGTTCAGTTGCGATTGCTTCA
The DNA here is from genome assembly GCF_901000725.2 of Takifugu rubripes. Classification (NCBI taxonomy): domain Eukaryota; kingdom Metazoa; phylum Chordata; class Actinopteri; order Tetraodontiformes; family Tetraodontidae; genus Takifugu; species Takifugu rubripes. Next base: position 14,523,533 of record NC_042292.1, on the reverse strand, counting down.
ATTCAGGACGCATTAGTTGCCAATTAAAGAACGATTCCGTATTTTACGGGACTGGTGGCATCTGTAGATTAATGTCGATACTGGCTTGATACTTGCGCGGTTTCTACGCGGTTTACTGCGCATGTGCAGTGTCCAGGTGTCCAGCCACTCACACGTGGGGAGTTTATTTATTGGAGTTTACCTGTAATATTTGGCGCTTCGTCATATGAACTACCCGCAGTGTAATTTAAAGTAGTCACTGAAACGTGGAAGCTGTTTATTCTTATCCAAATCTGAGAGAATATGTGCCGGTATCGTGTTGGGGGGGGGCCCTGACATCCACTAAAGTGGACTCAGAGCTCACCTGCAGAGTGTCTGACCTGGACCAGAGTTGAGCAGAAGTGGCTTCTCTTAGTGGTAGAAAATGAGATCACAGGTAGGAAAAAATGACTGGATTTTTCAGATCATCGTGAAAATGTCTTTCTAAATCTGGCTTTGCTAGCTAGTTGTAATGTACAAACCTGTGACCACATAGCAACAGCAGTCATGAAACAGTCAGTAACATACGCTCGGCATATTTGCATTTTGAAACTGTTCCTTGAAGCCATGTTTGTGACTTTATTTTTGATGCACTTCCTTTTTTCTTTTTTTTTTAGCTTTATTTATCGCAAAGAACCAAAGCACAGGACTGTGATGCTGATGCTGCTTCTGTGGTGACACAAAGGTCTACACAAGGTACGGTACAACACTCAACTCTAGATCTGGATCGCCATTTGTTTTGTCATTTACTGTGAAAAATATTGGCAGTCTGACTGGTTTGCCACCTGGCACAGGTAAGGTCAGCCACTCACGTCCCAAATAAGGAGAAATGTTTATCTAAGAGAGAATGAGAATAAATGACCATATATCAAAAACTGAGACCATAACACCTGCAGATGTGCTTCCAGATAACAGATATGCACATATTACCAGTAGTTGACAGTCGATGTCTTTATTTTACTTTTTTATAGTGTATTAATTTGGAAGTTATAGTTTTAACTCGGCAACTTAAACACGATAACCATAAAACTGAATCCAAAACTTTTTTAATTTTCTGTGTACAAACAGGTCATTTCAAATATCATGCAGGACAGGAAACATTTTTTTAATAATGTATACGATGGAATATTTAATAAACAGTATAGAGAGAGCAAAGAAATAACATTGAATTAGAGTTATTGATATACATAAAAATAAAGATCAGTAATTCTGACAGTCGGAATTGTATCAAGCACCACCTCCGTGTCTGACTGTTGGTGTGATGTTTCCAGGAAGTTTTCTCAAGTTTTCTTCGTTTTCTCTGAAATTTTGGGGGATGATCAAGGTTTTTTGTTTTTTTTTCTCCTTGTTGAATCCTGAAAACTGACCTGGACTGAGGTGAGGGGAGGGGAGGGGAGGTGAGGGGAGGGGAGGGGAGGGGAGGGGGCTCCTCACTCTGTGAGTCAGAAGCCACTCTCACAGCGTTCTGGCTCCTCCTGTGTCAGTTCTCCACGTTCCCCTTGAGAAATGAAGCTGCTTGTTATATTTGTATACCATGAAAGCTAGTTTGAAACATGCTGCTACTTGCAGCAAAGGTTCTCACCTTGTTGAGGCCTTCTGTGAAGGACACACACTGCTATTCCAGCAGCAACAGTTAGGACACAAACTAGGATTATTCGCATGAATGAGACGATACCTACAGGACCTGCAAACATAAAAATATAATGTTGCTGCAAGTGCCAGTGAGAGACTGGTGCATAAAGGAATTGCTCTTTCCAACATGAATAGACCAGTTCTCTGGTTGGTTCATGGGTTTCTCAACTACAGCAGACACACATCAAACTTCTCTACACACCACTTGAGTCCGCCGCTGCTTCTCCAGTCTGGCTGACGCACTTCAACACTTTGGACGCCGACACCTCACTGACAAACACCTTGTTCAGACATAAAGGCGTCCACATGTGTTCTGGACACTCGTGTGAAGAGAGGGGCGGAGCTGTCAACTGATCACCACCTGGTGGTGAGTTGGCTCCGATGGTGGGGAAGGATGCCGGACAGACCTGGCAGGCCCAAACGTGTTGTGAGGATCTGCTGGGAACGTCTGGCGGAGTCCCCTGTCAGAAGGAGCTTCAACTCACGCCTCCGGGAGAGCTTTGACCATGTCCCGGGGGAGGCGGGGGACATTGAGTCCGAGTGGACCATGTTCCGTGCCTCCATTGTTGAGGCGACTGACCGATGCTGTGGCCGCAAGGTGGTTGGTGCCTGTCGTGGCGGCAATGCCCGAACCCGCTGGTGGACACCAGCGGTGAGGGATGCCGTCAAACTGAAGAAGGAGTCGTATCGGGCCTTACTGGCCTGTGGGACTCCTGTGGCAGCAGATGGGTACCGGCGTGCCAAGTGGAGTGCAGCTACGGCAGTTGCCGAGGCAAAGATCCGGGCATGGGAAGAGTTCAGTGAGGCCATGGAGAACGACTTTCGGACGGCCTCGAAAAGGTTCTGGACCACCATCCGGCGTCTGAGGGGGGGGAAGCAGTGCACTGTTAACACTGTGGATAGTCGAACTTTGGATTCAGGAGGAGCAATGTGGTTTTCATCCTTGGCGTGGAACAGTGGACCAGCTCTACACCCTCAGCAGGGTCCTCGAGGGTGCATGGGAGTTTGCCCAACCAGTCCACATGTGTTTTGTGGACTTCTAGAAGGCATTCGACCGTGTCCCTCGGGGGGTCCTGTGGGGGGTTCTCCGAAAGTATGGGGTGCCGGGCCCCCTGATATGGGCCGTCCGCTCCCTGTACGATCGGTGCCAGTGTTTGGTCCGAATTGCTGGCAGTAAGTCGAACTCGTTTCCGGTGAGGGTTGGCCTCCGCCAGGGCTGCCCTTTGTCACCGATTCTGTTCATAATTTTTATGGACAGAATTTCTAGGTGCAGTCATGGTGTTGAGGGGGTCCGGTTTGGTGACCTCAGGATCGGGTCTCTGCTTTTTGCAGATGATGTGGTCCTGTTGGCGTCATCGGCCCGTGACCTCCAACTATCACTGGATCGGTTCGCCGCCGCATGTGAAGCGGCTGGGATGAAAATCAGCACCTCCAAATCCGAGGCCATGGTTATCAACCGGAAAAAGGTGGAGTGCCTTCTCCGGGTCAAGGAGGAGATCCTGCCCCAAGTGGAGGAGTTCAAGTATCTCGGGGTCTTGTTCACGAGTGAGGGAAGAATGGAGCGGGAGATCGACAGGCGGATCGGTGCGGCATCCGCAGTAATGCGGACTCTGCACTGGTCCGTAGTGGTGAAGAGAGAGCTGAGCCGAAAGGCAAAGCTCTCGATTTACTGGTCGATCTTTGTTCCTACCCTCACCTATGGTCATGAGCTTTGGGTAATGACCGAAAGAACAAGATCACGGGTACAAGCGGCCGAAATGAGCTTCCTCCGTAGGGTGGCTGGGCTCTCCCTTAGAGATAGGGTGAGAAGCTCTGCCATCCGGGAGGAGCTCGGAGTAGAGTCGCTGCTCCTCCGCGTTGAGTGGAGCCAGATGAGGTGGCTTGGGCATCTAGTTAGGATGCCCCCTGGACGCCTCCCTGGTGAGGTGTTCAGGGCATGTCCCTCCGGTAGGAGACCCCCGGGAAGACCCAGGACACGTTGGAGAGACTATGTCTCTCGACTGGCCTGGGAACGCCTGGGGATCCCCCCGGATGAGCTGGAAGAAGTAGCTGGGGAGAGGGAAGTCTGGGCTTCTCTCCTTAGGCTGCTGCCCCCGCGACCCGACCCCAGATAAGCGGTAGAGGATGGATGGATGGATGGATGGATGGATGGATGGATGGATGGATGGATGGATGGATGGATGGATGGTCGGTCGGTCGGTCGGTCGGTCGGTCCGCTGCGTCAAACACAGCCATTAAATATAAAAGCAGAAGAATGACACTGACCAGAGTTGGTAGAAAAGCTAAAAACTCTCTAAAACCAGATTGTGCTTTTCCAGAAAATGACCGTAAATGATCTTCTCAAGGATTTTTGAAAGAAATGGCGGTCGTGGGCCTGAAGTTTGATAGAGTTGTGGGGTCCAGGGCTGGTTTCTTAATCAGAGGCTTGACCACTGCATGTTTAAGCATTTTGGGGAAAGTTGGAGAGTACAGAGCCCTATTTAGACCAGCGAAGACTGATGGAAAGACCTCTTTAAAGAGTCGAAGAGGGACCGCATCACTCGGGGACCTGGAAGGTTTCAGGTGGCCAACAATCTCCTCCAGGACGGACATGATAACAGGTTGCTGGAGGGGTCAGAGGCGGGAAATGTGACTGAAGCTCTTGAAGAGTAAGTGGTGTGTGTTTGTGGGCCGCACTCAAAGCAAACAAACCAAGAAGCAAAACAAAAACAACTGTTAAGATTGCAGATTAATTGTTTTTAATGGTTCTAAGGAAAGTCATGAAACAGCCTCTATTGTTCATTCTATGGAGATCAAAATTGTTGTTGTGAAAGATGGTGGCGTTTATTCTGGTGGTTGTTGGTAGAATAGCGTCATCTGTTGGACGTAATTTAACAATAAGCAATGACCACAGTCGCCTTGCTCTCCCCCTTTTGTCATAAGGCCCCCAATTTGAAAAGCACTACACTGATGTCTGCACAGCACAATCAACAATTGCACACTTTTAGCTGCACGTTGAACACATGATTGTTTTTATTGAAGCCAAACCATAGGGCAGTGACTATGTATTTTTGTGGTTACAGACAGGCGTACGTGTGCATTGCATTCAAGAGTTGACGGAGTCACACGCAGCACGTCCATACATGAAATAACTCAAGTGGCAAGTAATGATTGGAAAATATTGCAGTTTTTCCTATTTAATGTCTCTGTGCTACTTCCTTTTTTTAGTCATATTTCCAACACAGCAACTTAGAAACATGAAAATAAATCACACTTGCAAAACCTGATGAACATCTTTCAAAATATACACGTCTGTGCGAAGTAATTTTACATGTATTTGCAACACTGATTTTATTTAATGGGTAAGACATAATATATGTCCATAATGTTCAGGCAGTTTCCTCTTAGAAACAGCAAAAAAGATTTAAAAAAATAAAAAAAATAAAACCACGTATCATGGGGTTAATTAACTTAAATAGCATGGGGTTCATTAAAGTGTTATAAAAAGGTTCACCGCGAGGGGGAGACAAAACCATTAATATAACAATCACATCTGTCAACATACTGCATTTTTAAAAGCAATAATTAACCCTAACAATCACATTTTCTGCTTTTCCTTCACTTCGGAATAAACAGCCTCATCCTGTGCAGACTGCGATTTCCCTACAAGGAGATCAAATTTTTTTATTATATTGTTTAAGAATTATTATTTTACAATCGTGTGCGTGTGTGTGTGAGGTGTCACCTGCGGTGGACTGGATTGCCACGTTTGAATAAAGCACACTCTCTTCGGAATTTGGATTCCTCCCTATCGGAAGAATCACACACGTCTTTAAAGTGCGACGGCACTACTTTCTGAACTTTTTGAGAACTTACTCACCTCCCTCAGCAGATTTTTTGAGAAAAATCAAAGCATATTCGACCTCAGCAGGATCAGCTGTAACAGAAGCCCTGTTTTTGGCCGATCCTAGTGCAGAAAATTACATTACTTTTTTTTTTTAATGCGCCAAAGACCGATCAAAAAGGCACGTAAATGTGCTCTGACCATTTGGAGGAGCCGGATCTGTGTCGTTGAGGTTTGTCTTGTGGTCTGGACCAGAATGTCCGTTGGTGTTTGGGGACCTGATGGGCCACAACTCTGCAAAATGCAGCAAATTATTTGTTATTTGGGTGCTTCCTTCTTTAATTTTATGGGCTACTTGGATAAAGAAAACTCACGTTTTGCATAGCGGCCCAGAACAAGGAGAAAGAGCACAAACAGAGTGATACCACAAACCAGTCCAACAGTCAACCACACAGGAAACGGAGAGCTTGGATGCTGCTGAGACAACACCGCCGCTACATAGATAATTCACATTATTATTAATTCCCAACCTGTGCTGTGGTGGGCACACTTCTCACAACTCACTCACCTTTTATCGACATCCAGCTTGCTGGCGATGTTGAGCCTGCCGACCACTGCATCCTGCCTTTCCTCCCACATTTGTAAAAACCTTCATCGGACTTTGAAACAGCAGGGATGAAAAACTCCCCCCGGGTGTCATTTTGGATGAGTTTGTCATTTTTGTAGAAAGAAATAACAGCAAGGTTTAGTTCTGTCGTCCACTTGCACCGGAGGGTGACGGGCTGTCCCTCAGTCACAGGGTGAACGGGAAAGTCCACGATGGCATCGTTATCTGGAAAAAGGGAATTATATTGCATTTCTGGTAATTGGGTGTCTTGCTGCATAATTCATTTACACTTTAATGATTAGTCACACGAGATATTTAATTATCTAACTTGTATGAACACTAAGCCCCACCCTCTTTAATTGCTTCTAGAAATAAGCCTTAGACTTTAACTAGCTTTAAACCGTCCAGAAAAACCAAGCATGTCCTGATCAAGCAACATCTTATGATCTAGAGAAAGCTTGCTTGCATGCTAAGCTTGCAGCTGATGCCCTTGGGGTAGATTGCCTCTGAAAAGTGATGACATATGCTCAAATCATTCCAATAAATTTAGTTGAAATAGTGTCGTGTAATGTAGGTAAGAAAGTGGTAAAACAGACTCACAGGTTCCGGTGATGTTGACTGCATTACTGAAGAGTCCTGTTGCGGTCTCACACCAGTAAACCCCGTCGATGAATGACTGCCCATTGATGTAGCATGTGGGTCCAGTCATTGACCCCCAGGTGGCGCAATGGGTCAGGTAACCATAGGAGGAAAACCTATTGACTGTCCACTCAGCTGAGTCTCCGGCGCAGGTCAGCGACATTGTGTCCGTGATAAAGTGTTGTGCTCGGTCAGGGCTCACGGAGAGGGTCGCTGCAGACTGAACATCTCAAAAACAAAATATATTAAGTCAGCATGAACATAGTCTAGGTGAAAGATACCAACACTGACGATACCAAACTACTAAACTAGATGCAAAACTTCACCTTGGCTAATTAGCAGAAATGAATTTTCAAACTAAGTACAATTATTATAAAGACAGCTTAATATTTGTTCTGTTTTGTAGGGGAAAACCAAAACCAAAGATAAATCCTCACCTCCAGACCAGACAAACTTTACTTCACTGTTGTAAGTGAACGATTGAGGATTTCCTCTTGCAGCTCTACAGACATATCCTGCCGTCTGTGCCTGTCCGTAAACAATAAAATAAGGCTGTTCGGTCCCATTGCTGCTGCCAGGTAACGGTTCCATGGTGTAAAGCATGGTGGGTAAATTGGGAATGGCCTTGTACCAGTAGAACCTCCAACCCACATCTGGATATTTGACACTGCAGTTCAGGGTAACAGAGTCTCCAGAACTCAGCCATGATGGAGACACTGTGAGGTTAGGTACCAGTTTATCTGCAGACATTCGGACAAAACCGACCAGTGTTATTTGTGGACAAATGTCTCATACATGAGTGTGTCTAAAGGACTTACTGTTGGACACTCTTAGATTAAAGGCAGGGCTCCGTGCCGTCGACGACGTTTCGTTCTTCATTTGGCCCAAACACCTGTAATACCCATTGTGCGATCCTGTAGCGTAGTTGATTCTGTATTCATTTTTAGACTGAATGTCAATGGCGTTGGTGTTGGGGACTGCCCATTGATAGATCCATTCGAAATCCTCTCCACCTTCAATTTGACACCAGAGCGTGAGTGCCTCCCCGTAGTATATCTCCGGCCAGCTGGGCTGCAGGGTCACCACAGCTGCGCTTGTAACTGAAAGCGTTTAAAAATCACATCATTTGCCTTAATTGTGTTTTGATTCCAATTTATCAATATTGCCTATACCGATTGGGTTACTGTACTCGGTGTAGTAAACCGGGTTTCCTCTTCCTCCCCTGCACCAGTACACGCCCCCCTGTGATGTGCTGATTCTGTCATTTGAGAGGAAGGCCACATCTTGTGCGGTTAAGCTATCCTTTTTCTTGCCTCTATACCAGAAGAACTTCCAACCATGGGATGGTATAATGGTAGAACACGTCAGGGTGACATTTCCTCCAGCTGCAGCTTCATCTTTCCTTAGTTCTGCTTTTGGTCTGTATGCTGTGGACGTCAGAGCAACCGGAATAGTTAGCATCCATCAGTTCAACCCAGAGCGGCTGTAGTATTACTTACGCTCCACTTTCACCCTTATCGGTTGGGATTCATCACCCGTGCCGAGTTTGCACGTGTAAGAGCTGTCGGACTGTAGCTGGATGCCAATTTCAGCAGCATTTTCTGACATCATCAGCGTCCGCTGGTTTGGGTCCGTTACGATGAGTGACCTGTTCTTGTAGAAGGTGGCTGTTGTCATGTCTGTCTGAAGCTGGTGCCGACAGCGCAGGGGCACCGTTTCACCTCGATACAATATGGCCGCCGGGTGTTGGAGGATCAAATTCCTGTCTGCCAACACAACTGTGTCATGTAGGTTGTTGCGCTTTCACCATTCATTTAAATGCTGTTAAGAAATAGCTGCGCTAATACAAGTAACTTTTATGCAACTTCTTTGCTAGTTTTTAGCCACTAAAGAGAGGCTAAAATATGATACTAAAATGCTTCCTGTCATTCTGGTGAATGCTCCAGCTCTTCTCTTGTTTAGCAGCTGTCTTAGCACTTCTCTTGTTTTCGGTTTTTATTTATTTATTTTTTTGCCACGAATAACACCCAAAACCACCTTAAGATGAAACCAAAACACTTATAAAGGTCTAAATTCTGATCAGGTGCAGATCTCAAACTAGATGTAAAATCTAGCTGCTTGAAAGTAAAACCTGCAATTATAGCTCAACAGGACTTACCTGATACAGTGAGAGAAACTACATTAGACTCCTTTGTAGTTCTTCTCTGTATATTAAAACCAATGCAGGCGTATTGTCCACCCTGGTTTGTTGTCTGCAGTTGTACCATGTGGGTCTTGAGTCTGCTAAATAGGTAAAGGTCCTGACCATCCTTCCTTATTGCATATTGCCAGTCTGCGTCTTTTCCTTCTCTCATGTCACACATGAGCTTCACGGACTCGCCGGTGAAAAAAGTGGACCAGTCTGGCTCCACAGTCAGCACTAGAGGCCAACAGAAGCATGGGGTGAAGCTAAAGGAGACAGGAACGACACTGGCGAAGACGCAACCTTACCTTGAAGTTGTCCATGGAGCGGCAACATCATCAGCACTAAAAAATTCAGATAATTCCCAAATCAAACTGGGAACACATCAGGTGTTTAACATGCTGACAGTATGAAAGGTCTCTGGTCCTACTGGTACTTACAGAAAAGCCCCAGCAGGTGTGGAAAAGCCTGTCCCATTTTAAAATCCAGCACTGAGATGTGTGCAAATTTGAGCAGAATGAGCACCAAACGTTCTCAGGAAGTGTTGACTATATACTGGGGTAGACTGTTCTCGACTTCTTGTGTCAGCGCTTCCTTCCTCTTTTAACTGATCTTGACTTTTATTTTGGTCTTTGAGTCTCAACTTTAAATAGCTGTTTAAACTCCATTGCCAACATAAAAATCAGAAATCCACCAATCACCAGTTGGTCTCAGATGGGATTGAGCCTTTCCGTACTGGGCACGGAATGGACAACAACAGTTGGAGAGGGTTTGCTGGGATTACATCATTTAAGCCCTTGAAAACTGGAAGTAATGATTGGAAAATATTGCAGTATTTCCTATTTAATGTCTTTGTGCTACTTCCTTTTTTTAGTCATATTTCCAACACAGCAACTTAGAAACATGAAAATAAATCACACTTGCAAAACCTGATGAACATCTTTCAAAATATACACGTCTGTGCGAAGTAATTTTACATGTATTTGCAACACTGATTTTTTCACATTTTCTGCTTTTTCTTCACTTCGGAATAAACAGTCTCATCCTGTGCAGACTGCGATTTCCCTACAAGGAGATCAATTTTTTTTATTATATTGTTTAAGAATTATTATTTTACAATCGTGTGCGTGTGTGTGTGAGGTGTCACCTGCGGTGGACTGGATTGCCACGTTTGAATAAAGCACACTCTCTTCGGAATTTGGATTCCTCCCTATCGGAAGAATCACACACGTCTTTAAAGTGCAACGGCGCTACTTTCTGAACTTTTTGAGAACTTACTCACCTCCCTCAGCAGATTTTTTGAGAAAAATCAAACCATATTCGACCTCAGCAGGATCAGCTGTAACAGAAGCCCTGTTTTTGGCCGATCCTAGTGCGGAAAATTACATTAAAAAATTTTTTTAATGCGCCAAAGACCGATCAAAAAGGCACGTAAATGTGCTCTGACCATTTGGAGGAGCTGGATCTGTGTTGTTGAGGTTTGTCTTGTGGTCTGGACCAGAATGTCCGTTGGTGTTTGGGGACCTGATGGGCCACAACTCTGCAAAATACAGCAAATTATTTGTTATTTGGGTGCTTCCTTCTTTAATTTTATGGGCTACTTGGATAAAGAAAACTCCCGTTTTGCATAGCGGCCCAGAACAAGGAGAAAGAGCACAAACAGAGTGATACCACAAACCAGTCCAACAGTCAACCACACAGGAAACAGAGAGCTTGAACGCCGCTGAGACAACACCGCCGCTACATAGATAATTCACATTATTATTAATTCTTCAGCAACACTTTCACAACTTTTTTTACAGAAATCCAGTTTGAGTCAGAGAAGCTGACCAACGCTCAAACAACATGGCGGTCTATAGAGCCGATCATATTGCTAAATGTACAAGATGAATCCTAGCAGCACAGGGTCCAACTCCCTAGCAACCAAATTAAGCAACCAGGCTAAAAACAGGAACAACCAGAAGGGTGTTGCAGGTCAGGGGTGCTCAAGCTTTATAGCCTGAGACTTTTAAAAATGACAGTCAAAATTATCTACTGACATCTTAGTTGTATATATCACCATTAACACCCACAACAGAGTGCAGAGTCACTAGTTTTCAGCCGTTATTAATCAGTCAACCAGACAGTAACACAGGTTGTGTGATAACCACAACTTGCTCAAAAAACCTGTCGCCCACGTGAAACAACCAACATCTCTCGATCTCAGTCCTCTTCACACGCGTTCCAACGCTCCCAATAACAACTGATTATCTGGTCAAGACAAGACAAATAAGCAGAAGAACAGAATACATGTGACATACATGCACACACACACACACACACACACACACACACACACACTGGTGGAGTCAGCAGCGACAAAATCTCCCATTTCTAAGAAAAATACGAAAGGTTGTTATTATTAGATTAGGTCTGTGTGTGTGTGTGTGTGTGTGTGTGTGTGTGTGGGTGTGTGTGTGGGTGGGGTGACAGATACGGATATTTATAGAAACACGGAACCGAGTTCAATTGCGATTGCTTCAATTCAGGACGCATTAGTTGCCAATTAAAGAACGATTCCGTATTTTACGGGACTGGTGGCATCTGTAGATTAATGTCGATACTGGCTTGATACTTGCGCGGTTTCTACGCGGTTTACTGCGCATGTGCAGCGTCCAGGTGTCCAGCCACTCACACGTGGGGAGTTTATTTATTGGAGTTTACCTGTAATATTTGGCGCTTCGTCATATGAACTACCCGCAGTGTAATTTAAAGTAGTCACTGAAACGTGGAAGCTGTTTATTCCTATCCAAATCTGAGAGAATATGTGCCGGTATCGTGTTGGGGGGGGGGGCCCTGACATCCACTAAAGTGGACTCAGAGCTCACCTGCAGAGTGTCTGACCTGGACCAGAGTTGAGCAGAAGTGGCTTCTCTTAGTGGTAGAAAATGAGATCACAGGTAGGAAAAAATGACTGAATTTTTCAGATCATCGTGAAAATGTCTTTCTAAATCTGGCTTTGCTAGCTAGTTGTAATGTACAAACCTGTGACCACATAGCAACAGCAGTTATGAAACAGTCAGTAACATACGCTCGGCATATTTGCATTTTGAAACTGTTCCTTGAAGCCATGTTTGTGACTTTATTTTTGATGCACTTCCTTTTTTCTTTTTTTTTTAGCTTTATTTATCGCAAAGAACCAAAGCACAGGACCGTGATAACCATCCACGATAACCATAAAACTGAATCCAAAACTTTTTTAATTTTCTGTGTACAAACAGGTCATTTCAAATATCATGCAGGACAGGAAACATTTTTTTAATAATGTATACGATGGAATATTTAATAAACAGTATAGAGAGAGCAAAGAAATAACATTGAATTAGAGTTATTGATATACATAAAAGATCAGTAATTCTGACAGTCGGAATTGTATCAAGCACCACCTCCGTGTCTGACTGTTGGTGTGATGTTTCCAGGAAGTTTTCTCAAGTTTTCTTCGTTTTCTCTGAAATTTTGGGGGATGATCAAGGTTTTTTGTTTTTTTTTCTCCTTGTTGAATCCTGAAAACTGACCTGGACTGAGGTGAGGTGAGGTGAGGTGAGGGGAGGGGAGGGGAGGGGAGGGGGCTCCTCACTCTGTGAGTCAGAAGCCACTCTCACAGTGTTCTGGCTCCTCCTGTCTCAGTTCTCCACTTTCCCCTTGAGAAATGAAGCTGCTTGTTATATTTGTATACCATGAAAGCTAGTTTGAAACATGCTGCTACTTACAGCAAAGGTTCTCACCTTGTTGACGCCTTCTGTGAAGGACACACACTGCTATTCCAGCAGCAACAGTTAGGACACAAACTAGGATTATTCGCATGAACGAGACGATACCTACAGGACCTGCAAACATAAAAATATAATGTTGCTGCAAGTGCCAGTGAGAGACTGGTGCATAAAGGAATTGCGTTTAAGAGCACACGAATGAGGGAAAGTTGATTTTAGAGCGAGAACTGTAGGTTATTAGGTTAGTGGAGGAAATCAGAAGAGTCTTACCATGTACCTGCAGAGTGACGGAGACTGATGGGTGTTGTTGCTCTGGTGGATTAGTAACGAGGATAAAACTTAATATACCAGAATCGCTGGGTTTAAGATTTTTCACTGTTAAACTGAAGTTTGTGATGTTCAGGTACAATCTGTCCTTCCACTGCCCAGAGTAAGTAACTTTACTCATTTACACTACTACTTGGATAAAGAAAACGCCCGTTTTGCATAGCGGCCCAGAACAAGGAGAAAGAGCACAAACAGAGTGATACCACAAACCAGTCCAACAGTCAACCACACAGGAAACGGAGAGCTTGGATGCTGCTGAGACAACACCAGCGCTACATAGATAATTCACGTTATTATTAATTCCCAACCTGTGCTGTGGTGGGCACACTTCTCACAACTCACTCACCTTTTATCGACATCCAGCTTGCTGGCGATGTTGAGCCTGCCGACCGCTGCATCCTGCCTTTCCCTCCACACTTGTAAAAACCTTCATCGGACTTTGAAACAGCAGGGATGAAAAACTCCCCCCGGGTGTCATTTTGGATGAGTTTGTCATTTTTGTAGAAAGAAATAACAGCAAGGTTTAGTTCTGTCTTCCACTTGCACCGGAGGGTGACGGGCTGTCCCTCAGTCACAGGGTGAACGGGAAAGTCCACGATGGCATCGTTATCTGGAAAAAGGGAATTATATTGCATTTCTGGTAATTGGGTGTCTTGCTGCATAATTCATTTACACTTTAATGATTAGTCACACGAGATATTTAATTATCTAACTTGTATGAACACTAAGCCCCACCCTCTTTAATTGCTTCTAGAAATAAGCCTTAGACTTTAACTAGCTTTAAACCGTCCAGAAAAACCAAGCATGTCCTGATCAAGCAACATCTTATGATCTAGAGAAAGCTTGCTTGCATGCTAAGCTTGCAGCTGATGCCCTTGGGGTAGATTGCCTCTGAAAAGTGATGACATATGCTCAAATCATTCCAATAAATTTAGTTGAAATAGTGTCGTGTAATGTAGGTAAGAAAGTGGTAAAACAGACTCACAGGTTCCGGTGATGTTGACTGCATTACTGAAGAGTCCTGTTGCGGTCTCACACCAGTACACCCCGTCGATGAATGACTGCCCATTGATGTAGCATGTGGGTCCAGTCATTGACCCCCAGGTGGCGCAACGGGTCAGGTAACCATAGGAGGAAAACCTATTGACTGTCCACTCAGCTGAGTCTCCGGCGCAGGTCAGCGACAGCGACATTGTGTCCGTGATAAAGTGTTGTGCTCGGTCAGGGCTCACGGAGAGGGTCGCTGCAGACTGAACATCTCAAAAACAAAATATATTAAGTCAGCATGAACATAGTCTAGGTGAAAGATACCAACACTGACGATACCAAACTACTAAACTAGATGCAAAACTTCACCTTGGCTAATTAGCAGAAATTAATTTTCAAACTAAGTACAATTATTATAAAGACAGCTTAATATTTGTTCTGTTTTGTAGGGGAAAACCAAAACCAAAGATAAATCCTCACCTCCAGACCAGACAAACTTTACTTCACTGTTGTAAGTGAACGATTGAGGATTTCCTCTTGCAGCTCTACAGACATATCCTGCCGTCTGTGCCTGTCCGTAAACAATAAAATAAGGCTGTTCGGTCCCATTGCTGCTGCCAGGTAACGGTTCCATGGTGTAAAGCATGGTGGGTAAATTGGGAATGGCCTTGTACCAGTAGAACCTCCAACCCACATCTGGATATTTGACACTGCAGTTCAGGGTAACAGAGTCTCCAGAACTCAGCCATGATGGAGACACTGTGAGGTTAGGTACCAGTTTATCTGCAGACATTCGGACAAAACCGACCAGTGTTATTTGTGGACAAATGTCTCATACATGAGTGTGTCTAAAGGACTTACTGTTGGACACTCTTAGATTAAAGGCAGGGCTCCGTGCCGTCGACGACGTTTCGTTCTTCATTTGGCCCAAACACCTGTAATACCCATTGTGCGATCCTGTAGCGTAGTTGATTCTGTATTCATTTTTAGACTGAATGTCAATGGCGTTGGTGTTGGGGACTGCCCATTGATAGATCCATTCGAAATCCTCTCCACCTTCAATTCTACACCAGAGCGTGAGTGCCTCCCCGTAGTATATCTCCGGCCAGCTGGGCTGCAGGGTCACCGCAGCTGCGCTTGTAACTGAAAGCGTTTAAAAATCACATCATTTGCCTTAATTGTGTTTTGATTCCAATTTATCAATATTGCCTATACCGATTGGGTTACTGTACTCGGTGTAGTAAACCGGGTTTCCTCTTCCTCCCCTGCACCAGTACACGCCCCCCTGTGATGTGCTGATTCTGTCATTTGAGAGGAAGGCCACATCTTGTGCGGTTAAGCTATCCTTTTTCTTGCCTCTATACCAGAAGAACTTCCAACCATGGGATGGTATAATGGTAGAACACGTCAGGGTGACCTTTCCTCCAGCTGCAGCTTCATCTTTCCTTAGTTCTGCTTTTGGTCTGTATGCTGTGGACGTCAGAGCAACCGGAATAGTTAGCATCCATCAGTTCAACCCAGAGCGGCTGTAGTATTACTTACGCTCCACTTTCACCCTTATCGGTTGGGATTCATCACCCGTGCCGAGTTTGCACGTGTAAGAGCTGTCGGACTGTAGCTGGATGCCAATTTCAGCAGCATTTTTTACAGGTTTTTATTTATTTATTTTTTGCCATGAATAACACCCAAAACCACCTTAAGATGAAACCAAAACACTTATAAAGGTCTAAATTCTGATCAGGTGCAGATCTCAAACTAGATGTAAAATCTAGCTGCTTGAAAGTAAAACCTGCAATTATAGCTCAACAGGACTTACCTGATACAGTGAGAGAAACTACATTAGACTCCTTTCTAGTTCCTCTCTGTATATTATCACCAATGCAGGCGTATTGTCCACCCTGGTTTGTTGTCAGCAGTTTTACCATGTGGGTCTTGAGTCTGCTAAATGGGTAAAGGTCCTGACCATCCTTCCTTATTGCATAATGCCAGTCTGCGTCTTTTCCTTCTCTCACGTCACACATGAGCTTCACGGACTCGCCGGTGAAAAAAGTGGACCAGTCTGGCTCCACAGTCAGCACTAGAGGCCAACAGAAGCATGGGGTGAAGCTAAAGGAGACAGGAACGACACTGGCGAAGACGCAACCTTACCTTGAAGTTGTCCATGGAGCGGCAACATCATCAGCACTAAAAAATTCAGATAATTCCCAAATCAAACTGGGAACACATCAGGTGTTTAACATGCTGACAGTATGAAAGGTCTCTGGTCCTACTGGTACTTACAGAAAAGCCCCAGCAGGTGTGGAAAAGCCTGTCCCATTTTAAAATCCAGCACTGAGATGTGTGCAAATTTGAGCAGAATGAGCACCAAACGTTCCCATCTGAGGAGAAATCAGGAAGTGTTGACATATACTGGGGTAGACTCATCTCAACTTCTTGTGTCAGCGCTTCCTTCCTCTTTTAACTGATCTTGACTTTTATTTTGGTCTTTGAGTCTCAACTATAAATAGCTGTTTAAACTCCATCGCCAACATAAAAACAATCAGAAATCCACCAATCACCAGTTGGTCTCAGATGGGATTGAGCCTTTCCGTACTGGGCACGGAATGGACAACAACGGTTGGAGAGGGTTTGCTGGGATTACATCATTTAAGCCCTTGAAAACTGGATTTAGCTAACTGGTTTGAATGCCGTGACTATGATCATCCAGTAGGTTCCTGTTTGGTTTCATCAACTGTAATAAATTTACATTTTTTGTAAAATCCGAGTTTCATGTTAAGACAAAGCTGTTTTACAGGAAATGACTGTGTAATGTCTTCTCATACGTTTCATCTGATTATCCAAATTTAACCTTTAGTCTTTTTTATCAGCCTGTCTCCTACCACTCTTCTTCCTTCTCTGATTTTAAACACTCTCTAAACATAATGGGCTTTAGCCTGTGTCCATTCCTATGGTCTGTACCAGGACGCCTCTCTGAAATGGTCAAATCTAGTAAATGATAACAGAGATGCCAGAACATTGATTTAATGTTCAGCTTTTCAGAAAGAATTATGATATGCTGAAGAAAATAGTTTGTCCTTAGAGATCTTAAAAAGACATCATTTAATTAATTTCCATAGTACATGTACAATAATAACATTATTCAAAAGAAATTCCTGATAAGTCTACAGCCTGTTGTGTTATTACAGATGCAATGGATTTTAAAAAAGTGAATAATCTAAAATACTGAAGTCTGTTCTTACAAAATCTGCAAAAGCACCCATGTCATTGTCCTTATTGTGGAAAAAATCTTGTAAAGCGCCCCAATAATTGTCCTTTCTCACTGTGTCCTTCTGTCCTTCACTTTGCGATCTTGCATGATTTCAGCGTGATTTCCCTTTTGTCTCAAATTGTTGGCATCTCCTCTTGATCCGCTAGCTGCCTGCGCTCTGAAAACACTGTGACAAAGCCTTGTCTCCGGAGACAACAAACAGCAATAAAACACCAGGGGCACAGGCAGGACACCGAACCATAACAAACCACATTTCAGCCAATCATTGATAAGATGGTTGAGGGTAGCCAATTTTTAATGTAATAGTTTTTAGTTCCTAGCTAGCACTTTTGTGAGATCAGATGTGGCATCATGCAGGATGCATAGTGCACTTTGATCACCTCCCGCTGTCCATAGATTTGGGGAGATGGTTTATTGGGTCAACTCTAAATTAACTTAAGAGGCCTCCCATTCACCCCTGTTATGGGAAAAATGTAGAAGATGATGTATGGATGGATGCTGACATCAGACATGTTCATGGGTCAGTTTAGAGCTCTTAGAGCAGTTGAGTGGATGTAGGAAAAGAGCAGGGAAAAAGGATTAACAGCCTCCAGATGGTAAGTTCCCAAACCCTATCCAAACTTTGAGAGGTGTTAGCACATATATTTCAGCATTCTAACCCATTGATTATGGAAGTACTTTGTGCCCAGACTAAACCCTCCCTACTTAGTTAAATGAGCTGGTTTGTCAGGTTTATCACGAGCCCTTTTGAAAGCTTCATCACATGTGATTTTCCGATTCATTTATCACTTATTTATCGCAAAAATTAAAAATAGTGCCTCTGAACTGATTCCTCAGAGCCCCTGGGAAATGGATCTGCGCGGGCTTGTTGTCAGCACCTCAGACTGTGCAGCATTGTGCTCAAATGAGGAGGGTCGCACTGGCAATCTCCCTCACGCACATTCCACCCAACGCTGTGCAGTCAGAGGCAGCCAAGCATGCAGCACATGACTATAAATAACAATACACCTACATGTACAAATATACTACATGTACACTCCTTCTGTCTAACACTGATGGCCACAGTATCATAACATTGCAATGGAGTCACTCTGAGGCCTATTGGAATATAAATACCGGATGTGTATCTGAACTAGAGGTAAGATCGGGCCTAAAGAAATCCAGCCCGACCCGACCCAGGCCCGCGGGTATTAAAGCCCGACCCGGCCCGAGCCCGATCAATTAACTTGATTTGCTGGCCCGAGCCCGAAACAAACCCGAAATTTTATATTTTATTTGTGAGGATTCAGGAGGAGGAATTGTAGATCGCGAGGAAGGGCATCTGGGGTAAAGCCTCCAGGGCGCAGCAGGTTCACTATAGTCTTCGTTACTAAAGGCGGAAACAAACATACTTTAAAAATCCTCCGCTGGAGACTGCGCGCACGGATGAATCCATTCATACATGTTTCTGGACCAGCTGCTGTTTGAGAAGTCAGACCCGCTGAGCTAGGTGGTCCAGAGCGGTCACCTCGGTGTAAAGTGCGTGTTATTCCTGTGAAACAAGGGAAATAAATAAACCCTCAGATGGATGGATGGAAAATTAAAAAGAGGGCGGGACCGCGGCATTCACGTGCGCACGGCATGGTCTGGCTCTGTTTAGTAGTTAAATAGCAATTAGCATACAGCGCCTTCTCTGTTTTATCCAAATTATTTATTTTATAACAAGTATTCCTTAGTTTAATAACCATACATCGTTTTAATATACATAATATATAAATAAATATATATATATTTTTTTAAAGTTAGCGAGAGAGAAGCCGACCCGACCCGACCCGAACGTAATAATTGACATTTTGGGCTCGGACTCGGGCTTAAGATCTTACCTCTAAAGTGGACTCAGAGCTCACCTGCAGAGTGTCTGACCTGGACCAGAGTTGAGCAGAAGTGGCTTCTCTTAGTGGTAGAAAATGAGATCACAGGTAGGAAAAAATGACTGAATTTTTCAGATCATCGTGAAAATGTCTTTCTAAATCTGGCTTTGCTAGCTAGTTGTAATGTACAAACCTGTGACCACATAGCAACAGCAGTCATGAAACAGTCAGTAACATACGCTTGGCATATTTGCATTTTGAAACTGTTCCTTGAAGCCATGTTTGTGACTTTATTTTTGATGCACTTCTGCTTCTGTGGTGACACAAAGGTCTACACAAGGTACGGTACAACACTCAACTCTAGATCTGGATCGCCA
Source organism: Takifugu rubripes (assembly GCF_901000725.2). Lineage (NCBI taxonomy): Eukaryota > Metazoa > Chordata > Actinopteri > Tetraodontiformes > Tetraodontidae > Takifugu > Takifugu rubripes. Next base: position 14,504,074 of record NC_042292.1, on the reverse strand, counting down.
TTTCTTTTTTCATTTACTGTGAAAAATATTGGCAGCCTGACTGGTTTGCCACCTGGCACAGGTAAGGTCAGCCACTCACGTCCCAAATAAGGAGAAATGTTTATCTAAGAGAGAATGAGAATAAATGACCATATATCAAAAACTGAGACCATAACACCTGCAGATGTGCTTCCAGATAACAGATATGCACATATTACCAGTAGTTGACAGTCGATGTCTTTATTTTACTTTTTTATAGTGTATTAATTTGGAAGTTATAGTTTTAACTCAGCAACTTAAACACGAAAAAAACTGAATCCAAAACTTTTTTAATTTTCTGTGTACAAACAGGTTATTTCAAATATCATGCAGGACAGGAAAGATTTTTTTAATAATGTATAAGATGGAATATTTAATAAACAGTATAGAGAGAGCAAAGAAATAACATTGAATTAGAGTTATTGATATACATAAAAATAAAGATCAGTAATTGTGACAGTCGGAATTGTATCAAGCACCACCTCCGTGTCTGACTGTTGGTGTGATGTTTCCAGGACGTTTTCTCAAGTTTTCTTCGTTTCTCTGAAGTTTTGGGGGATGATCAAGTTTTTGTTTTTTTTCCTTGTTGATTCCTGAAAACTGACCTGAACTGAGGTGAGGTGAGGTGAGGTGAGGTGAGGTGAGGTGAGGTGACTCTCAGTGAGTCAGGAGCCACTCTCACAGCGTTCTGGCTCCTCCTGTCTCAGTTCTCCACGTTCCCCTTGAGAAATGAAGCTGCTTGTTATATTTGTATGCCATGAAAGCTAGTTTGAAACATGCTGCTACTTACAGCAAAGGTTCTCACCTTGTTGAGGCCTTCTGTGAAGGACACACACTGCTATTCCAGCAGCAACAGTTAGGACACAAACTAGGATTATTCGCATGAATGAGACGATACCTACAGGACCTGCAAACATAAAAATATAATGTTGTTGCAAGTGCCAGTGAGAGACTGGAGCATAAAGGAATTGCTCTTTCCAACATGAACAAACCAGTTCTCTGGTTGGTTCATGGGTTTCTCAACTACAGCAGACACACATCAAACCTCTCTACACACCACTTGAGTCCGCCGCTGCTTCTCCAGTCTGGTTGACGCACTTCAACACTTTGGACTCCGACACCTCGCTGACAATGTTTCCAACTTTACATTTGAAGACGGTGTCTCCGTCCTCCTCCCTGATGGTGTATGTCAGACTGGGGCCAGTTATGGTTTGGTTCCTCACAGTCCATCTGTACGTGACCCCCCCAGTGGCCTCTGAGCTGATTTTTCACTGTTAAACTGACGTTTGTGATGTTCAGGTACAATCTGTCCTTCAACTGCCCAGAGTAAGTAACTTTACCAGTACTGAACACTGCAGCTACAGATTTATTATATCTCCATTTTGCACGTAAGATGTTTCCACCTTGGAAACATGAAAGTTCCACGTCCTCTCCAACTTTTTTATGAATGACAGGCGAACTTTGACATTTCCAGTCCTCTGCACCTGAAACATGACAACACAGAGGTTCACACACGTCTCACACGCTCGTGAACGTTAAAACACTCTTAAAGCAGATTTAACACCAATGAGAGGAAAGATATTACAAATAGCACCTTAACTTCCTGAAACCTGTGCTTTTCTAAATGTGCATCTGAGGCTTCGGGATCTTTTTCTCTTTTCTGTGCCGTTTGCGTCGTCACAACCCGTAAAAAAATTGTGCCTCACCTGCGATGCAGAGAATGAAAACCAGTCCAAAAATGCGAGTGATGAAGGGGCTCGGATGGGGAGCACAGCTGCCAATCATGTCTGCAGGAGAAAAGAATGATAGTTTAGAAGGGGAAACTGTGCTGTGACAGGAGAGTCTTGTGAGTTCCGGTCTGCTTCTGGAGCCACATTAACCTCACGGGAAATAGCAGAAATACTATACAAACTAACACTTTAAAAACCCAGCAGGCCAAAGTGTTGTACGAAAACACAAGATTGAATCTAAAATAGACCTCACAGCAAGGATATCTCCTCTGAGCTTATGTCATTTTAGAATTCTCAGAAGCAGCTGGTTGGCTGATCAACTCTAGAGGCTTTGTTTTTTGTTTATTTTAGTCGCCTTGGTTGAAAGAAACTTGAATTCACAACTGCACTGTCATGACCGTTGAGATTCAGTCCTGGATCCATTCATACCCCGAGAGTTTTGATGGCTGATTTTGAGTATTGAGCCAGTGAACCCAAATCTATGGGAGGAGTCCAAGTGCCCACCAAAAACCATCACGTCTGTCTTATTTTCACAGAATTTTAATAAACTTTCATTCTATCCAGGCCTTTAAAGCATTAAACACTTGAAGAGTGTTCCTGTGGAAGGTGCATTATTCTTTCTGAGGGGCCAGTAAATCTGACAGACATCAGCACAGCAGTGACAGGATGTCTGTGCAGAATGGACCCCAGTGGGAGCGAACGCAATGAAAACAGAAGAGGGCCTACAACTGAATCTTGCGGGACCCCACATGGGAGGGGCGCACAAGATGACATGGAGTCACCAGTGTTGACACAGAAGGTTGGTCTGCCGGGTCGGATCTCAACCACTCCAGAGCTGCCCCCCCCCTCCCCCGTTACCCACCCAGCATTCTAAAGGAGACATTAGAATTTTATGGTCCGCTGCATCAAACACAACCATTAAATATAAAAGCAGAAGAATGACACTGACCAGAGTTGGTAGAAAAGCTAAAAACTCTCTAAAACCAGATTGTGCTTTTCCAGAAAATGACCGTAAATGATCTTCTCAAGGATTTTTGAAAGAAATGGCGGTCGTGGGCCTGAAGTTTGATAGAGTTGTGGGGTCCAGGGCTGGTTTCTTAATCAGAGGCTTGACCACTGCATGTTTAAGCATTTTGGGGAAAGTTGGAGAGTACAGAGCCCTATTTAGACCAGCGAAGACTGATGGAAAGACCTCTTTAAAGAGTCGAAGAGGGACCGCATCACTCGGGGACCTGGAAGGTTTCAGGTGGCCAACAATCTCCTCCAGGACGGACATGATAACAGGTTGATGGAGGGGTCAGAGGCGGGAAATGTGACTGAAGCTCTTGAAGAGTAAGTGGTGTGTGTTTGTGGGCCGCACTCAAAGCAAACAAACCAAGAAGCAAAACAAAAAAACTGTTAAGATTGCAGATTAATTGTTTTTAATGGTTCTAAGGAAAGTCATGAAACAGCCTCTATTGTTCATTCTATGGAGATCAAAATTGTTGTTGTGAAAGATGGTGGCGTTTATTCTGGTGGTTGTTGGTAGAATAGCGTCATCTGTTGGACGTAATTTAACATTAAGCAATGACCACAGTCGCCTTGCTCTCCCCCTTTTGTCATAAGGCCCCCAATTTGAAAAGCACTACACTGATGTCTGCACAGCACAATCAACAATTGCACACTTTTAGCTGCACGTTGAACACATGATTGTTTTTATTGAAGCCAAACCATAGGGCAGTGACTATGTATTTTTGTGGTTACAGACAGGCGTACGTGTGCATTGCATTCAAGAGTTGACGGAGTCACACGCAGCACGTCCATACATGAAATAACTCAAGTGGCAAGTAATGATTGGAAAATATTGCAGTTTTTCCTATTTAATGTCTTTGTGCTACTTCCTTTTTTTTAGTCATATTTCCAACACAGCAACTTATAAACATGAAAATAAATCACACTTGCAAAACCTGATGAACATCTTTCAAAATATACACGTCTGTGCGAAGTAATTTTACATGTATTTGCAACACTGATTTTATTTAATGGGTAAGACATAATATATGTCCATAATGTCCATGTTCAGGCAGTTTCCTCTTAGAAACAGCTAAAAAGATTAAAAAATTAAAAATATAACCACGTATCATGGGGTTAATTAAATTAAATAGCATGGGGTTAATTAAAGTGTTATAAAAAGGATTACCGCCAGGGGGAGACAAAACCATTAATATAACAATCACATCTGTCAACAAACTGCATTTTTAAAAACAATAATTAACCCTAACAATCACATTTTCTGCTTTTTCTTCACTTCGGAATAAACAGCCTCATCCTGTGCAGACTGCAATTTCCCTACAAGGAGATCAATTTTTTTTTTATTATATTGTTTAAGAATTATTATTTTATAATCGTGTGTTTGTGTGTGTGAGGTGTCACCTGCGGTGGACTGGATTGCCACGTTTGAATAAACCACACTCTCTTCGGAATTTGGATTCCTCCCTATCGGAAGAATCACACACGTCTTTAAAGTGCGACGGCACTACTTTCTGAACTTTCTGAGAATTTACTCACCTCCCTCAGCAGATTTTTTGAGAAAAATCAAAGCATATTCGACCTCAGCAGGATCAGCTGTAACAGAAGCCCTGTTGTTGGCCGATCCTAGTGCGGAAAATTACATTAAAATTTTTTTTAATGCGCCAAAGACCGATCAAAAAGGCACGTAAATGTGCTCTGACCATTTGGAGGAGCCGGATCTGTGTCGTTGAGGTTTGTCTTGTGGTCTGGACCAGAATGTCCGTTGGTGTTTGGGGACCTGATGGGCCACAACTCTGCAAAATACAGGAAATTATTTGTTATTTGGGTGCTTCCTTCTTTAATTTTATGGGCTACTTGGATAAAGAAAACTCACGTTTTGCATAGCGGCCCAGAACAAGGAGAAAGAGCACAAACAGAGTGATACCACAAACCAGTCCAACAGTCAACCACACAGGAAATGGAGAGCTTGAACGCCGCTGAGACAACACTCAACTCTAGATCTGGATCGCCATTTCTTTTGTCATTTACTGTGAAATATATTGGCAGCCTGACTGGTTTGCCACCTGGCACAGGTAAGGTCAGCCACTCACATCCCAAATAAGGAGAAATGTTTATCTAAGAGAGAATGAGAATAAATGACCATATATCAAAAACTGAGACCATAACACCTGCAGATGTGCTTCCAGATAACAGATATGCACATATTACCAGTAGTTGACAGTCGATGTCTTTATTTTACTTTTTTATAGTGTATTAATTTAGAAATTATAGTTTTAACTCAGCAACTTAAATACGATAACCATAAAACTGAATCCAAAACTTTTTTAATTTTCTGTGTACAAACAGGTCATTTCAAATATCATGCAGGACAGGAAACATTTTTTTAATAATGTATAAGATGGAATATTTGCAGCGCACCCCCGCGGTGCTGGTGGTCGGGACCTCAATGGTCAGGCATGTGGTGGTGCACGATGGCCGGACCTTCTGTCACCCCGGTGCCCGTGTTGCGGAGGTTACATCCTCGGCCCTGCAGCTGAGTGCACAGCACCCCTCGGCCTCCACGCTGGTTCTGGAAGCCGGCATCAACGATCTCAAATTTCAGCAGTCGGAGGTTCTGAAGCAGGACTTCATCTCCCTGGTGGACCGTCTGCTGGACACGGGGAGGCGGCTAATTATCTCCGGCCCTCTTCCCCCACCTCGCTACAGTGACGTCGTCACCAGCCGCCTCCGCCAGCTGCACCTGTGGCTGAAGGGGTACTGCTTGGGCAACAGTATCCCCTTCGTTGACAATTTTGCTGCCTTTTTAAATAGACCCCATCTTTTTAAACGGGACGGCCTTCACCCAAACCACGAGGGGTCCCGGCTTCTATCTTTGAACATTGACTTAACTGTCCGTTCCTGCGCAACATCCACCTCCTGACTATTGGTTAGAACACATGCACACCAACACTCTGCCCCCCACTCACACTCACATATACGCTCACCCCCCGCACGCCCCACCATACATGCCCCTCCACCACTACTCCCATGTCTGCCATCAACATCACAGATCACTCACTCCATTGACACCATCACTTCATACAGACAGAATCCCAGGACTGTTCCCAGACGTGACGGTGCTTTTATTGTTCCTATAAAAAGACATGATGAGCGCACGTCCGGCGCGGACATAAAGATGGCCGTGTTGAACGTGCGCTCTCTTTTAAACAAATCTTTTATAATAAACGATTTAATTTTAGACAGAAACCTTGATGGTATTCTTCTTACTGAGACATGGCTTGGCACTGATGCACCTGCTGTCCTCACGGAGGCTTGCCCCCCACATTTTAACTTTTTATTTTCTACAAGGGGGGGTAGGAAAGGAGGTGGAACCGCTTCGATAACAAGGACCGAAATGTCTTCACGCGAGGTCTCTTAATACGTTTCCATCATTTGAGCATCATGCGTTTGTTTTTAGCAGCCCTCCGATTTTAAGCATAACAGTTTACAGACCACCCCAATACTCCACCTCTTTTATTAGCCAATTCTCGGAATCTATGCTAAATACAATAGGATTTTAATAACTGGTGATTTTAATCTACACCTCAACAACGCCTCGGACCCAGTGTCCAGAGAATTCTTAAACCTCCTTCACAGTCTGGATTTTAAACAACATGTCACACAGCCGACCCACAACAGAGGTTGCACCCTGGACCTGGTCATAACCTACGGCCTGTCCGTGGGTGGGTCCTCTGTTGTGGATCTGGCCGTGTCTGACCACTTTTGTGTGTTTTTTAACATCACCAGTTTTAACCAGCGGGGGGCCCCTGTGAGAACGGTGAGGAGACGCTACCTGACTCCTGAAGTGGCTGCAAATTTTATCCAGATTTTACAGAGCACTCCTGCAGAACTTTTACCAGCACCGTGTGATTTTATTGTTGACACTTTTAACAATAAATTAAAGTCAACGCTGGACTCTGTGGCTCCACTTGTCACAAAAACTGTAAGAACAAAACGTGCACCACCGTGGAGAAATGAAGAAACTAGAATACTGAAAAGAACCTGCAGGAGTGCTGAGAGGAGGTGGAGGAAATCCAAACTGACCATTCATAAAGAAATATTTTATCAACACCTCAAAACCTACAATAACACAATCAAGCAGGCAAGAACCTCTCATTTCAAAAAACTAATCTCCAACAATAAAAACAACCCCAAATTTCTATTCCACACCATTGAGCTTTTAACCAATGGTAATTTTAATAGGTGTCCCACAACAACGACTGACACCCTCTGCGAGGCCTTTGCAGACCACTTCAGGAGTAAAATCGCTAATATTAGATCCAGTCTTTTATCACAGCAAATTTTAATCAACAACACTCCTGGATCATTGCTCTCACCTGAGGAGACACTGGAGAGTTTTGTCCTGGTTGATGCAAGGACACTTGGTCGAGTTTTCTCCCAAGTTAGGCCCACAACCTGCCTTTTAGACCCAATTCCCACACCGTTTTTCAAAACATTTTATGGATTCTTTGAGGAACATCTCTTATATATGGTGAATTGCTCTCTTCAGACCGGTGTCTTCCCCACCTCCTTTAAAACGGCGGTGGTGAAGCCCCTTCTGAAGAAGAGCAATCTAGACCCCAGCGTTTTAAATAACTATCGGCCAGTATCCAACCTACCATTTTTAAGTAAAATTTTAGAAAAACTTGTTTTTAACCAAGTAAATGATTTTTTAAACTCAAATGATATTTTACAGAGGCATCGGTCTGGTTTTAGGATGAACCACAGTACAGAGACAGCCCTTTTAAAGATTTTAAATGACATCAGGTGTAACCTAGACAACAAAAAGCTCACGGTGTTGGTTCTACTGGATCTGACCGCCGCTTTTGATACAGTAGACCACCATATTTTATTGAATAGACTGAAGAACCTGGTCGGCCTCTCTGGTACTGTTCTTAACTGGTTCACCTCCTACCTTAGTGACCGAAGCTTCTTTGTAAGTATGGATACATGCTCCTCGAGAATCCATGAGACAAGATGTGGGGTTCCCCAAGGGTCAATCTTAGGTCCAACCCTTTTTAATCTTTACATGCTTCCTCTTGGGGATGTCATCAGGAGCCACGGCATCAGCTTCCACAGCTATGCTGACGATACGCAACTGTACATCGCCGTGGCTCCTGATGACACAGGGCCAGTTGATGCCCTTTTTAACTGTATTCTAGATATCCAGTCATGGATGGCAGAAAACTTCCTACAGCTCAACCAGGACAAAACAGAAGTCTTAGTTATTGGTCCTGAAGGTCAGAGAGAGAAACTTTTTCCAAAATTAAAGGATTTTAAGCCAGCTCAATCTGTAAAAAATCTGGGTGTGATCTTTGACTCTGAGCTTAGTTTTATCCCACACATCAAAAACATAACAAAGGTAGGTTTTTACCACCTGAAGAATATAGTCCGCCTGTTTCTCTCTCAGGCCAGCACGGAGGTGCTGATGCACGCTTTTATCTCTTGTCGTTTAGATTATAATGCCCTGCTCTCTGGTCTTCCAAAAAAGAGCATCACCAACCTACAATTATTACAAAACTCAGCTGCACGAGTGCTGACGAGGACCAGAGGGCGGGAGCACATCACACCAGTTTTAGAATCGCTGCATTGGCTACCCGTGCGTTTCAGGATCGATTTTAAGGTTCTTTTATTAGTTTTTAAATGTCTTAATGGTCTTGGCCCGACTTATTTATCTGACCTGCTTTTATTCTATCAACCCTCGTGGACTCTGAGGTCCTCCGGCACCGGCCTTTTAACCATCCCACATGTAAGCTCTAAAACGCCGGGGAAGCGGCCTTCAGTTATTATGGTCCCCGACTGTGGAACAGCCTGCCGGAGAACCTCAGGGCCGCAGAGACTGTTGAGATTTTTAAAAAGAGGCTCAAGACACACCTTTTTAATCAGGCCTTTAATTGATTTTCTGATTATTTTCAATTTATTTTATGTCTTCATGCTTCTTTATGTCTTATCCTTATCTTACTTGACACTTTTACTGTTTACCACAGTTTAAGTCTTTATGGCTATGTTCACTGAGGTATTTATCCATCTCACAACTAAAGCTTGCTCTCAAAAGAACCTCCTGAGCTGTAAGGTATGTCCCCTCCCCCACACAGGTTCAAGTGGCTCCGGCCATGTGCCACTAACAGCCACATTTCCATAACAAAATGAGTGTCCACAGGGGGGACTTGGGGCCAATTGGCCCTCTTGTGGGTTTTCTAGGTAAAAAGGCCAAATGGCCCCTCTCTGGGACTTCTAGTGTTAAAGTGCGACGGCGCTACTTTCTGAACTTTCTGAGAACTTACTCACCTCCCTCAGCAGATTTTTTGAGAAAAATCAAAGCATATTCGACCTCAGCAGGATCATCTGTAACAGAAGCCCTGTTGTTGGCCGATCCTAGTGCAGAAAATTACATTAAAATGTTTTTTTAATGCGCCAAAGACCGATCAAAAAGGCCCGTAAATGTGCTCTGACCATTTGGAGGAGCCGGATCTGTGTCGTTGAGGTTTGTCTTGTGGTCTGGACCAGAATGTCCGTTGGTGTTTGGGGACCTGATGGGCCACAACTCTGCAAAATGCAGCAAATTATTTGTTATTTGGGTGCTTCCTTCTTTAATTTCATGGGCTACTTGGATAAAGAAAACTCCCGTTTTGCATAGCGGCCCAGAACAAGGAGAAAGAGCACAAACAGAGTGATACCACAAACCAGTCCAACAGTCAACCACACAGGAAACAGAGAGCTTGAACGCCGCTGAGACAACACCAGCGCTACATAGATAATTCACATTATTATTAATTCCCAACCTGTGCTGTGGTGGGCACACTTCTCACAACTCACTCACCTTTTATCGACATCCAGCTTGCTGGCGATGTTGAGCCTGCCGACCGCTGCATCCTGCCTTTCCCTCCACATTTGTAAAAACCTTCGTTGGACTTTGAAACAGCAGGGATGAAAAACTCCCCCCGGGTGTCATTTTGGATGAGTTTGTCATTTTTGTAGAAAGAAATAACAGCAAGGTTTAGTTCTGTCGTCCACTTGCACCGGAGGGTGACGGGCTGTCCCTCAGTCACAGGGTGAACGGGAAAGTCCACGATGGCATTGTTATCTGGAAAAAGGGAATTATATTACATTTCTGGTAATTGGGTGTCTTGCTGCATAATTCATTTACACTTTAATGATTAGTCACACGAGATATTTAATTATCTAATTTGTATGAACACTAAGCCTCACCCTCTTTAATTGCTTCTAGAAATAAGCCTTAGACTTTAACTAGCTTTAAACCGTCCAGAAAAACCAAGCATGTCCTGATCAAGCAACATCTTATGATCTAGAGAAAGCTTGCTTGCATGCTAAGCTTGCAGCTGATGCCCTTGGGGTAGATTGCCTCTGAAAAGTGATGACATATGCTCAAATCATTCCAATAAATTTAGTTGAAATAGTGTCGTGTAATGTAGGTAAGAAAGTGGTAAAACAGACTCACGGGATCTGGTGATGTTGACTGCATTACTGAAGAGTCCTGTTGCGGTCTCACACCAGTACACCCCGTCGATGAATGACTGCCCATTGATGTAGCATGTGGGTCCAGTCATTGACCCCCAGGCGGCGCAACGGGTCAGGTAACCGGAGGAGGAAAACCTATTGACTGTCCACTCAGCTGAGTCTCCGGCGCAGGTCAGCGACAGCGACATTGTGTCCGTGATAAAGTGTTGTGCTCGGTCAGGGCTCACGGAGAGGGTCGCTGCAGACTGAACATCTCAAAAACAAAATATATTAAGTCAGCATGAACATAGTCTAGGTGAAAGATACCAACACTGACGATACCAAACTACTAAACTAGATGCAAAACTTCACCTTGGCTAATTAGCAGAAATGAATTTTCAAGTTTCCAGTTTATCTGCAGACATTCGGACAAAACCGACCAGTGTTATTTGTGGACAAATGTCTCATACATGAGTGTGTCTAAAGGACTTACTGTTGGACACTCTTAGATTAAAGGCAGGGCTCCGTGCCGTCCACGACGTTTCGTTCTTCATTTGGCCCAAACACCTGTAATTCCCATTGTGCGATCCTGTAGCGTAGTTGATTCTGTATTCATTTTTAGACTGAATGTCAATGGCGTTGGCGTTGGGGACTGCACAGTGATAGATCCATTCGAAATCCTCTCCACCTTCAATTTGACACCAGAGCGTGAGTGCCTCCCCGTAGTATATCTCCGGCCAGCTGGGCTGCAGGGTCACCGCAGCTGCGCTTGTAACTGAAAGCGTTTAAAAATCACATCATTTGCCTTAATTGTGTTTTGATTCCAATTGATCAATATTGCCTATGCCGATTGGGTTACTGTACTTGGTGTAGTAAACCGGGTTTCCTCTTCCTCCCCTGCACCAGTACACGCCCCCCTGTGATGTGCTGATTCTGTCATTTGAGAGGAAGGCCACATCTTGTGCGGTTAAGCTATCCTTTTTCTTGCCTCTATACCAGAAGAACTTCCAACCATGGGATGGTGTAATGGTAGAACACGTCAGGGTGACCTTTCCTCCAGCTGCAGCTGCATCTTTCCTTAGTTCTGCTTTTGGTCTGTATGCTGTGGACGTCAGAGCAACCGGAATAGTTAGCATCCATCAGTTCAACCCAGAGCGGCTGTAGTATTACTTACGCTCCACTTTCACCCTTATCGGTTGGGATTCATCACCCGTGCCGAGTTTGCACGTGTAAGAGCTGTCGGACTGTAGCTGGATGCCAATTTCAGCAGCATTTTCTGACATCATTAGCGTCCGCTGGTTTGGGTCCGTTACGATGAGTGACCTGTTCTTGTAGAAGGTGGCTGTTGTCATGTCTGTCTGAAGCCGGTGCCGACAGCGCAGGGGCACCGTTTCACCTCGATACAATATGGCCGCCGGGTGTTGGAGGATCAAATTCCTGTCTGCCAACACAACTGTGTCATGTAGGTTGGTGCGCTTTCACCATTCATTTAAATGCTGTTAAGAAATAGCTGAGCTAATACAAGTAACTTTTATGCAACTTCTTTCCTAGTTTTTAGCCACTAAAGAGAGGCTAAAATATGATACTGAAATGCTTCCTGTCGTTCTGGGGAATGCTCCAGCTCTTCTCTTGTTTAGCAGCTGTCTTAACACTTCTCTTGTTTTTGGTTTTTTTTTTTTTTTTTTTTTTGCCATGAATAACACCCAAAACCACCTTAAGATGAAACCAAAACACTTATAAAGGTCTAAATTCTGATCAGGTGCAGATCTCAAACTAGATGTAAAATCTAGCTGCTTGAAAGTAAAACCTGCAATTATAGCTCAACAGGACTTACCTGATACAGTGAGAGAAACTACATTAGACTCCTTTCTAGTTCCTCTCTGTATATTATCACCAATGCAGGCGTATTGTCCCCCCTGGTTTGTTGTCTGCAGTTGTACCATGTGGGTCTTGAGTCTGCTAAATGGGTAAAGGTCCTGACCATCCTTCCTTATTGCATAATGCCAGTCTGCGTCTTTTCCTTCTCTCATGTCACACATGAGCTTCACGGACTCGCCGGTGAAAAAAGTGGACCAGTCTGGCTCCACAGTCAGCACTAGAGGCCAACAGAAGCATGGGGTGAAGCTAAAGGAGACAGGAACGACACTGGCGAAGACGCAACCTTACCTTGAAGTTGTCCATGGAGCGGCAACATCATCAGCACTAAAAAATTCAGATAATTCCCAAATCAAACTGGGAACACATCAGGTGTTTAACATGCTGACAGTATGAAAGGACTCTGGTCCTACTGGTACTTACAGAAAAGCCCCAGCAGGTGTGGAAAAGCCTGTCCCATTTTAAAATCCAGCACTGAGATGTGTGCAAATTTGAGCAGAATGAGCACCAAACGTTCCCATCTGAGGAGAAATCAGGAAGTGTTGACTATATACTGGGGTAGACTCATCTCAACTTCTTGTGTCAGCGCTTCCTTCCTTTTGGTGGCGCAACGGGTCAGGTAACCTATTGACTGTCCACTCAGCTGAGTCTCCGGCGCAGGTCAGCGACAGTGTGTCCGTGATAAAGTGTTGTGCTCGGTCAGGGCTCACGGAGAGGGTCGCTGCAGACTGAACATCTCAAAAACAAAATATATTAAGTCAGCATGAACATAGTCTAGGTGAAAGATACCAACACTGACGATACCAAACTACTAAACTAGATGCAAAACTTCACCTTGGCTAATTAGCAGAAATGAATTTTCAAACTAAGTACAATTATTATAAAGACAGCTTAATATTTGTTCTGTTTTGTAGGGGAAAACCAAAACCAAAGATAAATCCTCACCTCCAGACCAGACAAACTTTACTTCACTATCGTAAGTGAACGATTGAGGATTTCCTCTTGCAGCTCTACAGACATATCCTGCCGTCTGTGTCTGTCCGTAAACAATAAAATAAGGCTGTTCGGTCCCATTGCTGCTGCCAGGTAACGGTTCCATGGTGTAAAACGTGATGGGTAAATTGGGAATGGCCTTGTACCAGTAGAACCTCCAACCCACATCTGGATATTTGACACTGCAGTTCAGGGTAACAGAGTCTCCAGAACTCAGCCATGATGGAGACACTGTGAGGTTAGGTACCAGTTTATCTGCAGACATTCGGACAAAACCGACCAGTGTTATTTGTGGACAAATGTCTCATACATGAGTGTGTCTAAAGGACTTACTGTTGGACACTCTTAGATTAAAGGCAGGGCTCCATGCCGTCGACGACGTTTCGTTCTTCATTTGGCCCAAACACATGTAATTCCCATTGTGCGATCCTGTAGCGTAGTTGATTCTGTATTCATTTTTAGACTGAATTCCAATGGCGTTGGCGTTGGGGACTGCCCATTGATAGATCCATTCGAAATCCTCTCCACCTTCAATTTGACACCAGAGCGTGAGTGCCTCCCCGTAGTATATCTCCGGCCAGCTGGGCTGCAGGGTCACCGCAGCTGCGCTTGTAACTGAAAGCGTTTAAAAATCACATCATTTGCCTTAATTGTGTTTTGATTCCAATTTATCAATATTGCCTATACCGATTGGGTTACTGTACTCGGTGTAGTAAACCGGGTTTCCTCTTCCTCCCCTGCACCAGTACACGCCCCCCTGTGATGTGCTGATTCTGTCATTTGAGAGGAAGGCCACATCTTGTGCGGTTAAGCTATCCTTTTTCTTGCCTCTATACCAGAAGAACTTCCAACCATGGGATGGTGTAATGGTAGAACACGTCAGGGTGACCTTTCCTCCAGCTGCAGCTGCATCTTTCCTTAGTTCTGCTTTTGGTCTGTATGCTGTGGACGTCAGAGCAACCGGAATAGTTAGCACCCATCAGTTCAACCCAGAGCGGGTGTAGTATTACTTACGCTCCACTTTCACCCTTATCGGTTGGGATTCATCACCCGTGCCGAGTTTGCACGTGTAAGAGCTGTCGGACTGTAGCTGGATGCCAATTTCAGCAGCATTTTTTACAGGTTTTTATTTATTTATTTTTTGCCATGAATAACACCCAAAACCACCTTAAGATGAAACCAAAACACTTATAAAGGTCTAAATTCTGATCATGTGCAGATCTCAAACTAGATGTAAAATCTAGCTGCTTGAAAGTAAAACCTGCAATTATAGCTCAATAGGACTTACCTGATACAGTGAGAGAAACTACATAAGACTCCTTTCTAGTTCTTCTCTGTTTATTATAACCAATGCAGGTGTATTGTCCACCCTGGTTTGTTGTCTGCAGTTGTACCATGTGGGTCTTGAGTCTGCTAAATGGGTAAAGTTCCTGACCATCCTTCCTTATTGCATATTGCCAGTCTGCGTCTTTTCCTTCTCTCATGTCACACATGAGCTTCACGGACTCGCCGGTGAAAAAAGTGGACCAGTCTGGCTCCACAGTCAGCACTAGAGGCCAACAGAAGCATGGGGTGAAGCTAAAGGAGACAGGAACGACACTGGCGAAGACGCAACCTTACCTTGAAGTTGTCCATGGAGCGGCAACATCATCAGCACTAAAAAATTCAGATAATTCCCAAATCAAACTGGGAACACATCAGGTGTTTAACATGCTGACAGTATGAAAGGACTCTGGTCCTACTGGTACTTACAGAAAAGCCCCAGCAGGTGTGGAAAAGCCTGTCCCATTTTAAAATCCAGCACTGAGATGTGTGCAAATTTGAGCAGAATGAGCACCAAACGTTCCCATCTGAGGAGAAATCAGGAAGTGTTGACTATATACTGGGGTAGACTCTTCTTGACTTCTTGTGTCAGCGCTTCCTTCCTTTTTTAACTTACTTTTTTTATTTTGGTCTTTGAGTCTCAACTTTAAATAGCTGTTTAAACTCCATCGCCAACATAAAAACAATCAGAAATCCACCAATCACCAGTTGGTCTCAGATGGGATTGAGCCTTTCCGTACTGGGCACGGAATGGACAACAACGGTTGGAGAGGGTTTGCTGGGATTACATCATTTAAGCCCTTGAAAACTGGAAGTAATGATTGGAAAATATTGCAGTTTTTCCTATTTAATGTCTTTGTGCTACTTCCTTTTTTTAGTCATATTTCCAACACAGCAACTTATAAACATGAAAATAAATCTCGCTTGCAAAACCTGATGAACATCTTTCAAAATATACACGTCTGTGCGAAGTAATTTTACATGTATTTGCAACACTGATTTTTTCACATTTTCTGCTTTTTCTTCACTTCGGAATAAACAGCCTCATCCTGTGCAGACTGCGATTTCCCTACAAGGAGATCAATTTTTTTTATTATATTGTTTAAGAATTATTATTTTACAATCGTGTGCGTGTGTGTGTGTGAGGTGTCACCTGTGGTGGACTGGATTGCCACGTTTGAATAAAGCACACTCTCTTCGGAATTTGGATTCCTCCCTATCGGAAGAATCACACACGTCTTTAAAGTGCGACGGCGCTACTTTCTGAACTTTTTGAGAACTTACTCACCTCCCTCAGCAGATTTTTTGAGAAAAATCAAACCATATTCGACCTCAGCAGGATCATCTGTAACAGAAGCCCTGTTTTTGGCCGATCCTAGTGCAGAAAATTACATTAAAAATTTTTTTTTAATGCGCCAAAGACCGATCAAAAAGGCACGTAAATGTGCTCTGACCATTTGGAGGAGCCGGATCTGTGTTGTTGAGGTTTGTCTTGTGGTCTGGACCAGAATGTCCGTTGGTGTTTGGGGACCTGATGGGCCACAACTCTGCAAAATACAGCAAATTATTTGTTATTTGGGTGCTTCCTTCTTTAATTTTATGGGCTACTTGGATAAAGAAAACTCACGTTTTGCATAGCGGCCCAGAACAAGGAGAAAGAGCACAAACAGAGTGATACCACAAACCAGTCCAACAGTTAACCACACAGGAAACAGAGAGCTTGAACGCCGCTGAGACAACACCGCCGCTACATAGATAATTCACATTATTATTAATTCTTCAGCAACACTTTCACAACTTTTTTTACAGAAATCCAGTTTGAGTCAGAGAAGCTGACCAACGCTCAAACAACATGGCGGTCTATAGAGCCGATCATATTGCTAAATGTACAAGATGAATCCTAGCAGCACAGGGTCCAACTCCCTAGCAACCAAATTAAGCAACCAGGCTAAAAACAGGAACAACCAGAAGGGCGTTGCAGGTCAGGGGTGTTCAAGCTTTATAGCCTGAGACTTTTAAAAATGACAGTCAAAATTATCTACTGACATCTTAGTTGTATATATCACCATTAACACCCAAAATAGAGTGCAGAGTCACTAGTTTTCAGCCTTTATTAATCAGTCAACCAGACAGGAACACAGGTTGTGTGATAACCACAACTTGCTCAAAAAACCTGTCGCCCACGTGAAACAACCAACATCTCTCGATCTCAGTCCTCTTCACACGCGTTCCAACGCTCCCAATAACAACTGATTATCTGGTCAAGACAAGACAAATAAGCAGAAGAACAGAATACATGTGACATACATGCACACACACACACACACACACACACACACACTGGTGGAGTCAGCAGCGACAAAATCTCCCATTTCTAAGAAAAATACGAAAGGTTGTTATTATTAGATTAGGTCTGTGTGTGTGTGTGTGTGTGTGTGTGTGTGGGTGTGTGTGGGTGGGGTGACAGATACGGATATTTATAGAAACACGGAACCGAGTTCAGTTGCGATTGCTTCAATTCAGGACGCATTAGTTGCCAATTAAAGAACGATTCCGTATTTTACGGGACTGGTGGCATCTGTAGATTAATGTCGATACTGGCTTGATACTTGCGCGGTTTCTACGCGGTTTACTGCGCATGTGCAGCGTCCAGGTGTCCAGCCACTCACACGTGGGGAGTTTATTTATTGGAGTTTACCTGTAATATTTGGCGCTTCGTCATATGAACTACCCGCAGTGTAATTTAAAGTAGTCACTGAAACGTGGAAGCTGTTTATTCTTATCCAAATCTGAGAGAATATGTGCCGGTATCGTGTTGGGGGGGGGCCCTGACATCCACTAAAGTGGACTCAGAGCTCACCTGCAGAGTGTCTGACCTGGACCAGAGTTGAGCAGAAGTGGCTTCTCTTAGTGGTAGAAAATGAGATCACAGGTAGGAAAAAATGACTGAATTTTTCAGATCATCGTGAAAATGTCTTTCTAAATCTGGCTTTGCTAGCTAGTTGTAATGTACAAACCTGTGACCACATAGCAACAGCAGTCATGAAACAGTCAGTAACATACACTCGGCATATTTGCATTTTGAAACTGTTCCTTGAAGCCATGTTTGTGACTTTATTTTTGATGCACTTCCTTTTTTCTTTTTTTTTTAGCTTTATTTATCGCAAAGAACCAAAGCACAGGACCGTGATGCTGATGCTGCTTCTGTGGTGACACAAAGGTCTACACAAGGTACGGTACAACACTCAACTCTAGATCTGGATCGCCATTTCTTTTGTCATTTACTGTGAAAAATATTGGCAGCCTGACTGGTTTGCCACCTGGCACAGGTAAGGTCAGCCACTCACGTCCCAAATAAGGAGAAATGTTTATCTAAGAGAGAATGAGAATAAATGACCATATATCAAAAACTGAGACCATAACACCTGCAGATGTGCTTCCAGATAACAGATATGCACATATTACCAGTAGTTGACAGTCGATATCTTTATTTTACTTTTTTATAGTGTATTAATTTGGAAGTTATAGTTTTAACTCGGCAACTTAAACACGAAAAAAACTGAATCCAAAACTTTTTTAATTTTCTGTGTACAAACAGGTCATTTCAAATATCATGCAGGACAGGAAACATTTTTTTAATAATGTATACGATGGAATATTTAATAAACAGTATAGAGAGAGCAAAGAAATAACATTGAATTAGAGTTATTGATATACATAAAAATAAAGATCAGTAATTCTGACAGTCGGAATTGTATCAAGCACCACCTCCGTGTCTGACTGTTGGTGTGATGTTTCCAGGAAGTTTTCTCAAGTTTTCTTCGTTTTCTCTGAAATTTTGGGGGATGATCAAGGTTTTTTGTTTTTTTTTCTCCTTGTTGAATCCTGAAAACTGACCTGGACTGAGGTGAGGGGAGGGGAGGGGAGGGGAGGGGAGGGGAGGGGGCTCCTGACTCTCAGTGAGTCAGGAGCCACTCTCACAGCGTTCTGGCTCCTCCTGTCTCAGTTCTCCACTTTCCCCTTGAGAAATGAAGCTGCTTGTTATATTTGTATACCATGAAAGCTAGTTTGAAACATGCTGCTACTTACAGCAAAGGTTCTCACCTTGTTGACGCCTTCTGTGAAGGACACACACTGCTATTCCAGCAGCAACAGTTAGGACACAAACTAGGATTATTCGCATGAACGAGACGATACCTACAGGACCTGCAAACATAAAAATATAATGTTGCTGCAAGTGCCAGTGAGAGACTGGTGCATAAAGGAATTGCGTTTAAGAGCACACGAATGAGGGAAAGTTGATTTTAGAGCGAGAACTGTAGGTTATTAGGTTAGTGGAGGAAATCAGAAGAGTCTTACCATGTACCTGCAGAGTGACGGAGACTGATGGGTGTTGTTGCTCTGGTGGATTAGTAACGAGGATAAAACTTAATATACCAGAATCGCTGGGTTTAAGATTTTTCACTGTTAAACTGAAGTTTGTGATGTTCAGGTACAATCTGTCCTTCCACTGCCCAGAGTAAGTAACTTTACTCATTTACACTACTACTTGGATAAAGAAAACGCCCGTTTTGCATAGCGGCCCAGAACAAGGAGAAAGAGCACAAACAGAGTGATACCACAAACCAGTCCAACAGTCAACCACACAGGAAACGGAGAGCTTGGATGCTGCTGAGACAACACCAGCGCTACATAGATAATTCACGTTATTATTAATTCCCAACCTGTGCTGTGGTGGGCACACTTCTCACAACTCACTCACCTTTTATCGACATCCAGCTTGCTGGCGATGTTGAGCCTGCCGACCGCTGCATCCTGCCTTTCCTCCCACATTTGTAAAAACCTTCATCGGACTTTGAAACAGCAGGGATGAAAAACTCCCCCCGGGTGTCATTTTGGATGAGTTTGTCATTTTTGTAGAAAGAAATAACAGCAAGGTTTAGTTCTGTCGTCCACTTGCACCGGAGGGTGACGGGCTGTCCCTCAGTCACAGGGTGAACGGGAAAGTCCACGATAGTATTGTTATCTGGAAAAAGGGAATTATATTGCATTTCTGGTAACTGGGTGTCTTGCTGCATAATTCATTTACACTTTAATGATTAGTCACACGAGATATTTAATTATCTAACTTGTATGAACACTAAGCCTCACCCTCTTTAATTGCTTCTAGAAATAAGCCTTAGACTTTAACTAGCTTTAAACCGTCCAGAAAAACCAAGCATGTCCTGATCAAGCAACATCTTATGATCTAGAGAAAGCTTGCTTGCATGCTAAGCTAGCAGCTGATGCCCTTGGGGTAGATTGCCTCTGAAAAGTGATGACATATGCTCAAATCATTCCAATAAATTTAGTTGAAATAGTGTCGTGTAATGTAGGTAAGAAAGTGGTAAAACAGACTCACAGGTTCCGGTGATGTTGACTGCATTACTGAAGAGTCCTGTTGCGGTCTCACACCAGTACACCCCGTCGATGAATGACTGCCCATTGATGTAGCATGTGGGTCCAGTCATTGACCCCCAGGTGGCGCAACGGGTCAGGTAACCATAGGAGGAAAACCTATTGACTGTCCACTCAGCTGAGTCTCCGGCGCAGGTCAGCGACAGCGACATTGTGTCCGTGATAAAGTGTTGTGCTCGGTCAGGGCTCACGGAGAGGGTCGCTGCAGACTGAACATCTCAAAAACAAAATATATTAAGTCAGCATGAACATAGTCTAGGTGAAAGATACCAACACTGACGATACCAAACTACTAAACTAGATGCAAAACTTCACCTTGGCTAATTAGCAGAAATGAATTTTCAAACTAAGTACAATTATTATAAAGACAGCTTAATATTTGTTCTGTTTTGTAGGGGAAAACCAAAACCAAAGATAAATCCTCACCTCCAGACCAGACAAACTTTACTTTACTGTTGTAAGTGAACGATTGAGGATTTCCTCTTGCAGCTCTACAGACATATCCTGCCGTCTGTGTCTGTCCGTAAACAATAAAATAAGGCTGTTCGGTCCCATTGCTGCTGCCAGGTAACGGTTCCATGGTGTAAAACGTGATGGGTAAATTGGGAATGGCCTTGTACCAGTAGAACCTCCAACCCACATCTGGATATTTGACACTGCAGTTCAGGGTAACAGAGTCTCCAGAACTCAGCCATGATGGAGACACTGTGAGGTTAGGTACCAGTTTATCTGCAGACATTCGGACAAAACCGACCAGTGTTATTTGTGGACAAATGTCTCATACATGAGTGTGTCTAAAGGACTTACTGTTGGACACTCTTAGATTAAAGGCAGGGCTCCGTGCCGTCGACGACGTTTCGTTCTTCATTTGGCCCAAACACCTGTAATACCCATTGTGCGATCCTGTAGCGTAGTTGATTCTGTATTCATTTTTAGACTGAATGTCAATGGCGTTGGTGTTGGGGACTGCCCATTGATAGATCCATTCGAAATCCTCTCCACCTTCAATTTGACACCAGAGCGTGAGTGCCTCCCCGTAGTATATCTCCGGCCAGCTGGGCTGCAGGGTCACCACAGCTGCGCTTGTAACTGAAAGCGTTTAAAAATCACATCATTTGCCTTAATTGTGTTTTGATTCCAATTTATCAATATTGCCTATACCGATTGGGTTACTGTACTCGGTGTAGTAAACCGGGTTTCCTCTTCCTCCCCTGCACCAGTACACGCCCCCCTGTGATGTGCTGATTCTGTCATTTGAGAGGAAGGCCACATCTTGTGCGGTTAAGCTATCCTTTTTCTTGCCTCTATACCAGAAGAACTTCCAACCATGGGATGGTATAATGGTAGAACACGTCAGGGTGACCTTTCCTCCAGCTGCAGCTTCATCTTTCCTTAGTTCTGCTTTTGGTCTGTATGCTGTGGACGTCAGAGCAACCGGAATAGTTAGCATCCATCAGTTCAACCCAGAGCGGCTGTAGTATTACTTACGCTCCACTTTCACCCTTATCGGTTGGGATTCATCACCCGTGCCGAGTTTGCACGTGTAAGAGCTGTCGGACTGTAGCTGGATGCCAATTTCAGCAGCATTTTCTGACATCATCAGCGTCCGCTGGTTTGGGTCCGTTACGATGAGTGACCTGTTCTTGTAGAAGGTGGCTGTTGTCATGTCTGTCTGAAGCTGGTGCCGACAGCACAGGGGCACCGTTTCACCTCGATACAATATGGCCGCCGGGTGTTGGAGGATCAAATTCCTGTCTGCCAACACAACTGTGTCATGTAGGTTGTTGCGCTTTCACCATTCATTTAAATGCTGTTAAGAAATAGCTGCGCTAATACAAGTAACTTTTATGCAACTTCTTTGCTAGTTTTTAGCCACTAAAGAGAGGCTAAAATATGATACTAAAATGCTTCCTGTCATTCTGGTGAATGCTCCAGCTCTTCTCTTGTTTAGCAGCTGTCTTAGCACTTCTCTTGTTTTCGGTTTTTATTTATTTATTTTTTTGCCACGAATAACACCCAAAACCACCTTAAGATGAAACCAAAACACTTATAAAGGTCTAAATTCTGATCAGGTGCAGATCTCAAACTAGATGTAAAATCTAGCTGCTTGAAAGTAAAACCTGCAATTATAGCTCAACAGGACTTACCTGATACAGTGAGAGAAACTACATTAGACTCCTTTGTAGTTCTTCTCTGTATATTAAAACCAATGCAGGCGTATTGTCCACCCTGGTTTGTTGTCAGCAGTTTTACCATGTGGGTCTTGAGTCTGCTAAATAGGTAAAGTTCCTGACCATCCTTCCTTATTGCATAATGCCAGTCTGCGTCTTTTCCTTCTCTCATGTCACACATGAGCTTCACGGACTCGCCGGTGAAAAAAGTGGACCAGTCTGGCTCCACAGTCAGCACTAGAGGCCAACAGAAGCATGGGGTGAAGCTAAAGGAGACAGGAACGACACTGGCGAAGACGCAACCTTACCTTGAAGTTGTCCATGGAGCGGCAACATCATCAGCACTAAAAAATTCAGATATTTCCCAAATCAAACTGGGAACACATCAGGTGTTTAACATGCTGACAGTATGAAAGGTCTCTGGTCCTACTGGTACTTACAGAAAAGCCCCAGCAGGTGTGGAAAAGCCTGTCCCATTTTAAAATCCAGCACTGAGATGTGTGCAAATTTGAGCAGAATGAGCACCAAACGTTCTCAGGAAGTGTTGACTATATACTGGGGTAGACTCTTCTTGACTTCTTGTGTCAGCGCTTCCTTCCTTTTTTAACTTACTTTTTTTATTTTGGTCTTTGAGTCTCAACTTTAAATAGCTGTTTAAACTCCATCGCCAACATAAAAACAATCAGAAATCCACCAATCACCAGTTGGTCTCAGATGGGATTGAGCCTTTCCGTACTGGGCACGGAATGGACAACAACGGTTGGAGAGGGTTTGCTGGGATTACATCATTTAAGCCCTTGAAAACTGGAAGTAATGATTGGAAAATATTGCAGTTTTTCCTATTTAATGTCTTTGTGCTACTTCCTTTTTTTAGTCATATTTCCAACACAGCAACTTATAAACATGAAAATAAATCTCGCTTGCAAAACCTGATGAACATCTTTCAAAATATACACGTCTGTGCGAAGTAATTTTACATGTATTTGCAACACTGATTTTTTCACATTTTCTGCTTTTTCTTCACTTCGGAATAAACAGCCTCATCCTGTGCAGACTGCGATTTCCCTACAAGGAGATCAATTTTTTTTATTATATTGTTTAAGAATTATTATTTTACAATCGTGTGCGTGTGTGTGTGTGAGGTGTCACCTGTGGTGGACTGGATTGCCACGTTTGAATAAAGCACACTCTCTTCGGAATTTGGATTCCTCCCTATCGGAAGAATCACACACGTCTTTAAAGTGCGACGGCGCTACTTTCTGAACTTTTTGAGAACTTACTCACCTCCCTCAGCAGATTTTTTGAGAAAAATCAAACCATATTCGACCTCAGCAGGATCATCTGTAACAGAAGCCCTGTTTTTGGCTGATCCTAGTGCAGAAAATTACATTAAAAAAATTTTTTTAATGCGCCAAAGACCGATCAAAAAGGCACGTAAATGTGCTCTGACCATTTGGAGGAGCCGGATCTGTGTTGTTGAGGTTTGTCTTGTGGTCTGGACCAGAATGTCCGTTGGTGTTTGGGGACCTGATGGGCCACAACTCTGCAAAATACAGCAAATTATTTGTTATTTGGGTGCTTCCTTCTTTAATTTTATGGGCTACTTGGATAAAGAAAACTCACGTTTTGCATAGCGGCCCAGAACAAGGAGAAAGAGCACAAACAGAGTGATACCACAAACCAGTCCAACAGTTAACCACACAGGAAACAGAGAGCTTGAACGCCGCTGAGACAACACCGCCGCTACATAGATAATTCACATTATTATTAATTCTTCAGCAACACTTTCACAACTTTTTTTACAGAAATCCAGTTTGAGTCAGAGAAGCTGACCAACGCTCAAACAACATGGCGGTCTATAGAGCCGATCATATTGCTAAATGTACAAGATGAATCCTAGCAGCACAGGGTCCAACTCCCTAGCAACCAAATTAAGCAACCAGGCTAAAAACAGGAACAACCAGAAGGGCGTTGCAGGTCAGGGGTGTTCAAGCTTTATAGCCTGAGACTTTTAAAAATGACAGTCAAAATTATCTACTGACATCTTAGTTGTATATATCACCATTAACACCCAAAATAGAGTGCAGAGTCACTAGTTTTCAGCCTTTATTAATCAGTCAACCAGACAGGAACACAGGTTGTGTGATAACCACAACTTGCTCAAAAAACCTGTCGCCCACGTGAAACAACCAACATCTCTCGATCTCAGTCCTCTTCACACGCGTTCCAACGCTCCCAATAACAACTGATTATCTGGTCAAGACAAGACAAATAAGCAGAAGAACAGAATACATGTGACATACATGCACACACACACGCACACACACACACACACTGGTGGAGTCAGCAGCGACAAAATCTCCCATTTCTAAGAAAAATACGAAAGGTTGTTATTATTAGATTAGGTCTGTGTGTGTGTGTGTGTGTGTGTGTGTGTGTGTGTGTGTGTGTGTGTGTGTGTGTGTGGGTGTGTGTGTGTGTGTGTGTGTGGGTGTGTGTGTGGGTGGGGTGACAGATACGGATATTTATAGAAACACGGAACCGAGTTCAGTTGCGATTGCTTCAATTCAGGACGCATTAGTTGCCAATTAAAGAACGATTCCGTATTTTACGGGACTGGTGGCATCTGTAGATTAATGTCGATACTGGCTTGATACTTGCGCGGTTTCTACGCGGTTTACTGCGCATGTGCAGCGTCCAGGTGTCCAGCCACTCACACGTGGGGAGTTTATTTATTGGAGTTTACCTGTAATATTTGGCGCTTCGTCATATGAACTACCCGCAGTGTAATTTAAAGTAGTCACTGAAACGTGGAAGCTGTTTATTCTTATCCAAATCTGAGAGAATATGTGCCGGTATCGTGTTGGGGGGGGGCCCTGACATCCACTAAAGTGGACTCAGAGCTCACCTGCAGAGTGTCTGACCTGGACCAGAGTTGAGCAGAAGTGGCTTCTCTTAGTGGTAGAAAATGAGATCACAGGTAGGAAAAAATGACTGAATTTTTCAGATCATCGTGAAAATGTCTTTCTAAATCTGGCTTTGCTAGCTAGTTGTAATGTACAAACCTGTGACCACATAGCAACAGCAGTCATGAAACAGTCAGTAACATACACTCGGCATATTTGCATTTTGAAACTGTTCCTTGAAGCCATGTTTGTGACTTTATTTTTGATGCACTTCCTTTTTTCTTTTTTTTTTAGCTTTATTTATCGCAAAGAACCAAAGCACAGGACCGTGATGCTGATGCTGCTTCTGTGGTGACACAAAGGTCTACACAAGGTACGGTACAACACTCAACTCTAGATCTGGATCGCCATTTCTTTTGTCATTTACTGTGAAAAATATTGGCAGCCTGACTGGTTTGCCACCTGGCACAGGTAAGGTCAGCCACTCACGTCCCAAATAAGGAGAAATGTTTATCTAAGAGAGAATGAGAATAAATGACCATATATCAAAAACTGAGACCATAACACCTGCAGATGTGCTTCCAGATAACAGATATGCACATATTACCAGTAGTTGACAGTCGATATCTTTATTTTACTTTTTTATAGTGTATTAATTTGGAAGTTATAGTTTTAACTCGGCAACTTAAACACGAAAAAAACTGAATCCAAAACTTTTTTAATTTTCTGTGTACAAACAGGTCATTTCAAATATCATGCAGGACAGGAAACATTTTTTTAATAATGTATACGATGGAATATTTAATAAACAGTATAGAGAGAGCAAAGAAATAACATTGAATTAGAGTTATTGATATACATAAAAATAAAGATCAGTAATTCTGACAGTCGGAATTGTATCAAGCACCACCTCCGTGTCTGACTGTTGGTGTGATGTTTCCAGGAAGTTTTCTCAAGTTTTCTTCGTTTTCTCTGAAATTTTGGGGGATGATCAAGGTTTTTTGTTTTTTTTTCTCCTTGTTGAATCCTGAAAACTGACCTGGACTGAGGTGAGGGGAGGGGAGGGGAGGGGAGGGGAGGGGAGGGGAGGGGGCTCCTGACTCTCAGTGAGTCAGGAGCCACTCTCACAGCGTTCTGGCTCCTCCTGTCTCAGTTCTCCACTTTCCCCTTGAGAAATGAAGCTGCTTGTTATATTTGTAGACCATGAAAGCTAGTTTGAAACATGCTGCTACTTACAGCAAAGGTTCTCACCTTGTTGACGCCTTCTGTGAAGGACACACACTGCTATTCCAGCAGCAACAGTTAGGACACAAACTAGGATTATTCGCATGAACGAGACGATACCTACAGGACCTGCAAACATAAAAATATAATGTTGCTGCAAGTGCCAGTGAGAGACTGGTGCATAAAGGAATTGCGTTTAAGAGCACACGAATGAGGGAAAGTTGATTTTAGAGCGAGAACTGTAGGTTATTAGGTTAGTGGAGGAAATCAGAAGAGTCTTACCATGTACCTGCAGAGTGACGGAGACTGATGGGTGTTGTTGCTCTGGTGGATTAGTAACGAGGATAAAACTTAATATACCAGAATCGCTGGGTTTAAGATTTTTCACTGTTAAACTGAAGTTTGTGATGTTCAGGTACAATCTGTCCTTCCACTGCCCAGAGTAAGTAACTTTACTCATTTACACTACTACTTGGATAAAGAAAACGCCCGTTTTGCATAGCGGCCCAGAACAAGGAGAAAGAGCACAAACAGAGTGATACCACAAACCAGTCCAACAGTCAACCACACAGGAAACGGAGAGCTTGGATGCTGCTGAGACAACACCAGCGCTACATAGATAATTCACGTTATTATTAATTCCCAACCTGTGCTGTGGTGGGCACACTTCTCACAACTCACTCACCTTTTATCGACATCCAGCTTGCTGGCGATGTTGAGCCTGCCGACCGCTGCATCCTGCCTTTCCTCCCACATTTGTAAAAACCTTCATCGGACTTTGAAACAGCAGGGATGAAAAACTCCCCCCGGGTGTCATTTTGGATGAGTTTGTCATTTTTGTAGAAAGAAATAACAGCAAGGTTTAGTTCTGTCGTCCACTTGCACCGGAGGGTGACGGGCTGTCCCTCAGTCACAGGGTGAACGGGAAAGTCCACGATAGTATTGTTATCTGGAAAAAGGGAATTATATTGCATTTCTGGTAACTGGGTGTCTTGCTGCATAATTCATTTACACTTTAATGATTAGTCACACGAGATATTTAATTATCTAACTTGTATGAACACTAAGCCTCACCCTCTTTAATTGCTTCTAGAAATAAGCCTTAGACTTTAACTAGCTTTAAACCGTCCAGAAAAACCAAGCATGTCCTGATCAAGCAACATCTTATGATCTAGAGAAAGCTTGCTTGCATGCTAAGCTAGCAGCTGATGCCCTTGGGGTAGATTGCCTCTGAAAAGTGATGACATATGCTCAAATCATTCCAATAAATTTAGTTGAAATAGTGTCGTGTAATGTAGGTAAGAAAGTGGTAAAACAGACTCACAGGTTCCGGTGATGTTGACTGCATTACTGAAGAGTCCTGTTGCGGTCTCACACCAGTACACCCCGTCGATGAATGACTGCCCATTGATGTAGCATGTGGGTCCAGTCATTGACCCCCAGGTGGCGCAACGGGTCAGGTAACCATAGGAGGAAAACCTATTGACTGTCCACTCAGCTGAGTCTCCGGCGCAGGTCAGCGACAGCGACATTGTGTCCGTGATAAAGTGTTGTGCTCGGTCAGGGCTCACGGAGAGGGTCGCTGCAGACTGAACATCTCAAAAACAAAATATATTAAGTCAGCATGAACATAGTCTAGGTGAAAGATACCAACACTGACGATACCAAACTACTAAACTAGATGCAAAACTTCACCTTGGCTAATTAGCAGAAATGAATTTTCAAACTAAGTACAATTATTATAAAGACAGCTTAATATTTGTTCTGTTTTGTAGGGGAAAACCAAAACCAAAGATAAATCCTCACCTCCAGACCAGACAAACTTTACTTTACTGTTGTAAGTGAACGATTGAGGATTTCCTCTTGCAGCTCTACAGACATATCCTGCCGTCTGTGTCTGTCCGTAAACAATAAAATAAGGCTGTTCGGTCCCATTGCTGCTGCCAGGTAACGGTTCCATGGTGTAAAGCATGGTGGGTAAATTGGGAATGGCCTTGTACCAGTAGAACCTCCAACCCACATCTGGATATTTGACACTGCAGTTCAGGGTAACAGAGTCTCCAGAACTCAGCCATGATGGAGACACTGTGAGGTTAGGTACCAGTTTATCTGCAGACATTCGGACAAAACCGACCAGTGTTATTTGTGGACAAATGTCTCATACATGAGTGTGTCTAAAGGACTTACTGTTGGACACTCTTAGATTAAAGGCAGGGCTCCGTGCCGTCGACGACGTTTCGTTCTTCATTTGGCCCAAACACCTGTAATACCCATTGTGCGATCCTGTAGCGTAGTTGATTCTGTATTCATTTTTAGACTGAATGTCAATGGCGTTGGTGTTGGGGACTGCCCATTGATAGATCCATTCGAAATCCTCTCCACCTTCAATTTGACACCAGAGCGTGAGTGCCTCCCCGTAGTATATCTCCGGCCAGCTGGGCTGCAGGGTCACCACAGCTGCGCTTGTAACTGAAAGCGTTTAAAAATCACATCATTTGCCTTAATTGTGTTTTGATTCCAATTTATCAATATTGCCTATACCGATTGGGTTACTGTACTCGGTGTAGTAAACCGGGTTTCCTCTTCCTCCCCTGCACCAGTACACGCCCCCCTGTGATGTGCTGATTCTGTCATTTGAGAGGAAGGCCACATCTTGTGCGGTTAAGCTATCCTTTTTCTTGCCTCTATACCAGAAGAACTTCCAACCATGGGATGGTATAATGGTAGAACACGTCAGGGTGACCTTTCCTCCAGCTGCAGCTTCATCTTTCCTTAGTTCTGCTTTTGGTCTGTATGCTGTGGACGTCAGAGCAACCGGAATAGTTAGCATCCATCAGTTCAACCCAGAGCGGCTGTAGTATTACTTACGCTCCACTTTCACCCTTATCGGTTGGGATTCATCACCCGTGCCGAGTTTGCACGTGTAAGAGCTGTCGGACTGTAGCTGGATGCCAATTTCAGCAGCATTTTCTGACATCATCAGCGTCCGCTGGTTTGGGTCCGTTACGATGAGTGACCTGTTCTTGTAGAAGGTGGCTGTTGTCATGTCTGTCTGAAGCTGGTGCCGACAGCGCAGG
This sequence comes from Takifugu rubripes, assembly GCF_901000725.2. Taxonomy (NCBI): domain Eukaryota; kingdom Metazoa; phylum Chordata; class Actinopteri; order Tetraodontiformes; family Tetraodontidae; genus Takifugu; species Takifugu rubripes. The sequence goes on along the minus strand of NC_042292.1, from coordinate 14,474,792 downwards.
GGCACCGTTTCACCTCGATACAATATGGCCGCCGGGTGTTGGAGGATCAAATTCCTGTCTGCCAACACAACTGTGTCATGTAGGTTGTTGCGCTTTCACCATTCATTTAAATGCTGTTAAGAAATAGCTGCGCTAATACAAGTAACTTTTATGCAACTTCTTTGCTAGTTTTTAGCCACTAAAGAGAGGCTAAAATATGATACTAAAATGCTTCCTGTCATTCTGGTGAATGCTCCAGCTCTTCTCTTGTTTAGCAGCTGTCTTAGCACTTCTCTTGTTTTCGGTTTTTATTTATTTATTTTTTTGCCACGAATAACACCCAAAACCACCTTAAGATGAAACCAAAACACTTATAAAGGTCTAAATTCTGATCAGGTGCAGATCTCAAACTAGATGTAAAATCTAGCTGCTTGAAAGTAAAACCTGCAATTATAGCTCAACAGGACTTACCTGATACAGTGAGAGAAACTACATTAGACTCCTTTGTAGTTCTTCTCTGTATATTAAAACCAATGCAGGCGTATTGTCCCCCCTGGTTTGTTGTCAGCAGTTTTACCATGTGGGTCTTGAGTCTGCTAAATAGGTAAAGTTCCTGACCATCCTTCCTTATTGCATAATGCCAGTCTGCGTCTTTTCCTTCTCTCATGTCACACATGAGCTTCACGGACTCGCCGGTGAAAAAAGTGGACCAGTCTGGCTCCACAGTCAGCACTAGAGGCCAACAGAAGCATGGGGTGAAGCTAAAGGAGACAGGAACGACACTGGCGAAGACGCAACCTTACCTTGAAGTTGTCCATGGAGCGGCAACATCATCAGCACTAAAAAATTCAGATATTTCCCAAATCAAACTGGGAACACATCAGGTGTTTAACATGCTGACAGTATGAAAGGTCTCTGGTCCTACTGGTACTTACAGAAAAGCCCCAGCAGGTGTGGAAAAGCCTGTCCCATTTTAAAATCCAGCACTGAGATGTGTGCAAATTTGAGCAGAATGAGCACCAAACGTTCTCAGGAAGTGTTGACTATATACTGGGGTAGACTGTTCTCGACTTCTTGTGTCAGCGCTTCCTTCCTCTTTTAACTGATCTTGACTTTTATTTTGGTCTTTGAGTCTCAACTTTAAATAGCTGTTTAAACTCCATCGCCAACATAAAAATCAGAAATCCACCAATCACCAGTTGGTCTCAGATGGGATTGAGCCTTTCCGTACTGGGCACGGAATGGACAACAACAGTTGGAGAGGGTTTGCTGGGATTACATCATTTAAGCCCTTGAAAACTGGAAGTAATGATTGGAAAATATTGCAGTATTTCCTATTTAATGTCTTTGTGCTACTTCCTTTTTTTAGTCATATTTCCAACACAGCAACTTATAAACATGAAAATAAATCACACTTGCAAAACCTGATGAACATCTTTCAAAATATACACGTCTGTGCGAAGTAATTTTACATGTATTTGCAACACTGATTTTTTCACATTTTCTGCTTTTTCTTCACTTCGGAATAAACAGTCTCATCCTGTGCAGACTGCGATTTCCCTACAAGGAGATCAATTTTTTTTATTATATTGTTTAAGAATTATTATTTTACAATCGTGTGCGTGTGTGTGTGAGGTGTCACCTGCGGTGGACTGGATTGCCACGTTTGAATAAACCACACTCTCTTCGGAATTTGGATTCCTCCCTATCGGAAGAATCACACACGTCTTTAAAGTGCAACGGCGCTACTTTCTGAACTTTTTGAGAACTTACTCACCTCCCTCAGCAGATTTTTTGAGAAAAATCAAACCATATTCGACCTCAGCAGGATCAGCTGTAACAGAAGCCCTGTTTTTGGCCGATCCTAGTGCGGAAAATTACATTAAAAAATGTTTTTAATGCGCCAAAGACCGATCAAAAAGGCACGTAAATGTGCTCTGACCATTTGGAGGAGCTGGATCTGTGTTGTTGAGGTTTGTCTTGTGGTCTGGACCAGAATGTCCGTTGGTGTTTGGGGACCTGATGGGCCACAACTCTGCAAAATACAGCAAATTATTTGTTATTTGGGTGCTTCCTTCTTTAATTTTATGGGCTACTTGGATAAAGAAAACTCACGTTTTGCATAGCGGCCCAGAACAAGGAGAAAGAGCACAAACAGAGTGATACCACAAACCAGTCCAACAGTCAACCACACAGGAAACAGAGAGCTTGAACGCCGCTGAGACAACACCGCCGCTACATAGATAATTCACATTATTATTAATTCTTCAGCAACACTTTCACAACTTTTTTTACAGAAATCCAGTTTGAGTCAGAGAAGCTGACCAACGCTCAAACAACATGGCGGTCTATAGAGCCGATCATATTGCTAAATGTACAAGATGAATCCTAGCAGCACAGGGTCCAACTCCCTAGCAACCAAATTAAGCAACCAGGCTAAAAACAGGAACAACCAGAAGGGCGTTGCAGGTCAGGGGTGCTCAAGCTTTATAGCCTGAGACTTTTAAAAATGACAGTCAAAATTATCTACTGACATCTTAGTTGTATATATCACCATTAACACCCAAAATAGAGTGCAGAGTCACTAGTTTTCAGCCTTTATTAATCAGTCAACCAGACAGGAACACAGGTTGTGTGATAACCACAACTTGCTCAAAAAACCTGTCGCCCACGTGAAACAACCAACATCTCTCGATCTCAGTCCTCTTCACACGCGTTCCAACGCTGATTATCTGGTCAAGACAAGACAAATAAGCAGAAGAACAGAATACATGTGACATACATGCACACACACACACACACACACACACACACTGGTGGAGTCAGCAGCGACAAAATCTCCCATTTCTAAGAAAAATACGAAAGGTTGTTATTATTAGATTAGGTCTGTGTGTGTGTGTGTGTGTGTGTGTGTGTGTGTGTGTGTGTGTGTGTGTGTGTGTGTGTGTGTGTGTGTGTGGGTGTGTGTGTGGGTGGGGTGACAGATACGGATATTTATAGAAACACGGAACCGAGTTCAATTGCGATTGCTTCAATTCAGGACGCATTAGTTGCCAATTAAAGAACGATTCCGTATTTTACGGGACTGGTGGCATCTGTAGATTAATGTCGATACTGGCTTGATACTTGCGCGGTTTCTACGCGGTTTACTGCGCATGTGCAGCGTCCAGGTGTCCAGCCACTCACACGTGGGGAGTTTATTTATTGGAGTTTACCTGTAATATTTGGCGCTTCGTCATATGAACTACCCGCAGTGTAATTTAAAGTAGTCACTGAAACGTGGAAGCTGTTTATTCTTATCCAAATCTGAGAGAATATGTGCCGGTATCGTGTTGGGGGGGGGCCCTGACATCCACTAAAGTGGACTCAGAGCACACCTGCAGAGTGTCTGACCTGGACCAGAGTTGAGCAGAAGTGGCTTCTCTTAGTGGTAGAAAATGAGATCACAGGTAGGAAAAAATGACTGAATTTTTCAGATCATCGTGAAAATGTCTTTCTAAATCTGGCTTTGCTAGCTAGTTGTAATGTACAAACCTGTGACCACATAGCAACAGCAGTCATGAAACAGTCAGTAACATACACTCGGCATATTTGCATTTTGAAACTGTTCCTTGAAGCCATGTTTGTGACTTTATTTTTGATGCACTTCCTGTTTTCTTTTTTTTTTAGCTTTATTTATCGCAAAGAACCAAAGCACAGGACTGTGATGCTGATGCTGCTTCTGTGGTGACACAAAGGTCTACACAAGGTACGGTACAACACTCAACTCTAGATCTGGATCGCCATTTCTTTTGTCATTTACTGTGAAAAATATTGGCAGTCTGACTGGTTTGCCACCTGGCACAGGTAAGGTCAGCCACTCACGTCCCAAATAAGGAGAAATGTTTATCTAAGAGAGAATGAGAATAAATGACCATATATCAAAAACTGAGACCATAACACCTGCAGATGTGCTTCCAGATAACAGATATGCACATATTACCAGTAGTTGACAGTCGATGTCTTTATTTTACTTTTTTATAGTGTATTAATTTGGAAGTTATAGTTTTAACTCGGCAACTTAAACACGATAACCATAAAACTGAATCCAAAACTTTTTTAATTTTCTGTGTACAAACAGGTCATTTCAAATATCATGCAGGACAGGAAACATTTTTTTAATAATGTATACGATGGAATATTTAATAAACAGTATAGAGAGAGCAAAGAAATAACATTGAATTAGAGTTATTGATATACATAAAAATAAAGATCAGTAATTCTGACAGTCGGAATTGTATCAAGCACCACCTCCGTGTCTGACTGTTGGTGTGATGTTTCCAGGAAGTTTTCTCAAGTTTTCTTCGTTTTCTCTGAAATTTTGGGGGATGATCAAGGTTTTTTGTTTTTTTTTCTCCTTGTTGAATCCTGAAAACTGACCTGGACTGAGGTGAGGTGAGGTGAGGGGAGGGGAGGGGAGGGGAGGGGGCTCCTCACTCTGTGAGTCAGAAGCCACTCTCACAGCGTTCTGGCTCCTCCTGTCTCAGTTCTCCACTTTCCCCTTGAGAAATGAAGCTGCTTGTTATATTTGTATACCATGAAAGCTAGTTTGAAACATGCTGCTACTTGCAGCAAAGGTTCTCACCTTGTTGAGGCCTTCTGTGAAGGACACACACTGCTATTCCAGCAGCAACAGTTAGGACACAAACTAGGATTATTCGCATGAATGAGACGATACCTACAGGACCTGCAAACATAAAAATATAATGTTGCTGCAAGTGCCGGTGAGAGACTGGTGCATAAAGGAATTGCTCTTTCCAACATGAATAGACCAGTTCTCTGGTTGGTTCATGGGTTTCTCAACTACAGCAGACACACATCAAACTTCTCTACACACCACTTGAGTCCGCCGCTGCTTCTCCAGTCTGGCTGACGCACTTCAACACTTTGGACGCCGACACCTCACTGACAAACACCTTGTTCAGACATAAAGGCGTCCACATGTGTTCTGGACACTCGTGTGAAGAGAGGGGCGGAGCTGTCAACTGATCACCACCTGGTGGTGAGTTGGCTCCGATGGTGGGGAAGGATGCCGGACAGACCTGGCAGGCCCAAACGTGTTGTGAGGATCTGCTGGGAACGTCTGGCGGAGTCCCCTGTCAGAAGGAGCTTCAACTCACGCCTCCGGGAGAGCTTTGACCATGTCCCGGGGGAGGCGGGGGACATTGAGTCCGAGTGGACCATGTTCCGTGCCTCCATTGTTGAGGCGACTGACCGATGCTGTGGCCGCAAGGTGGTTGGTGCCTGTCGTGGCGGCAATGCCCGAACCCGCTGGTGGACACCAGCGGTGAGGGATGCCGTCAAACTGAAGAAGGAGTCGTATCGGGCCTTACTGGCCTGTGGGACTCCTGTGGCAGCAGATGGGTACCGGCGTGCCAAGTGGAGTGCAGCTACGGCAGTTGCCGAGGCAAAGATCCGGGCATGGGAAGAGTTCAGTGAGGCCATGGAGAACGACTTTCGGACGGCCTCGAAAAGGTTCTGGACCACCATCCGGCGTCTGAGGGGGGGGAAGCAGTGCACTGTTAACACTGTGGATAGTCGAACTTTGGATTCAGGAGGAGCAATGTGGTTTTCATCCTTGGCGTGGAACAGTGGACCAGCTCTACACCCTCAGCAGGGTCCTCGAGGGTGCATGGGAGTTTGCCCAACCAGTCCACATGTGTTTTGTGGACTTCTAGAAGGCATTCGACCGTGTCCCTCGGGGGGTCCTGTGGGGGGTTCTCCGAAAGTATGGGGTGCCGGGCCCCCTGATATGGGCCGTCCGCTCCCTGTACGATCGGTGCCAGTGTTTGGTCCGAATTGCTGGCAGTAAGTCGAACTCGTTTCCGGTGAGGGTTGGCCTCCGCCAGGGCTGCCCTTTGTCACCGATTCTGTTCATAATTTTTATGGACAGAATTTCTAGGTGCAGTCATGGTGTTGAGGGGGTCCGGTTTGGTGACCTCAGGATCGGGTCTCTGCTTTTTGCAGATGATGTGGTCCTGTTGGCGTCATCGGCCCGTGACCTCCAACTATCACTGGATCGGTTCGCCGCCGCATGTGAAGCGGCTGGGATGAAAATCAGCACCTCCAAATCCGAGGCCATGGTTATCAACCGGAAAAAGGTGGAGTGCCTTCTCCGGGTCAAGGAGGAGATCCTGCCCCAAGTGGAGGAGTTCAAGTACCTCGGGGTCTTGTTCACGAGTGAGGGAAGAATGGAGCGGGAGATCGACAGGCGGATCGGTGCGGCATCCGCAGTAATGCGGACTCTGCACTGGTCCGTAGTGGTGAAGAGAGAGCTGAGCCGAAAGGCAAAGCTCTCGATTTACTGGTCGATCTTTGTTCCTACCCTCACCTATGGTCATGAGCTTTGGGTAATGACCGAAAGAACAAGATCACGGGTACAAGCGGCCGAAATGAGCTTCCTCCGTAGGGTGGCTGGGCTCTCCCTTAGAGATAGGGTGAGAAGCTCTGCCATCCGGGAGGAGCTCGGAGTAGAGTCGCTGCTCCTCCGCGTTGAGTGGAGCCAGATGAGGTGGCTTGGGCATCTAGTTAGGATGCCCCCTGGACGCCTCCCTGGTGAGGTGTTCAGGGCATGTCCCTCCGGTAGGAGACCCCCGGGAAGACCCAGGACACGTTGGAGAGACTATGTCTCTCGACTGGCCTGGGAACGCCTGGGGATCCCCCCGGATGAGCTGGAAGAAGTAGCTGGGGAGAGGGAAGTCTGGGCTTCTCTCCTTAGGCTGCTGCCCCCGCGACCCGACCCCAGATAAGCGGTAGAGGATGGATGGATGGATGGATAGATGGATGGATGGATGGTCGGTCGGTCGGTCGGTCGGTCGGTCGGTCCGCTGCGTCAAACACAGCCATTAAATATAAAAGCAGAAGAATGACACTGACCAGAGTTGGTAGAAAAGCTAAAAACTCTCTAAAACCAGATTGTGCTTTTCCAGAAAATGACCGTAAATGATCTTCTCAAGGATTTTTGAAAGAAATGGCGGTCGTGGGCCTGAAGTTTGATAGAGTTGTGGGGTCCAGGGCTGGTTTCTTAATCAGAGGCTTGACCACTGCATGTTTAAGCATTTTGGGGAAAGTTGGAGAGTACAGAGCCCTATTTAGACCAGCGAAGACTGATGGAAAGACCTCTTTAAAGAGTCGAAGAGGGACCGCATCACTCGGGGACCTGGAAGGTTTCAGGTGGCCAACAATCTCCTCCAGGACGGACATGATAACAGGTTGCTGGAGGGGTCAGAGGCGGGAAATGTGACTGAAGCTCTTGAAGAGTAAGTGGTGTGTGTTTGTGGGCCGCACTCAAAGCAAACAAACCAAGAAGCAAAACAAAAACAACTGTTAAGATTGCAGATTAATTGTTTTTAATGGTTCTAAGGAAAGTCATGAAACAGCCTCTATTGTTCTTTCTATGGAGATCAAAATTGTTGTTGTGAAAGATGGTGGCGTTTATTCTGGTGGTTGTTGGTAGAATAGCGTCATCTGTTGGACGTAATTTAACAATAAGCAATGACCACAGTCGCCTTGCTCTCCCCCTTTTGTCATAAGGCCCCCAATTTGAAAAGCACTACACTGATGTCTGCACAGCACAATCAACAATTGCACACTTTTAGCTGCACGTTGAACACATGATTGTTTTTATTGAAGCCAAACCATAGGGCAGTGACTATGTATTTTTGTGGTTACAGACAGGCGTACGTGTGCATTGCATTCAAGAGTTGACGGAGTCACACGCAGCACGTCCATACATGAAATAAGTCAAGTGGCAAGTAATGATTGGAAAATATTGCAGTTTTTCCTATTTAATGTCTCTGTGCTACTTCCTTTTTTTAGTCATATTTCCAACACAGCAACTTATAAACATGAAAATAAATCACACTTGCAAAACCTGATGAACATCTTTCAAAATATACACGTCTGTGCGAAGTAATTTTACATGTATTTGCAACACTGATTTTATTTAATGGGTAAGACATAATATATGTCCATAATGTCCATGTTCAGGCAGTTTCCTCTTAGAAACAGCAAAAAAGATTAAAAAAATAAAAAAATATAACCACGTATCATGGGGTTAATTAAATTAAATAGCGTGGGGTTAATTAAAGTGTTATAAAAAGGTTCACCGCCAGAGGGAGACAAAACCATTACTATAACAATCACATCTGTCAACAAACTGCATTTTTTTAAAAGCAATAATTAACCCTAACAATCACATTTTCTGCTTTTCCTTCACTTCGGAATAAACAGCCTCATCCTGTGCAGACTGTGATTTCCCTACAAGGAGATCAAATTTTTTTATTATATTGTTTAAGAATTATTATTTTACAATCGTGTGTGTGTGTGTGTGTGTGTGTGTGTGTGTGAGGTGTCACCTGCGGTGGACTGGATTGCCACGTTTGAATAAACCACACTCTCTTCGGAATTTGGATTCCTCCCTATCGGAAGAATCACACACGTCTTTAAAGTGCGACGGCGCTACTTTCTGAACTTTCTGAGAACTTACTCACCTCCTTCAGCAGATTTTTTGAGAAAAATCAAAGCATATTCGACCTCAGCAGGATCAGCTGTAACAGAAGCCCTGTTTTTGGCCGATCCTAGTGCAGAAAATTACATTAAAAAATTTTAATGCGCCGATCAAAAAGGCACGTAAATGTGCTCTGACCATTTGGAGGAGCTGGATCTGTGTCGTTAAGGTTTGTTTTGTGGTCTGGACCAGAATGTCCGTTGGTGTTTGGGGACCTGATGGGCCACAACTCTGCAAAATACAGCAAATTATTTGTTATTTGGCTGCTTCCTTCTTTAATTTTATGGGCTACTTGGATAAAGAAAACTCACGTTTTGCATAGCGGCCCAGAACAAGGAGAAAGAGCACAAACAGAGTGATACCACAAACCAGTCCAACAGTCAACCACACAGGAAACGGAGAGCTTGGATGCTGCTGAGACAACACCGCCGCTACATAGATAATTCACATTATTATTAATTCCCAACCTGTGCTGTGGTGGGCACACTTCTCACAACTCACTCACCTTTTATCGACATCCAGCTTGCTGGCGATGTTGAGCCTGCCGACCGCTGCATCCTGCCTTTCCTCCCACATTTGTAAAAACCTTCATCGGACTTTGAAACAGCAGGGATGAAAAACTCCCCCTGGGTGTCATTTTGGATGAGTTTGTCATTTTTGTAGAAAGAAATAACAGCAAGGTTTAGTTCTGTCTTCCACTTGCACCGGAGGGTGACGGGCTGTCCCTCAGTCACAGGGTGAACGGGAAAGTCCACGATGGCATTGTTATCTGGAAAAAGGGAATTATATTGCATTTCTGGTAATTGGGTGTCTTGCTGCATAATTCATTTACACTTTAATGATTAGTCACACGAGATATTTAATTGTCTAATTTGTATGAACACTAAGCCTCACCCTCTTTAATTGCTTCTAGAAATAAGCCTTAGACTTTAACTAGCTTTAAACCATCCAGAAAAACCAAGCATGTCCTGATCAAGCAACATCTTATGATCTAGAGAAAGCTTGCTTGCATGCTAAGCTTGCAGCTGATGCCCTTGGGGTAGATTGCCTCTGAAAAGTGATGACATATGCTCAAATCATTCCAATAAATTTAGTTGAAATAGTGTTGTGTAATGTAGGTAAGAAAGTGGTAAAACAGACTCACGGGATCTGGTGATGTTGACTGCATTACTGAAGAGTCCTGTTGCGGTCTCACACCAGTACACCCCGTCGATGAATAACTGCCCATTGATGTAGCATGTGGGTCCAGTCATTGACCCCCAGGTGGCGCAACGGGTCAGGTAACCGGAGGAGGAAAACCTATTGACTGTCCACTCAGCTGAGTCTCCGGCGCAGGTCAGCGACAGCGACATTGTGTCCGTGATAAAGTGTTGTGCTCGGTCAGGGCTCACGGAGAGGGTCGCTGCAGACTCAACATCTCAAAAACAAAATATATTAAGTCAGCATGAACATAGTCTAGGTGAAAGATACCAACACTGACGATACCAAACTACTAAACTAGATGCAAAACTTCACCTTGGCTAATTAGCAGAAATGAATTTTCAAACTAAGTACAATTATTATAAAGACAGCTTAATATTTGTTCTGTTTTGTAGGGGAAAACCAAAACCAAAGATAAATCCTCACCTCCAGACCAGACAAACTTTACTTTACTGTTGAAAGTGAACGATTGAGGATTTCCTCTTGCAGCTCTACAGACATATCCTGCCGTCTGTGTCTGTCCGTAAACAATTAAATAAGGCTGTTCGGTCCCATTGCTGCTGCCAGGTAACGGTTCCATGGTGTAAAACTTGATGGGTAAATTGGGAATGGCCTTGTACCAGTAGAACCTCCAACCCACATCTGGATATTTGACACTGCAGTTCAGGGTAACAGAGTCTCCAGAACTCAGCCATGATGGAGACACTGTGAGGTTAGGTACCAGTTTATCTGCAGACATTCGGACAAAACCGACCAGTGTTATTTGTGGACAAATGTCTCATACATGAGTGTGTCTAAAGGACTTACAGTTGGACACTCTTAGATTAAAGGCAGGGCTCCATGCCGTCGACGACGTTTCGTTCTTCATTTGGCCCAAACAACTGTAATACCCATTGTGCGATCCTGTAGCGTAGTTGATTCTGTATTCATTTTTAGACTGAATGTCAATGGCGTTGGCGTTGGGGACTGCCCATTGATAGATCCATTCGAAATCCTCTCCACCTTCAATTCTACACCAGAGCGTGAGTGCCTCCCCGTAGTATATCTCCGGCCAGCTGGGCTGCAGGGTCACCGCAGCTGCGCTTGTAACTGAAAGCGTTTAAAAATCACATCATTTGCCTTAATTGTGTTTTGATTCCAATTTATCAATATTGCCTATACCGATTGGGTTACTGTACTCGGTGTAGTAAACCGGGTTTCCTCTTCCTCCCCTGCACCAGTACACGCCCCCCTGTGATGTGCTGATTCTGTCATTTGAGAGGAAGGCCACATCTTGTGCGGTTAAGCTATCCTTTTTCTTGCCTCTATACCAGAAGAACTTCCAACCATGGGATGGTATAATGGTAGAACACGTCAGGGTGACCTTTCCTCCAGCTGCAGCTTCATCTTTCCTTAGTTCTGCTTTTGGTCTGTATGCTGTGGACGTCAGAGCAACCGGAATAGTTAGCATCCATCAGTTCAACCCAGAGCGGGTGTAGTATTACTTACGCTCCACTTTCACCCTTATCGGTTGGGATTCATCACCCGTGCCGAGTTTGCACGTGTAAGAGCTGTCGGACTGTAGCTGGATGCCAATTTCAGCAGCATTTTCTGACATCATCAGCGTCCGCTGGTTTGGGTCCGTTACGATGAGTGACCTGTTCTTGTAGAAGGTGGCTGTTGTCATGTCTGTCTGAAGCCGGTGCCGACAGCGCAGGGGCACCGTTTCACCTCGATACAATATGGCCGCCGGGTGTTGGAGGATCAAATTCCTGTCTGCCAACACAACTGTGTCATGTAGGTTGGTGCGCTTTCACCATTCATTTAAATACTGTTAAGAAATAGCTGCGCTAATACAAGTAACTTTTATGCAACTTCTTTGCTAGTTTTTAGCCACTAAAGAGAAGCTAAAATATGATACTAAAATGCTTCCTGTCATTCTGGGGAATGCTCCAGCTGTTCTCTTGTTTAGCAGCTGTCTTAGCCCTTCTCTTGTTTTTGGTTTTTATTTATTTATTTTTTTGCCATGAATAACACCCAAAACCACCTTAAGATGAAACCAAAACACTTATAAAGGTCTAAATTCTGATCAGGTGCAGATCTCAAACTAGATGTAAAATCTAGCTGCTTGAAAGTAAAACCTGCAATTATAGCTCAACAGGACTTACCTGATACAGTGAGAGAAACTACATTAGACTCCTTTGTAGTTCTTCTCTGTATATTAAAACCAATGCAGGCGTATTGTCCACCCTGGTTTGTTGTCAGCAGTTGTACCATGCGGGTCTTGAGTGTGCTAAATGGGTAAAGTTCCTGACGATCCTTCACCATTGCATAATACCAGTCTGCGTCTTTTCCTTCTCTCATGTCACACATGAGCTTCACGGACTCGCCGGTGAAAAAAGTGGACCAGTCTGGCTCCACAGTCAGCACTAGAGGCCAACAGAAGCATGGGGTGAAGCTAAAGGAGACAGGAACGACACTGGCGAAGACGCAACCTTACCTTGAAGTTGTCCATAGAGCGGCAACATCATCAGCACTAAAAAATTCAGATAATTCCCAAATCAAACTGGGAACACATCAGGTGTTTAATATGCTGACAGTATGAAAGGACTCTGGTCCTACTGGTACTTACAGAAAAGCCCCAGCAGGTGTGGAAAAGCCTGTCCCATTTTAAAATCCAGCACTGAGATGTGTGCAAATTTGAGCAGAATGAGCACCAAACGTTCCCATCTGAGGAGAAATCAGGAAGTGTTGACTATATACTGGGGTAGACTCTTCTCAACTTCTTGTGTCAGTGCTTCCTTCCTTTTTTAACTTACCGGTATCTTGATTTTTATTTTGGTCTTTGACTCTCAACTTTAAATAGCTGTTTAAACTCCATCGCCAACATAAAAACAATCAGAAATCCACCAATCACCAGTTGGTCTCAGATGGGATTGAGCCTTTCCGTACTGGGCACGGAATGGACAACAACAGTTGGAGAGGGTTTGCTGGGATTACATCATTTAAGCCCTTGAAAACTGGATTTAGCTAACTGGTTTGAATGCCGTGACTATGATCATCCAGTAGGTTCCTGTTTGGTTTCATCAACTTAAATAAATTTACATTTTTTGTAAAATCCGAGTTTCATGTTAAGACAAAGCTGTTTTACAGGAAATGACTGTGTAAAGTCTTCTCATATGTTTCATCTGATTATCCAAATTTAACCTTTAGTCTTTTTTATCAGCCTGTCTCCTACCACTCTTCTTCCTTCTCTGATTTTAAACACTCTCTAAACATAATGGGCTTTAGCCTGTGTCCATTCCTATGGTCTGTACCAGGACGCCTCTCTGAAATGGTCAAATCTAGTAAATGATAACAGAGATGCCAGAACATTGATTTAATGTTCAGCTTTTCAGAAAGAATTATAATGACATGCTGAAGAAAATAGTTTGTCCTTAGAGATCTTAAAAATACATCATTTAATTCATTTCCATAGTACATGTACAATAATAACATTATTCAAAAGAAATTCCTGATAAGTCTACAGCCTGTTGTGTTATTACAGATGCAATGGATTTTAAAAAAGTGAATAATCTAAAATACTGAAGTCTGTTCTCACAAAATCTGCAAACGCACCCATGTCATTGTCCTTATTGTGGAAAAAATCTTGTAAAGCGCCCCAATAATTGTCCTTTCTCACTGTGTCCTTCTGTCCTTCACTTTACGATCTTGCATGATTTCAGCGTGATTTCCCTTTTGTCTCAAATTGTTGGCATCTCCTCTTGATGCGCTAGCTGCCTGCGCTCTGAAAACACTGTGACAAAGCCTTGTCTCCGGAGACAACACACAGCAATAAAACACCAGGGGCACAGGCAGGACACAGAACCATAACAAACCACATTTCAGCCAATCATTGATAAGATGGTTGAGGGTAGCCAATTTTTAATGTAATAGTTTTTAGTTCCTAGCTAGCACTTTTGATCACAAGAAGAATAAAACAAGACGTGTTCCTTTTGCATACAAGAATTTTCAATCAGCTGTAACTAACGAACTAAAATCGTAAATATATTGTATAAATTTACTCGGGAGTTAGCTGGAGCTTAGCCAGTGTAAACGGTAGCGTAGCACAGATCCACTTACAATTTCGGTGTGCATCAATGAAAGTTACAGAAACATGGGTGGGAGGAGTGAGGTGGTGCTGGTTTTTTTTGGAATTCTCTTCAAACATCAACAGATGTGGCATCATGCAGGAATGCATAGTGCACTTTGATCACCCTCATGAATGACCATTCTGTGTCCTTTCTGTGGTAAACTACCCTAACCAGTGTTGTTCCTGTAAGGCAAATGTGGTTAAACCCTGCACAACGGTCTTAATTAAGCTCAAAATGTGGCTTCGATTAAGTTCCCACACTGGTACAGTACTCTCTCAGGTGTCACTTGTTGAATTTTCACTACATATCTGCCATTTTTCCAATTTTGTCTGTCCGCTGTCCTCTATTACGCAGAGTTGCTTTTACATTTGTTTTTACATCATCTCTTCAAAGAAAGAACATTTCTCAACAAAAGCAAAATGCCACAGTTCTACAGGATTAGTCAGCCACACATTGTTTTAAAAATATATTCATATGGGCGAAAAAGTCACATCTGACTTTCCTTTTCAGAATCTTTTTTGACCTACCGAGGTCTTCACAACAGCTTTACACTTTCTGCAGCACACTGTACACAGTTTCAACCTCTAAGGGATTCTTTGGTTCTTCAGCCCCTCCCCCATCGCCAGCAGAACCGTTGGGTCCCTGCAGCATGTGATTCTGTGTGCTCTGTTCCTCAATGATGTTTTCATAAGTCACTTCAGACTGGCTGAGAGAGACTGAGCCCCTGGTTTCTGCTTCCGCTGGCTGGATATTCTGAGGAGGGCAGGCCTCCCTCTGCATGGTAATCAGAACCATTGCTAAGACTTTATTTTGCATCTTCAGGTCATCCTGGTGTTATCAAGGTAATTCAGCTTACCTGATGCTTAATAGATGGGGAAGTAGATTTTTTAGCTATCCAAATGAGTATTGCACATAGGATGACAGTGGGCCCCAGCAGTCCTGCATAGAGGTATAGTTGTGGTTCTGGTCTAGGCGAGTCGGTAAAACCTGAAAATGAACCCGATCAAAATCCTTCAGAACCACACGATGAAAGTTCACACACCAACAAGCACATCATACTCACACATCTGCTCCGAGATGTTGCTCGCACTGACATCGTTTCTCCCGATGCAGAAAACAGATCTGTATCCAGCTGATACAGTGAGGTTGACGGTCCTTAGGGAGCTCTCAGACGTTAGGCAAACGGACTCGTTGCAGACCGAGAACACCCAATCCTCCCAGACGGAGCAGTTAACCGCGATGAGGCACTGATCAGCCGACAGGTTGGAGTGCAGCGCTGACATTTGAATGACGGGTCTAGGAACAACATCTGACGTTGAAGGTAAGTTGTTAGTGTCCTCAAATGGCAACTGGTGTAAATCAGCCTTTGTCAACCACTACCTGGGGTTCGTACTAAATTATGGAAGGTGATCCTTTTTCTTCCCTTCCAATATTCTTGAAAGGAAATTATTGCACTTTTAGCACTTTTTTTTTTTTTTGCAATTTTTGTTTCTCACATTAATTTGTGTAATTTTACGTATGAAATATAATAAATCTTCTAGGAGATTTCTCAAATACAAACACTCAGAAATGACCTCTTTTTTAAATTTTAATTCAAATTGTCTGAACTCTGGTCTGGTCAAAAATATACTTTTTTTCCAAGTTTACTTTCACATTAAGTACAATAAATTTGACAAATCCTCTTTATTCCTGAAACATGAAGAAATTATTAAACTTCAGACAAGGACAAGAAGATAACAAAAACTAGGGCTGTTGAAACAAAACACTTTATCCAGATTCATGAAACAGCTTGATTCATTTAATTTAAAGTGCTAACTATTTATCTCTATCAAGATGGGCAACTCTAAGAAACATGTTTTTGGAAAGTCCGTAGGAAGTTTTCTCCGTGAGCACATCGGCGATGCTTCTGTAAATCTACAGTCGCAAAACACTACAGGTTAGGGTTTTATTGTTCCTTCCCAAGATGCAACACCTTTTTCTTTTTGTGTTTGTAGCTATCTGGACACAGAGTTGCTACTCCATATTAATTGTTATTAATTTAAACAAATCCACAGCAGCCATGTGACTGATCAGGTTATAAAATTCTATCATTTGAGAGCACACATAGAAAACGCTCACCTTGAACCACCAAATGGAATTCCTTGTCATCAACCTTCTCGTTCTTAACAACTGAAAGCTTGTAGATGCCGCTGTCACTCTCGTTGAGATTGTGGAGACACAATTCTATGTTCTTTTCACTATAATTCACCCTGTGTTTGTAGGCCTCTATTGTTTTATTACTGTTAACCACCAAGTTATTCTTGAAGGTCAATCTGATATCATATGGTGGAGCATCTCCAACTTCTACACAAAATGAGGCATTTTTCCCTCGGTAGTGCTGCATTGGGACCTTGGATATGTCAGCATCTGTAAAAGAACCTAGAATATTACTTTTGGAATTACTATATCACGGCTCTCTCATACCTCTAAAAATAGTCACAGAAATCACTTGACTGGCATTAAAGATGCAGTATTAGTAAGTTAGTTGAGGACTATTCTTACCGGCATTGCCCCAAAATCTCAGGAGAAGAAGTATTTTCAGGATGCTGAAGTCTGTGTTCATAATCAACGTGAGCAATGTTTGACAAAAGTGAAGCGAGTTTCCAAAAGATGAATGCGATCAAGCATACAAAATTTGAAAAAAAAAGAAAGAAATTCAGAGCCCTCAGGGAAAAGAGGATGCAGCTGCAACTTTCATTTCAGCCAATGAAGAGAAAGGTAAATTTTCTAAATTCAAAGAGGCCAGGCCTGAGCTAAACCTTTTTTAAATATAGAGAGGTCATATAGAGAAGCTGTAAACACGCACAAATTAGAGTTCTCAAATTTACACGTATCTGACGTTTCCGATGAAGATCATTTCCTGTTCTGTTGTAAACGTGGTTTTGTGGCAGCTGATCTCTTATATGCACCGGAGCACCTTTCAACAAACATCCTGCCTCTGCAAGCTATTGAAGTTTGATCTTAAATGTCTTTAAAATGGCAGGAGGGTGAGCATTTGACCTTAATGGTGTTCTCCCCACATGAGCTAAGGGGATTAGAACCTCCTTATAATTAGTGTTAATTAAGGCCTCACAGTAGACACGTGTTTGCAAGTTATTTTTACTATAGCAGGCACACTCGATGAGCACAAAGAACAGTTAGGCTGAAATTCAATGTTGGAGAACAATTTTATTCAAAGAACAACTTTAAAAATGTGCTTAAGTTAGGCCAGTGTACTCTGAGTCTATACAAATTAGGTTCTAGACTAACAATCAAGTGAATCCTCCCTTCAGATATGGAGACTAAAATCACTTCAGCTACTTTGAATACTTGGTTTGAGTGAAACAGAACACATTCAGTAGAGTTCAGTAGGTGCATTTAGTAGTATTAGAGTAGTATTTACAAAATTAAGTTAAGTCCTAAATACATGTTAAACACAAAGTTACTTGGTGGGACATTGGTAGAAACTACATATTCTGTATAAACTTTATGGAGGAAAAAAGATACAGCAGTGTTTTATACACAGGTGAACAAGTACACTTTCATATCCTACAGGTAGTGTTTATAAAAAGAGTTGTAACACACTCACAAAATGTCCACTTTCAAGTGCATGAATCCAAATAAAATCCATATAAAAATTAAACTTCTTACAGTGCATCAAGTGTCAAAGTTAGTGATGTTATTCCCTTAAACTTATGACAGTTTTCATCAAAGTTAAAGTGCTTTTAGTAGTGTTGTTAAGCATGTGCGTGCCTCGAAAACACAGAGAAACATTCATTCTAAAGAGCAAAACTTGATGGTACATAAAACACAATACAGTGCTGGTTAAAAAAAATTTTTTTACCACCTGTTGCACATATTACGTAATTAAAAAAATACTATTTAGTGACCATATTGACCCTTCTGTCAGAATAACCCTAGCTATGTATTGGCAAATGAGACGATATTTAACATGTATATGCCTAGACGGGGATAAAATCAAATTTAGGTAACTTTTTAGCAAAATCAAAACAGACCCTCTAGCAGTACACATACCACAGTTTTGAGAACATTGCCCTTGTCCTAAAAATGTAAGAATCTTCATCTTTTCAACATGAGATGTATTCAAGTTTCTTTGGAGAAAACAGAAGAGTTGATGTGTGGAGTACTTTTGCTGAGTTTTAAACTACCGTGTGTTAGCACCGATATTTGCATGTCCCCTCCGCTTCAGTTACACACGGTACATCTGTATGGTTTTGGGGGTACATATGGGTGGGCAGATTTTTTTGACACTGTCAGCTTGTGTAGTTTTCTTCTTGTCTGTGTCTGATCTAAGTTTCGCATCAGCTACCGCCAACTGCTTTCCTCACACGTTGCTAATTCGCACACATAGCGGGCTACTATCTCTAATACGTCTTTCTTTTCCCCTGTCTTCCCCTCTGTAGCTCTCTTCTAATCTCATCTTCTCGGTATCCATACCATTACCTTCCTTGGCTTGGTAATGAGACCCCTGTGACACAGGAATCGTTGACAGGGTTTTTTTGAAAAGGGGCGAGGTTTTTGTTTTGGCCACTTTGTCAAAGAAGGCGAAATCTGCGACATATTTTCCCGAAGGAGAGAGGGAGACCACAGGCGGAAACTCGTATCCCCAGAGTATTTCATCCGGGAGGTAAGACGTGCGAACCTGGCAGGTTGCAGAGGTCGGCTCAATGGTGGCACTCAGGATTACCAGAAGTTCAAAATCAGCCAGCTCTGGGTCTGCCCATTCACTACCTGGAGATAAACGGATACATTTTATAGCAGAAAATTACAATATTTTTGCCTCAAAAATACATGTGTAAATTGAGTAATTCATTCACATTACACCCTTTATTACAACACTATCAAGGTCAAATTCGAGTGGATTTTTTTATGAATCTGTAACTCCAGGTCATAATCTAGACAAAAAAAATTTCAAAACACAAAAACCTTTCCGCTCACAGATGGATTCCAGTAAAACATTCAATCTCATTCATAAAAATGACCACACACAACACAAGCCTGGCTTGACGCATGCAAACATAAATATTGAATGTTTTAAAAGCCTCTAGAATCAGTCCCACATCAGCTTCTACGAGGAAGACACCGGCTACATGGAGGACATGCCGGCTGGCGCTCAAACAAGCGCACACCTGCGTCAACAGGCCTTGCTCAGAATGTCGACTCATCTGTGTCATCTGTCTAAACAAGTCCTCGCCCAAAGACCGGACCTATAATCGTCGGCCCAGGGTAAAAAACACAGGGTTTCGCAACTGCTTGTACACACAGTTGGTCAATGGATTCTCCATTTTGGCCTAATTTGGGTGCTG
The DNA here is from genome assembly GCF_901000725.2 of Takifugu rubripes. Lineage (NCBI taxonomy): Eukaryota > Metazoa > Chordata > Actinopteri > Tetraodontiformes > Tetraodontidae > Takifugu > Takifugu rubripes. Next base: position 14,455,608 of record NC_042292.1, on the reverse strand, counting down.
CAAGATGCCTATTAAAGTCATCATCGAGAACATTGAAATACACATCTAAAAAGCTGCATTATACATACCTTATTGGTTGAGTTCCTCAACCAGACCTGAACATATCATCCCCTTTCCCTCTTGTTTTTTTATGCATTGACGTCAAACAGACCAATAAGTCAAGAGCCACGGAAAAAAAAAACTGCCTCTGCATTCAATTTACAGCTCTGCGTTAAAACAGACTGTGCTCAGATTCCAGCTCAGCAGTTTGGAACATTACTGTATAAACCTTTCTATGGCCCATCACTACAGCATCTTACCTTACACATGGAGCCAAAGCTCTATTCGTCCAAACCTTCGAGGAATGGGTAGGGTACGATACGTGACGGTACAACACCAGACACTTAACTCTTTATCAAAAGTGGCCCCACTTCTTTGCAAAAAAGGAAGTAGTACCCTTCTTACGGGGTTTAAAGATCTGACACTTTTAAATGTGGAAATAGAAGCAAAAGTAATATTGAGGTACTCATCATTATTACACGCATGTTGAGATCAGAGGCTAGCACCGTGATGGATCAGTTAGCACTGTCGTGCTCTCTCTCCAGGTATCCCCAATTTCCTCCCACTGTCCATAGATTTGGGGAGATGGTTTATTGGGTCAACTCTAAATTAACTTAAGAGGCCTCCCATTCACCCCTGTTATGGGAAAAATGTAGAAGATAATGTATGGATGGATGCTGACATCAGACATGTTCATGGGTCAGTTTAGAGCTCTTAGAGCAGTTGAGTGGATGTAGGAAAAGAGCAGGGAAAAAGGATTAACAGCCTCCAGAAGTTCCCAAACCCTATCCAAACTTTGAGAGGTGTTAGCACATATATTTCAGCATTCTTAACCCATTGATTATGGAGGTACTTTGTGCCCAGACTAAACCCTCCCTACTTAGTTAAATGAGGTGGTTTGTCAGGTTTATCACGAGCCCTTTTGAAAGCTTCATCACATGTGATTTTCCGGTTCATTTATCACTTATTTATCGCAAAAATTAAAAATAGTGCCAAAATGCAGCAACCAGAACAAGTCATCGTGGCCTCTGAACTGATTCCTCAGAGCCCCTGGGAAATGGATCTGCGCGGGCTTGTTGTCAGCACCCCAGACTGTGCAGCATTGTGCTCAAATGAGGAGGGTCGCAATCTCCCTCACGCACATTCCACCCAACGCTGTGCAGTCAGAGGCAGCCAAGCATGCAGCACATGACTATAAATAACAATACACCTACATGTACAAATATACTACATGTACACTCCTTCTGTCTAACACTGATGGCCACAGTATCATAACATTGCAATGGAGTCACTCTGAGGCCTATTGGAATATAAATACCGGATGTGTATCTGAACTATTAAAGCACCTGAGGCTAAAATGTGCTATTTTCTGCTGTAGAACGTATATTATGGCATTATGGCAAAGTCATTACTGCATGCCTACCTGTAGCTGCCCACTCCCTGAGGGGGCTGCTGTCATCTATGATATGGTAGAACGTTAGTGGGATGATGAGAAAGGGGCTATCGCTGGCTGTGTCCACCTGGAAAGGCACATTGCGCTGGTCTAGCCGCACCGTCTCGCCCTCCTTGGTCATGGATGTCTGAAGCAGCTTCCCCGTCACCTGGGAGCCAAGATGGAGTCAGTAAATGTTGCCAAGAGGTTGCAGAAGGCATCCTGTAACCGAAAGGCCCCAGGTTTAATACCCGAAATGGCCGATATCTGCGTCAGAAGCTGTTTGTCCTCTGAGTGGCGTAACCAAGTCATCATCTACATTCGCTCTGATACAGCATAATTTCCTTCTCGGTTTTTTGGTTATCGCAGGTAAACTTAACTCCATCTCCAAAATTTGCATACCTGACAGTCCAGCAACAGGCTTTTGCGCATGTTAGCCACTCGGATCATGAGGCAGGGAAGTCCCTCATGATGTGATACCACTGCGTGATGACTGAATTTCACCGTCTCACCTCTTTTTTTAGGACGAGCAACCTCAAAACATAAAAAAATGCATCACGTTGTATGACTAGATGATAAAATACAGTATAGTAGACTTGTCAAGTTTGGGATCTTGTACCTTTGCGAGAAAGGTTCCTGTGATGAAGATTTCCAGCACCATGGTGATGACCAACTGGAAGATGAGAAGGACAATGGCAACGGGACACTCCTCTGTGATGCACCGGAAACCGTAGCCAATTGTGGTTTGAGACTCCAGCGAGAAGAGGAAAGCTCCTGTCAGGGTCTTTACCTCCATGACACACGGGGTGTGGTTGGAAGGAGGGTTGAACTCTGGAGGTCCAGACAGAAGAAGGGATTGAGGAATGTTCTCTCAAGTACCTTTCAATGCAAATGATGTATCCGTCATCCTTCACTTAATTGAAAATAACTTTCAGCATTTAGCTTTTACCCTGCAGATCTCCATGCACCATCGCCACCAGGTACCAGAGCACTCCGAACACAAACCAGGTTCCCGCAAAGGTGGCAGAGAAGAGAAAGAACTTGTAGCGCCACTGCATATCCAGGAAAGTCGTCCACAGGTCGCGGAGGTAGAGGGCCCCTCGCCCGCTAACATGCTCGATGAGAACATTGCTTCGTCCATCTTTGGAGAGTACTCTGCGCCTCCTTCTCAGAGCGCCAGGGCCTCCAGCACCCATTGCTGAACCTCCATTGGTCTCTTGGGAACCTAGCAGAGGCTTGCTGACATCAGTCTGCGTCTGGGAGTGGCATACTTTCTGAGGAGAGGAGCTCCCAGATGATGGCGGCGTTGCTGAGGTCATGGCTGGGCCTGCAGGGGATTGGAGACGAGTCATATGGGCAGTAATGTGGTGTGACCGGATGAAAAGGTGCAGGATGTGCGAAAGACAGATGAAAGGAAACTTTTTCCAATTACATAAGAAGGAGAGGGGGATTAGAAGCTCATTTCCATCTGTTCAATGCACCTTTCTCTGGAGCCAGCTGGCCTTGTCAAAATAAAAGCCTCCTTTCAGCATGAAGGCACAGCTGGCCTTTCACATTAAAAACCTAAAGTGCAAGCACATGCTTGTTACAGAAGAGAGGCATTATCCTTGCATATCAATCAGAAATCCAAATTGTGGCAATCATGGAAGGTTGGAGTCTTAGTTCATTTTTGCCACCCAGCACCAGAGGACCTGTGTTGCCTGGGTTTCTTGTCCCAACTCTTATGAAAGACCTGAATGAGTCGCAGTGTGCCCCTGCTGCCATGCCAGCTACGTTCTTGTTCGGGTGGATAATAGTGACGCCCTGTGACAGAATGGCATGAGCGTGATTTTGAGAAAATGACCCCCCCCCCCCCCCGGTCTCACCCTCGGGTGCCATTGACACCTATTGTCCCTGCAACGACTGGCTCTGTGAGCAGTTTGAGCCCCACGAGCGTTGCACTCTCTTCCTACCCTCGCTCTCGTTCTTAACAGCGTTTTTCTTGTCTAAATCTGTCTCCTCTTTCCGGGGCAAACGTAACAAAAGCCCAAGGGCCGGGACAATCTGATACGCTCTGTCTTTCCTCATCCTTCCTAACCCTGCTCTCTCCCCGGTCTGTGATGGAGCCCGCACCGGGTGAATGAATGGAGATCTGTGTTGATGTCTGTGCTGTGAATGTTGAGAAGGGACGGGCTGGGGGCGGGTGAGGGGGAGAGCGGCGAAAGAGGCAGCATCAATGGGAGCCCCACGTGATTGGCCGTGTCCATCTCCAGTTTGACTCTCTTGTCCACACTCAGTAGAAACAGACATTTGCATTGGTTTGAAAAGTCGACATAACTCTCAGGTGGAAAGTTTGTGTGATTAGTTTCTGTGAGTCCTAACCTTGTGTTCCTCTGTTCCTCTAAAACTAGCACTATCAATGTGCCTGCAAAAGTTTCATCTGTCAAATAACTGAAGAGTAGATCAACTTAAAACAAGAGTAACTGCGGGCATTTGTAGCTGAAATTGTTATTTCCTCTCTGAGTTACAGTCAGAGCATGTTTATCTTTTTCTCTGACCATCAACCCCCTCTTTTCTGTTCCCCGTTTGCACAAAAATCCTTTGTTGCTGGATATGAAACAAAAGATACAATTGAAAAAATACAACCGAGGGAAAGAGGGACCAATTTACCCTGGGAGAGGAGAGAAAGCGAGAGAGAGTTTGCATGTGTGTGTGGTGGAGGCTACATTTGATGGTGTGTATTCAAGTGTACAGCAGTTGAAAGTGCAAGGAAGCAGGGAAGAAAGGGACGGAATTGGTTTTGGGTGACAAAAGCAGCAAAAGAGGCGGAGGTTAAGAAATATATGTGGAGGGAATGTAGAGGAAGCTGTTTGGCAACAAAGGTTGGACATTAGTATTCCAGAGGGGAGTGTAATCCCCACCACACAGTGTCCCAGTCCACTGACCACTGCCTTGAAGGACCCCCCAGCATTTGGCATTGAAAAGAGTCATTGCAGCATGATTGAATGAGGGGGCGACCGCTGTCCGGCGTTACAGTATGTGCCAAGGAGGCATCTGCACATCAGCCATGGCCAAACGAAACGCCTCATACACACACGGACATGTGTTATTAAGAGCTGTTATTAAGAGATAGCATCCTTCCTTTGTTCCAGTTCAACTTTCTTTATTGTTAGCTTTACAGAGCACAGAAAATACAACTTTAAGTAGCTACAACACCTCACAAACCTTTGCTCTGCCCATCATCTAGAGCTAAAGCTTTACCTTCTCTGTCATGATGCTATTTTATTTCCAATATTAGAGTAGAGTGAATTGAAGCACTATATAGGGACTGTGTGTATCAGGACAGCATTTGTAATAGCTGCTAACTTGTTCTTGTGCTAAAGGAGCGGTCCCTGTAGTTCATGCTGTAGGACTTCTGAGTAGTAGGCCACTGAAAAAATAACATTTTCAGGGTGTGTGTGTGTGTGTGTGTGTGTGGAAATATTTAATCACAAATACGTGGTTGTGAATAAAGCTAAAAACAATCTAACCACATCTGAGTGCTCGAAGGTGGCATGAAGCTGAGCTGTGAACACTTTTGTCATTTCCCGTGTAAAAAATTGCACATTATAGTCTGATGGAGACAAACAGCATGTGGAAAATAGTCATCTTTTGTGCAAAACTTCACAGGGAGCAATTATTTAGCTAATCAGAAGAGCGTAAATGTGCATCCAGTCTATCCATTTGAATTCCAACACCTCCCTCAACTTCCTCAGCCCAGATTTAGCACCAGAAGAGTTACAACCCTGACCTAAATTTAACAACAGGGAGCAGCAGGTGGCTACCATAGGCTGTAACTTAGCGTTGACTTTAGTAGCCAAATTTCTGTAAATCTGCCTGCCCCATTGTGCTCCGGCATTTATTTTTTCCTCAAGAGCTATGAGTTGTTTTGTTGTGGGGTCACGTTACACCTGAGGTTTCCTCAATTCTCCTTCCTCTCTTTACCTCTTTTTGTTTGTTAGGATGAAGTTACATTGTGCACCATAAGTGGTCAGTTGAGATCCATTCACTCACCTGTCTGAAATAAATTGGTATCTTCTCTAAAATGTGATACTTCAGTCCTTCTGATTACTCACAGATCACTCAGTAAATGTCAAAGTATTGTTTTTATTGATCTTGTGCTAATAAATGAAAATAATCTCTCACAAAAATGGCAAAATTTAGAAAAACCTCTGATTAGCACGACTGTTGAACTTGATGTAGGTTGGATTTCTAAAGCAAAGTGACACAGTTTAAATGTGGACATTGGGATGACGACTACATCAACAAATGAATCAGATCCCACGTTGAACTAATATTTTCCTGAATTTAAAGCAGCGTTTATGTGCCTCTTACCTTCTTGGAGACTTGGAAGTGTGCTCTGAAAGCCAAGTTCTACTTAGCTTCACAACGTAGGCAAGTTTAAAAAAACAGATAAACGCGCGGAAAGCAACAGCAAAAAGTTTCTCCAACGTGCGGTGCGCTCGCCAGCAGCGCTAGCATCTTTCAGCCGCTTTCAGATTTTGTCACCTCAAAATAAAATTAAAAAAAAACCCCTCAAAGACAAATGTAGGAATATCGTCAGAAGAGAAGGTCTGAGAAGTGAGCAGCGGTCAGTTGGTGTCTCCCAGCACGCTGGTACTGGCAGTACCGGTTCTGGCTCACTGTTACTGGGTCATTATGTAATCAGATGAGGACAGTTTGCATTTCTTCTGTTTTCTTCTCGGATGTGGAGCCGTGAGGAAGACATAAGTCCTTGGACAGGGGAAAGTTAAAGAAGCCAGTGCTGTCCACTCCTCCGGGACACACGCCTCTGTTCCTGCACTCCTTTATAAGCCCTAAAGTGTTCGACAACCGCTGTTTCACGACATTTTTAATTCATTAATTCAACTCTCCTCCCAGCCTGTCCTCCTACCCTCCCTCGCCGCGTCTCTCCCTCACTGTACGCTATAAATGGGCCCCTTTGTTGTCAGGTCTCCTCCGCTGTTTCGGCCTTTTGTCAACTTTCTCATGTCAACGTTTGATGGTCAGAAGATACAAACGGGGAAGTTGTTGCACTTGCAGCAGAGGTTTTTACAAACCAGCAATAGAAAGAGAAAAAAACCCACAATCACAACAAGGCTCTTTTCTTGGGTACTTGGCCGCTTGCTGTTTTGCATTGGCCAGCGTGCAGTGAATGGATAATGTCGGTGCGTCTCTGTGAGGCTGTGCCATGTCCGCCTGAGTGGAGGGGGACCCAATGGGGTGTTTGCAAGTGTGTACGGCCCTGCTGTGAATGGACACTGCAGGGTGAATTCCAAGTTGCTACCAATAGTCCTAACGAGAGTAATATCGCTTATTTTGGTAACTCAAGGCAGCAGGATACATGATTGGTAGAAGGCAAGTAAGGTGTGATGGTCTGGACAGTGTTCCTTAGGGACACCAAGGGTCTTCCATCCATGTGGATGTTACTTTGACATGTACCACCTACCTAGCTATTGTTGCAGACCATGTATACCCTTTCTTTGAACCCGTATTCTCTGGTTTCGGTGACCTGGTTTAGCAGTGTAACGCACCGTGTAAAAATTGTTCAGGAGTGGTTTTAAGGTGTATTTTGGTCTTCAAATCCCCCAGATTTCAATCCACATGAGAACCTGTGCTTGTTAAATAAGTCCCATTCATGGACACTCAAACAGACAAAGAATGGAACTTAAAGGATCCTCTGTTAATATTTGGTGCAAGACAACCCAGGACACCTTCGGGGTCTAGAGTTCATGCTTGAATGGCTGTTTTGACAGTGAAGAGGGGACCAACATAATACAAGGTCAGGTTTTGATGACAATCCAGATTCATTAAATGCTTCTGGTTTTTAGTCTGGCAAAACCAGAGGCCATCTTTGAAAATCTGGCATTAGTCAAATTGTAGTTCTGATTTTGCCAACTGTTTTCATGAAAACACGGCTCCTTTGGTATAAAAGACATTTTAACTTTTTCCAAAATATTGGACAAGCCTAGTATTTTTTCTAGACCACCTTTGAACTTTGGTTTGCCAGGGTTAAATTTACCGTATGTCCAGATGAGAGTCCCCAGGCAGGGCGCAGATGCATGAATCTGCAGCTGGGACATGGCGTACAATGAGCCCGGCGCTGCGCAATATCGGGCCCGGCTGGTTTCACACGCACATCAATCTGTGGGGCCCCTCCAACTTGCCAGGGGGTGTTGTTCGCCCCTTAATACCCTCCCCCGTCCTGCGGAGATTGGGGCTCCCCTTTTCCACAGCAATGGGGCCCTTCGACTGTGGGGGCCCAGATTATATGTGACTGTTTACCTTCGTAGTGACGATTTTAGGAGAAAAAGGTTGAGGGTTGTCCTCGCCTTCCCCGGGTGGGGAAGCATCAGCTAATAAATAGGAAAACAAACTTGGGCAGAGCTGCATGGTGGTCCTTTACTACACTTGCATTTTATGTGTTTACACCACTAGATTTTGATAGTGGGTTGGTCTTCAGAAAACCGGAGGGTCCAGTTAAAATAAAAAAACAAAAAACACGTTCCCCTTTTTCTCAGTTTCAGCACTTTTCTGTGACACGGAGGACGGCAACTCAGTAGTCTGTCAGGAAAGCTCGAAGCTTTCCCCAAAATGTACGTGACTGGGAAGGTAGGGGGTTTGCGCTGTTTTGCAGGCTTGACTATCAAGGACATATATAGCAGAGGTTTTGATAGTTTTTAGGGAACGCTGTTTGTGCTAGGTTGCTGAACCCAGTCTCCTATAACATGCTAGCATGCATTACAGACACTAACATTAATGTTAGCCTGTTAACGTGGGGGGGGCTGGCAATAGGGAGAGGTAACTGGCGGGAGTCTCCTCTACCTGCTCCTCGGAGCATTTCTTAGCGAATTTACTGTAAATGAAATGCTGCAATTCTTTGCCACATTGATGTTTCATATCTGATGTTTCATATCTGAAGATTCTATTGTTTCCAGGGGCCCGTTTCAGAAAGCAGGTTTAACAAAAACCCTGAGTTCATCTACCCTGAAATAAAGGAAACTGGGTTTTTCTTCGGTCTCAAGCCAGTTCAGCGTAACACTAAGTCAGTTTAAAATTTAAATCCATGTTTTCTCATTCTTGAGCTTCCAGTTTTGTTAGCATGTGGGCTCAGCACACCTCACCAGTATCCCCAGTATTTGAGGCCCAACTGCAACACTGTTTTCTCTGCAGCTGCAGTTCCCTTTCATTTGCTTTTTCTCTTAAGCAGTTGAGACACTTTTGAAGATACTTATTTGACAACACACTGGAAACTAGATACATGTAGCAAGTGACTCGGTCCATTGAAGGCGAAGATCAGAATCGAATCATGTTGATTTTGCAATGTGAAAAACAGACTTGGAAGAAATCGCATTAGCACCACTCAATCTAACTGTTAGGGTTACTGCCTTCAAAGGTTTAGGAAAGTTTTACCCAGAATAGTTTGGGTTTTTCAATCACATGTTGTCATCTTACTTTCATTCTCAACTTCCTCTCCTTAACATCCCCCCACATACACACACAAATTCACCTGTTTGTTTTTTCCTTCCCGCCTCCACATGATTTCTGAAGCTGCGTGCTGCTCAACACTGAAATCTTTCCTCCACCTAGTGGCCGTTTCTCACACATGCGCGCTCATGAAAGACCCCCTCGTGTCCTCCACCAAGTTTTTCAGTGCGGTTGGCTTGTTTTGATTCGATCAGGAAGTGGCCTCATTGGTGGTGTGGGCAAGGAAAAGTGGCCTTCAAGGCTTTGACTGCTTTTTTTATTAATGGGATGAGTCAATTGTGTTATTATAACATTTCCGACGGGAATTAACAAGTTAAAAGACATTAAAATAGTCTCTAGAAGTGCCTTTTTTCACTTGAGAAGCATTGCAAAGATCAGGAAACTACTGACGCGGCATATAAGTTAGTCCAGCATTTGTTGCCCATTAAATCTAGAATCATTTTTAAAATTCTTCTTCTGACCTCAGAGGCCTAGCTCCATCCTACCTGGAGGAGCTAGTGACGCCTTATAATCCCAATAGACCGCTCCGCTCTCAGAATGCTGGTCTACTTGTGGTTCCCAGAGTCTCTAGGAGTAGAATGGGGGCCGAGCATTTTGGTACCAGGCCCCTCTGCTGTGGAACCAGCTCCCTGTCCAGGTACAGGAGGCTGACTCCATCGCTACTTTTAAGATTAGACTTAAAACCTTCCTCTTTGAATAAGCTTATTGTCAGTAATTGTGTGGTTCCAATTATTATCCTAGACATTATTATCATATTTAGAGGGTCGTCTAATCATTAGGTTAACATCTTAGTAATTCTGCTATAGGCCAAGGCTGCCCGAGTCCAAAAACATGATCACCTGACAGACCTCTGATAAAAAGAAACCTGTTAGAGGAAAACGTCTGACAGCAATGAAATTTGTGAACTCTGCAGATATGTGTGACATTACGTTATACTGCAAACAAGAGGGTTCAGAGATCAGAGATCAACTGGATTTATGGAGGGCATTCAAAACATGGAAGCATTTTTAAGTGTGTCTTCATAACCCAGAAAGCATCCTCACACACACACACACACACACACACACAAGCAGTATGGAATCATCTGTTCAAATCACAAGATAAGCTTTTTTTTATCTTTATGTTCTTTCTCAGTTTCAGCTCCCATTTTGCTGTCACTTGTCATTAAATGTTATATTGCGCACTAAACCAAGAGGTTGGTCACATGTTTGATTTACCAGTCACATTTTGTCGCCGGAGTTGTGCAATTCCCAGGAAGAGGGACTCAAGCTTTTACGACCCCAACAATCCGATTCTGGTGCTGACTGGGTTTAGTGCTCTACTTTGTCTCTGTCACTGATTAACTTTGGCCGTCACAATGATGCGATAAAATGAGGCACTTTACAAGGAACTAACAGTAAAATTCTAAAAACCCAGGCTTGCAGGGGGAAAATAACAGCATCACGCATCCTTTCTTGACGCATCTGCAGTTTTGTAATTTTACTGCAGAACCTGTACCTGGACAATGTGTTGCATTTCCAGTTATCAGTTTATTTCAATCTAAAGGGCACAAAACATCCTGAGAATTACAGAAGGTCGTGTACTTTGTTTACAACTGTTGGATAAAGCTCAAAATTTCTGGGACGCGTTCACTGAATTAGAGTATAATTGATGTATTTGGCTCTATAAAAGCAAATAAATCCAGTGTAGTCAAATACTGTTTTTCATTTAATGGAAAATTGATGTAAATAATGATGCGGGTCCCTCTCCACGAGTGCTTCGGGTGTCGTTGTTGACGTTTTAGCGCCTCATGTTACGCCGTGAAAAGCTGTGTTGAAGAAGCGACTCTCCATCCGGCAGGTTGTTTGCTCGCGGGGTCACAGTGTCATCGCACTGTTGTTGACGCTTCCATGTGGACCCGCGAACGCCTGTTACATATGCCATGTTGAGATGTTCTATTCTTCCCTGGAGCATAAATTGAGCAACCAGGTATTGTTGAAGGGCAGTTATCACAGGTTTCTTTTATTGCAGTGTTATGGTGCCACCCATAGCTGCGAGTTCAGGCGACTGGAACACAGAACTAGCATGCGGAGAGGTCGAAGTCAGTTATCTTCTTCTTCTTGAGCTTATCTTTGAAAGGGAAGATGGTCTCATTCGCTCGAGTGTGTTCGGAAACACTAACAATGCCATGAACAGCCAAGTTTACAAGCTCGGTGGTTGTAAAGGGGGGTTATTGTCTAGGGTCATTGTGAACCCGACGGGATTGAGCTGCTGCGCTGCGGGTCAGCCGGTCAAAACTGTTATGTAATCTCTGGAACGCAGCCTTCGACTGTTATCAAACAAACAACGCTGGAAAAGAGGCCTGATAAAGGAGACCTTGAATGTGACATTAAAGGGTTTCATTATTTATGCAGGTTTCCCTCATATTTAAGATCTGCATTTCCTTCGGGCGATCTCATGACTGGCATGAGAAGATGCCAACTGATCCGTAACATTCCAGCAGTTCCAGTACCCACAGCTATGTACCTCTGAGAACCTGTTATGTCCCAGTTCACATGCCTGCCTGTTTAGCGCTTTCTCACATTTAAAACAAGAGTGAATGTTTAACCCACTGCAAGTTAGGCTCTTTACCCTGACCATAAACATACCGGTCGGTAGGTCATTTTGGGCCTAAATTGGTGTTGTCGAGAGGCCCCCGATTGGCGAAAATGTGCCGCCACAGGGGCTACAGGTACCTTAGTTTAAATTAAACAGTAATTTAAATTTAACCTTTGTCTTTAACCTTCAACCAATAGCACGTCTCCAATACTGAGCCATAGCCAAACTGTTCAGACAAAGGGAACTCACAGGCCCTGTTAGCATACTGGTGCATCAATAACACGAGGGTCAAGGGTTGAATCGCTTCAAGATGAAAATCATTGATTTAAATGTTAAATACTCTCACTTATTTCAGAAGTGGTTGATAACCCTGTTTTAATTTCACAAAACACAAACTGTAGGAGGAGCTAGCGAGACTACGGCGCAGAGTTTCTCGTCGAGTCCCCAGCAACCTTGATGTTATATAGTTTGGATGCAGGAATCCCTGGAGCACAGGTACAAGCAGAATTCATAAAGTATTGCTGGAATTTCTCCTTCACTTGAAAAAAAACGATCCACAAGAAATGTTCCAACTATATATAAAGGCAATCTGCTGTAAAGTGGGTATTTATCGAGTTATCCTATATTCATGCAGGTCACAGGACTGCTGTAACGAGCAACACCGCTCTAAACGTGTCATAACGAAGTTACTCTTTCATTCCCGAGCCCTGTGGTCCGGGGTCAGACCTGGTAATGCCGTGAGAAGTTGAGAAGTGGCAGCTCGCTTTAGATCTGGCAGATTTAACAGATCAGATTAAAAAACATCAGGTGACTAGTGTGAAACGCAACTCGGGATGTGTGACACGACGGCCCGCTAAGTCTGCTGACACTGAGTCTCATGCATGACTAAGTACCACAAATCTCTTAGGGAGGTTTTAGCACGTTAGCGGACATGTCAGTGTACGGGTTTTTTTTAAAAACATCCCAGAAATGGAATAAAATGGAAGTCTGTTTGTTTGTTGTTATGCAGCCAACCCCTAAATGGTGCTGTCAGGCAGACTGACACTGACATGCTCCATCAACCCATGATTTCACTGTTTTTAAGCATGTCATCGCATAAACATGGTAACAAGAGGTGCACACGGGCTTAGGCAACGTGATTGCCACGTTTTTCCGAGCCATCGTTAATGCTATTATGATTCGCCGTCAATGCTTGAAGTTGGTCAAAAATGCTTAACGCGATGCCAACACGCAAGCAGCACGATGCGACACGTAAATAGGTCGCTGACATCAATGGATTGTCCCGTGTGAAACGTGTGAGACAGAAGATGCCCGCCCTATTAGCCCAACACACACGCACACACAGACACACATAGCACCAGGAAGTGAAAACCAAACCCCAGAGTGGTTGGTTTGTTGTTTCAAAAAATTATAATAAAACTGATGCAATCTGCTTTTGGACAGGAAGTTGAGTCAGTAAAAGGAGGATGTCCTGGGATTTGCACCAATCACTGCTGGGTAGAGTCGTCAGGTGGTGCGGTGGTGCCAAATATGGCTGATGTTCCTTTTCCCTTCCATTCAGGCTGTTGAGGGTGTGTCGTGGCAGCTAATCAGGTTGCAGCAAGCAAGCGCGGTTCCCCATGATAAGAGGAGGAGTGCAGGAGGGGAGGGGCTTGGGTCTATAAATAGGACTAGAACAGGCCCACAAAGCAGGAACCTGAAGACTCGGACGAGAACTGAATCTCATAAGCCTTTTTACTCTTTGACATTTTAGCTTTTTCCCCAGTTTGGATCTTTGTTTTGTTTTCTTGCGGTTTGTTTATTTTGAATTCCCAACATGTTTTCAGAGCCAAACGGCGGGTAAGTAACTTATTTGATGCTTGAGCGTTGAAACGCATGGCCCACATGGGCCAGTTGGTGAAACGGGTACAATAAAAAATACTCGACAGGATGTCAGTAAATTGCTGAGGATCAGTGAAAAGGCTGTCTTGTTGAGCTTTGCAATGAGTAGTTTATGATTTTAGTCAACTTTAGTGATCCCCAAACTCTTTATTTAAACATGTTTCTCCTGTGAAAAATGTTTAAGATCAGATGAATCAGAGTGGATTAGAAATCGCCCACCAATGACGTGGCGTATCCTCATGATGTGTGACGCTGTGATCTGGGTCCGATGATGGCAGCATGTGTGAATATGGCCTTGAATTTGAGATTTGTGTCCATCTAGTTACAGCTATGAAGACTGCAAGGCCACCGCCGACTGGCTGCTGTCTCAGACAGACATTCGACCTTTGGTGGGCATCGTGTGCGGGTCGGGGCTCGGAGGACTGGCCAACATGCTTAAGGACCAGGTGGTGTTCAACTACAAAGACATCCCCAACTTTCCCCAGAGCACCGGTGAGTTCCGTCGGTCCGTCAGAACCTGATTCAGACCCCAAGTCAGGTTTACTGACTGTTTCACTCTCCTCAGTGCACGGGCACGCGGGGCGGCTGGTGTTCGGCACTCTGAAAGGGAGGCCATGCATCTGCATGCAGGGGCGGTTTCACATATACGAGGGCTACCCGCTCCAGAAGGTGGGTGTGTTCCACGGGGATTCAGAGCCAACCTAAACCTCCCTCAGCTAAATGGAACATTATGTTCTAGATCACGCTGCCCATACGTATCTTCAAGCTGCTCGGCGTTAAGACGGTGATGCTGACCAATGCCGCGGGAGGTCTCAACCAGGACTACAAAGTGGGAGACGTCATGATCATCAAGGATCACATCAACATGCCGGGTTTTGCGGGCAACAATCCGCTGGTTGGACCCAACGATGAGAGGTATCTGGTGTGTTTACGCGCTAATATTTGAGTATTCGCGGTCTCATTTGCCCGAACTCTCCCGTCTCCCAGGTTTGGCGTGCGATTCCCCTGCATGTCCGACGCCTACGACAGAGAGCTGCAGCAGCTCGCCATGGACGTGGGGCTGGAGCTCGGCTACGGCGACTTCCTGAAGGAGGGGGTGTACTGCGTCCTGGGCGGCCCCTCCTTTGAAACCATCGCCGAGTGTCGCATGCTACACCGGATGGGCGCCGATGCAGTTGGTGAGCATTGGCTTAGAAATATCAATCAGACACGGGTGACCACCACGAGCGGAAGCAACAATTATTTTTACGTTGCTAAGAGTCTCCGTATCCTCTCCAGGCATGAGCACGGTCCACGAGGCGATCACAGCGCGCCACTGCGGCATGCGTGTCTTTGCCCTGTCCCTGATCACCAACCAGGCCGTCATGGACTACGAGAGTAAGGAGAAGGCCAACCACGAGGAGGTCCTCCAGACAGGGAAGGACCGAGCAATGCAGCTGGAGCAGCTGGTGTCCACCATAGTGATCCGAATCGAGCACAGCAACAACTACGCCTAAACCAAGACCCCGGAGAAAACTCCCGCCGGGTTATGGTTTTGACGAGGGAAAAAAACGAATCCAATTTTAATCGTAGGTCAAAAAATGATCAAGCGGTGGTCTCCAACACGGCGTCTTCGCTGCCTTTGCATTCCTGGAACGACTGCGGATGAACTTCAGCTTTTTTTTTTAACCTATCGCACTTTTTATTTGAAATGATCGACTTGTACAAACGTAAGGAACAAAAATCTGCTGTAAAATATCTTAATTCTGTAAAGTTGGTGTGTACATGGTCTTAAACTGTATTTTATTGCGGGTTTTTTTTAAAGTATTAACATGAATAGCAAACATATTATTTATTCCCAAGTTTATATTCTTTCACCTGTGGAGAAAATAAAACAATTAACACAGAAAACATCTTTCCTTTTTTAGTTTATTTTGTGTTTGGATGATTTACAGAGATCCCAAAGGTCCCCCAAATGATTGTAATGTAAACATTGGGTAATATTGTATAACAGAAAGGTTGGCACTTAAATGTTCTGCGATAAGAATCTTGGCAGTCGCATCATTTTATTCCAAGACAAAAAAGGCGAATCAAATTAATTTGCTGTATGAAAAGTATATTATGTATATTTTTTATAATTTTTCTCCCCACAAGCTATCAACACACATCGGTTAAAACGAGATTTGCGCTCCCAGTTGTACACAAATTAAGCAGGCAGACGATATATCGCATTTCACACATTGCAATTAAAAGGTCAGAACAAACTAAATGAACCTTCGTCCACTTTCAAACCAGAGGTACAGATCAGGACGTCACGCTAAACGATGTTAGCCACAGGGTGCTGCATCCGGCTGTCTGGCATCTGGCGCAGACGGCTGAGCAAACATGGCTAAAAAAGGCAGAGCAAGGACACATTTTACACGTGTTTGTGTATGTGCCGCTCACTGCTAACGTCATCGTCTTTCCCGCCACCTCCCCTCCGCAGCCTTCAGAGGCCCTTGGAGGGCGAGGCAAAAGAATTTACTATGTAGGTCATAAAATATATTTTCCTCTACACAAGAAGAGCAAGAGTGTCCCTTTAAATCTGGTTTGCTCATAGCCAATTTCCCAAATATACCACTGTAAACATAATTGCCCCCCCACCCAAAAAGGAACAGCAGAAGGCTGCACAAAAGCAACAACTTAGAAATAAGCACATTAGTTGGTAAACAGGAACAAAATGCGCCTCTGAACAGTTCGGGTGTAGCGATTAGCATCTACATCGCAGAAGACTCTGGACACTAGTAAATTACTGTAAAAATGGAAGTGTAAAGTCAAAAGTTGCCTCCACCAATTAAAATTTAACGAGCTTATTTCTAGCAAATGTCTGTATAGCTGCAATGCTACAAAATGTGGCTAATAAAATCCATTTGGCACATTTTGAATACAGGCACTGTAAAGTTGGAGTTACAGTCTCCTAGCATCATGAAGGAGGGGGGGGGGGACCAGAGCAGGAACAAAGGCACTTTAGAGGCATCGTGGTAGGAAGTAGAGGAAGGTCCAGTCGTGTCTAGGCAAACATGGTCAGGGTGATCCACTGCGGAGCACAGATGGCGCATCATTAGAGCCAAATGAAATGAAATCGGGGGCAAATTAGGACGGCTAGAAAATACCTGGAAGAAGTTGAGGCTGATGACTTTGTCTTTGTCTGTGTCCAAACTGTTAAAGGTCTCTGCAGGAAATGAAACAAATCAGTATTTTTGGTGAGTTTTTAGGTAGTTTGTCAAATATGAGGATTTAGGGGGTCCACTCACTGTACATGGTCTCCAATCTGACCAGACATGTGACAAAGTTGTCAAAGTCCACGGACATGTCGGCCTCCGTGTAGCGCAGGATGATGAGCTGGAACAGGTTGTTGTTTAGCTTGAACCCTGCAAGAGTGACGGGAAAAACATCAGGCTTCGTGTCAAACCAGCCGTTTACCTGTGGAGTCGGAAGGAAAACGACCGTACCTGCAGATTCAAGGGCCATCCTCATTTCGTAGGAGCTCATGGTGCCCGATTTGTCCAAATCGAAGGTCCTGAAGATTGTCTAGACAGAAAATGAAACAGGAATTAAAGCAAAAATCGCTGACACAGCTAGAGGCCAAACGGCTGCATATAAAACCAACTGAAAGATTGACACAAGTTATACCGTAAAAGCGGATCATTCTGATTCAGCCCCGTCTGACCCCTACGGAGTTCAAGCTCACCAGATATCGTTTAATCTTCTCCCAGAGGACATGGAACTCTGTCAGACCCAATTTTCCACTCCCGTCCTCCTGAGCCAAGTTATTAGGGAAACATGACCTTGACTTTCTCAAAGTGACCGCAACAAGGGTCAAAAGTTCTGCTCATGTCTCAATATTTTGATTTTGAGGATACGTCCATGAGGTTAATCATGCTGCGACAAGCTTCTTTCGAGAAGCCGTCTGTCTTCAGGTCTTTATCTGTTAGCATGAGAGAAGCAGACGCGAGTGTCAGACCAGCATGGGCACAAGATCACGAACAAACACACTTGCCACCACTGACGTTTGCTGATGATCCTGTTCAGTATGGTCTGCAGCTCTGTGATGCTGATCTCCATGTCCTGTTGGCAAAAACAGATGCTGGACTCTGGTCACATGGATCTAGAAATTATTCTTTATTCTGGTCCCTGCCAAAAACACACATACCGGCCCAGCTAGCTGCCTGAAGAGGCTCTTAAATCCAGCGTCGATCTGGCTCTCGTCCAAACGTTCCTGAAACACAAACAGGAATAAAGTTTTCCTTCAGCATTCGTCTTTTTTATGCTCGGACGGTCGTGTTTTACTGTCTCACCTCCTTCGGAATATCTGCTACAACTTCATCATCCAGCTCTCTGACGTGGATGGAAAGAAGAGTTTTTATTACAGGTCGGGTAGCTTTTTGGCCAACTTAAAATGTATCCTAGCTAGCTACATAGCACACTGGAGTGGAAAAAACTAGCCTAACACTTTAGCATCACTCACTCCGACTGGGCGGGCTTTTCCGAGAAAACCCTAAGGACGAAGTTGGCCTCTTTGTGTGGCTCGAACGTGGACGGGACAATGACGTATTCTCCAGCAGGCAGCTGGAGCCGCGAGCTAACCTCCCTCAGGTTGATGAAGAGCTCGGAGCGAGCGCTAGAAGCATGGGTGAGGAAAAAGTCTCGCTTCAGGTGGATCCCCGACCTGCCGGCCATCTGAGAGGGAGAAAAAGCAGAGAGAACGTAGCGGCTAATGGTCCAAAAGAAGCATCAGAAATAGATCAGAGTAGATCCCGTACCTCTTGGGGAACCTGTACAGGACAAAAAATGGGAATTAAAAAAGTAAAGTCGGCTTCAGGAAATTTGAAATAATAGAGATCTGATAAACTACAAAAACAACTCCGCTACATTAGCTAAGCTAACCTCATAGATGGCAAACCCGATGGTCTCCATGTCTTCGCCGTCTCGCCGTTTCTTCCTACGGTCCTTCTGCATGAGGCCGACCAGGAAGCTGCATTCCGATTGACCGGGCACGTCAGGGTTCTTCAGCACCAGCTTGAACTGTGGGTTGAGCCAAAAGGTGGCTGAGAGGGAAGAAGATCGACAGCAACGTTTAGAAACGACACACGATTCTTCTGCTGCCTTCCTTCCTCCTACCTGGATAGTTCCTGCAGCCCCCAGCGGTGCTCCCCCTCCTCCACTCGCCCTGGTAGAGCGAGGTGCTCCACTTCTTTAGCTGGGCGTTCTGCAGGGCATCAGGGGTCAGGTTGCAGATCTCCAGGGTGGTGAATTCGCGCAGGAAGTCGTTGAATCCCATCCTGGCAGGCAAAAAATAGACCCTCGATTTATAGAGCTGGAGTTCCTTTTTTATATAAACAAACACCGTGGCCTGTTTCTCTGCAGAATAACAAGGAAAGACAAATTACCAGAACTCCCCGTCCTCGCTGCGGTTTTGTAGGCGGCTTCTCACGGAGCGATCCACGTTGTCCCACTCTCTGGAGCTGCATAAATAATGTGAATAGTGCAGAAGATCATTTCCCCCCAGTTGCTTCAGGTTTAAGGCTCAGTTTCTCTCAGTGGTTGCCAACCTTGGGCTCGTGTCCAAAAATTTGTCCACTGCTGCATTATTATTGGTCCAGGTACCCCAAAGCTTAACTAAAGGACACATCAACTGTCTGACTGGACATATTTGACATGTAAATGAGGTTTGTGGTATGTTCTGAGCGACACTGTGACCTCTAATCATAAACTCTTTCGAAAGGCCTCTCTGGAACTCAACGATTCTGGGAAGTGATACTAAAGACAAAACACGCCACACCCTTTATACCGTCAAGTTAGAACTTTTTTTAATGTGAATTTTTAGGAACCTCACTTGTCACTCCAGGGTCCGGTCCACTCCACTTCCCCCCAGGGGTTTCTGATCCGCACCAGCTTGGTTGGACTTCCTCTGTACACCACCTTAGCGTAAAGAGGCCCCGCATTAAACTCACATGTTGGCTGGTTGTTAACATTTTAGTGTTAGCAGAGCATCTGGTCACACAGGGCCAATTTTACAGCGAATTTTTATGGCAATTTTGAACGCTTTAACTCGTGATAATCAGCTACACCTCTGTAAGAACTGCGTAAATGGCCAAATCATTCATCCTGACTTCAAAAAGTGTGAGGTTTTCATAGAAAATTGGTGGGAAATGTAGTTGCTAACAGTAAAGGAGTGCGGTTTCGTTTCCCCGTCTCTCCTCCCACTCACCTCGTCTGCGGCGGTGACAGAGTACGCGTGACCCTTCACCAGCTTCTTGAACGTCACAGCCTCCATGTCAAATTTGCTGGTGATCTGAGGATGACAGGACACCTCAGACGTCAACACGGACACCTCTGACGCACACACACACACACACACACCATCTTTATAACATTAGAAAATCCATGCGTAAAGTCAACTTGAAAGTGATACAAAAAGACCGTAGAGGAGACTTCCTGTTTTGGGATCAGGTCAGTTTTGATTTTGAACGGTCACTGGTTACAGATCAGAGAAACATGTGGCTGCCCTCTGCTGTAGCGTTAAAACTTCCCTCGTTTTGTCTAAAAAAAAAGTAATTTTTACTCTGTTATGACTGAAAAACGTCATTTATTCCAGCTAGCATTAGAGGCCAAAGAATGGCGTCTGTTGGGTGGACGTTTCGACTCGTGAAAAATGTTTCTGTTTCACTGACTTTGTCTCCGTCCAAATCCTCAGCTATGCCGCTGCCAAGAATTCCCAGGGAGGGGGACCTTCCTGTGAAACTCATTGTCTGGAACTATCTATTAAATCAAGGTGTCATATGAGCATGATTTCAATAGATTTAGATTTAGGGGGGAGAACAAAGTCTTCACATTAAATAAATAATTAAATCTTGCTCTGTTGGCTGATGTGTAAAGGTCCATGCAAACACACCAACTCTAATAATCCCTACTTCATTCTGGATTCTAGGGTTCTAATTTCTTATGTGGATCTGTTTTTAATGGATTTCAGTGCTACATGCTATCATATCCATAAAAACCTGGCCATAAAAAAGGCCATAAAAACCTGGTTAAAGAAGAGAATAGGTAAAATCTAGAGTTTAATTTAGAGCTAAAAGTTTTTATAAATAGAGGTTTTAAAGAGATTCCTCGCCCTGTTCTCATAAAGGAACAAGCTAACTTTGTCTTAGACGAATGACTGTTGTCAGACTGACGTTGATGGAGCAGCCCAGCAGCGACCCTCTCTCCAGCGCCCTGCTGATGATGCTGTAGAGGTCAGAGGGCGCTTTCCTCAGCTCGTACATCTCCGTCACGCCGCCCGTGAAATCCTCGAAGCCCTCCGACGTGCTGCCGCCTGACAGCGCCTCGTAACAGCCGTTCAGCCTGGGACACAAACACAGTAATATTGAGGGATGGAAACTAGTTTAGCTTGTGCTTTATAACTGATGTATTAATGAAATATTGCAAAATGGTGTATTTAATCATCTTTCATACATCATGAGGATTGTTGGATCTGGTCTTAATCTTTACTGCCTGCTTTCTTGTTTCTCTGACTCTCAGACTTCCATACACCTCCCCAGGGAGGTGGAGCTGCAACCAAGGCCACATATGGAGCAGCTAAAGTTATGTAACACATCTGTTTCCGGTCCTAATGGACCCCAGACCCGCTTACAGTCTTAAAATTTCCATCAACCTGCGTCAAGACGAAAATTCCTTTTTATATAAGAGGTCACATTTATAATAGCTCATTCGGGTTGGCTAATGATGACAAATTCTCTAATCCTTTGCCTACTTTTAGATTGAACAATTCCCTTGAAATAAACCCCAAATCCGCTGCAAATGAGGAGAATCGCTGGTTTGTTTTTTTCCCCCAAATACACCTCTTACTTAGCATAAGCCTTTTCCAGCAGCGCGCTCCAGAACTCGGTTCCCTCCGCCGAGTGGACAAACAGCAACTTCCCGTCCTTCACCGGCAGCCTGTCATCAATCACCACATCCACCCACTCGCCAAACTGCCAAAACTGCAGGAAAAAAGTTCACCATGAAATACAGCTGTAAAATGTCCTGCCATCCTTTAATAAGAGCAATATATGAGCATTATAGGTAATGACTTCATAACCTTGACTAAGCATTTATTTATTTACACTCTATACGTGTTTAAATTGTTGATTGAGTAAATGACAGTGAAGTTTGTGAAAGCACCGAATAACACTGATATAAAGACAACTGATACGCAGGGTGTTATAACGGGCCCTGACCAGCAGGGGGCAGAGAAGGACCACGACAGACACGGGGAAGGAGTCAGAAGAGGGCGACATAGAGAGAAGAAGAAGAAGAAGAGAATAGGATTTCTTGATAAATAAATATGAGGGCAAGAGAAGGAAAAGCTGGGGGGCCTGGTAGGATGGGCAGAATGATTCTGCAGACTGTGACTGTGTGTGTGTGGGTGACTTCCTCACGTCACCCACAAGCCTGCATGAGGATGTGCAAATAAGCAGAATAATCTTCAGTGAAATCCCCAATACGATTCATAAATATAATACAATATCAGAAGGGTTGGAATAACGCAAAAAAAAAACCTTATTTGTCCCTTTAGGGGTGTTTTGTCTGCGCGCCCCTTATCTGTAGTGTATTATAAATATGCAGTTACCATCTTCCCAACTAGTCGACGCGTCAAAAACTGCTACAAAAATAAAGAATAAATAAACAACTTAAACCGTCAAAAGTGAAGATGTTTTTGCTTTGATTGATGGACGTCAGCTTTTATTACTATCCATCCATTTATTACTATCCATCTCTACCCTAAAGTGTATTTTTAAGACGCAGATATTTGCAGATATTTGCCGAGCTATTAGTTTGATATTAACCAATCAATAAAACACATTAATTACAACAAACCGTGAGATATGATGAACTGCTGTGTCCCAGTTAACGGTTGCATTTGTCTCCGAGTGACTGGTTGAGATTGTCTCATTTATTATTCATTTTTCCTCCTCCTATTTGTTTGCCCGTCGTACCCGCCCGCCTCGCCGGCACCTTTCCCTCGGTAACCCGCCTCACAATGAGACTGGAACTGCATTTTGGGGATGATTCCTCCCGGCCTGGGCGCTGCAAACAGAGAAGGGGGATTCCCTCCGAACGGGCGAGCGAAAAGTAGGGCGAGCAGCCGTGCGCCTTTATGAGCCATTTAGCTTTGGTTCACGCGCATTAAGCACATGCAAATAAAGATAAATATTTACGGCCGTTCTAGCAGAAAGAGGACATTTATGCCTGCGATATATGGAAGCAGCTGGAGGTCTAATCTGGCAAAATGAGACTTCTGCTGCAGATGCAGGAACGCTGGAGCTGTGTGTGTGTGTGTGTGTGTTGCTATTTATTGATCCTTCGATATTTGATGAGTCACCGCGGCGACCTGGCAGCCACTGAGCAATGCAGATGTTCGAGTCTCTGAGGGACCATCCCATTATTCCCCCACATCGAGCAGCGGGAATTTCATGGCAAATCGGGATCTTTTGAATGCAACGCATGAACGAGCGCTCCTCGCTGACCACCGACCACCAACGGCGTGATGATGAAGTCAAAGCGGGCCGGGACAAAAAGGTCGGGACGTTGGGGGGGGGGGGTCAAGTATCAGATCAGTTAAGTTGCTTAAAGAATTTCACCTCCAGATAAACCGGAAGTGGTGAAAAACACTGAAGCATAAAAACAATGAAGTGTTCCCACGTCCAGTTGCTGCTGGCGTGCACGAGTGTCCGTGCGGACTCTTATACGTGGTCAAAGTCCGGCTGATGAGCGCCAGCAGCTCGCCGTAGGGCTGAATAAACAGCCGGCGTAGTTTGTAGGGAAGCCGCCAAACAAGTCCTGCCAAAAGCAGAGTTGTTTCTGAAATATTTACAGACAATACTCCGCCTAGACTGACGTGAATGGCGGGCTGTATCTGCTCCGGCGGTCGCTGTAGGCGCCCAGAACTAAAGGGGGGGTTGGTCGCTCTCGGCCTCCCCGGTGACGTTTGCCGAAGGAGCGGGCGTGGCTCTCCCTCGCGCCAGATGACTCAGGGATTTGACGGGGGTAACAGTCGCTGACAGTTGACAGCCTGCAGGCGACCGCGTACAAACCCAGCTTTCCATCAGAGCTTCCGAAATGCTAACAGTCTGCATGGCGGCGGCGAGCAGCTGCTGAGACAGGAAGTCGCGCGGCAGAAGCGAGATGATAATGCAAACGTTCGCATCATTTCGGTAAAAGATCCAACAGTCCGTTTTCGCCTTGACAGGGTGCTGTTTCTCAAAGAGCCTGCAGGGGGCGACACCAGCGTTTAACCGAGGGGTTTTCACACAGGCACTTTTGAGCCTTTCTGTCGGCATCATTCTCAGCGAACCGTTTCACCCTTTTACAATTTCTCAGGTGAACATGGTCAACTTTTGACTCGTCACGCATCCGTTTAACGACATGTTCCCGTTACCCTGGGAATGGGGAAGTCGATACCTTGCCGAACGTAGCGTGACTCGGTGAGTTACCATCAGTTGGCAGAAAATATTTATCTGTCGTGGAGATCATCCAAAAGATTGGAGATATGGACGTTTGAGCAATATCAAAAAAGAAAGAAAAAGAGAATCAGGCAGAATCACACGAGTGTCTGGCGCAACCACAACATTGTAACACACCGGTGTCGCTCGGGCTAAAAGCAGGATGTGGAGCTGCTGTCACCTGGAAGTGAAAGATGCCGATGTATCCGTGCGCAAAGCTCTGGCCGTGCGGGACCACTCGGTGGAGGAGGTTGTCGTTCAAGGTGAGCGAAGCGATGGCCGCCAGCAGCCAGCAGTCCCCTGTGAACACACGCCGAGAGGTTTTAGGACCTTAAGGATCCCACGAAGACGCCATTTCTGAAGGGGTGTGACAACTGTGGGAGCCACAGTTAGCTCATAGGTACGGCTAAAGGAGATTAAATCTTGTATTAGCGTGACATAAATGCATAACAAAGTCATCATCTCTGAACTATGGGATGGCTGGTCCCTAGCTTGCTCCAGTGATAGCGGCCATCGCTAACACATCACTACCGACCTGATCAGCGAGACGTTCCCCTTAATCAATGTAGTCACAGTGGTCTTGTTGTCAGTACGTCTTTACCTTTATATTAGCGTATTTACAGAATGTCCTAATTTGTCCTCTAATCTGTTGAAAGCTCCTGATAAAAGTGGGCGGGTCACCTGACAGATAACCCCCCCGACACCAATAAAGATTACAGACGAGGGAATGTCTGTAAAACAAAATCGGAACCCTGCGTTTTCTCGTTAAACTTCTTTTTTTTTTTTCAGGGTTCGCAGTTTGTTTTGGTTTTACTTCTGTCGTTAACTGGCCTATCTTCCAGGACCGAACGCTTCATTTTTGTGATAAAGGACGGTCTTGTTGTCGAGAGGGGCTCGATCGCAGAGAACAAAGCATTAATTATAAACGGAGCAGGAAACCAGTCGGGTAAATAAACCTGCTGCTGAACTGACTGCTAGCGCTCGTCCTTTTTCTCCAGCTGCCGGCTCTTAGCATTGCACAGAGCTCGCTGTAAAGTCACCTCGCTCGTTTGTGCGTTACCTTTACCTATAATACATCAGCTGATCGGGCTCGGAATACATGACAATGTTACAAAACATTAGCTTAAACACTTTTTACCCAGGGCTCCCTGACAGATGTCTGTGCGAGTGGCTCCGTCCACAATGAACTCGGGACGTTTGCAGATCTCCTGTCAAAGGTGAAGAAAACAAATGAGTTTCACACACACACCTCGATACTTTCACAAAGATTACATTGATCGTCCTGCTCCTTCTGGCTAAGGTGAAAAATAAATGCCTTTATGTACAATATTTTAGGGGGGAAAACTATGGCGTCATCAACATATCAGTTATTTTTTTTACGCAAATACAGTTGAAAGGTTAAGCACACTGATGATAACCATGAAAAAATTGTCAATGTGATTTTATTTCTTGAAATATCTCGTTAAAGTTGAGCTCTTCACGCGCTTAAGTCGTTACTGGAGAAGGAACTTTTATTAACCTATAACCGATTTGGCGTCACACTTTTGATGTTATCTATTCTGATCTGGACACATTTCAATAAGCTATTTAATCTTTCAGTGCTAGCCAAACCGAGCCACCCGGGGATATAACACGGTAATAACACAGTAACGATGCTACATCTTGGTGCTTCTGTGCCCTTGTCTTATTGCTCCATGATACCCTCCACCAAACGGCATCCTCTTCTCAGCATGTGTAGCATGAGAGTCTTCGTACCGGGAGGCTATAAAAAGATATATTCCATTCCAAGCTCGCATGCCACCGCACACGCATGAGTGAACTCACAGAAGCCTAAATTCTTTTCTCCTCGCCTCTCGCACAGCACAGATTGGCGCAAACCCGCGTAAATATTGAAAGATCCTGTGGCGCAGGAAGTGCACATGCATTATAAAACGTGTAACTTTTTTTGGGAGACCCTTGGGTGCATTAGGGGGTAAGAGACACACGCATGTGTTAAGATGGATCACGACATCTCGCAGGACTGATGGTGCGAGAGCGCTGCGGGTCTGGTGCCTGGCGTGCTAACGCTACAGTGCTACATTTGTTGACAGAAACACTGTCTGTCATTACATATTAGTCGCTAGCAACCCAATTGCTCCCACTCATGCAGAATATTAGATGTTCATCTCTTCCATCCTTTGGTTATTGAACAACGCCCAGTGCTTGATTCAACATTCCCTAATCCAAGAAGGATTTAGATGCTAACATTTCTGCTAAAGTTGTTGGCTTTACTTGACCTTTGGTGCTCTATTTCTTACCGTAGGCCTTATCCAGCGCACCCCGGAGGTCTTAGAGGACCTCGGGCCGAGCTCGTTGAATCCCAGCGAGGACGCGCTGCAGGGGAAAAGGTTGTCCTCGAACAGCCTCCCACTCTGGAGGCTCTGGGTTTTCAGGCGCTCGTAGTCCTGGCCCAGAAACTTGACGGCCTTGTGGTTCTGCCCCAGACCTTCTTCGCGGTCCCACTGGCTCCTCAGCCTGTAGGCCATGCCCGTGGCGTAGATGCGCTCCTCCATCGCTGGGGTGACCTGTCTGGCTTCTGTAGGATGACGGTACAATGCAAATATCTGCCTTAATAACCAACCCGGCCTCATGTTTTCAAGTGCAACCACAGCAGCGGTTCTGGCGGTTAGCTTGAGGTGAATCGCTAATGGCTGCGAGACTCAATTATAAAGCAGAAAGTAACGTCATAGCTCCTAAAACCTAATGAAATATTGAGCATACCGCTGGTTCGTTGGGGTGCTTTTAGTTGGTCCTCCTCTGATTCGAGTATCTCAGTCCCACCAGGAGCGAAAACCCTGGGGGGGTAAAGACATGAAACAGAATGAACTTTGGAGAAAATATGCAAGAACGCCACGCAAACAAAAGCAGGAGCAGTCTACGCCCTGGCTGCGTGTATTCAGGGTTTAGTCAGACCCTTTTTTCTTGTCAGTCCAGCTTATTTACACATGCTAGCTATGCCTGGAGAGGGCTGAATCACAGGAGGGGCACCGGTGCTGCTACTGCAGCGTCAGTCAAGACCTGAGGTTAAAGCTTAATCGCTAATGTATCGTAAAACACATGCAGGCGTGGTTTTTACTGATGTGCAGTGAAGGCGCCACGGCCGTCAAGACTGGTAAAAGCTCCCTCCGATGTTTTAATTAAGCAGAATCCGAGGAGGGAGAAGTGCAAACTGCTCCCCGTGTCACCGGGAAGCTAGCTGACAGAACTGGAGCGCCTTTGCGTCGCTTCTTTGCTCTCCGTCTGCAGACGCGCACAAAAGCCTGGGTTTATTTTTAACTTGGACATGTCAGTTTTACAACCACCAGCCACCACTCTCCATGCTAAACACACCTACTGTTTCAGTCATTCTCAGTCACACAAGTTGGCATGTGGCGGTAGCACTTTCTCCCCGGACTGAATATAGAACGCGTTGTAAAGACACTAATAGTACATTAATATCTACTCGAACGGCCGTATTAACTTAAATGACTAACTTTGTTCCACATGGTTATATGTACAGACTTGTGTGTTTTCATTGGTCAGCCATCTTTCGGTTGTTAGTTTCTCTGTGTTGTTTTTTTTCAGTCTTGTTGAAAACTCAAAACTGTGTTGTTTTTGGCTGATGCCTACTTTAAAAAAAAACAAAACAAAAAACTCCTGTCATGGTTTCCAGAGTTAACTCTGGCAAAAAAAAAACACACACCTCAAGGACCTTTCCAGGACCTTTCCAGGCAACAGAAGAAGACAGAACATAAAACTTTCAGGAATTTTACAGCAAGATGGAACTTCTCAAGCTACACACCCACAAAATGAATAGCGTTAGCACACCATGCTAACTAGCTGGTAGAGAATGCTTCAGATCAGGCCAAATTAATTGTACTGGTGATATAAATTCACAACGAATCAGGTTAATACAGGATAAGTTAGAATTTAGCCTGTAATTTAATGCTTCATGTTATGTTTAATTAATAAATCAGAAATATTAACACCAGTTCCACTAATATTCCATCATCTCTCACTGATTTCTTCTCCGGCGTGAGGTGTCAGGTCTTCTTGAATGCAATAGAGGTGCAATAAATATTTTATTCAATCTCATCTCTCTCGCTCCCCCCCCCCCCCCCCCCCCCCCCCCACTCCCCCCTCATTAGCTGCCTGATCTCTCCTGGAACTTGAGCGCATCCTGATCGTTACAGATAGTGCTGCATGAGCTCCGGTGTTTATAGGCGCAACACTTTTCTGTGCCTCTGGTGTTTTCCAGCACGCGGGTCGCACACACCAGGAAACAAACCCCCGCGGGAGAACAAGACGCCCAGAGTAACCAGAGGGGGGAAATATCGAGATCTTATCACTCGTTGTTGGATTAATCCCAAACAAGGTTCTGGTACGGAAGTATGTCTGCCACAGATAAGTTAGTAGGTGTGGTCCAGCGACGCCGCAGGCAGCCTGCAGGCTTCCTGGTTCAGCCAGTAGCGCGTAAGCTCAATTCAAAGTTCATCTCATTTCTGGATTTCATACACAATAACGTGCAACGCCACACGGATCCGAGTGTAATAAGTAGGGTTAAAATGTCCGAAGCAGATACGCAAATCATCCCTTTTGGATTCAAACCAAATGAGGAAATAAGCGTGCTGGTGAAGTGTAATCTGCACAGCAGCAGGGAGCTTCAGTGGTTAGTGCTGTCACTCACACGAGCCCCCAGACGAGCACTTGGCTTTAGCTGCAGTTTCCTTTTGCTTTTGGTAGAAAATGTTGACATTATCTGTTTCTAAATAAGCGACCGTTTGTTCTACAGTATTATGGCAACGTTGATGTTTGATGTCCAACAATAACCCCCCCCCCCCCCCCCCCCAAAAAAAAAAAAACCAAATAAATAAATAAAATAAATTAATAACATGTTTTTCCCTGGATGCAAACACAAGTTTTAGAAAAAACAATTGCACGAGAACATGGATGTGGGACCAAAGACCACAAGTGTTTTTTTGTTTTTTTTAACTTGGTTGTGTTTCTGTCATTAAGAAGACTTTGCACATGTCCGTTAAGGTGATATTAATATATTATTATTATTATTATTTTCTTGGTGTTTATGTCATCTAGCTCTTTGGCAATTTAAAAATAAAAGATTTCTCCATTGCCTGGTGTTGTTGGGCCGGGAGGGGCCCCATGGCGTCTCGATACACCCCTGGTGTGGCCCAATATCCAGCTGCCAAGCTGCAACTAGATCCAGTTGACTAACTCGGGAAGCATTTGCCAGAGCGACTGTCCGCGACAACGCGGCCACTTGCGCTATTCTGTCCTAAGGGCCAACAGATTGTTCGTATGATATATGAGTGGACTCGCATACGGTGTGAAAAAGAAGTTGAAGTTGCAGTAGGAAGTCAAAAACACATTTTAAACACACCTCCGTGCAGCGCTTAACGTTCAAATCAGTGTTTGAGGAGAGGAAATTTGAATTACCTTACAGCCGATTTCCCTGAAAAGGCAGTCTGGGGGCCTATTTAGACATTCAGTAGTCTACTTCAGGTTCTCTACTCGTTCCTTCCATATTTATCGGAGGTTCGTCGCATAGGACTTTAAAAACGCCCTGCTCCGAATTGTGCGCTGGGTAGACAGTGCGCATGCGCAGTTGCAAAACATAGGGAGGGCTCCTTATATTTTATCTGTAATAAAACGTAGTTTTGTCATTTACTATTTAGTTTAGACACGTTTTAGGAATTAATATTACTTACTTAAAGCTTTTACCTTATTTAAGTTACAATGTGAGTAGTAGTCTTAGTCATAGTAGCCTAGTAGTGGTAGTTTTTTTTATTTTATATACACATTTTTAGTGTGTTCTTTGCAAATAAATCAAGCAATAAACGTGTCAAAAAAGTTGAATGACACCATTGTGGGGTTTATCTGGACTAATCAAACGTAAGGACTCAACGGGGACATCTAGTGGACTTAAAACGAACTTGCTCTTCCGTTTGGACTTCATATCCCAGCAGGAATTGCGGCAGGATAAAGTACTGTCCCATCATCCTTTGCAGTTGTTCTGCGCTCGTGCGACTTCCGCTATCGCCGTTGTTCAATCGAGAACCTCAACATGGCTTCCGACGGTCCACCGGGTACCGATTCTCTCCCCTCTGATTTAGGAAGCGCTATCGCAGCGCTGAATACATGGAGCAACCCAGAGCTTCAGTCCAAGCTGGCGGAACTTGGAGCGCCGACAATGGGTAAGAAAAGATATAGAATGGCGATGAGCGCCCTGAAAGGTGGGCTGTATTTAGCTCTAAAGAGCTAGTTGGTTGCTAATTGGCTAGCTAGTAAAAAGAAACATTATGATTGACCTATTTACGTGCTTACAGTCACTTAAATTCGTTTTGATATCTATAATTCAAGAGCGTTTTGCCAGTATAAAAAAAAAAACCAAGGTGTAGTCTGAGACCATTAAAAAGTCTCTTTATCTTCTGATATAGCCTGTTGGCTAGCGACAATAAGCCTTCAATGTGATTAGCAGCCTCAAGATTGGCTAACTTTTAGTTCGTGGCAAACTTAGCTCACCGACAATTGATTGTAATAGCAATGTCATGAGACGATTTTTGCATCTCTAATATTACTTGCATTTAAGTGTATATTTGTATACTTTTTAGGTCCCAGGGAGGAACTATTAGACCGACTGAAGGGCTACATGATGCAGGTAAATAATCCTTTTAAAGTACTTCATCGACCTGTGTTACACTGTTCATCAAATATTGTGTAAAACTCCTGTAAACAAAAACTCTGGCTACTCTGTAGACTGGCATCCTGATCAGCAAACCAGCTGAAGATAATTCATTGAGTTCCCAGGTAAATAAAGAGAACCTGAACAAACACCTAATCTTTATTCAACCTTCATTTATTTGTTTATATTACTGGAGCTTGATTTAATGCAAATATTCGGATAACTTGCAGTTGAAAAATGTAATAAATACGTTTTATAAAAAGGAGGTTGGTTGAAGTGACAAAGGGACAGGCCCAAATGCCAGTTCTCTTCACCCCATTGCATCTCCTGTCTAGGTGCCAGTGATGCCCCCCATGCCTCAGATGCCCATGCCGCCCATGCCTCCTGGTATGGGCATGGTTCCAGCAATTGGAATGCTGCCTGGAGGCCCCCCTCCGCCTGGCATCCACATGGGCATGGAGCCCCCGGGGTTGCCCCCTCCAGGCATGACACAGGATGATCAGCTGAAGATGGCTCAGCATAGAGCTGCCATGGTGTTGCAGGAGGAGATAGCCAAGCAGCAGGTAAGGACATGAAAGCCCAAATTCATTAAAACTGACAGACAAATTATAATGAAATGTCTACTAGACTTTCAGTGTTTTTAATGCTGTAGTTGCTCAGATATGAAGTGTGTTTGTGTTACAGGGCGAGGCACACGGAATGGATGAACATGATCTTCTAGAGCAGCAGAAAAGGGTGAGAACATCTGTCTTAATTTGTGTTTGAATGTTACATTTTTAGAAGCTTTATGTGTGTTGAGTTCTACCCCTTTACCTTAAATGTTAAATTGAAGCCCAAATTCCTCCTCTTCTTTCTTACAGGCTGCTGTGCTGCTGGAGCAGGAGCGTCAGGACATGGTTAAGATGGTGGGGCCTCAGGGCATGGTCAGCACGATCGGAGGTATGCCGACTCTTTTGTGAACCGCGAACATTTCCAAATATCAGAATAAAAATATCCCCTGCGTCTTCGCGTCAGGTATGGATCCTCGTGCACCGCTGCCTCCTGGTGTCAGTATGTTGCCAGCTCAGAAACAGAGAATTCCACCACCTCCTGGTGAAGATGGCAGAGAGGTAAAGGAATTTTAAAGCCAAAGCCCCTTGATTAAACAACAGGAGACTAAAACATGTAGCCTTTAAAACTAACTGATCTGGTTGTGTCCAGTCATGGCAGAGCGAGGAGGTGAGCATCAGTGGACCAAAGATCCCTCAGGCCCTGGAGAAGATCCTCCAGCTGAAGGAAATAAGACAGGAACAGCTTGTTGACCCCACAGGTCTGTGCAGAAGCAGTTTTTTATTTAATTCATGTTTAAAAGTCTTGGAGAGTCGAAGCAAGCTTCTGATCTGATTGTGTGAATTTAGAAGATGATGACGATGATGATGGTGACTTAAACTCCTCCGGACCCGCAACATCAGATCGAGACAATTCCGATTTATCCAAGAAGGATGTAAGTTTGTCCACTCCACACATTTGCGTCCGAGCACGGGAGCATCGCTAAAATCTCCAACCCGAACCTCTCATCAGAAAAACCGCAGGCGCAGAAACCGCAAGAAGAGGAGCAAGCAGAAGCGCGCTCTTGAGAAGAAGGAGCAGGCGGAGCAGCAGAAGAAAGAGGGCGGTGGCGAGAAGGAGAAGGAGAAGGAGAAGGAGAAAGAGAAGGAGAAGGAGAAAACTTCAGAGGTGGAAATCGAGTACGTCACGGAGGAACCAGAGATTTATGACCCCAACTTCATCTTCTTCAAGAGGATCTTTGAGGCCTTCAAGGTAACGAACAGCGCCACAAAAAAACAGGATACAATAAGATTATCTGTTTATGTTGTTAACATTCACCCAAATTTCCTCTTTGTTAGCTGACCGATGATGTGAAGAAAGAGAAGGAAAAGGAGCCCGAGAAGACAGAGAAGCAGGAGACCGCCATGGTTTGGAAAAAAGGATTTGTGGAGGAGAAGAAAGACGACAATGACAGCGATGAGGTCTGACTAAATTAATCTGTCACTTGACTGGAAGTTACCAGCTGTTTATTTACATTTTATGATTGTTATTATCTAGGAAATCAGACCTGATGTACCCAAGATCTCAAAGAAGAAGCTGAGGAGGATGAACAGGCTGACGGTGGCTGAGCTCAAACAGGTAAAAGCCCTGAGTTGTTACTGAGGGTCACACATGTATCGGTCAGGTCGCCTCATCGCTCTTCCCTCTGCGTCCCAGCTGGTGGCACGTCCAGATGTGGTGGAGATGCATGACGTGACAGCCCAGGAGCCCAAGCTACTGGTGCACCTGAAGGCCACCAGGAACACGGTCCCAGTGCCACGTCACTGGTGCTTCAAAAGGAAGTACCTCCAGGGGAAGAGGGGCATAGAGAAGCCCCCGTTTCAGCTGCCCGAATTCATCAGGAGGACCGGCATCCAGGAGATGAGGGAAGCCCTGCAGGAGAAGGTGGGTTGCCATGCCAACGCCTCTCCCATCGCTCTGGGAGTGTAGAAGCAACGTCATCCTGGTTTCATCTTTGCAGGAAGATGCTAAGACTATGAAAACCAAAATGAGAGAGAAGGTTCGTCCGAAGATGGGAAAGATCGACATCGATTACCAGAAACTCCACGACGCCTTCTTCAAGTGGCAGATCAAACCAAAGCTCACCATCCACGGAGACCTTTACTACGAGGTACGAGAACCCTTCAGCTGATGTCATGCTGGTTGCCTGACCAGTAAGAATGTCCCGATCACATCTTTTTATCCCAGAGTCCGAGTCATTAGGCTTTGAGTGTCTGCCAGTACTGAGCCCCCACACTCATAGAGATATACACATGTACAGTACCAGAAGCCTCGTTGACGTTGAATCCTTTTGAACTTGCGCAATCTACCGCAATTGCTGATTCTCGTGATGGGATCGAGGATGGGATCCCTACTACCCAGTCTGTTGTTTGTGCCTGCAGGGAAAAGAGTTTGAAACTCGCCTGAAAGAGAAGAAACCAGGTGACCTCTCTGATGAGCTGCGTATCGCTCTGGGCATGCCCATCGGACCCGTAAGAGACACTTTGTACTGCTCAAAAATCAATGGTCCCATGGTTCTGATGCTTACGACCTCTCTTTCATCCAGAATTCCCACAAGGTTCCCCCTCCCTGGCTGATCGCCATGCAGCGGTACGGGCCCCCTCCCTCCTACCCTAATCTCAAGATCCCTGGCCTCAACTCGCCCATCCCAGATGTAAGTTGGAATAATCCAGGGCTTTAAACCTTTAATTAGCCTTAAATAAGCTGTTAGCATTGCATCTTTTTTGTCATCTGCTGCTCCATAGAACTGCACCTTTGGTTATCACGCCGGAGGCTGGGGGAAGCCGCCCGTGGACGAAATGGGCAAACCTCTTTACGGAGACGTGTTTGGGACCAACGCCGTGGACTTCCAGGTTCAGAATCGCACCCTTGCAGAGCACATACCCAGGCGCGATGGCGTGTGCGTTCACGCGTGTCTGTTTCCGAGCAGGCCAAAGTGGAGGAGGAGGAGGTGGACCGCACTCCATGGGGAGAACTGGAGCCTTCGGACGAGGAGTCGTCAGAGGAAGAGGAGGAGGAGGAGAGCGAGGAGGAGAAACCAGATGAGACTGGATTCTTCACACCAGCAGACAGGTACAACACAACCGTTGAGCTGTAACCGTTTTGACCACGCGCTCGCTCCCTCACGCTGATGGTTTTGGTGCGACTTAGTGGGCTGATCACTCCCGGAGGCTTCTCATCGGTACCTGCGGGCATGGAGACCCCAGAACTGATCGAGCTGAGGAAGAAGAAAATAGAGGAGGCTATGGACGGGTGAGCATCTGTTAAATAATTCTTTTTAGTTGCTGCTTTTTATATATCTTTTAAATGAATGCCTTTTTTGTTTTGGCAGAAATGAGACCCCTCAGTTGTTCACAGTACTGCCAGAAAGAAGAACCGGCCCTGTAGGAGCGGCCATGATGGCTTCGACGCACATTTACGACATGTCGACGGTACGATGCCCTCGGTCCTTTAGTGCGGAGAGAAGAGCAAAGGTTTTGTTGCTTTCCCGACTTGGTTTACATACTCTCGCTTCCGTCTGCAGGCCATGGCCAGTCGGAAAACGGGCGGAGGGCAGGAGTCGCAGGGCGTAGAGGTGGCCCTGGCTCCCGAGGAGCTGGAGCTGGACCCCATGGCCATGACACAGAAATACGAGGAGCACGTCAGAGAGCAGCAGGCCCAGGTGGAGAAGGAGGACTTCAGCGACATGGTGGCCGAACACGCTGCAAAACAGAAGGTTTGACTTTCTCCCTCAGGAAAATCAAGTGTGTTTTTTCCTAGCGTTTGTTATGAACATCCTCTTCTCTGGTTTTGCTTTCTTTGCCGCACAGCAAAAGAAAAGGAAGGCCCAGCCACAGGACACGCGTGCTGGTGCCAAGAAATACAAAGAATTCAAGTTTTAATCCAGAGCAACACAAAGCTCCTCTGGAGAACGAGTCCAGACAGGAAATGAGAGAGCCATTCTTGGATTTTAACCCCAGACGAGGCAATTCACGACACCATCCAGTAAACCAGCACAATTTTTTGTTTCTTTTCATTGTTTTTGTTGTCTTTTACTTTGAACAATGGTGACATCTTTCCTGTTTGACTCTGCATTTTATGTTTTTGAGTTTTTGTATTTCACTGTAGCCAGTTTTCTTTTGTAAATAAATGAGATAATGATAAAAACGGATGGTCCCCAGTTTCTGTTATTCCTGATCTTGTTTTTTTTAAATTATTCTCACTCAAGGTCGTGCCGTCACATAAGTTTAAAAATTCCTGTCGCTTTTGAACGCAACCTGCATTTCTAATTTCTTCCACGTGGCGGCGACAGGGGACCTGAGCTCTGGGAGGCACAGTGACCTACATACCGTAACTGTATCATTGTTGAATAGGTCACACACAAATACTTTACTCTGCCATAAACTGAATATTAGTGTTTTTGACCAACTTGGGCGGTTGGAGCAGTTTATTTTGTTGAATATTTCAGGGCAGTAATAGCCAGGTACAATGTCAGTAAAAGGAATTTCAAATATACCCCAAATCTAATCACAGTAGATGACATGGTTGCACAATAGATTCTTTAATAGTTATTGTTACTGTTGGATTTGCAGCCCACAGTATCACTTAATGACCTGGTGGATTATCCTGTGACTGTGTTTTAATCTGCTCAGTTCTAATCTCTTTATCAGTGGAAGGAGAGAAGCCTGTTAAAAAGAGCAGGGAAACTGTGGCATTTAACTCATCCGGCTGATTATCAGAGCGCAGGACGGCAGGAAGAGGCGGCCTGGCATTGGAGAGTCTGCAGATGATTTCACTGGAGGAGCTGGACAGGAAGTGGCCTGTTACAGGAATCTAGCTGATAATCTGTTTTTCCTGAAGATATTTAGCCTCGACCTCGAGCTCAGCTTCCACAGGCGCCACAGCAAAAGAACATTGAGAACAGATTCGATGCATTTGTGTGCATGTCGTCACCATATATAACACGATTCACTAAATATAACAATGGCTGATAGCTGTAGTTCATAAAACCAATAAAATTAAATAAGAAGTATTTAGGTTCCAACACTTGGATGCAGCAACAAAACAAATCTCACAATACTTTCGCCAGATCCTTTTATTGTGCAATATTGTAAAAATAAATATCTTTTCTCCTTATTAGCATGAAAAAATAATTTAAGAGCAACAGTAGCTCAATATCCCAACAATGACAAAGCAATTAGAAAACCTGCCTGAGAAACCAAAATATATGGTTTATTGTAATATCACAATAGTCAAAATATGGTATTTAATGACAGTAGTACATTTTTGCCCCTGAGCACTTCAAGGTCATTAATGGAGCCATACATTATCAGCCCCTCTTGAGAAGAAGACATCAGCCCCAGATATTTCAGACTTTATTGTTGTGCTAAACTCAACGGCTGTGATGCCAAAACATGATAATCTGCCTCTAGAAATGTCAGACCGAGGGTGGGCCGCCACGGGTGCAGCATGTGATGTCACAGAGCGATGAGGTCACCTTCTCGTTCATAGTGTGTAATGGCAGTCGTAGTCTGTTATGTTGAGAAGCATGTGATAACAAAAATCACAAAGCTCATAAGGTGCTAAAAAAGCTGTGTCTGTTTTAATTCACAACCAGCAGAAGAATAAAGACATGTTTGATTAGCAGTAAATGGCGTTCCTGGCAGGCGGCCTACGTGGTTGGAAAGAGTCAGCAAGTTCACCCTGTGAATTCACAGCTTGCAACCGGTTTTACACCTTTTATATTATGCTCACTCAACAGCTGAAGGAAGGTGTGTGTGTGTGTGTGTGTGACAGAGAGAGAGATAGTTGAGAAAAAACTGCATGTGTGTGGATCTAATTACCTAAGCTAATATTTGCCCATGAAAAGAATGTAATTTGCTTCATATGGGCCTATCAATTCCATACGCGGTAACACATTTTTCAGGGATGAATCAAAACTAACTCGCGGAGGTTGATTGACAGGTCAAAAATTTCCAATGTATACAGACAATTATGATTAACTCGATTCCAGATGGAAACACCCATGTGGTGATTGAAAGGAACCGCACACCGGTCAAAGTAGACGAAAGAAAACTAACATCACGTTCTGTTGTAGTTGTCTCTCTCTGCTGGGGGCAGGTAACATCATTAACGTGTTTCCACCACACATACCAGCCCAACTCTTCCTCTTTGTCATCCCTCACTAGTTATCAGCTGTCAAGCTGCAAAGGACTTTACAAGGGTCCGGTTTTCCTATGGAGACCCCTGTCCAAAACACCAGTACGTACACCTTTTAAAATCATCAAAACGCGATACAAATGTACCATGATCACTACTAGTACTAGCACCAAAACAGCAGTAATAACAATAATAATCATAATAGTCTTTTCTCATCTATGCTCCTTAAACCGTAAAGTTTCGTATGCTGTGAAACATAATATACATAAATGTAAACGCGTAATATCAGACCGGCACCTGATTGGCCAGCTCCGCTCCGGGGCCTCGCGTCGCGAGAAGGGGCGTTGCTCGTTGCTTTCGGCTCGCGGTGCGACTTCGCTCGGAGAAATTTCCGCTTCCTGCACCGACGAGCAGTCGCCGCCACACCGAGTAGGAGCAAAGTTAAGCGGGAGTCACAGGAACAGAAGCGGGAACACATCGCGCGTCTTCGGGGACAAACCCTGACGACTAAAATGTGTCCACTAGCTGACCGAGAATAGCTGTAAAAGGACCGGTTTTCCCGTCTTGTCCGCGGGAGCGGTATACGCATTGTGCCGCAAAGGAGACCGAAAATTTAGACACCCGAAAAAGAAGGAACACGGGCACCGAGAAGCCAGGCGACTGCGGGGTTTCCTCTCACCAGCCCCGACTGAAAGCTCCAGCCTCCAGGATGTCGGAGCGAGGAGGGCTCCCGCGGACCGGGGGCGTCCCTTCGCCGCACATGCAGCCCTCAAAGCCGGTCAGCATCACCTCCAACCGGCCAGTCCACATGAACCTGTACGCTACGTGGGAGGTGGACCGCTCGTCGCCCAGCTGTGTGCCGAGGTATGTGAAAGGGGCCGCGGCGAAGAAAGATTGGTTGTGGTCGGGCATTTGAGCCCAGTTCCTGTGTTCTCGCAGGGAGTTTTCAACAGCCAAACATTCACAGTTAACCATTTTAAAGTCATATGATTGTTCCTGCTGTGCCATGAGCATTTAGACTTAATGCGAATCATTTAGTTTCTTTGCTTCTAATAGGATCTTTATCATGTGCAACCTGCGCGCTATAGCCGACCTTATTGTTTATTTATGCGTCTAAACAGCCTTTCCTCATCTGGTGCCCGCCTGGTCCATTTAAAGTCAAATCTCATTGTCGAATCATCACCAATGTTTATTTCCACTTAGCTGGCAGCTGCAACTAACGGAAGCTGAACGAAGCAGGGGTGCTATTATAACGGAGGCATAAATTGTGCAGGAATAAATAAATCGGTTTTAGCTGAATCATCACAGCTTATGATGCGAGTTGGTTTTGTTTGCTTGAGCATGCGATGCAGCCAGAGGACTGCAGGTGAGACGTCTTACCCACCTGCAGCGCCGTCTCTTAACAAAGACACTGAACGAGCCTTCTTTGTCTGGTGGAAGGTAAAGCCTTGCAGCCGCCTGGCCTGTGCAGAAGAGGACACACAATTGTCTCATCTTCCCGAAAATGACATGCGTCGGACGTCTGCTGCCTCCCCTAATCTGCCCTCTTGTATTTATGATGTCGTGGTAATAACCGTGGTCATGAGTTAAGTTCAAGGTCAAAGGTTAACCGGCCCGTAAAACGCCGCTCATGTGATTCACGACCTCTTCTGGTGATGTGTTTTGCAGCAAGTCTAAAGAGAAGGAACATAACAGTTGTTCTTTTATATTTTTGCATACGCTGTATTTATCTCCGATCCTTTTTACTCGCAGGTCAGACCTCTTCTGCTACAAACAGATGAGTCGGATTTTACTTAGCGCTCCATTGTTTTGGAGATTCTTCAGCACCCTTCACTAGGGGCTTGCCTGCTTCATCGAGACGCGACGCGTAACATCTCATAATCGATTCAGAAGTGTTTAAAAATCAAGTCGATTTAATAACAGAACCAAAGAAGTGCCAGCGGTCAGAACAACATAAAAGTTACGCGTGTCCCCCGAATATATTGTTTGTAATGCGACTGAGGGACCTTAAAAAAAAACAACAACTACTTATTATGTAAAGCGTGTAAAACAAAAATGATGCACCTTGGCAACACAACAAATATGGGGCATCACCTCACCCGTTTCCATCCAGTTAGCTAATCGGCGAACAATCAAAGAAGAGCATCAAAACATTCTCCAAACTCCGAAAGGGCAAAAACGAATCGCAGCTTCCGTCGCAACATTAATGGCCAAGGAGCCCATACAACCATACCCATACAACTTTTGAGCCATCGAGTGGACGTTGAAGACTCTGGAAGCAAAAATGTTTTGCGGAGAAAATTATCCTTAAAACTATAGATGGTTAAACATGTTTTATTTTGATTAATGGGTATTTTAAAATATAGATTGTTTTACAAGTCCCTACAGAGTGGGGGGGGGGGGCCCAAATTCTTAATGGGGAAATAATTGCCGCACCGATAATTGCTGTAATCGGCAAACTGCGACTTGACGTAATTGAAATAAATCGTGAGGCCGCTCTGTTGGCACGCCTCTATCCTTCACGGTCGATCAAATACCTTCGATTTCAGCAGGCAGACCCGCTGAAAAAAGACAGAAAACACTGGGGGGGGGACAATGGGAGATTTGGTAGAAAGCTCTGTCATCTAAATTCAAATAGGCTTTTTCAGACAAGCAGCTGGATGGTCTTCGGGAACGCCGGCGACAGAGCTAATCCACGTCTCTGCCACTGGAAAATGAACGGGAATGTGTTGCTTTTCGCCGTAGGACACAATTTCCAGGTCCCAGCAGGGGTGTTGCCTCTCCAACGTCTGCCACTCTCCCAAAATGCCACCTGTTTTAATTTGCTCATTCAATTTGAGCTCGGTCGGCTGCGCCCGGCACGTTGGCAAACCTGAAAAACAAACCGTTACTGTCCGCCGCGGCCTGGCTGCACGTCTGCATCTCTTTAGCTCTCATGTAATGTTGAGCAACAGGAAAGAGCCGGTGACTAAGCAAGATGTCGTTGCTAAAGAGCAGTCACGAATGATTTTTCTGCAGTTTTGAATCACAGCATCGATTTTAAAGCGTTGTTGCCCAAGGCCGGCCCCACCCCTCCTGATGGGCCCCCCTTTCCCAACCCGTTTGCGGGTGGAATTTATCATTTCTCTGGAATTTATCATGGCTCCGAACCAGCTCTCTTGTGGCGTGTGGTGGGAGATTCCGTCTCTCCCGTCTCCTCCGGTTTCTGCAGTGTCATCAAGTCCCAGACCTATCCCCTCTCTCCGCATTGGCAGTTCTCATCCTTCGGCTCCGGGGATGGAATATTCATTGTCTGGCAGTGGACTAATTCCACCGATGAGCACGGTGTCTGCTCTCAAGCCTCACCTCCCTTCTGCAGAGGCCCGACCGAGCTGCTATTATCTCTTCTCAGGTGTTTTCTGTGGCTGCGAGCAGGAATGTTGTTGATGTCTGACGGTGTTGGTGCCACAAACAGTTTAGATTCCAGCTTCGAGGTATTCCAGGAATGGGCCTCACGGCGGAGCTCCCCGTCTTTCTTCGTTCTTTCTTTCTTTCTCAATGGAAAGTCCCGTGACGCGTATCCGCAGATGGATGCGAGCCTTTGACGCGGATTCTACGCCACCAGTGGGAAGCAAAGACAAGTTAGTCCAGTATGTAGTGAGCTGCTCGGACGTGAAGACAGAATCTGTGCTCCTGCGTGCTGTGTGTAAATCAGGATTTATCCCCATTTTACTCAGCACATCACTAAGAAAATGGATCATTTGTGGGGAAAAATAAAACAAAATCAGCGAAAACAGCCAGGTTTTCTGAAATGGGCATCCTGCATTTGACAGGCTTGTTTGCAGTAATCGCGGGGCAGCATAGCAGCGGGGAAAGCGCTCACTCCTCGAGCGTCGGCTTAACGTTATCCACCCAGCCCTCAGACCCCAGCTGAGCAGCGCTAATGGAAAGAAACGAGGAGACCGCCAACGGGCCATCGCACGGTCATGCTGCTCGTTAAGAAGCCCCGGCTTCCCCCGCCATCCCCTGGTCTGCTTGCTCTTCCGCACAGCCGGGCCGAACCAGGACGCTAATCAGTCCGCGGTCGCCTGAGGGGTCGGAAGCCCCCCCCCCCCCCCCCTACAAGGAGAGTGAAGGGAGCTGGTGTCTTCTCTTCCCGTCAACATGATAGTTTCGTTCTTGTGAAGACTTGCCCTCAGAGGATGCAGCAACTATAAAAAAAATAAAGTGTGTGTG
This sequence comes from Takifugu rubripes, assembly GCF_901000725.2. Lineage (NCBI taxonomy): Eukaryota > Metazoa > Chordata > Actinopteri > Tetraodontiformes > Tetraodontidae > Takifugu > Takifugu rubripes. The sequence goes on along the minus strand of NC_042292.1, from coordinate 14,414,012 downwards.
TGTGTGCGTGTGCGTGTGTGTGTGCATAAGAATGTAGGTTCTAATGAATGCCAGAGTGGATTTTCTTGATGGAAGTCAACCCACTCACGCCATTTTAGAAAGGAATATGAAAGTGACTCTGATTTGTGGTGAGTCAGATCAGCTGCAGACTGGAAGGTTTTATTTTTTTTGCGGTGTCTTGTGGCTGATTTTGAGAGCTCACATGTGGCGGAAACACCACCAACCCCCCTTCATGTAGAATCAGAAATCCCATCTTTCTACCAGAGTCCAAACAGGTTTCCCCTAATGCTATAAAGAAGCAGGTTGTGGCATCCTGGTACATAAAAGGGCATCCAGCAAAGGGAAACACTTATCACCTTGACATTAAGTACACGCACGCACACACACACACACACACACACACACAGTGTTTTCTGTCTTCAGTTCGTTCAAATACACTTTAATGGAGATGGTGAGATGGTGTCTGTTACACACTGAGATTTCTCACACATTCCTCAGACATGCCCCCCCCCCCCCCCGATATCCTCCATGTCCTCATCACGCCCATCCAAACACCGCACAGGTCTCTAATCCTCCCCCGCTGGCGAAAGACACTGTCTCACCTGCATGTTAGCACAAGGTCGCCAAGTACTTAACACGGCTTGACCTCCGCACGGGGCCTTTGTTTAAGGATTAGGTATCATTGACGTGTATCTTCAGTTTTTGCTGAGGGTTTTGCTTCTGCAAGTAGTTCCACTTTCTACCAACTTGCTGTTGCAGTAATCTGGCCCAAAAGAACCAATTCTACTTCCCATCGATGCTCTAAAGATTAACACGATTAAGAATCCATTTTCTAGTTAAGCATACGAACATGTAACGATCATCTCATGCGCATCCTGGACCAGGAGGCTAATCAGTTAGCGGTCTCCAGTTCCTGCTTGGACAGGGTGTTGGACAGAGAGCTCGGGTTGCACCGTCTCCCCACCTACCTGACGTTAAACTGGATTAGACGGGCGCTCGGCTCATTTATCCGTAAGCTTTAATGAAGGGTGAATTATATCGGACAATATTTGTAATAACAAAAGGGAGAATCCTCCAACCCACTATTAAACAACAGAGCCTTTGTTTACTCTGGAGTGCAGAGAAATGCAGGCATGCAGCAAGCAAGCATGCTTTTTTATTTTTTTTATTTTTTTTTTTACTTTCGCTCAACACAAGCACAATCTTATCTTACACACACACACACACACACACTCTATCTCTCTCTCTGTCTGTCTCTCTGCAGGTCACATGTTTTTGCTGTAGATGAGAGGAAGTGGCCAAACATCAACTCGGTGCTGTGAAAAACTGTGCAAACCAGAAAAGCGCAACAGACAAACTCTTGAAGGCAGTGCAACATTTAGTCATTTCTCCTTTTGCCGAGAACACACTTAGTAGACTTCAACAGTGCTGCGTTTGTGTTGTTGCCGAGTGTAAACATGCGTGTGTGTGTGTGTGCAAAGGTTGCTTTTGCCCTCCTTTGGGAGTGAAAGGCAGCTGTATGTCCTTGCCTTGGGGGCTGCAGGCAATAGAAAGAGACACATCTTTGGGCAAATGTCAGGGTTGGAGGTCATAATCGGGGTTCTCGCTTGCATTGCATGCCCTGAGATGCAAATGTTTGGATGTATTTTCAGCCATCATCTGGGTACAGGAAGTCATGATGCTGCTAAAGTGCTACAAATAGCTGTGGCACTTTTTAAAAACCGTTTAAACCTTTGTTTTTTCCAAATCAGCTATTTTTACCTGTCCGCTGCACATTCCTTTGTGACACCATAAAGGTTGAGTGGTTTATTCTTATCTACAAGGGAAAATGTCAACGAACCAGGACCAAATGACTGATAACTTGCTATTTTCAAGAATCAATGTTCCTGCCGCTGTCTGGTCACATTTATTAGGCTTAAAGGGAAAGAAAAACACTATCTCCAAAAATTATTTCCTTATTGCTGACTGGGACTGAAAGAGAGAGTTTGATCCAATCTGCAGATTAACCAGCAAACTCTGTCCAATCTTGGGGGAATGTCAAGGTATTACGCCATTTAAAATCGGATTTTTCCTTTATTTTTCCATGCAAAGTTGCAAATTTTACTGTTGCAGATGCCACCTTAATTTTCTTGTATTTACCGAGCCTTTTCAGACATTCCTGCCCTGGTTTCGCAGGATGTTTGCTGGGGATCCCTCTGATATCTCGGGTTGCCAAAAACCAAACACAGCAGGAAAATTCCCAGCACCATGCTGTATTCCCGGTTGTCAGCCTGACCTTTGTCAGGGCTGCTGTCGGATCAGTCTTCAGTTGATCGGTCTGAGTTTCTCCGCGGTCACGATTATCAGAGTGTGTGTCCTTGTATTTGCTACAAAATACTCATCCTACTAGCAAAGTGAGGACAGTTTAGCCAGTCGAGGCTTCAGACTTGGGTTTAAGGTTTAGGTTAGAGTTAAGGTCTGGTTAGGGAGTTCATTGGTATGATAAGGGTGGGATAGGGAGCTGGGTAATGTATTATTTCTATGAAAGCTCCAGGTCAGCCCCCGACTGCCAGGTCAGTCTTATTCTGAAGGCTGAAGAGGAAGTAAACAGGAAAAGAGGAGAGTGTGGAAGGAGGAAGAGAGCAGAGGAAAGTAAGGAACCGGCCCTCCATCTTTGATCATGTCAGCGATTTTGGAAGTGGCGTGCTGTTTCCCTGGTATCACACTTTAAATGTTTTGATGAAATGGGTTCCAGCTACTATAGTGGTGCATTTCTTTGCATAACTAAGCGATCGCATAATGGCTGTTCAGCCTAAAGAGGGAAAAACATGCACGCGCAGAGGGCGAGGAGAAGAGGGGGATGAGAACGTGAAGTGGTGGTTCTTCACCAGGAGAAGTGATGCTCTGCATGCAGTCAGGGACGGTGGTGAGGGCGAGGTGAGAGCCTGAAGGGAAGGATCAAGCTGGCGAAGGAGAGAAAATGGGTTCCAGTGGGTGAGACAAAGAGGAAGGGGGGAGGAGACGGCAAGAAAAGGAAGGCTTGTTAGAAAAGAACAACAGAAAGGAGAGCAGCTGGGGCACCGGGAGACAGACGTCGTCTGGATGGAAGAATCAGACACGCTCCTTCATTTCCATCACAACATCCCTTTATTTCTTCTTTTCCTTTTCTCCTCATCCCTCCTCAGAAGACTAGAATGAAATTGGGGTCAGGCGTATATTTCTGGACGTCATGGCAGGAAGGAGGCCGCGTCTGTTAGCGTGAATTAGCAGCGCATCTGTATATCAGCGTGCCTTCGATATCTCAACGGCCTGTTATGGTGGCTTCATTTAGCTCTGTGTTTCAGCTGTGTTTTTACCTTAGGGAATGAAATTTGTGGAATGTTGGGCAGAATTCATAAGGTCAAAGGTCGATTGGCATCAGCTCCTTTGACCTGACCCTGAAGACAGAGAGAGGAACCCGAGGCAGCTTTTAATATCTCTCATTTTTGAATATATAATTCTGATTGTAGTTGATATGTGTCCTCCTCAGACACCTACAGTGAACCTAAACTGTTCATTCTTAAGATCTGTATGTGGGTTTTTTGGAATTAGAGTGAGCTGAGTCAGCAAATTGTTCACTCAGGAGATGCTGAAGCGGCTTTTTAAAAAAAAACAACAACTTGTGTGTTGTTTAAAAATGGAAACCACTGTGTGATGCGCTCCCGTTCTTGTAGATACATCGATTTTCGTGCCACAAACCTCAAAGGGAGCAAATATAAGCCTGAATTCGATTAGCCAAATGGGAACTCCGTCCAGCAGATTCATCCAAAGCCTTGTTTTGCACCGTTTGTTGCAGTAAAAGGTTCGCCACCGGTTATCGATTCAGACATGTATTGAAGGCCCTCCATGGTTCAGGCGCTCCGTTTCCCAGAACCTGTGCCTCAGGCGGCTAATTGTCACCGTTGCCGAGCAAAGCACTTCTCCCCAGTGTCTCCTCTGCACAGCGTTTGCTCGCAGGGTTATGTAAGACGCTGATAAGACGGCGGATGCGATCAGCCAGCCTTGTTTTGGAGTTATCCCCCCCCCCCCCCCCAGATGTAGCACAGAGTGACATCTTAATGTGTACAGATGGTGACATTAGCCCGGGGGGAGCGTATGCACATATTATTCATCTCCAGGAATTAGCTTGCCATTTCTTTACCTTTCTGCACGCCGCTCTTCCGCTCCTGTCTGTCATCACTTCACAGCATCATTTTGTCGCAAATTACCCAGGATCGTTTTCCAGCCGGCCGATTGTTTTTACCCTCCTGCGCAGACCCCTGGTCTTCCTCGGCTTTAGGTTTCTTTCAGCGTTTGATCAGCTGCCAGCCTCACACGTGCAAATGCCACGCAGTTAACACTCACGCCTTCCAAAATAGACCCAGCTGCCGCCCACGCGCTGATACTAGATGGCTTCGTATAAGGGCATCAAAAACATGAAGCGCCCGCCCACGTGGATGCTGCGACATGCTCGGAGTGCTCCCGGGTTGCGGGCAAGAGTTGGGCAACAGGGCAACGCATACAGTTGTGACATACACTGTATATTTGCAGCTGTGATGGCGGCTCATCTGATGTGCGTTCATTAAATGAGAGAGACGCAGACGCGAGGCCTTTCGCTAACTCGGCGATGCATAAATACATACGCATATTGTGAATCACATGGCGCGTTAATGCAAACATGCGTGGGGCTGTTATGGCAGACACGGGAGAGGAAGAACAGAGGTCAGAGGTCACGTAACCCTGCTCATGTTTTCCAACACAGCCCCGTAGGCAAATTCAGTTCTGCTTTTCTCTTCTGCTGTCAGTCTGTTAACAATCCACCAGCTTGCTGGATGAAAATGACAGAAAATGCTCCGACTGCGATGGTGTCTCACCTCGCGAATGTGGAAAAAATGCAGATCAGGGAGAGCTGCTTAGCAGCTCGTTGCAAGGCTTTCCAGGAATTCCAGGAATTACATGCACGTAGGCTAAACAGTTAATGTAACCTGGAGAAAATCCATTTTTCTAAGCTGCATCTGGAGCCTTCCACTTTCTTATTGCGGACTGTACTGTACATGTTGAAGGAGGACAGGAAGAACTTGGTCATTGAAACTGAATGTTAAATGAGATGCCAGACTGCAAAGTGTTCTACTTATTCATGTAATGCATATTTTACTACAAAGCCACAACCCAGGCCAATCTAAGGCTGCATTGTTTACTAAAAAAGCACAGGGAAAAGATATCTATGTAAATTTGTTGGAGCAATTTATGGTCTTATATTTATGGAGGCATTTTTTAGACGCGCAATCTGAAATTAAGACCGATGTGAGCGAGGGAACGAGGGCCAATTTGAAACGGAATAAGATGAAATGAGCTCAGTTCCTGAGCTGGGGAAGGATGGAGGTCAGCATAGATGGAATCAGAATCAGAATCAGAAGAAGACCAGGTCAAACTGAAAACAAAGAGGGACGTAAGAGCGCTTCTATTCTGATGGAATCTGCAGAGGAGGCTGGAAAACAAAGGTGCTATCTCGGACAGACGGAAGGGCTGGAGGAGGAGAAGCGCATTCCAGGGTGTTGTTGAGGGACAGCGGTGGACAGCGGGCCTGCAGCCAAACTCCCAGCATCCGTGTGTCATACAGGAGCTCAGCGTAGAGCCGCAGCCTCTGACACTTGTGACGACTGTATACCGTAATCATCAGACTGCTGAAGTATTCCAGCATAGGGGATGGCGACGGGATGGCGTCTCCCAAACCCATTAGCTGATGAAGCATTTTAACGTTGTGTTGGTCTGTTATTTTTTCGAGGTGCGCCTCGAATGTCAAGGTGAATTTTGCATTCCAGGCCTTTTTGTTATTTCCCGCGCAGACATGGACGTGACAAGAGTCGCAGACGGCTGCGCGCTGACGGGAGGACAAAGACACGCTTGGACAGAAAATAAATGAAAGGGTGTTTTTGCTCACATGCTGTCAACACCCTCTCAAAGCTTTTCTGTGCTCCTCGGTGACAAAAGCAGATCCAGATGGTATATTTATTAAATTCAAAGATTTAGCGCATTTGTGGATGTTTTCTCTCAAACCGACCCCAACGGACTGACTCCGGCTCCCTTAAACTCAATGGAGGGATGCGGCACCAATCGATACGCGCTGTATTAAAACTACAGGATTTTAGCGTCGCGGCGGCTCCTCTCTCCTGCTGCTCTTTTAGATGTGGTTTAGCAGGTCCTGACTCGGCATCGGAAATGAGTCATAAACAAAAATATCTGCTGTTTGTGCTCCTCAGATGAATCCCATCACCTCCTAACTGGATGACTCACACGGCATTAAAAGCAAAGCCTCCCACCCGGATTGATATTTGCTTTTGTCGATGTTTCCGAACTTTGTTTGGAGTCACAAGACAACGGAGACGTGCGCCGACCCTTCCGAGGGTCGCTCAGCTTCTCTGCTTATCGGCCATCAACAAAACGCTGCCGTCACCAATAAATCCTCAACCAACAAAAAGCAAATGTCAACCTGGTCGAGCAGAGTCGAGGCAGAAATCACTGCTGCCAAGAGATTTATTTTTAGTTGTTACTACCTGTAATTTACTTGCTTGGTTTATATGCCAACTATAACAATTGTGTTTGCGTGTGATTGTCTCGCGTTAAGGCGGAATCCATCACACTAAAAGCGAACTATACATTCCCACTATACATGTCGCTCTCTCTCTCTCTCTGTCCCTCTCTCTCTCGAAAATGTAGGCCAGTCTAAGTCTGAGCTCAAGTCAAGTCAGAGGGCAGATCTGAGTCACGCTACATGCTAAAGCAAGTCGAGTCAATGCTAATAGAATAGAGTAGCTAATGAGTAGCTTTTGATTCGATGTAAATGGTTAAACAATAATAAATAAATTAAATGCATGCACTCCCACGTACAGAACTACCTTTCATGCCTCATTGCAAACACAGCTGTGGAGTTCTGCCCTCTCTAGTGCCAGTCTGTTAAGCGTTAGTGCGCTGCGCCACTGTGGCTGATGAAGGAGCGAGCCTCCGCCTCACTGCCGATGTGACCAGCATGCTGATCAAGTGTAACACCGGGTTAGGAGGGGTGTAGCTTATACACAGAGAAATCACTCAAAGTGTTCTAGTTCTGAGTCTTGCTCCAGGCCCATTCCAAGACGCAATTTTTTATAATACCCGATGCCCCCCCCCCCCCCACATCTCTGTTGCTGAAAAGGCCACCCTGTCCAGCAGCCCATTGGCTGAGGCCAAGAGCGACACGGACTGCAGAGCGACATGAGTCACTAGGCTCCGCAGGCGGGCGGCGTTCCTACCGAGGTGATTTCACAGCGAATCAGCCCGACCTCAGGTGTTCGGCTCGCCGAGCTGGGGAATATCTGGGGATTATTGAGCTAACGTGACCTTGAAAACGAGCCAGTGAATTACATCAACACAGCCTATGGAATGCAATTACAAGCCCGTCAACATCGCGGTCATTTCATTTAATTAAACCTATATTTAATGCTGCTGTAAACATTTTTAAGCATTAATAGAGATACACCTGTTTGCCTCCATATCATATATTTACATGTTTATTTCTCACTCTGTTTTTGCTCCCCACTCACTCTTTTGTACAAATGAAAGTCGAGAGCTCAAAGACTCGACGAAGCTAAACTGTTGACATCTTTGCAAGGCTGTTTCCACTCAGCCGAGGGCTATTTTAAGACCCCGAGGAACCAAATGCTTGTTATTTTTGCCGCTTGCAGTTTTCACATGATTACATTGCTACACCTCCTTTCCCTCCTGTTATTCCTCTGTCTCGCGCTGCTCCGACTGCACGATGATCGTCCTCCCCTGCTGACATCTTTTCCAATGTTAATTTACATTAGCCTGTTTGTCTTTTGTGCTCCGCTGTTTATTTTAGGTACGCGTGCGCGCCGCTGATAAGGTTGTCTGGTGTGAGAATTTAAGCCGCTTTGAGCCGACGATCAAAGTCTGAAGTTTGAGTTGGATCACAGTTTTGGGGATTGCGAGCGTGCGCGTTTGTGCGTGCGTGTCCAACAGGAATTACTTAATATGACTGATTCGTCTTCTTTTACTTGTAAGGAAGAAAACCTGAGTCATTATCAATGTAATCATTATCATTCCGAGTCTCCTTGGAATGATTTTTATGGGTTTGGAAGATTAAAGTAGGAGGACACGACTCATACAGATGATGTTGATCACAATTTGTGAAGGGAGGAGAGGCCATTTAAAAGAGGACGGTGGGCGGAGCCTCTGCTGAAAGGATGGAGAGTTGCTGTTATGCAATGAATGACGGCGCCGAGATGTCAAGACGGCATTGATGACCGTCGGAGGGAGGCAAAAAGACAAAGAGGGGAGTGGGATGGAAAATGACAGGATGACAAATGATGTTGGCTGAGAGGAAGGGTGGAAGAAGGGGAAAAAAGGCTCTGGGGGGGGGGGGGGGGGGTCGAGATTAAGATGCTGAGAAGATGCTGTTTGAAGGTTGAGAGAAGGACTGTTTTTAGCACCGGCTCGTGTCTTTACCGTGTTGTCAGGCTTGTATGACATAGCAAGGTTAAACTCAGACAATCCGTTGTCAAGGGAACCACATTCAGCGCCACCCCCTTACAGCCACAGGTATCTCCGTGCGCAACAGCTCAGCGCACTTGTTTCTCTCAAATCCCTCCGAAGCGCATCTCCGTGCTCGAGTTTCTCATCTATATTAAATGGATTACTTGCTTGGCGCTATCGTCTTTATTATAATTGACTGGGAGGAAATATGCTAATCCGCCTGCCTTTTTGGTTTGCAACACATTTTAGCTCTGCTCATCACAACGTAAGGAAAGTTAAAAGCGCTGGTGATGGAAATGCAATTCACGGAACCAGGACGCATTTGTCATCTGGAAAGGTTGGAGGTCAATCGTCCCACCGGCGTTATCTTACCGTCATCCGCCTCTGCCTGCCGGCCACCTCCGTCCATCCACGTCCCTCATTAGATAAACAGAAGTTGCAGGGACTGCCAGGAAGACGTGAGGCGTCATCATCCGGAGGGACATTAAACATTCATTTAGTGTTGGTAAATCAGACAGGAAGGTCTTCTACAGTTTGACCTATAGAAGCTGTGACAAATGGATGCTCTCAGGAACCCACTGAGAATGCACAAACAGCTCATTTCTGTCCGCACGCTGTTTGTGTGCGGTTTTTCTTGTAAATTAGTAATATCCTGTGACATTAAATTCTTTTGAAATGGCTCATATATATGTAAATATCAATATTTTACCATCACTATTGTTGCTAGTCTTTTGTCTGGCATGTTGATCTACACATTCTGTGCCATGCCTGGATGCTGTATGTAGCATTAGCGTTCCTCTCTTTGCCGATGACGCAGTGTTAAACACATGGAACGAGATGAGCTGCTCCGCTGATCTGGTAAACCTTGTCTCCCAGTTTATTTGATTCTGTCAGGATGGGGGGGGGGGGTAAAAGACGACCACACAGTCAATGACAAAGCTTTTTGGTGTCCATTTACTGCACCTTGTATTTGTTCAAACCTCAATAACATGTCCTCCCCCTCAGCAGGCCGGTGGATACAACCGTAGTGAACTCTGAGGCGTAGCAACATGCTGTCTAGGAGGTGGTGACATTTCTCCACCTGTCAGTCAAGGCTCTAGCTGCTTTTCCAGCATTTAGCCAATTGTCTCAACCCGGGTCCAGCGGCAATTTTCCGACAAGATAAGCGTCCTGGAATGAGTCCAAAAGGAGGGGGCGCTATGATGTCATTGTTCATGGCAATCCCACAGATGTTCCCTTTTTTTTCTTCCACGTTGAGACAATGGCTGTCCTGATTGTAGAAAATAATATTTTCGGCCTTTACCACACACAGACTGCAGTTCCTGTGTCGCTATGGCTGCTCGTATTTAAGCTAGTGTCGTCCTCTTTGTATTAGCTGCTTTGCTGGCTGCTAACCTATAGTCCTTTTGGGACAGCTGCTGCCCTCGATTGCAATTAGGACAACTCGGACACCCCTTCAGGCCTTTTCACGTTAAAGTAGTAAAGCGAAAAATGGAAAGGCGAAAAAACCCCGCCGACCCTTGTGTTAGGCAGCAGTTGGCCCTACATGTAAGATCATCTCGAGGGAAATTTCAGCGCTGCCCGGCGTCGTGCAACTAGAGCAGCTGATTAAGTCGCTCGGATACATCTCACAGCTGCAGCGATCCGAGAGCTTCTCACATTTCTGACGCCGTCAGTGCCGCATCCTCGCTAGCACAGATGCTGTTTAGTGACGAAGGTCCCTATGGTGCAGTAAACATTTACAAGCTCATCAGCTATGTGATTGATAATTGCACAAGAAGTCAAGGCCAGACTAGTCGCAGCATTCTGAAAGTTCAACCCCCCCCCCCCCCCTTTTCCCGAAGCTCGGTCCAAATGTGCCCCCTGGCAGTCGGCCCGCTCTGCACCTCGACTCAGCAGCCGTAAGCAGAAGCTGCACTTAGCCGGACCCTGAAACGGGGGACTAATCGATCTGTTTTCATCGATACGTTCAGTCTGTACCGGACTCTCTGAAAGCCTCGGGAGCGAGCACAAAGGCTCTCGCCATCCGTCGCTGAGCGCCACAGCCGTCTGCCCACTTTCACTGCTGATAGAAATGAAATGAAGTGAGAGGGTCCTTTCAGACCGTCCCCTTTTGATCTTTGGAGTTTCATTACATTTTTGCTCAGAAGTTGAAGTGCGTGGTTTTATTTCCTGTCCAAATCATGTTGGAGCCGCCAGTCTCTCTCGTCCCGATGACAAGCTTATTGAGCTGATTTGTGACCCATCTGCGTGACTTCAGCCACTTTATTTTCCACTGGAAGGGGCACTTTTTTACTGCCGCATTAAAAATCTGTCGCTATATAGCTCACTTTGCCGGCCTCTGTCTTCCACGTCTCCGTCCCGGCTGAATATTCTTGTCTCATCTCCTTCGATGCCCGCTTTTGTGTCTTCAACGTCTGTCTTTGTTCTGTCTTTTTCTAATCTTGTCTCTCTTTGTGATCCGTTGTCATACTGTCTGACTCTGCCTCTTTTTTCCTGTGTGCTTGATGTAATCTTCCACCTTCTTTGTTTTATACCGTGTGTGTCTGTGTGTGAGTGTCTGTGCGTGTCAGTGTGCGTGTTGCCCCCTCCTCCTCAGACAGCCCTGCAGGTCTATTTTAGTGGTTTAGTCTGTTTTCTGAAGCCTTGGAGATGAATTATTGAACAGATTGACCCCTGGCTGCCCAGCTGATCCCTGCTGTCTCGGCCTTTCTGTTGCTCAAGACCCCTCACACGCTGTGATCTAAGGAATCGGGTAGTCAGGCAGATATTTTTAAGTCCCAGTTCAGAGAGCATGAAATTCAAAGGATAAAAGAATGGAGCTGTGTTGTTTGGTCTTGTGTGTGAGGTTCATGGGTTGGATGCACAGTCACATCTTGTACATAAGCTACAACATTTTTCTTTCTGTTTCTCTTCAGGCTGTTCAACCTGACCCTGAAGAAGCTGATCATGCTGAAGGAGCTGGACAAAGATCTGACCTCAGTGGTCATCGCCGTCAAACTCCAGGTCGGACGGAATCACAAAAACTGGGCTGCCCTTTTCCACCACCTGCATCCCGGCTTTAATGTTGCCTAAATGCCTTTAATGAATTTCCATTTTCTTGAAATCTCTCGGGCTGATGAACGTGCTCACCTGCATGCTGCTGCCAACTAATTGATAAATGATATACGGAACTGCGTCTTGATTGCTCTTTAATGCCATGGCTCCGCTCCCAGTTTCTGTCTCTTGGCTCCTTTTCTTGCCTCACCATCCCCGTCTTCTTCACCCACCCCGACACCTCCTGTCAGTCTCTTTCCTCCTCCTCTTCTCCATCTCTTCTCTCCCAGCATGAGGCTGATGAGACCTCGTCGGCTCGACTCTGCTGGAGACGGCAGAGTCGCATCAGCGGTAATCTTTATACTCCTCCACTTGTGACTTTTGTGTTTTTTCTCCCTCTCTGTCCCTCCTCCTTCTGTCCCCTCCTCAGGGTTCTAAGCGGATCCTGCGCTCCAACGAGATCCTGCTGTCATCAGCGGGGTTGACAGAGACTGACCTACAGCTCACCTTCTCCCTGCAGGTAAAGGTCAAGGTTCAGCGAGGCCCAGCTGCCTTTCAATCAGAATAAATTTCCATTTTTCATCATCATCATTATTCTAAGTAGCTGCACACGCTAGCGTTGAACAGCTGGGTATTGGCAGCCTGTCCTGCACCAGCTGTCCAGAAACAATCCCAGTGCATTCCAACGCGCCCAGCGTTTGATCCATATTTAGGTCTCGTTAGTTTTCCCTGCAGAGGGATGTGTCGCAGGAATAAAGATGAGCGTGTGTTTACACACGTCGGTCTCAGTTGGGCGGCAGTGTGACTGTTAGGCACAAAATGGTGACATGAGATATTTCATTGGCGTGTTCATCGAGCTTGTTAATGATGGATTATGGGGTGTGCCCGCTATGACAAAGTGGTTTGACACTTTGGAATGTTGCGAACGGCAGGTGTGAGCTTTAACTGGTGCCCACAGACCTGTCAGATTCCGCCTCATTATCAGTCCTCCCAGTCTGCCTCCCGTTGCACGCTGACGTGCGTCTTTTCCACCTGCAGTACCCGCACTTCCTGAAGCGGGACGCCAACAAGCTGCAGATCATGCTGCAGCGGAGGAAGCGGTACAAAAACCGGACCATCCTGGGCTACAAGACACTGGCGCTGGGACTCATCAACATGGCCGAGGTACAGATCTGTGTTTCGCTCCTTACAGACGTTGCATCTTATCATATTTTGACAATGCAAGTTTGGCCGCGAACTGTGTATCCTGATAATAAAATGGTCCCTTTAGCCGTAGTGCTAAAGTACAGCTGCAGCACACAACAATACAAGTGTACAATAATGGTTCCCGGTTATCTACCCCAGCAGGTGTTTATATTTAAAATTTGCAGCAAAATATGACTCACTGTTCAGGCCCTGTTTACTGATGCAACCACACAGGCTAATTGACTGTCACTTACTGTCGATAGAGATGTTTTTTGTTTGGATATTTGCAAAACAAGGAAAAGGTTTTTGCCTGATGTGAATGTTGTGAGTTGGAATAGGGGAAAGGAAAAGTGGACGGTTGAGGTGTGCTTGCAGAGTAGTTAAAGTTTGGCACACAGGCTGATCTGCTTGAATGCCCCTGATGGGGACGTTCTCTAGCTTTTGTCAGCAGCAGCTGGAGGGCGATCCGCCCGTCCGGGGGCACGTCAGCTGCGAGTTGTTGTGTCAGTAGACTCTCGTCCCCTTCGGCCAGACAAACGTCCCAGCCGATCCTCAGCATTGACCTAACAAAGCACCGGTCACGGGCTCGTGTCCCAGAACGGGCCACCTCCGCTTCTGGTTCAGTCTAATCTTAGTTCAGCAGAATTATCTCTCGCTTAATAGCATGCAGATTAAATCGAGCGCAGCCCTGTTGTGTCACTTGGCAACTTTCATTCATGACACACTGATTCATTTAACCTTCAGCTAAACTCAATCCAAGCATCTTTGGTCCTGCGTTCAACATAAATCACCTCCCAAATGAAGCATTATCCTGTGCTGCCAAAGGCTCCCTGCATTCTCCATCTCCCAATAAGGGGCCTTAATTAAAGAAATGACCTCCATTGAGGTGCGTGCATTTGTGGATAAAACATGTCAAACAAGACATTAATCCACAAATCATCCCTTTTCATTATGGGGAAAGGACATGGTGGGGGGGCCGAATAGATCACATGACCACAAATTTGCAGAAGTGCCTTTTCTCCATCTTTGACCGAGCTTCTTGGCTACGGCATCCGCTGCGAGGTGCTTGACAGAGGCAAAAGGACACAAGTAAATCTTCAGCGAAGCAGCAACCATCTCTACTCAGTCAATTCCGCCTAACACTTTTCCCACATTTCGCCACACCCGGAAAAGCCTGAGGTTGTCTCCAGACTCTGCACTGTATATGTTAACATAAACAGTATAGTCTAAAGCTCTCGCTACTGCTCAGCGTAGGATAAATCTGACCCAAGGCTGGCAAAGTGAGCAGTTTTTATTCGCTAACGAGCCATTCAGATGGCTCAGGCAGGCTGCACGTCACTCCTCGAGACGTGTCGTTGCTACTCATCACCTGTCGGACATCTTGGTTTCAGGTGATGCAGCACCCCAGCGAAGGGGCTCAGGTGCTGGGGCTCCACAGTCAGCTGAAGGACGCCTCCCTGCCCGTTGCCGAGATCCGCGTCTACTCTCTCTCTAGCCAGCCCATCGACCACGAGGGACCCAAAGCAAAGATGTCCGGTGAGCGCTCGTTGGTCGTCCCTCTCTCTCGTCCTCCTCTGTTTCAGCCTGTCAGTGTGTGTCCTCTGATGTCTCCAGATCGCTCTCCAGACATCGACAACTACTCGGAGGAGGAGGAAGAGAGCTACTCCTCAGAGCAGGAGGGCAGTGACGACCCCATCCACGGACAAGTAAGCCCTTGATTAGCACCTTAATATCTCAGACAGCGATTTTTTTTTTTACATCAAAGTAAGACGCTTCCTCTCCCTCGTGCAGTATCTGTATGATGAAGACGAGGAGGTCAGGAAGAAGAAGCCCAGGCGGAAGATTCCCTCCAACGCCGCCATCACCAGGGTAGCCCCAGTCCGTCCTTCTCTCCCGTTTTTCTGCCACTTTTCCTCACCTCACTTAACCCCTTCTCTACCCCTCCCCCACTTTTAGCTAAAAATCCATTTTCTCAGCCCGAGTCTAGATATGTAAATTTCAACGACTGTACCACGTCTCCGGGAGCTCCCACAGACAATGTGTTCGATGCCGGGTGTAGCTGCAGCACAGGACACGCGCATGCAAAATAACCCATTCTGACCAGATTATTAAGAGTAAATGTGATTATTTTTTTTAAAGGAAACTAGGAGATATTTTCAGACTTCTTTCTCTGACCGTATCTGACACCGACCTGGAATTATCATTTCATTTTTCTCCACGTTTCTCGCGAGACACTCATGCCGTCTCGCCTTTTTTCTCGCCCTCCTCTTCCCGTCTGCAGCAACCCAACATCAAGCAGAAGTTTGTCGCCCTGCTGAAGCGGTTCAAAGTCACCGACGAGGTACGGCCTGTTTTCCCCAGAGTGTTTTTGACGTGCAGCGCACAGAAGCATGTGGGAGGAACGTGAGAGACAACTGAGACAAGTGGCGGCGTATTAAAAAGACCCGCCGTCGTGCACGGGCCTGCGTGCTTTTGCAGCGGTTCCGCTGAAACGTGCCTGCATTTGATCGCTGTTAGTCAGTTAGTTTCCCGTTTGCCTTTCCCAGCCTGATTCACTCAGAAAGATGAGATTGCCATTAACGATAGCGAGCCTGTAAACAGAACTAATCAAAGCCGAGCGATTACTGCGTTGGTCACCTCTTCCACCCGTACTTCGCTCAGGTGGGCTTCGGCCTGGAGCACGTGTCAAGAGAGCAGATCCAGGAGGTGGAGGAAGACCTGGACGAGTTGTATGACAGCCTGGAGATGTACAACCCCAGCGACAGCGGGCCGGAAATGGAGGAGACAGACAGCATCCTCAGCACACCCAAACCCAAGCTGAGGTAGGAGAAGAGACTCGTCACTTTGTGCTCCAATTGATGTTTCATACGTCTGCACTTCAAGTGTAGGAATAAATGGTGCCCCCTAGTGATAATAGTGGTGCACTGCACCATTAATATAACATGTACATGAACCAGAGGTAAAAATGGTTGTAAAATGCCATCTCAAGTAGGTTGTTTAAAGATGCAGAGGTTCCAGAATGTTCTAACATTCTGGAACAAAAGCATCACCATCCCAAATATAAATAATTTAGTTCTTCAAACATTCCTTTTTATTGCTTTCAGTTTAGCTCAGGAATGCTCACACAGGCTATTAGAGGGCTATAAATTTTCATGTTGGGGTTTTTCCTGCCTTCAATCAGGCCATTCTTTGAGGGAATGTCCCAGTCAAGCTCACAGACAGAGATCGGCAGCCTGAACAGCAAAGGCAGTTTAGGCCGAGATACCTTCAGCCCGGTAAGACGATTGCCACGTTTGTCCATCTTCTTGGGTTTTTTTTTAGGTTTTCTGTTTAGTTTTTGAATGAATGGAGACATCTTGACATTTTATAATATTTTTTTTGCCCAACTTAATCCTGATCGTCGATAGACAATAGCCTGACTGCTGCTTCCTGATCCTTCCAGCAGGGGGAGCAACCTCCATTAGAGAAGATGAAACCGTCACGCAGTCGCAACCTGGAGGAGGCCTTGTCCGAGACCGACACGCTGGTATGACTAGTTCTGTGTTTTTGGTTGTACGTGCCCAAATATACACATCTTGCTAGGAGAGTGAGGAAATTTTGGTCCATCTTGGTTTTTGTTTGGTTTAAAGGCCTGAAGAAAGCATTACGCCAGTAAAAGTCCTCACAGACATAGAAGTCCAGACTCATCTGTGTGTAAAGGAGAGAGGATTGAGCTCGTTTCAGAGTCTTTCTTCAGTCTTGTTGCTGCTGTATGATTTATGTAAGAAAAAGACTCAAATAGGGTTGTGTGTGTGTGTGTGTGTGTGTGTGTGTGCGCGCGCGCAGGAGCTCACAGATCAGGAGCTGTTTGCCGAGGTGGGCCCCTGCATCATGGTATCAGTGGCAGAGAAACCCCGTACCCCCCTGAAGAGCAGCAAAAGCGAAACCCAGGCTATGCCATCACCACGGTAACCAACAGCACAAAAATAACACAGAGAAACAACAGTATTTATTGCTGTTTTGGGGATCGTAATGCTGTTTGGGTGCACATAGTTTATGCAAGAAAATGAAAAAGATTTCTGAATGGAATGGAGGTACGGGGCGAGACTGCTGCTGTTTTATGTCACCTCGTCTGATTAAGGTTGGACGGCGGCCACACCCCCCGACAGAAGCGCGTCAGCACGCCCATGAAGGAGCGGCAGCTGTCCAAGCCTCTGAGCGAGCGCACCAACAGCTCGGACTCCGAAAGATCCCCAGAGCTGGGCCACAGCGCGCCGGTGAGCCCCCCGTCCCCAGACGTGGCTTTGTTTTAACCCCACATCTGAAAACCACTCCACACTCACTCATTTCATTTCGTTCCCAAAAATAAAGAATTCATTCTGACGAGAGCTCAGGAATGAATTATGTATGTGCTGATGACTCATTTGAGTAAAATAGGATGCTGTCATGCAGTTTACAAGTGTGTGTATGTGTGTGTGTGTGTGTGTGTGTGTGTAGCTGCTGAGGAAGGTGGTGTACGACCAGCTGAACCAGATTCTGCTGTCGGACGCGGCCCTTCCGGAGAACCTGATACTGGTGAACGGTACCGATTGGCAGGGCCAGGTGAGTGTGTGTGTGTGTGTGTGTGAGAGAGAGAGAGAACCCTTCTCTAAAATCCTGCATATGTTCGCAGTATGTTGGAGAGCAGCTGCAGATGCACAGACACCCGGTGGTCTGCACGTGTTCCACAGCTGAAATCCAGGCCGTGCTGTCGGCCGTGCTCACTCGCATCCAGAAATTGTGAGTTTAACACACACACACACACACACGCATTTTTGAGATTTCTCAGATCTATTTCCATTCCCGGGAGCGTTGCTTTGCCAACTCTCTGGGCTCTCTTCAGTGTTTGTTTTGAATATTTTGGCTGCGTTCGCTAACTCCCGGCGGTGCTTTCAGCTGTAACTGTAACGCCTCGATGCCCCGGGCGGTGAAGGTGGCGGTGGTGGGCACTCAGAGCTACCTCGGGGCCATCCTGCAGTTCTTTGTCACACAGCTGGCCAACAAAACCTCCGACTGGCTCAACCACATGCGCTTCCTGGTCGTACCCCTGGGTAAGAACGTAGCCGTTTGCCACATGAGCGCTCAAATCCACGACTCTGCTCCCCGCTGACTGTCCCCGTCCCCGTCCCCGTCAGGCTCTCATCCCGTCGCCAAGCACCTCGGCTCGCTCGACAACCGCTACAGTTCTTCCTTCCTGGACAGCGCTTGGAGGGAGGTGTTCGGGCGTTCCGAGCCGCCGCAGACAGGTAACGCAGAGCAGGAGAAAATGGCAAATGTGAGGCTCGGAAAGCATTTTGACGCTCGTCCCACCTCCAGATCAGCTGGACGTGGCAGCCAGGATCTCTCAGTACATCAGCGGAGCCACGGTAACGCACCAGCTGCCCGTCGCCGAGGCCATGCTCACCTGCAAACACAGGACGTGAGTACGCCAGGAATGGCGCCCGTGCTCGCCACGTGTGTGCCTTCTCTAATGCTCTGCTCTCTCCAGGCGTGATGAAGACTCCTATCAGAAGTTCATCCCCTTCATCGGGGTGAGATGTGACTTTTCTACTCAAGTCGACACGAGTGGGTGAAAATCTTAACCGGGGGGGGTCATTTCTGGTGTCTCCTCTCTTGCAGGTGGTGAAGGTGGGACTGATCGAGTCTGGACACTCTCCCGCAGGTGAGGACAGAGGTTTAAAACACACAGGCAGCCGTGTTTATACTCTCTACTGAGGACCTGGCCTCCTTTTCTCTCCAGGAGATCCAGAAGACGGCGTGGCCGTGAGCTTGGCGGTCCCCTCCACGTCTCCCCCCTCCCACGGCTCACCTACAGGGGCCATCAAAGAGGCGGCCACGCCCCCGTCGTCTCCGTCCATGGGCAGCGTCCTCACAGCACAGGGGTGGGAAGACTGAACCACAACGGATTAGGAGTGCTTTATGTTGAGGCTTAATTAATGTTCTCAATTCACATTAAGGAGTCCCAGCATGTCTCACGGCATGGACGCCATCGGCCTGCAGGTGGATTACTGGCTGGCCTCTCTTGCCGAGAAGCGGAAGGAGGGCGAGCGGCGCGACACGGGCTGTAAGAACACGCTGAAAAGTACCTTCCGCTCACTGCAGGTCAGCAGGCTGCCAGGTGGGGGCAGCAGCGATCCACAGGCACAGGTCAGCACCATGGCCATGACCGTGGTCACCAAGGAGAAGAACAAGAAAGGTCAGTGGTGGTGGTGGTGGGGGGGGTTGATTAGCAAGCTTGAGAGGAAGTGATGGATTTGGCCTTAAATTTGGTGGCTCTATCCTTCTGTCTCCAGTTCCCACCATCTTCCTGGGAAAGAAACTGAAGGAGAAGGAGGTGGACTCCAAGAGCCAGGTCATCGAAGGCATCAGCCGGCTCATCTGCTCCGCCAAACAGCAGCAGACCATCCTGAAAGGTAGAGCCAGGCGAGCGGGTCGGCCCGGCGCCTCCGTGCCTCTCATCACTGTTCTTCACCGTGCTTCTCCTCCTCCCTCCAGTGTCCATCGACGGCGTGGAGTGGAACGACGTCAAGTTCTTCCAGCTGGCCGCTCAGTGGCCCACCCACGTCAAGTACCTGCCCGTGGGACTCTTCGGATACAGCAAGCCCCCCACCTAGGGGCCTTCCTCGGGTCCTTCGACGTTCCTGAACCGCCCGTTTTCC